>NC_132934.1:195456000-196081000 GCF_034638445.1 Ciconia boyciana
ATACTGTCTTGGTGTGCACAACTCTCCTTCTAACAGAAGGATTTCTCCTTCTTGTTGATCTAGCTCTTCTTTCAGCATTGTGAGTTGGGTTTGGGCTTTGAGGTGCCACTCTGACTGGTGAAGTGATTGCTTCAATGGCTGGGCCATCTCTTCCTCTGTACTGAGAAGGAGTGGCCAACCACGTTCTTAATTTAGCTATGTATTCAGCTACCTTACCTTCTCCCCAAACTAAAGATTGAATGTGCCACCACTTTAATCTATGAGTCCTATGAATCAAAGTATACGTCAACGAATTATAGGTGGCAAGGTGAATTCCAATCTGATTTTCAATTGGTAAGGTAGGAGCAACTTTACTTACATTTTCTCTCATGGTTTCAAATAATTTGTCAGGAACTCCCTAATTTTCAGAAAAATCTATATTCCCAGCTGGCTCCTCAGAGATCTTATGGCTGTAGCTGCCTTTTCTAAAGCTTGTATAACCTCATAAAAATCCATAAAATTAGTTGCAATAACAACATGTTTATTTTCTGAATCTCTTTGCAAATAAGGTTCTAATACATCTTTAGCAAAAGTAACTAATTCAGGTACAGGTGGAAAGAAACCTTCAGACAGACTATGAACATTTTGAAGAGCTATTCTAACAGTCAGATCCATATGAATAGAGTCAGTACAAATTGCATCATCAAGACAGAGACAAAGTACAGCAAGAAAGCAACAGCAATAAGGGATGTAATATATACCTTGTCGACAAGCTTGGTAATTCAACTTTTGGAGAACAGAGATTCCCTCCACAGTTTGCCTCTGAGCTGAGAAAGTGGTTGCATGTTCTACCCGTGCCGTTTGCAGAAGCCTCCTAACCGCTGGTTTATCAAGCAGCAGTTTGGAGGCCCTTCATTTGAGCTAACCAGTTGACTATGCTTCTTATATTGGCCTTTCCAGGTAGGCACACGACCATCCTTTCATATAGATCCACTTTAAGCGTGGAATGGGACAAGAGTTATTGTGCAACTAAAGGAAACATGGAGGAGTAGTAATGATGACTAGCATATGTGTATTGAACAGTATGTGCTGGCCAGGAACCACAGCAGATTGCAGTGGACAGTTAGTCTTAAAATTCAAAGATCTAACAAATGGTAAAGGAATAAGAATGGATATGTGGAGGAAACAGCTTAAAATAGTTTAGGTTTTTTTAATGCAACTTAACAGAGTGAAACAGGCAATGGAATCAGTGTCCTGCAATTAGTTCCATTCTGATAAAGTAGTAACAAGTGCTTGTTTGAGAATGCCTTTGTGAAAAAAAAAAAGCCAGTTAATATTGGGTCAGTTTTGGTATGTCACTTGAGCTAATAACTTTCATCAACAATTTTGCGTGTTTCACAGCTGTTTGACTCAGGCTTGGTTTGAGTTAGAGAAACAACAGAAATTCAAACTAGGCACAAGAATACTTTTTTGTTATTGAAAAAATCTGTGCAGCTAAAGGATTTGTACTGTCGGGAATAAAATTATGTATGGAATCAGATAATAGCAATAATTCAGCACATTTACCTAAAATGGATTTGCAACAGATCCATAGTACATACTGAAGTTTTAACACAATAATAAAACCAGAAGATACTAACCTTGAGATTGGACAGGCAGTTGTTGAGGAAAATATGCCATCTGTTTAAAAAGAACTGCTTCTGACTGACACAAAGCAGGCATGTTACCAAAGGGTACAAAGCCTAAACAGGAAATGGATGTCGATACCATATTATTTGCATGCCTACACAACATAAAAGTAACTTAACAGAGCTACTGTAAACTTAAAGCTCTAACTCCTCCATTTTGTGCAATACGTTAGCCAACATAAACACATTGTTAAGTAGTACAATTTAAAAGGAACCTTTCTCTAAAGCTGTTACAGATATGTTTTATGGATGAACTAAAAACAACCAAATGTCTACTTATAGCAGTGTAATAAATCCAAAGATGGGCCACAATTTTACAGACTCACAGGGCTAATTTCTGTCAGTTAACTGAGAAATGATAGCATGGAAATCACTAAATTTTATTATAATAACAACAGGACCCACTGAGATTGTTTGGACTCGTGAATGCTCAGATGCCTATTACTCCTCAAAATCTGCAGTCACAATATTTACTGAGAGACATATCAAACACCCTAAAGAATTGTATTAAAATACAGGCAATGCCTGGATCTGTTGGTAGTTACATCTTGCACAGTGAAAAATAAAAAGAAGCAAGGCAGAACGTAGAAGTTCAAATACTGGAACCTGGCCTCTTTGTCAACACTTACTTTGACGCTCATCTTGTAAATGTTACACTAAAAAAAAAAAGCTAAAATCCATATTAATTTTGAAACTGACTTTGCTATTTCAGCAAGACTTTTCTGTTTCAGTTGTCATGTTAATATACCCAATCAGGACTTTAAAGTTATTAGTCAAAAATAAGGTAACTTTATCTTAAAGACCAATGATGCTCAAAATTAACCCTAAAATTCTAACTTCAGTCACAGCTCAAAGTATAAATACACCATAAACCCCAACTTCTGTTCCTATAATATATAACATAAATTGTCTATAGCTCGGTTAGACCTAGTTTCTTGAGCAAATGACAAATGTACATTAATTTTTATTTTTGTAATATTCATGTCCAAAATACATATGGGAGAGGATAACTGAAGTCTTCTCATGGAAGACTTCCTTATCATATTAACATTATGACTATAATAGTTGAGTACTTGACAGGATCACAAAGATTAGTAACATCCCAAGAGTGTTACAACCCATCCTAAGGAAGAGCCCTAGGAGGGAAAATACAAATAATCTCCTGCAGTTTTGAAATTTTCTTCATTTACTATCAAGAGAACCTCAATGACTAGCTCAGATGAGACACTTTTAGATAGAAAATGAGGCAAGATGAATGCCCCCATCCTGCCTGTACAGGGAGCGCACTGATTCACAAAACACTGATCTTGGAAAGGAAGGTCCTCTTCAGGCTCTGAAGAGTGGGCTTTCTTCCTGGAAGCCTGAAAATATGCACTGCAGCTATTTCTGCCAACTGTTTGCCTTTCCCCTCCTCCTCCTCGCAATGTTTGTATTTCTAATCACACCCTCACAAGAATCTATTCTATTTTGTCACTTTTAACTATGTAGCCTCCAGTGTGGTATGTGTAGACAAGCAATTAAATGCAAAGCCTCAGCTGTGCAATCCTTTCTCAAGCACGTAGTATTGACTTTGGCAAGTACGGCCACCAGTTTGGGGAAGTTCTATTTAGTGTAAAAACTGTACAGCAAAGCTCTTACCCTGCTGCAGTTTCAACAATATTTTATTAACTCGGCAGAGTGGAACAGAGCCACACAAAAACAAGCAGAGTGAAATCAGAAATCCATCCCGAGTCTCCCACTAATTCAAACCGGATCAGGAGCGTGCTCCTGGGAATGCTCTGATTCTCCCCTGGGGACTGGTGTAACAGTGGCAGAGAGCTCAAGCACACTCCTGCAAGTCTTCCCAGCAGATTCACTAGTGCTAGTGACCAGCATTTGCCGAGAGCGCTGGGAACAGGGAAGTCTTTTTGACTTTCCCATAGAACGAGGGAGGATGAACGACAACTTTCTTTACTTAAAAGGTCCAAGACTTCAAAACGGATTAGCTAATGCTGCAGTGCTGACGTGCGCTGACCCAGTTGGAGAGACAGACTGCTTAAGGCGGCCAGCGTCAAACTGACTCAGATTTTCATTTAATTCAGATCAACTCATGCTTCCAAAAATACACTGCAGTGCCACTGTTCATCTCACAAGAAAAAAATGAAATAGGGAGCTGCACAGTAGCCAAGTTACGGATTTAAAAGGGCATGTGTTATACATTTTTTTGTTCCTACAATGTATTATTTAAGCCCCGTGAAAGAGTTGTTCCCACATGCCTCATTTGCTCTCGCTTGACAAGCAGTGAACTCTATTATTTCTCTTCTGCTCCTAATGTTTACACATAACAAGTATGAGAAAACCTAACCATTTAATAATCACAGACCCAGAAGCTGAAGACATCTGTTTGAGTCACACTGATTTTGATCATATGCTGAATAAAATAAATATGGTTATTTTCTGCAAACACAATAACCTTCCCTGCAAATAGAAATGTATTGGTTATAAAGCCTAATGCAGAAAAAAGTTTTGCAACTAATTCTGGGAATTTCCCAAGAGTCTTGCTCAGAGATATTTCTGACAAAAAGTTTTAGGCTCTGCTTCTTAGGGTTACTAACCAATGAGTGCTTCTTTCGTGAGGAAAGTTCAAGTGTTGTATCATACAGGCTTTCAACAAAGTTCCTCAGACAGGGGACATTCACTTCGTTTTTAACAGCCTGAAAGAAAATTTTACGTTAATAAAACACTATTTCACAAGCTGTTTTATCTAATTTAAAGAAATTATGCAAACAACCTGAAAAATAAACTCACAGCAGCTACGGGGACAAGAATTTCAACAAAAAGTCCTGCCAGTGCATGCTTTATATCTTTGTCTTTAACTTCAAGGAAATAATGTGCACATTCCTAAAACAAAACAAAACAAGAAACATAAATTATGTATCAGCTGGAATAAAGACCTCTAAATATTTGCTGAATGCACATGAAGTGTCAGTGACTATTCTTATCTTGCAAATCCCATGGAAAACATTTGTCTATTAACTTCTAAATCTGCAGTTTGCAGCAAGCACAAAGCAGGACATAAGTCCAGATCAAGAATCTGTTACTCTAACCATGATAATCCACAAACTCTCCACTGATTCCAGCTGTGCCCGGTGGTGTCCTGGGGATGGAAAGGGAGTTGGACTCAGGGGCTGCCCTCATGCCTTCTGTGTGTATACCTTCAGGAGCAGGAGTAATAGCCAACATGTACTGCTTTACACAATGCTCTGCGAGGCCAGAAAAGGAACATACTTCTCTGGTAAGACACTCAAGGGAAGGAACAATCTTACTGTAAATATTTCGGATAAATTTCACTGCTAGGATCCATTGCAGATTAAGGGTCAATACAGAACTGTGCTATGTGAGAGGGAAGAGACCTGTGATGCAAACCACCACAATTTTCAGCCTACAACTGGGGATTAAGAGAGGAAGTTAAAATGTACTTTTGTCCTAAGCATGCAGCAAGCTACTATCCACACAGCTGTGCTGCTCAGGAAGTGAGGGAGGGGAGATAAGCATCCACCCACTCCTGTGTTTCAGTACAACTTCTCTGAGAACAACAAATCATGTTGCTCCAGTTTCTTCTTCCTCTCTGGGTCCAAGACCCAAACAGCCACTGACATTACAAGGATGTTCCCCACTGACCTTTTTACCTGAACATGCATGCAGAGCAGTTTACACTTAGACCATGCATAATTTTTCCTGGCTGCAATCAGGATTCTACACCACATGGCTTCAGTCACTCCAGCCATTTCTGCTACACAGCTGAGGCCCCTATGCAAAGACAGTAGCCTTCCTGGGCTGCTTCTGCACTCCGTGATGGAAGACAGGCTTTTCTGGAGCTTGTTCCTGAGATTAGCTCACCCTTTGAAGGTGTCTCTCTCTGATAAAGCAGAGCTGGTGTGACAGAGCTTGTAGCTGAGGCACCGCATGTAGATAAACTAACAGGCAAATCGCCCACAGAATTGAACTGTAAGTATATTTCACCAAACTGAGCAAAACTGGTTTTCCTACAAACACAGTGCATTTTATGATGCATTGTAGTATATGTAAGAATTAATTTTGTGCTGAGATACTGCAGTCATGAGCAAGGTAGAGATCACTTGCATTCAAATTTTGAGGCTACTATATGGGAGCTTTACCACTGATTTCAATACCAGTGAACGATGGAACCCAGCAGTGCTGTGCCATAAAGCTGTGCCACAAAGTCGTTCACTTATATTAGTCACGTGCACTGAATACACACTACTTTGATATCTTGCCAGCTCTGGATAACTTACATTCAGTCAACACATATTAAGATGTGTTCATATAATGATGCGTAAAGTAAGAAGAAAAATGAGCTGTTTCTGTGTTGTTCAGTATGTTTTAAATATGTTGTTAAATATGGTTTAAAACACATTGCAAAATTGAAATAGAATGTGATTCCTATTCAGGACTTAGAGAAATGGCTCTTTGTGTCTGTACACATGTGTATTTGTATTCCAAGATCAAATCCTTACTTGTGGGCATCTAACATTGATTTTTTACTCCATTGACACCATCAATAAGCTGATCTTTACATGGGGGTTTACATAAAACGTGTATTTTACTGGATGACTGGCTACAAACCATGTAGCCATGAGGGTGATCCCAAGAAAAAATGGGAATAAAAACGTTAAGCTAAATAAACCTGCTAATGGAAGAGAACCCATTGTATATTACCAACAAGAAATGTGGCCTTTTAAAAATGTTTAAACATAAAAGATTTTCTTTCCTGTTACAAAATGATGTAATCTGTTAATTTAAAGCATTCACGATAGTCAAACTATGCTCTGTACTAGTGGCTCTCAAACTGGGTGGGTACAGAATGCACCCTACAGGAAGGGGGGTGAAGGGGTGCTGGAAGGAGATGACACATCCAAGGGAAACTGCATCCAGCTTTTGCCTCAATTCTTTATCTCTTCCTCTGTGTTCTTCTCCATCAGAAGTTGCTCTCCTCTCTGGCAACTATGTCAACGGTGGAAGATTCACTTTGGAGGCAGTGAGCAGGTAGGAGACATAGCTAGGCAGGGACACAGGGCAAGGAACAGCTGTGGGATGGCAGGGTGGAAGGTCTGGGGTCTGCAGAACCAAAACTCTTTGTTGGAGGGTGAGATGTAGGGACTAGGGGTATAAGGCTGATGAAAAGTTGGTATGGAATGATACACTCCAGAGATTGGAGACTGGAGCGCTGAGGGTCAGAACAGAAAGTAGGTCCACATACATTTATGTGGGAATGACATGTGGAAAATCTCCTGGAGTATTACAGGAAAGATGAAGAAGAGCCCATTCTGAAAGGTCTGGGAACCACAGTTATATACTTAGGAATTTTACCTGCATAAACTGAAGAGAAGCTTCAAAGTCCTCCACAGGATACATCTTAATGCGAAAGAATTTCATTCCCATTATAAGACTGATAATGCTTTGAACTACATATGGGCTTTGTTCTTTATGTCGTAACTCTTTTAACTCCGCCATGAATTTCTTCTTTACAGCAGGAAATCTATGAATTCACATTGATTAGTTACAAAGAAGTATAGATTCATATTTGAAATGTATTCTAAGGTATATAAATGGGGAAAAACCTAAAGATGATTCAACCTCAGTTGCAAAATACCATTTCAGTCAGGATGTGAAGAGATTTCTTTTTGTTTGGTTTTCTTTCACTTCTGATAAACTCAGAAAAGAAAACGAAGTGTACAGCCTGGTCTTAGTCCCTTTGCATAACCACATCTTTCCTATTATTTTCTTACCAGGCCCCTCTTCTACATAAGAGCTGCCAATATCATTAGAATAACCCTCTCACATGTTTTTCAAAAATCCAAGATGAAAGATAGCTTTCTTGCAAGTACATGCAATGTTTTCAAAAGAAAATGCTTAAATGATAACCATGAAAATATTCAGATAGGCTATTCCTCCTTTCAGGTTTTTTCTAATAGCCACTACAGTAACACTTAGTTACTTAGCCACTAAGCCACATATGTGGTTTATATAAGCCACATAACAGTCACTTAGTAACACTTAACACAATTTGGGATAGGGTGGTCTGTGACCATTTTTGGTCTCCCTCATGAGTCTATAGGAGGTGTCTTTTGAGACACACTATCCATAAAAATAACATATTGGAAGATCATCCAACAGGATGTCCTGTCCTTTTTGAGACAAAATTAAGAGAATGTCATTTTCATGAGCAGGTGTAGCACATAACAACCTGTTGTTATCGTTTCTGATAGGGAACACAGGAGAGCTGAAAAAATCAGGTTGGCAGGAAGAAGCCCTTCAGTGGTAGTAACATCTTAGCAAGGGCCTTCAGAACTGGAGGAGAAAAACAGTATTTATGGAGAACAGGTATATTTTGTCTTTGACAGTCAACTTGAATCTTTGGATCCAGATGTCACTTCCCCACTTCCCTTTGACTCAGCCAATTTAGTAGCCCAGGTAAGGCCTTAGCTGAAGTCTGTGAAAGTCATATGATTTCCAGGAACTCAAACTGGTTTGCTTACATCAAGCTAAAAAAATAAGTTTGGTTAAGTTGATTGGTCTTGCAGAGCAGAGTCACTCTCAGCAACACCAAGAAGTCAGGAGACAGAGATCACTGACATGACTCTATGACATGACAGAGATCACTGACATGGATCTATGCTATGGCAGTAAATTTCACCCTTCTGCTTAGTTTGTGTGATAAGTGTATGATAAGACGTTATATCGGGTACATGAGTTTCTGAATCCGTATGCTTCCAGATTCAAAATTTAAGACTGGACTCCACAAAGTGTTTTCTGTCTTTACTGTGCCATCTGCGCTAAGAAGTGCAGGATGAAGGATTCAGAAGCAGTTGCATTAAGTTCTAAACTGAAATAACTGCAGAGAAACTTTAAAATATTGCTATGTGGGAGTATAGCTATTTTTAGGTTTGCCCAGCTAGAGAAAAAATTAAAATTAAAATTAAAAATATTAATTAAAATAGCTCTCTTCAGCCCTTTGGGCTTTCCACAGACATCATCACTGAGATAAGAAAAATAATGCTGCTGTAGTCTAGTTGAACTTATTCAGTATCACTGGACTAGATGCAGAAAGCCTGTGATTCCCTAGAGTTCTGTGCTCTAGACCACCTGGATGAACAGAAGGCCAGTGAACTGAAATGATTTATTCCTACACTACCGTTTAAGAAAGTGAGAAAATCAGAATATTCATATGCTAAGCAAGTAAAACTTCTCAGATTTCCATTACGTATGGTATTCAATTTTACTTACTTTGCTTGAGCTAGAACACCTATTACTTCTGCATACAAATCTGCAACAATGTGCATATTTCCAGTGTTAGGACCAAGGTACCTAGCAGGAAACAAGAAAGAATTCTTGGCTGAGAAAGCATTCTGCTTAAACCACTCCCATTAAAAAATTCAGCGAATCATTTTTTTCATAGAAATTTTGTGTGAAAAGGAGCCTTACCCTTCTTTGTATTTAAAGTGCTTGAAAGCCAAGTTAATAACATCGTGTACCAAACTGTCTATTACAGGATGAAGTGGAATCTGAAAACACAAAGTAAAACATAACTGGTACACATTTATTACACTTCAAGCTGCATACCTTAGTGCTTGTATTATTCCTGGGTATCTTCCCTCACAAATATTATATCAGCTGACATAGCATCTAGCTAACAAAACCGCTGAAATGAGCCAGCCATTTAAAATTTATTTAGTATTGAAGAGAAACACTTAAGCTCTAAAGTATTGGCAAAGCAAAGTCTGTATGAGCACAGAATACTAGGTATCCTACAGGTGCAAGAAACACAGCAATAAACAAGCATGCAGGATGTATCTCATGTTTTTATTAGACTCTTAAAGATGGAAATAGAAAGAAGAATCCTAAAATTAGGTTGTATTGGTAATTTCCATAATTTATTATTTATGAATAATGTAAGAACTCCATACCTGTTTCAAAACTTCTATTAATACTAAAGAAAAAATAAAATCAATAGCCAGATCTCTTCTCTCCATTAAATAATCCCTCTGCTGTTCATCACTGCAAAATCAAAACAGGAAACACAATATTTAAGAGATGTGTCATAATTCATATTATATGCCTTCCTCAGTTACAAAAATACAGATAACAGGGGATTGTGTTCTACTTTTTAAACTGCAGTCCAGCATTTCAGAAAGTAATGCACTGATATGCTCTTAAAATCTGAGATAAATAGATCAAATCTAACTAGTTACTTTCACCTTCTTTCAAATGTTTAAAAAATGTCACTCTCTATTTCCTCCCTCTTTTTTCCCAGTTTAAGATCAACACAAAACTTTCTCAAGAAACAAAACCAAACAAAACCAAAGAAACTTCTGGATTCTATATTCTAACAAAAGAATTTCATTTCAATTTCCTTGCTGATGGCACTATTTAGACAGTTCTCAATTACACTTCGGAGACAAATGTAATAAATTATTTTGTGCTATCAAATTCATATTTAGACTTCTGACGGATTTTGAAAAATGCCTTAAAAGTACCAATGGAGAATTCATAACCAAACTACATTCTGTTTTTAAAACTGTTCCAGTGTTATTTTTTTAACTTTGGCATCACTTGTCAAACGTTCAAACGCAATCCTTGTGCAGAACAACACAGAGGAATAAACGTCTGAGGTGAGTAGCTTGCAATACAAATACAAAAAATATCCATTTGGATCACCTGATCACAGTTTCAAAGTGAAACTGAAAACATGAAAAGATAACATGAAATATACAATATTTTTAAAAAATTAAACATTAAAGGGACAGTTCTGCAGTCCGTTTGAAGCAGTGACCACTGATTTCAGTGAGATTTTTGTTTGCATAAATTCAGCACAATTCTTATAAACATTAAGAACTTTAGTGATTTCAATTGTACTTATGTGCTTATAATAAAACATGCATTTAAGAGTTTTGCTTAATTGGTGATGAAATAAATTATTTGCATTTTGCTTTTCCTGGTTTCACATTAACTGGAAAAAGGACTGGTTATACGTCCTTTCTGTAACACTATCAATTGACAGAGTGGCCTTGGTTCACTGCTAAGCTGCCTTTCAACTAGATTTTGGGTGGAGTTCCTGAAGACATCTATTTATGAGCAGGTGGTCCTATAACAAGTCAAGAGAAAGAGGCACTTCAAGGCAAGGATTCATCTCATGCAAAAGCAGACACCTAATTGATGAATCATGCCTTCATATTGCCTACTTCCACTGACATAAAGAGTCTGGAAGAGTCTGATTCAGGTTCATGTCTACCTTGATATTCTAAAACTAGCTCCTACCCCTTCGTTCCAGCAACTATTGCCTTCAGTAGTTACTGGATTATAATGTAATCCTAATGTGAAGAATTGCCTATGCATTTCCAAACACCAGGTCTGCTAGTGTTGATTCTCCTGCTGCTTTCATTAAAGCGTGTAAATGTAGTACCAAAGTATTCAGAAAAACTGTAAGTTTGAAGAAATACCTGTACCAAACTGCCAGACCTCAATATAAACCAAGATCAATCTGTTGCCTTATTACTGAGGAACTACTGATATCATAAGAGATCAATATATTTGTTTTGGGGGTCTTCATTTTTGTTAGCTTGTTTGTTTTAACAGCTAAGTCAATGTTGCTAAAGCTCATTCACCGATTCACAATTTTTTGGACTGCGGATACATGTATGTGAAATTTCTATGACTAAGCAGAATGCTGTATAAAAAAAAAATTATTTGCCTGCTCACATGAGTAAAGAAGACACAGTTAATATAAACCAATATTTAAATGACATTACAGCTTCCAAAACAGTAGTAAGAAACTGTTTGAACTATCAGGAGCATAATTTTAAAGATACAATTACTCCATCCATCTAGAAGCTGAGAGAAGATTTCCAGGAACAAGCAGAAAAAGATGACAACAACTTTCAAACAACTGTAACCTCACAAAAGCTGGTGGGCAAAATGTAATATATTTTACCTTAGAATCTGTCAATAATGTATGTATGCATATTCAAAATCATACCTCTTGGATTTAGTACTTGTTCTTGGTCTGTACTCATGAGATTCATCTTCTATGCCATTCTGTCTTTTATACCAATCAAACAAAGTGCGCAGGATAGAGGGTAGACAATATTCTGAAAGTGAGCTCATTGAGCTTATTACCTATGGGGAAAATACAACAAATCAACTGGTGTTCAACTTTCCCCTCCTCCTTAAAAAAGTATTAATTAAATGGTTAGGCATGTTCTTTCTTGTTTTCATGTCATTTTTGAGATCCATGGTACAAGCACTGACAATATTCTGCATTTCCTGTTGAACCATAAACAGAAATACAATAATGGGCTGTGTGTCGGTAGTGTCTTTCCATTGATGATACTAAAATGCATTAAAATTGTGTATCACATCCTACAACACACCAGAAAATGAACTAGTTCTTCAAGGGGCTTATTTTTATTTGTTACACAATGTTGATTTGAGTTTGAGCACATTATAAGGAAAGAAAAGTGATGAACCAGAGGTACTGTCTCATGGGTTGTATCTGACTGCTGGATGCCTCTCCTGAAGCTCAGAATATATTGACAAACCCCACAAGCTCTGCAATAATTTTAACCAACCAAACATGCAGATGCATCCGTCTCTCTATTAGGCTGATGCACCTGATACTTAGACTTCTCTTTTATATATAGGAAAATATTTACAGTTTCCCATGTCTTTGTGTGCACAAGTAAATAAAACATAGTTTAAAATTATTCCTTAAAAGTTCCTGATTAAACAGCTCTAGTGGCATACTGGAAAAGAAGATTACTGCGCACTCAATATAAACTGTGTCACCAATTACAGAAATGTTACTGAACATGTTACTACTGAACTATGACTTAAACTTCCTATTACAGGAAACCATAAAGCTGCAAAACATGAAAAGATCAAAAGCTAGGGTGAAAAAAACCCCCATTATTATACAAGAGGATTATATTTGTATTAGAACTGAATGCTACAGCTACAGCATTTGTGTACTTTCTAAGAAAACAGAAAACAACTATTTAAAATAGGAATAAATTACTGTGCTGGAGATTTGTGACCACCTCAAGATCATGCAGGGCCTGATCCTCCAAAGTGCTGAGTAGCAGGAAGTATGTACTTCATGTCAAGTACACTCATTATGTCATTAACTCTGTCAGGTTTATCCACTTGCTTAAACTTAAACCAGCACGTTTCAGTGCTTGTGGAGCAACAGTGGAGTTTAATGTCTTTTATAAGACCAAGTTTGTGTGAAGTCTGTGACTAAGACAAGAGCAAAACTGGGAGATCGAGCACCTTACATACAATTCCCAAATGTTACTAATGCCTTAAATGACAACTTTTGTGGATGACAGTTAGTTTAGATCAGTAACTCTGATCTCTTTTGCAGCTTTTCAGCCTCAGAATTTAACTAATTCACAGTGATGTTGTGGTCTAAAGTTAATGAGACACTTTGAGGATAAAGTATTATTGTTTTGATTGGATTCAGGTATTATGGCCTAAAATTAAACACAGAGCATTAGAAAGCTATAACAACTGCCCCTGTAAAAATAAAAGTTTCTATAAAAGTACTACTTTAGGAAAGCTTTCAATCCAGTGTTTCCAATATGTTTTATTACCTGAAATATGAAACAAGCTGCTGTGGAAGATGGCATGAAGGCACTGCTTGCAGCAGTGACAGGCGGCTTTTCATGAAGAATTACTACAGCAGCCCGGGCTCAATTATACCAAAGCCTTCAAGCGTAAGACTTCAGATAAATACTTAGAAGACATGAATCACCTAGTGTCAGTGCAAACTATTCACTACCAACTCAGGGCGCTTAGACATTTCAATCACTTCTCTGTTGTTTTCCAAAAGTTTTTCTGAAGCTGGCATAACACCGATTGTTAAATATGAGATGCAGTGAAAAAGGGTTTTCTGGGGAAGGCTAGAATAGACCTAAATATCTTCTAAGAGATCACAATATTTAACTGTAAGTGAAAAGTTGTTTAAATCAGGTCTTCCTGCATGTTCACCGACATGTATATCAATGCTGTTCTCAAAATGCCAGCTACACAATTTCACTCACCACAAAAAGTCAAAGTGATTCCTGTTAAATCTCCTCAAGCCATACTTTCTCTGCTGAATTTACAGTGTGTGTCTTTAGTAGGGATAAAAGGTCAATATAGCTTTTTTTAAAATCTTTCTGTCATTGCACTTTTAAGACAGGAAGGAAGGGTGGACTGGGCAAAGACCTGGCTCTCAGGGAACAGGAAGGGAGGGAAGTCTAGCCAGTGCGTTGGTTACTCAACCCTTTCATTTACTGGAAGTAAGTCCAGGAGTGAGATGAATTCTAGCTCTGTGCTGCTCCTGAAAGGGAGTGCACAGATGTACAAATATTTCCTTGTTGGACAAATGATCATGTTCTTCCATCATAAATGAACCACCTACTGTAGAGCTTAAGGGTAAGAAAGCTGCACAAGTAGGGAGCTGTTTAAAACTTGTGTTTTAACAGAGCATTAAAATATACTTTATGCAAATGCTTAATATTTATTTTGGACTAATAGGTAAGAGTAAATCTAATGAAATTCTGCCCAGATAGTTCGCTGCAATTTATATACTTTTATAAAAGTCTTGCTATATTGTCAAAATACAAATATAAGAAGTGTTTCCACTAACAGCAGACAGATGCTGATTTTTTTTTTTTAATTTCACATATGAATTTCTATGTGCTTTAAAAGCAAATATATTCAAAACTTCAATTTCCAACAGTATCATTAACTTCTTGGCTCTGAATTTTTTTCATATAACATATATGTCAGCATGTATGTTAAATGTGCATTTTATTGCCATTTTAATAATGCAGAATTGCAGTACTTCATTTTTGCAGAGTTGGTTTATTTTTTGTAAATCTATAACTTGCACACTGTCTGCACATTCTGCCTTCAAATTGTTGTGGAGATTCCAAATAATGGACATTAGGAGTGAGATTTTACACTTTCTATCAATGCTACTGAAAGCAGAATTTGATAAACATTGTCTTAGCTATATTTAGGATTCCCGCAGCCACGCAATAATGTCTTCCCTTCATTCAACGTTTTTTCCATTTCATGCATGTCTATAACAAAGCCCCATAACTACAGACAATACAGATTCAAGGGAAATAACAGCTGCAATTAAATCCTCACTCCTTGAAATTAACAACAAAACTCTCATGGACCACACTAAGACCGGGATTTCACATGCAATGTGTGAAATTAAGGAGATAAAGTTAACAGTTCCTATTCCAAATTCTCTAGACTGGTGCAGGGGGAAGGTGGAAAGATGAACTGCACTAAGCTCTAATCAAAGCAGCTACATGCTCTAATTCTGTTGGACCCTTTGAGACAAAACATTTTTTTTCTGCTAATGATAGTTTTCTAGGTAAGTCAACTCTCATTGAAAAATCTGTAGAATGAAACATCAGGAGGAAATAGTGCAGTTGTGTTTGTGTAGATCTCCTTTCATTCACATCTCTGTTCTAAGCATTTTTTTGGACAGTGCTATTAAGTTAAATGTCCCTGGGAACTGTTAAAACTGATAACTATTAAGTTGGACTCACTAGTTTTCGTTTATGGACTTGGTTTTGTGAGTAAAGAAACAGGATGTTTTTATACTGTAATTTTGTCAATGGGTAATTTCACCTAGCTTGCTTATACATTAGCAATGTTTATAGCTATTTTACTGCCAGGATAACAGTTTACATGAAAACCCATTTATTTCTAGTGTGCAGCAAGTTTAGTTCTGAACATATTACCTTTAATTTTGCCTTCAGATTTACTTCTTTATACACTGCTTCAACCCAAACCTCTGATCAGGAGACAAGGGTTGTTCTATGACCCCATCACCACCACTTCTAATACTTCCTCTACCATGTGCCCTTCTGCTGGTGAAGGAGGACAATTCGTAAAATGCAGGGAAAGGAAAAACACAAAAGGGGCCAACTGCAGTGCTACTGCAATGATGATGACACCATTATTCCTTACTGCATCTAACTAATATAATATTGGATGAGAATAATTATCAGCATGACATTTACCACATTTAGTCTGTTACGAAAAAGGGACACAATAATTAGTATGTTGCTTAGTGTCTTATTTATTTATATTTGTATTTTCCACATTTTTTATTATTACATTTTTATTTTCCTTTTTTCAGCTTGACTATTTTTTGTTTCCATCTCCTAAAAGTATATAAAACATTAAATGTTTTTGCTTTCCAGTCTGTATTCTCCAACCTAGTGCATTTCTAAGAGAGCAGTATAATTAAAATGAGCACAAATTTTTGTGCAGTTTATGCTGAAACTCTTGCAACAGGCACCTCATACAGACAGTTTTGTATGAAAATTAAGTCTTGCTGTTAAGTTTTCATTTCCATGGTCAAAACATTACATTCATTTTGTATCTTCATATAGAAAAATGTCTGCAGGTTGGTCCAAGACTACACAGTGCCCTTTTTCTGCCTCCAGTGTTGTCAGTTCACAGAACATTTATATACCATGGTAAGAACAGAAGATACTTTAATAGCGGCTGAGAAAAGACTAATAAAAAGGTTTCCTTGGGTGAGGATAAGCCCCTTGGATAATTATGGTTCTTTTCACCCTAGTTTTTGATCTTTTCATGTACTGCAATTTTATGGTTTCCTGTAATAGGAAGTTTAAGTCATAGTTCAGTAGTACTATGTTTAATAACATTTCTGTAATTGGGGACACAGAGCATGTTAGCGCTGCAGCAGTAGTGTTCTTTGCCAACAGGCAATTAGAGTTGTCTAATCAAGAACTTTTAAAACATGATTTTAAATATATTATAAAGATATTTAAAACTATAACCAAAAACTGTATAATTTTCTGTATATATTTTCTTTATATACATGCACACCTAAAAAGGAAAATACAGTCAGTGTAAGGAATCCAGTTTGTTAGGCTAATGATAAGACATTCTGCAAGTCAGGATAAGTAAGATTGCTTCATACATTGCTCAAGATACTATTAGGAGTTGGAGGAGGGTGATGCAATTGGCAGCCAGACAGAGTCCACAAGACAACACTGTCTGCCTAACAGGAGGCACTGACACTACATCCCTATGGAGAGAAACAGCTCTGCCTGGGCACAGTCAGGTCCCTAGACGCTGGATCCATCACCACCATCACAACTAGCATTCCTAAAATGGTGTTTGAGAATGGGCAGGAAAAAATGCTGGCTCTCAGAGAGCCAGGGATAAAGCTGTTTAGGGGAAGTAAGCAATGCTTTCAGAATTGTTTTAAATGGTTTGGGGGGTTCAATGTTAAACTTGATGCTGATTACTCTGGGTAGGTAAAGTTCCATTCCGCTCCATTCTGTAAGTTACTGCAAAGGGGTTTTTTTTCCACCTCTGAAGCTGGCTTACAAAAGGCAAATTTTAAATCAGGTCATGCCTTACTTTTGCTGCTTTTTAATTTACAGTTAGAAGATGCAGCTCAGATATTTTAAAGTGACTAGTGACCTGGTCACTTCAGCATCACCTATCAATTTCATTCAAATTGAACAGAGATAATTTTGATAAAGTCAAAAAAAGAAAATTACATTCCTTTGACAGTGTGTCATTTTTGATGCCTTAAAATTGAAAGTCAAAATTATTAGACACCCCTTGAAAATGTTTGTTCATGGGGATTCTCTCTCTCTTCCTCCTTCATTTCTGTAGTAAAAATGTCAGGAATGTCATGTGTGGCCTTTCCTGTTTTTGCTAGAAGACTTTATGTGTTCCAGGAATAAATACAAAGCTCTCCACACCTTACCTGGAAGGGAGAAGCAAGGGATTATCAACTGGTCTTCCTTCATCCCATAGACTCTTTGAATATTTGAGTTAACTTAAAAAATAAAACTTAAATGGTTTGACTTAAAAGCACATGCCCTCTTACTTGGATTTCAGTATCATGTGGAATCATGATCTTCAGAGTTTTCCAGGTAGACCACACCATCATTTTTAGTATCAGCAAAATCATCCATATTTTCATGACAACTTTTTAATACTGACATGTTATAATTTGCAAAGCAGCTTTATAATACTGAGATGTACTGTCCTAATCTACTGAGTGAAACATGCCAAGTAAAGAAAGACTTTTTGCTCTATCTTCCTGTCTCTACTCCAGCTGAGCTCTATCAAATGTCTACTGTGTATTACCAATTTTTGAATGAAATTCTAGCTACAATTTAGCCAAACTAAAATGATTGCAGTAAGTATGAACCATGTTCTTGAAAACAGGCTCATCAGCCAGGTACATTTCAGGTCTCATCTTGCAATCACAGGCATACATCAATCTCAGGAGCACTCGAACATCTCAAACTGGTCATGCTGTTCAAGCAGAAAACAATGTGAAACCTGAAAAGGGAAACATTCCCAAAAACTCAGGCTGAGGCAGACAGGTAGTCTGAAAATTTCAATCTGAATAGTTTGTTTGGAAAATTTCAAGGAACTGAAAACAAGGTTTTCTGCCAGGATGTCTAAGGCAATCTCAGCTCTGTACTTTTCTATCAGCTCTACACATAGGTAGGACTTTAGATATGCAGTTAGAAATACATACAAATGTTGTGTATAATAAAATTTGCCTTTGTTTTTTGTCTGCATGTGTTTTTTTCCCTCCCAGCATTCAGAGTAAATTGCTACAGTAGGAAATACACAGTTGTTTCACTCTAGAAAGCATTCGCTGTTCTCATTAATTGATCTTCACTTAATTGTTCAATTTTCTGTCTACTTACCAATAACTAGGAGAAGCATAAGTCTTCTAATTCTTCCTTGTAAAGGGCCACAATTTGCTTAACCATGAATATTTAATCAAATCACGGCCACCCATTATGTGTTTGTTTAATACACTTCAGGAACAGTATCACAAGGTTTGCATAAGGGTGGCTTAATTTGTTTTTCTTTCCCATTTATGTGTGACACTCTTCCCACAGGAATGGAAAAAAATATATATATATATAAAATTAAGGTCAGAATACCACAAAAAATGTCATTAGGCAGCTAGGGAGTACTCACAAAGCAGCCTCCTTTAGCGTACAGTGGATGGCTCCCCTGCGGGGTCTCTCTGTGGTCAGTGAGGCAGACAGGGAGCTCCCCAATGCAATGCAGAAATCCTACCGTTTGCCTCCTGCTCTGAACAGCCCTCCAAGCAGGCTACCTCTCCCCAAAAAGCAGCTACACAACAACCTAGAGAGCATCACTTTGTCAAGCTAAAATTATGAAGTGAGCCTTTGTGAACACCAGTGGGGTCTCACAAGGCATCTTTGCTTCTGGTGCAATGTATCTAATGCCCCAGAAAACACAATACATGTGTTAAATTCATTTGAGGTTCTGAAGTCCTACCCGTACCTATCTCCTCTCCCAGAGTTAAGTTAATCAATATGGTACCTGCAACTTATAGCATTAGCCACAGCTGCTTTCAGAGTTATTGCTGTTGTTGTTGCTGCTGCTATGTCTTTCTGTGCTGTATTTCTGGTACTGCTGGCAGCACAGCGGTGCAGGCAGCCATGGAGTTTGCATCAATGGCGACAGCAACGGCAGCTGAGGCAGGAATGGTGGAGCAGCAAAGAACTTTCTTGCTTATGATACACCTTGAGTTTTCCCCTCCTCTTCTTTGGGAGTGAGTTTTGGCATCCTTTATGCAGCTTAAGCTCTTTAGCACCTATCTTTCTTTATTTCAAAATAGGTTGCTTATGTAGGAATTTTTTCTAGATGCTTTTTTTTTTTAAGAAACAGACTGCTGACAAAAATTAATTTTCTTATACCATCATTAAAAAGTGTGCATATTGCTGTTGGTTTTATTTTTATACTTGTCCCACGTCCCTTATATAATCAATTTATCTGTCTAATGCCAGATATAAATTTCATTTTATTAATTACAATTTTATTGTTTTATTAAATGAAATCTAATTCATGCTATAAATTCTATTTCAGTTTTTAATTCTTTTTCCCTGGCAACCATTTTTCTCTAATTATTATTTATCTTGTCATATACAGGCATTTATCCTGACAACTGAATTTATGCTTAATTTTAAAGACAACAGGTTGACACAGCCTATGCGAAGTGCAGCATACATGTAAGTCATGCTGGGTCACAGCTACAGAGACAAAATAGACTGAGGAGACCGACGGCAATGACAATGCTTCTAAAGGTCCTCATATTAAGCATAAGAGAAACCCTATAAAGGAAAGATTGGGAGCCATGCACCTGTTTCAAAAAACAGATATTCTGAAAAGATACAAAGTTTGCTTCGAAACCTCCATTAGGGGAAACAGCCAGGAAATAATACATGTGCCTAATACACTATAAAAAGCAAGAAGTTCTGTGTCAAAAAATAATTTAAAACCACAAATGGTTAGGCAAAGCACTCATCATTCTACTAAAGTACATTGAGAGATACTGCTTTTGGAGTATTCAACAGTAGTATAAGGACACTAGACTGCCTTCCAAGTATTTGTCTTACAGCCTGAGGAATGGAAATAATATAATTTCAAGTGTCTTACTTGATCAAACTGGGGGTCTTCTCCTCGTTGCAGAGATTTGGTCAGTGGTTTCTCCTAAAAGAAAATATATTAAATATGTATTACTTAAGATCAATACTATGATATATTCTATCAACTCTACTATTATTTTTCTGTTAGATTTTTACTCACATAATTTGTCTCCTGACCACTTTCATGCTGGAGATAATTCGTTTCATATGCAAAGGAGACTTCTGCATACAGATGACCTAATACTGACAGAGTGTCTTTAGTCTCTTTAATGTTTTTCCAAGAAAGAAAAGGATTAACCATTTATTACATCTGAGTTACTTGGTGCTCACACTGATGATAAATTATTTCAAAATCCTAAAAAGCACTTAGTATTTCCTCTAATACATAACCAAGAAGCTCTATTTAGCTACATGATGTACCTTCTTGTTATAACACTACCAAGCAATACAAACATGACCATAGATATAGTGCATCATCCAGTGCATACTGAAGGAAAGGTGATTTTAGAAGAATCAAATACCACAGAGTTCATTTTTAAGGAAGATAATTGTGGAAAAAATGGCTGTACTACTCAAAAAAAAAAAAAAAGGCATTTTTGGAATGGAAGCAAATTTTCAGGACACCTTCTCAGAGTACCTGGGAATGCCAAGGACAACTGCCCAACAAAAAGAGTCCCCATGTGTGAACATCCATTCACCTTTATGGCTTTTTTGCCAAGCAAGCTCAATTACTGAGGGATGTAGAAGTACATAGTCCAGTATTCTAAATCTACACAACAGTATACAAAACACGAATCTCGTAAACCACAATGAAAATAAACAATACATGAAGGCAGATGACAGTTGGAAAAACATGTCACCGTCACAATTCTGCACTGAATTGTACTACTGTTGCTGGTGTCTGAAATGTGACAGCGCCTTATTCTTCTGTAAATCATGCATCTTTCTTCTCCTACAGCTGCAAGATCAGGGCTCTCCCACCAGCTCAGTATGGGATTTTCTGTTCAGCTTTCAGGAAACTATTACACTCACCAGCATCTGCTAATGTATCAGGCAAAATACCATCACTGCCAGGGGATGTGAGATGCAAAACAAAGAAATCTGTAAAGCTGCTGAGATAATGGAATGGAAAGACTTGAGGCAGTCCAAAGATTTTTACTATTTAATGTTTCTCTCTGGAGAAAATGTTGTCCAGTATAATCTGCTGACTGATTTTGAAATTAATTATGCTGATCCACTTGTAATGCCAGCTGCAAAAGGTTGGCTGCAGGGTGACTGCAGTATCCCCTGACTACCTACCAAATAGAAAAATCAACAAAATGTTTTCTACTGAGTCACTGATTTATCCAGGATAGTCATCAATATTTTTCATTGTTATCTCTAATGTCTATGGTGACTCCTCCAGGTTACATTAAGGGCACAACAACTATTAATTAGAACTTTATGACAGATTATTGGTAATGAACAGACACAGGAAAATCTCATAGCCCAGAAACAGAGACATGACACGACCTCATCCGCAGTCCTCCTCCTCAATCAGTAACTCAGTGTTACCCTACCTAGTTGTGTCTCATGGGAGGACAATACTTCTTTTGTCTATTGCCGCACACTGAAAAGGACAGCAGATAATCTTTCAAAAGTAGTGTTCCATTTATTTAAAAGATTCTTAAGTTCTCATAGGTCCTGGGCAAATCAATGGCCTGAGAACTAGTGCAGGTTAGGAAAAAAAACCACCAACACACAATCTTTTGTTTTATTAAATTTCTGATTCTGTTACAGAATGCTTGTGTTCTGTAACAGAGACATTTCTTAAGGTCTGTTTCAATAAAAAGGGCTTTGGCATCCAGAAGCTTTGTGTTCCAGTGCCCAACACTGCAATGCTTGGCTTTCAGAGTAGTATCTAAAATCCTGCAGAAATGCATTCAGTGTTTCAGGCAGACATGAGGTGTGGGATTCCTCATTACATGCTTATCTGTAAAGTGGACACAGCTAAATGAGACAAAACGTGCCCTGGGAACCCACATCTGGAACTGCAATCCTGAAAATGTCCTAATCACCTGTTGCCTATCTCTGGAAGCACACACACTTCACAAATGCTTCAGTTGCTGCTGCTGATGTTCCCCAGGGACTGTTTTTCTAAGTTAGCGGAGATGTCTCCATTTTGACAAAGCCATACAACTCATCTCTTGCACTCTTATAGGCGACTAGACCGGGACTTCCCAAGCTGTGGTACATTCACCTAAAGAAACCATTCACAGGCCATGCAACAGACTTGGTCGCAGCAGATGGCAGCCCTGGGATGGAGACCAGCCAAGGACACCTAGCAAAAGCCAGGAAGGGTTCTGCTGCTTTAACTTCTCAATGTCTCCAGTATAGGACTTTAACTGAGACCTTTTTCTTCCCTTAATCCCATCCTGCACCTACTGCTGTCCTTGCTGCTTCCCTTCTCCTCTCCTTGCCAGGCAGCAGCTGCTGCTGCAGCTGTCTCTGCCTCTTCTTCATCCCCCTGTTCAGGTTGCTGCTGTTGCTGCTTTGTCCTCGACACTCTCTCGAAGTACAGCGCTGCTACTGACTCCGCCTGCAGTGACTGCAGCAACGGCTCAGGCCGGCTGGACCCAAGCTGACCCCATGAAGCCAAATGCCTCTGCACATACCCCCTGTTTTGGGAGCAGTGTGCCCACCTCAGAGCAACTCATTGTACCCCTGCAGTGAATGGCAATAACCACAGAAAATTATATTTGGGGCTTGGAGATTTGAGAAAATTCAAAGTAGAAGTTATTACTATTTACTTTATTACTAATGAGTACTGAATAGATAATGAACTGAATAAAGATGAAGTGCCAGATACAAATATGTTTTTTGGTGCCTAAATGCTCCTAAAATATAAAAGGATGATTGCTTGCATGATGAGTGTAACAAGCGACCATGTCAGGAAGACACTGCTGAGTAAATTCAAAGACAGCTCAACTACATGCAGGTGCTTCAAGTGTCCTCTGAAAACAGCATTTTTTCTTTATGCAATAGATAATTTCTTGTCATCTACTGTAAACAACTTGCCTATTTTATACCACTTAGTTCTAATATCTTTACAAATCTTACCATTTCATTTTATGCCGTATTTTCAACATCATTGCTACAGCAGCTACAATACAAAATATATTTATATGGTATACTCACAGTAGACATTTTCATTATATATCAAAGGTTCAGGACTGGCAAAGACAAGGCTAAAATGTATAATAAAGCGAAATTGCCTCTGAGTAATAAATTCCATAGCAGTCTATTTACCCTGGAGATACACTTATTTAAAAGTTTTTAAAAAAATCTTAAAAATGTTTTCCAGCCTCAAGGCACTATTTTATTTTTATTTATTTTCTTGCCCACCCAATTCAGAAATGGCAAAGAGGCCCTTTTATATTATGAGTTGACTCTGTTTGAGTCTCTGTAGCTATAATACATTCTACAGAAATGTCTTCCAAATCTTGGATGAATAGGTAGGCTGAATTTGGAGCCAAAGCCTACAACCACAAAATATGAATAAAGAAAGTTTTGATTAATCTGAAAGAGCCCATAGCTTTCTGGGCTATAAAAAACATCAGAAAATTTCAGAAGAATGGACTCTCAATAATAACATTTCCATTTTTAATCACTAAGTTAAACATCCTTCTTTCTTGTTTGAAGTGCTGCCTTCAATTGTATCCTCTGTATTTGTTCATGCTGGAAACTCCCATGATATGAATACACATTAGAGATAAGCAGTAAAGGTCAGCAAAGACAATTTTGTATTTAATATTTGAAACTATCATTTTTCCATAAAACTTTCTAAACTTTTTGCATCACCAATGCTTACAAAACAAAATGCTCACCTAAAAATTAATTTCCTTCCTCTGCCTCACTGCTGTTGTGAAAACATTAATAGAATATAATAAAATAGAATATGTTGAATATGCAATGGCAAATGTAGATTTTATCACATTTGCATGCATTAACTAAATATAATATTTAAAATTTATCTAAAAAATAACATATCGGTCAACCCCCCTATTCACATAGACACACTAAAACATTTCTCCAAAGACTGTCAGCTACTTTTAATGGTTAATATATTAACGCTTTTTCAGGGCTGCTACACAAATAGAATTGGGTAAATTTACACAGGAATAGCCTTTCTCGACCACCTGTCAGAGCACTGAGTGTTCACGGAAACATGAAAACAAAAGGATGTTGTAGTGCCTATTAAGCTTCACTATGTCACCATGTTATAATGATATATAATGCCCCTGAAAGTTATTTCTAACCTCAGCAACTATGAGGCACGTTATTCCTACTGAACTATGACTGGGTACTGTATTACTGACTGAGACAAACCCCCTCTTTTTATAAAAGCATGGAGGATGCAAGGATATTTTGATACAAAATGTAACTTTTGCACTGCATGCTACAAAGCAGCCACACATACTCTACTGAGTAGACTGCTGGGATGGAAGAGTTACCAAAACGAAACAGCAGAAGAATAGACCTTTTCACGTAAAATGGAGTAGACATAGACCACATTCAACTACAGCTAAACACATTTAGCTACAGCTAAAACATATATAAAATGCATGTAAGCGCAATCTTAAGAGCCAAAAAATCCCCAGGTGTAATTCTTTCCTGCTTACGATGAATCATCACGTAAACCTGAAAAGAAATTGAACATCTTTGTATTATATTCTTTTCAGTAGGAAAGGAAGGTGGTGTTTTGTAGGAAAAGGGCTGCTCCAAAAATAGCTGGATCAAACATGCTAAATTTTTAATTTTGCCATTGGTTATTTTGTACATACAAAGATTGGAAAAGGTATCACTGTCAATCTTGCGCTCATGTGGTGCGTAAACCATTATCTGTATCATCTAGGAGAAAATATCATGATGCTAATTTGCTTCTGAAGGCTGGGCATGTGAAACTATTCCACAGAGGAGCACTTACCCTTCACATGCAGCTGACCTACCAGCCAGTTGCCTCTGAAGGGGACAGTTTGTCTGTCTGGTCCCTGCCTCCATTTCAGCTGTGTGCTCCTGCCTCCTCCCTCTCAGAACAGATCTATGCTGATCCTGCATTGAGCAGGTTCATGCAGCTGAACTTGCAAGTATTAACTTCTGTTTTGCCCTCTCAAAAATGGATAGAACTGCCTATGGTCCCGTAAAAAGCTGTTGTACTGAAAATAGTTCTGAACTTCTTGGGAAATAACTTTCATCTCTTATTTACCTTTTTACTATTTGGGAATTCCTACCACCACCCCAGGAAGCCTAGTTAATTTATACCTAAGCAATTAAGACAGCCAAATTTTTTGACTCAAAAGCACATTCTGCTTACTCTGATAGTGTCCCAAATGTCTCCCACCTGGAACTTCTATGAAACAGGCAATTAGTGTCCTGTTTTCACAACCGTTCTTTGCAAGTCAGCAGGTCCTCATGCATAAAAATATAAATTGCCCGTTCAGTGGACGACAACAGAATCTTTGATTTCTCTTGTTGCTCTGCTCAGCATCAATTAGCTGTTAGATACCTCTTTTAAGAGACTGTGTCAGTGATCATGGTACACAGATAGTAAAATAAACAGAAAAGGGGATTTCCTTTATTAACCTTTGAAATTCTAAGCATAAACCAAAAGGAAATTCGAAATGCAAACATAATAAAAAAGATATGATAATATAGCTTCAAGAAAACACCACAACTCTGCATAAGACAAAATTATAGACTCCAAAAATGATTGACCTCATGTAACTTTTGAAAATTAAGTAAAAAAGAAATGCTAATTGTAGATGGTATTTCATATGGAGGAAAAAAGCATATTTCAAGTGGCTATGAAATATATGTAAAAAATATTCTACATCTCCCATAAATTTATTTTAGCAAACTCAGATCAAAAACCTACTTGTCATTACAGTTATTGCATAAAAATAATGAAAGGTGCATGTTTAGAAGACAGCCTCAGTATTACTCAGTGTATTCTTTCTTCATGCAATTGCTCTTTTCTTTGTAACAGCTCTTCTGTTTCGGTCACGTGGAAAAGGATGTGCCCTCTACTACTGTACTGCTGAATACAAAACTGTGTAAGAAAACATCAGTTCAGCTTCAAGTACAGTTTTTCACTCACTGGCTGTGATTCTCGCCTCTTTGGCATCCATGTCATGTACTGTTCTGACTCAGTGATAGCATATGTCATCACATCAGGTTATTACAGGCTAATTTTTGTCTGATTATCACATTCTCTGCAAAAGGCATCTTTTAGCTATGCTGTCTACCAACAAAATTAAAATCTGGACACTCAGAAATTCTGGTCATGAGACTGTTTAATTTGGAGTAACTGATGTATCCGAAAAATGGCCAAACAAGACAAAGAAATAGCAAATTAATTTTCAGTACTAATACTACACAGAAGTAAATTCCAAGCGGACTGAAGACAGAAGCAAACCCACTGAATCAGAGATTGCTTTCCAAGCTATTAGATGCACAGTGCAAAAATTAGCACTGCAACTTTCCCAAAACAACATGGAACTTAAGAAAAAAAACTCACACACAAAAAAGAGAAAGTTTTCTTTCTTTCACTTACCTTGAGCAAACAAATCAAGAACTCTGACATTCTTACCTGATCAGTAAAAGCATTCCCAGACATGCCCTCAACTCAGTGTTGATAATAAACGGTCACAAACTTTAAACAAAGGTTAAGTGCTGTTACAGATATACCGGTAACTGCAAAAAACCCACCCCAAACAAAAAACCTACTGCTCTCAGCATTTGTATCTTCTCTACTATTTTTCCATTGTAAAGTAAGGTGCTTTCTTGTAGGTAGGAAGTAAAATAATTCCTTTTACTAAGGTATTTTAAACCCAAATAAGCTGATGGCTACCAGCGGACCAGTTCCGAAATAAATACTTTAAACACATGCTTTTGTAAAATGTGGAAAGTTGAAAAGAATACTAAGGATGACTTTATTGAAATTTGAGGTAGAGTCTAGCACAAGCGAGGAATGAAATTTTATTGGCTGTTTATTTTCAGAGTTTTGTGTTAATAGGAATGCCTTTTTAAAATTGTAACTTAATGAACACATAAAATCCTCTGTCTGAACACATGCAGGTTGTAAGGTCTGGGCTAGTATCATAATACTTTCCTTGGTTTTCCCTGATTTTAATTACTCCAGTACTACAGTGTACAGGAAAAGAGGTGCATTTTACAACCTGTAAGTTTGATAAATTTAAAAAGAGCATGTAGAAATGAAGAGTGGACACTTGATGTTAGCACCCTAATTTCATCCTAGACATGTGTTAGTAGACTGACTGATTCTGACTTCCAATGTAAGAAGAAAAAATTTTGTTAATTGGAACCTAATTTACTGGGGCAGGGAATATATTTAGTGGCATCCTTAGTTATGATGAAAATTCATGAAGGACCATGATGTACAGCTTGGGGAAGGACTATAAAGTTAATATAACGGATTAACTAAGACAGCGCTAATTGAATTTTAAGTACAGGATTCAGTTTATTAGTAGTCCCAAATCCGACTTATGATTTACATGGGCTAAGTTTGACACATTCTGTATTCTCAGTTTCTATACCTATAATCAATTATTACAGATTCAGTGATTTACACTCCTAAAAGTTATCCACTAAACTGGTATTTGACTGTAAATTTGAATATTCAAAAAAAACCCTAAGCCATTTTAAGTCAGGCATTGTTAAACTAACTAAACTAGTATTAATGAAATGAGAAAGGCCTGTTATAGGAAGCAGCAGTAATAAACTGTTGCAGAGTTGGAAAACAACATGGCTATTGCAAAGCCTGACTGCAGTAAGACACAAAAAAAAAGACAGGTTTTTTGCTTATGTGATGCATTTTCTTCAAGGTGAGATAGATATATAGGATTTACCTCTCAAAAACTATTGAAGTAAATATAGACTACTTCTGTTGTTTGTGCTGAGATCCATTACAATGCATTTTGATAAAAATGTTTGTCCATAATAGGAACAAGAACATGCTCAAAATACAGACACCCAGAGCAAGCTATACTCCATAAAAACACTATTTCCACCTTGCTCTCAACATGAAACCAGGAACAAGGCTTTCTGGAGTCATACTCTAATAATTAATGATACTTTGTGTAAGGCTTGAGTCAAGAGTGATGTCATGAGATGCAGTATGACAGTCCAAGATCTTTTATCTATGAGCCTGTGGGACTGGAATAAATGTGATGCTCTGAAAAAGCTTTTGATACAGTGATTTGTATGTAACTTATTTTTAGCATTCTGCGAACAATAGACTGCGGAGATCTGGACTTCCACATCCACTTTAAGACCTCTGCATGAAACTACTATTCAAACTCTGTTTCAGCTGTTTACCAAGGTGGTTGAGCTAGGCACTCTTCATCAGCCAACACATATATTAAAAAAAAAAATAATTCAGGGGTATGCATATAATAATCATTTCTATGAAGAGAAGGATTTTGTGACAGCAGACTCCTGTGAAATAGAAACACTAAAAGATCCACTGCTAAATTAAATAGATTTAGGTGACAAAGGCACTACAGTCAAAAATGTGTAACTTGAACAGTACTGTTCCCTCCTTTCCATCTCTGACATTACTTCTGAGAGCTGGTGAAGAGGTGAGAGGATGCTCTTCCCTGACCTTGATGTACCCCAGTCATTTAGTACATCTTTGTTTCCTAAACAGAGAAGTTAACTGACATTTCAATCCTATACGCAAAGAGTTTTACACCAACTGATTTATGATGAGCAAAGTTATTTCTTCTATGCAAGAAGGACACGGTAGACAAATGCAGGGAGGTTTTTTTCCTGCACAGAATGGGGGATGCGCAGCTTCCCTCTTAAGCTCACGTTCTCCGAGTTATTATGAGTGCTGTCCTCACCTTCAGTCAAACCTCCTGCCCATGATGAGAGCAATGCTACGAGGATTTAGGGGACCTCCATGTTCCAAGCAGTGGGTGAGGTTCCTTCTTTTCGTACATTTATACGGAACTGGGAAAACACTATAAAAACAGGGAGGTTGGAAAGGGTGGTGAGGTTTCCCACATTTGCGAGCCTTGGGAATGAAAATAAAGGATTGGCAACAGACCTCTGCTAAAAGGTACAGCAGAGTAAAATGGAGAATGCCTGTCTGGATGCAGACATCCAGAATACCCTACAACCAGGCAGGACAGATATCCTACCAGCTACCAAGTACTGAGACATGGCTGCATGAGAGAGAGAGACTCGCAGTTGTTTCTGATACGGCACTGCCCATGATCCCACTCTTTCCCAGTATCTTACCTCCAGGGGAAGCACTAAGCAAGACTTGCTTCAGTTACGGCGAGGTGAGCTGCTGAAGTGCTTGCATGGCTTTGCTGGTGTCAGGGCGCAGAAGGGCCAGCCGCAGCAGCCGGGGCTCCCCACAGGGACAGCAGGCCAGGGCCTGGCAGCCAGGGCCTGTCCCACCGCCCCAGCCAGGAGCAGGGCCAGGGCATGGCAGGGCCCATGGCTAGGCAGGGCTGTGGGGAGCTGGAGACCAGCCCTGCTGTGGGGTTTGCTGTGGCAGGGACCGATGGCCCCAGCACCTGGAATGGGGTCCTGGGCTGTGGGCAGGGGTGGGCGAAACTCAGAGGAGGACATTAAGGCTTATTAGCGCCCTCAGGGCCCTGACCACTGGTTACCCATTCAGAGTAATGTGACCTAATTTAATCAAAGCTATAGGAAGCCCTTATCAGTTGATCTGAATAAATTTAGAGTTGCAGTTGCAGGGCTGCTCCAGGCACAGCTCTGTAAACACATTTCACTTAACCCTCAGACAGCTGGGGGTCATAAACAACAGCTACTGACCCTGGCAACTGTCTGCTGTCTTGCAGCCAGTGCTGCTTTAACATCAGGTAGCTACTTACTGTCATCAACTATGTGTCTATTTTCAACGAACAGACCAATAGGTGAGGAAAAGTATATTTTTAAAGTGAACTCGAGAAATTCTGATGACTGTCAGCAGTTAGTTTTCTTTAAACTTCCTTTCTGTTGGGCTTTCTTGGCTATGTATTTATCATGGAGGCTGTAGCTGTACCATAAAAGACGTGTCCCCAGGTGACTTGATCTGAAGCCTTTTCCTCCCGGTTACTGGTACCAATCTGACAGACTTTCAAGGAGGATGCCAGGGTGTCCTTGCAGAGCTGACGTCAGCTTTCATTGTCCTTCTGCTACATGTACAGTGGTCATAAAAGCCATAGCTTCCACCCGTACTACATGCCCAGCTAAGGAAACAAGACCTTATTGGGTGGATTTCCAAATTGGGAAGGTAGCTACGTGAAGTATTGAAGTTTTTCTCATATCTGTCATGCCTCAGATATGCAGGGTCAAATATGGTGTAATCCAAGCTGTCTGATGGGTAAACTGTACCATGCCAGACTCAGGCCCAGAAAAGAGCACATAAATTTAAACTTAAAAACATACAGCAATCCTCATGAAGCAGTACCTCATTGACTTCAAACATGAAGTCTGAAAGCATGCAAAGGATGAAGCTGTTGCAAAAATATGGAAAGGTATCTCTTTAATTAATTGCTACCCATCTGGCAAGAATGCTACCGAAGTAGATAGTTGATTTTCTTTTTGTCCCTCATGATGACAGACCAGTGAGAAGGCTGGCCTGAGATGACTGTAGTATGACTTTCATTTTCTGGATAGGGGTAATAACCAATACCCTTAAATGACACAAAACTGTGATTAGAGGCATGTGGTAGGTTCTCTGCTATATTTGCAAGCATTGGCCAACCTGTGACAGCCTCAGTGACCTTGGATTCAATCTCTGCCTTCCAATGTTAAATCTTCTTAGCGATTTGAACCATCATATGCACCACTGACTATCCTCCAACTATATCTATGCAGTAGTGAGGCCCAGGGACAGTGAGCATCCTGGAGAGTTTTGCTGTCAGAATGAGACCTGAAGCCTCAAACACCATTCTGCCCACACCCAGCTATGGAAACCCTGAGATCACTGAGAAAGCTCCTGTTGACATTGCCTGTCTCTGAAATGTATGAGTGTTTTTATGGACCTGTATCTAGCTGCAAATGCCTATGCCAACGGCTATGCAAAAATGTGTCCTTTTCCATCCTGGTTGCTAAAATGGCATGAACTGTTTCCCTCTGCCTCATATGGAAGCTGGAATCTGACCCAGGCTGCATCCTGTCTCCATCCTCCTGTGCTCCCCATGATTACTTCTGAAACCGTACATTTGTCTCTTTCTCTAACTCTTTTTCCAACTGTGTCTTTCGTACTCTTTCCCTCAACTCCTCTATTTCAATTTTATGGTATGTCCCCCTGCACTACATAGAAGATATCTTCACCTGTGGCCACTGTTTCAATCACACAAGCCTTTCTAGGTCTTTCAGGAAGATAACTGTCCTGAGGTTCAAGATTAGCCACCTAGAAGGACTACTGCTCTATACTGTTCAGCGCTTGGCTTCTGCTACAGGTCTCAGCCTGAGATACGCACTGAGATAACCAGAGGGGGATATTATTTCTGAGGTGATGAGTGGAAGGGGAAGTGAAGGCTCTTTATGCCACTGGATTTGTCTTTGCTATACTTGATGCTCTCCATCGTCAGGATAGAAACTTGATTTTTGCTATATTTTTCTGCCTTCACATCCTTTGAGTACATGAGTAGAGCTTGCTTATTTCACAGATGATATCTTCCAGGCATAGCTGCCTCTCTCTCTGCTGGGGGAAAGAACAAGCTGATCTGGCCCAGCTTGGGCTTCATTTTCCCAGGCAGAGCTTGGTTTTGTGGACTGGACTATACTTGGAGAGCCAGTGAAATTTAAAAAAAATCGATTTGTGAAGGAGGGAAGAGTGATGGCTGAGACCATTGTTCTGCTTAACTGATTTCCTGAAACAGAGAAGTTAGCTGCTGGAAAGTCTGAGTAAAAAGAAACAGAAACACAAAGAAATCAAACTCAGTCCTTAGATATGGCTGGCAGCTGAATAAAATACTGAGACCACTGTTAGTCTAAAAAATTGACCTAGGATCCGGTCAATGACCTACAGGAAAGAAACTCTGCTGAGCTGACACTTGCTGTAGGAGATGGGCCTTCTCCTGAGGACAGTCACTGTCCTCAGTCCTCCAGACTGTCCTATGACTGACAGACATAGATCTGTCCATTCAACAAGACACTTAATGCATCCACTGTAACAGATCTGTAGGGCTCCATACAATAAAAGGATAGTATATTCAGGTTAAATATTGAGTAGTTGAAGTAAGATGGTGTGTAGATGCTTTCACTTCCTTATGAACAGGTGAGAGGACAGTCCTCAGCACAGTATAATAAAGTGAGGCAGAATTTCATAAAGAAGCATCTTAAGTACTTCAGAGACAATTACTGAAATAATAGATAATTATTCTTAATGGCCTACCTATTATTTGTCACAACTGAATCTAAAAGAATTAACCCACTAATATTTAGATATATCATTGAAATACTAAATAAAGAGTACAGTAGAAATAAAGAGTTATGATATGTTACATACAGAGTTATGATATTATGAACTATGAGCTCCTTGGGGTTGGGATGGACTGCCCACATGCTTTACAGAATTTTGAGTACCACAAACACTAGTGGAATAAAAGAAATATATTAGTGATGAGTGGCATAATCCTTGAGTGACACAGAGGTGGACAGGGACAGATGACAATGGGAATCTGGCATGTTGGTAGATGGAAGTTGGTAGTTGGTTTATAGAGGAAGGTCCTAAGGAGGATACTTTTTGTATGGGGAAAAAAAGAACAGCATTTTCAATATATACTTGCATAAAGTTATTCAAATAAAGTTGTTGTCTTTTCCCTTTATCTGGGCATGCACATACTGAGTGGATAGTTAGCACAGAGCAAGGCAGTTTGCCTTTCCTCTTTTCCATTAAATTACTTGTTCCTCATAGTAACTCCTGTCTGTGCACTGGATAAACAAGGGTCCGAAGAACCTGTGTATGTCAAACTATTCATGAGGACTTCAAATGTAAAAAGTATGTAATGCTAATGTGTCTCATTATAGATGAGAACAAAGGAGTCATTCCTATGTGATGCAGCTGGAATTTTAGTCCATGTAAAACAGAAAAATCTACATTACAGCTATGTGATAAAACTGCTTGGTATTATTATACCCTACATAAATCTTGCTAGTTATCACAGCTCAGTCCTCAAAAACCAAAAAACCTAAATCCTTTTCTTCCAAGTCTCTCCTTAGCATATTTCTTCTGCACTGCCTAGAGAAAGCGAAGCCTAGATTAAAGCTAATTGGACAGCAGTGCATACATGTTGGTTGGTCAGGCTTTGCAAAAACAAACTTGCATTATTCTTGCCCTTTCAGAGTCTTCCTACCACCTGCTTGTCTGTTATCACCAGCCCTGCTTTGAAATAGGTCTGTATTTTACTGTCTTCAAGCTTCTAATGAAATGGAAGTAATAAATATACAAGGATCAACCACATCATTGCTTTCAGTTTTTTTCCAATGGTGAGATAAAACCTACCTAATAAAAGAAGAAAGTTATAGGCAGAATACATAAATATGCTTATAGTCCTAATCCTATAATGAGTAAATTTTGTTCTTGAGTTCAGTATTCAGAGAGATCCTGAATTTAGACAAGCTCAGTAAAAGAAGATGCTTGCAGGAGAAAAGCATAATGAAAGTTTACCAACAGCTAAATTAACCATTAACCACTGTCAATGCCTGTAGCTCACTGTGTTTTATCAATGTCTACAGCTGTGTGTAAGTACTGTTGAAAGCCATATTTAAAGATTAGCCTGATCAGTATGCACAGGATGAATTATTACTCTAAGTGATAATCAACAGTCCTAAAAAGGAAACTATTTTCTGGCTTTTTCCTTACAGTGTTAAGATACGTAAACAGTTTATCATTTGAACTGGCAAAAATGTTTCCCTGACTTCCTCATTCTAGCTTCATTTTAAGGTCACCACTGCTTGAGAAAAAATAAGCAGTAATAAAATATCAAATTGTGTTTGTAAGTGAAGCAATGCAAAGAAGATTTACAATATAAACTGATAAAAATGTAAATATGAATGCAATCAGCTGTGAAAAAAGGTCTGCAGGAAAAATTCTTAATATTCATTATAAAGGAGAACAATTATTTACAGAAAAGAAGAAGGAAATTATTAAAGGTTATCAAGAAGCAATTATTTACATTTCATTTATGTGAATTTAATTTTATAAACTGGAAAATCCTTTTTAATTACTTCTGCCGTCAAATACCTTTAATTTGGATTAATATAACTTGACAATCTGGGTACAGTAGTTTAATCATTAAAAATTAGCCACATAATTGTGAACTTAATGTAATTATTGAAATGTTTGTTATATTTCAGAGACCCTAAAAAGGTGAAAAAATTGACCTGAAATTCCAAATAAAATATCCTCCAGACAAAGTAAAAAAAAAAAAAATCAAATCTGGAAACAAAAGGTTTCCATTCTGACTTGTTGAAGACTTAGCAGTGGATAGTTGACATTAGATTCATGCCTAGAAAACATATTAACTGGGGAGTGCATTTTTTATGATGATCACTGCCAGATCCAGTAACCAAAATGTCAAATCATACTCGGTTGACAGCCAAGGCAGCAGGAGGAGTAGCTGACATTGCCCTCTGCTTTCTCTGCTGCGGGAATCTTGTTATCCCAGCCAAGATTTCATGAGACTGCAGGAGGTGGTGGGTGGCGTGCCCTTCACTGCTGCCCTAGAAAATAGCAAAAATTTTTTGTGCCTTGCTAGCATCTGCAACTCATGGCAGGACACAAACCTGGTTTTCCACCATAGTTGTCAGAACACTGTAATTTACAGTTGAGTTCTGTGTACATCACAAAAGAAAGAGATGGATATATCAAACAGGCATATGGAATCCAAAGAAACTGAGCGAAAAATTCATAAAAACAACAGTAATGATACTCAGAAAGGATAAGCAGGAAAAATGTGTGTATGAAAAGAAATATCTAGGTAAAAAATACATCAGTAAGTCTTTAATTTAATCCCATAGTAACTTCAGAGCTTGAATCTAAGCTAGACTTTGTGATAAAAGAGAGGAAAAAGCAATTATATTATAAACAGATCATTTTAGCTTCTCTAAAAGATATCTTAAGTATTCATCACTCATTATAAAATTAAACTGTCATATCTTGTAATGACTTAGAGAATTCAAACTAGAAACATCTCAGTGTTGGAGCACTTTGCAAGTTTGATTTTCTTTGAAGTATGTTTGAGTTTAATTAGAACAGAATCTTCAAAGAGCTCACCATTTGACTACCTATTGTGAAAAAAGGCCAAAGGGTGGCTCTGCACCACCAATTTATAATCCTTGTCTCGCAAATCCCTGGGACTTCCTGGTCACAATTCTAGTCACTAGAGTAGAAATGTAGGAACAAAGCTGCTAAACATCCAACAGCTATCCCACAAAAAGGATGGACTTAAATTCTTAGCCATTATTCCAGAATAATTTTTGCCATTTTCTCTTGTCCCTTCTTTCATTACAACCTAATTATTTCAAGATCATTTTGACTGAATGTCTACAAAAGCCTGCTTACACATTTGTCACAGTCACCCTCAAATAGCAGCATGCTATGACTTCTAAGTCATATTAGTATTAATAGGATGTGAGTATGTCATTGAATTATTGTTAGTGTCCCACGGTTAGACCCCTGTAAGAAATACGTTCTGAAAATGCTGACAAGAAGGTGACATTCCAGTCTTGTCATATTTTTACATTCTACGTTGAATTTACCAAATAAAATTTCACTGAACAACCTCTGGAATAAGATAAGATCAACATTCAGATATTCATAGTTTCACAAAGTGACAAAAATAATATATCAACACACAGCAACTCAAAATCATCTTAATAAAAGGTGAAATGGGAACAAATCAGGGTCACTGGTTCATATCTATGTCTGAAATATTACATGAAAATGCAGAGGTTAGTGTTTAAGAGTAACAGAGGTGCCGCAAGGAAATCATATTCTCAGTCCTGGTCTTTTTGTTGTTTCCCTGATCTTGTCAAGTAATTTTACAACACATTTTGTCTTAAAATTTTAAAGATGCTCACTGTGCATCACATGAAGACTGGATGGTAATAAATAGCTGCTGGCATTTTTTTTTAAAGGACCTACACTATGACTGTCAGTTTATTCTACTTTTTGCCATTTGGAGGGGGACTCATGAAAGAAACTGGATCTTTGCCAAAATATTCCTTCCTGTTAGCTTTTTTGTGTTATTTCCAAATTGTGTAAGATATTTCTGTCATCTTCCATCTACCTAATACTTCAGAGGAAAGTCTGGAAAAACTTTCCAAGCATCAAATGCTTCTGAATCTAAATCAAGACACAAAGCTAAACAGATGCCATCAGAATCAAGACAATCTTAATTTTACTGTTCAGAATATCCAGACCTGAAAATGGGGAGCTGAACTAAGTATTCTATACTGTGCTTTATAACAAAAATGTTATAAGATTTTATAAAAATTCCCTTACAGGTCAGAAATACAGGTTCCTGGTTATTTTTATTTATTTTTTTATTTTTACCTTGTCAGAACTAAAATATAGGTTACAGAACTATTCTTCCCTAATCAAAATAACAAGAATGTATATAAAATGTAGTCTCAAGTTAAAATAGAAGACTCCCAGAAGTTCAGTTACATAAGACAATTTGCAACAGACATACTTGTATGTTAGATTTGCCTAAAATATAAATAACTAAGGCTCTCTCACTGACTGTGCAAGACCTTGTAATGTAGCTCCTTCTTCAGATGCTGCATGCTTTTTCATATATGGAAAATAGCTGCTATAGCACTTTGTTAGATTATGAAACCTACCACTGTCAGAACTAAAATAAGAACCATCAGTGCTATTCATCTTCATGTTTTAGCTGACAACCGGTAATATTTAGAAATACTGTTTTTATCATATTTCAGCATTTTCTAATCTATTTTGACTCCAGTGAGCACTCTCCCAGATGTGAAATCTATGCTGGCTGACACCCTTTCTGCCTCTCAATCACATTAACGTGCCCATATTGCAAATAGAAATAAAATATTCATTCCTTTTCATGTCACCCCTTTGGCATATCTTGCATACTTCTGTCCTCTCCCACAACCTTCTAATTGCCATAGTAGCGTATCTTACAGTTTGGGAAACACTATCAAACTCCAACGCAGATGACAAGCAAAATATTCTGCATTGCATGGCAAGCAAGCCTGATTTAAAAATAAATTCAAAGTAAAGTACATATATACTTAGTTTCTTTTTACTCACAAGAGGCTCTGCCATGATGATGCGAATCTTGCGTTCAGCCTGAGTAGTAAAGTTAACAAACAAGCTCTTCAGGACGTATTCGCCTGGTTTACTGTCTGGGTCAATGTTGATAGGCAACATGGCTGGAGGTCCTTTTTCTCTCTGTGTACCAGAAACAGGTGGGACAGGTGGCTTGATATATCCGTTACCAACTGGAGAAGCTGAAATGTAGAAAAGGCACATTTACTTGTGGGTATTCAACATGGTTTAACTTTTCCAGTGGCCCACTATACTGTCAAAGCAAAACTGGAGACTAGTTGATAATCAAAGAAATACACAATACATAAATACAATTTCCATGGTATAGTTACAGGTAAAACTTACATAATCTAGACTGGAAGAAGAAATCAAAGATGAAATCTTACGTTTGAAAATTGAGTACTCTTTACTATGCAGTGCACACTCAATCCTCTTTTTTTACATGGTAAGACTTGCTGGCACTTAACTGTTTGAATAACACCCTCATTTCTTATTCTTTATCTTGTAGGCCAGATCTGTAACTCAGTTGTCAAATAACAAGTTTATTCTTTATTGCTATTCAAACTGACCTATCCTTACAAAAGTCAGGAGTCTGATCTTTTGACTAAGGTGAGTTGTAAAGGGACTGATTTTCCTCTCATTTATACTGAGGTCAATCAAGAATGACTCCTTTAAAAACAATGTCATTTCACCAGTATAAATCTTATACTAAGAGTCAGACATGAAATGCTTTCCGTGGCCAAAAAATGTTCATTATGTATTAGTTTTTCTGAAAGTACCAAACCCTACAGTCCCATCTGGCACTTGTGAGATCATATCTGGAGTACTGTGCCCAGTTTTGGGCTCCCCCATACAAGAATGACATTCCTATGCTGGAGCAAGGCCAAGGGAGGACCACGAAGATGGTCAGGGGCTTACGTGCTTGCTACGTGAGTACAGGCTGAGAGTGCTGGACTGGTTCAACCTTAAGAAGAGAAGGCTAAGGGGAGATCTTATTGCAGTCTTGAGCTACCTAATGGGATATAGCAAAGATGGAGCCAGACTCTTCTTTGAGCACATTGACAGGACAAGAGGCAACAGACACTAATCGGATGCAGGAAATTCCAATTAGATAGATGGAAAAAATTTCCACTGTGAGGTGGTGATCAAACACTGGTACTGTCAACAGATAGAGTAGAAATTCTACTCTTGGAGATACTTGAAACTTGATTGGGCAAGGCCCTGAGAAACCGTCTCTAGTTGGTGAGCAGAGGTTGGACTAATCATCCTCCAGAGATCCCTTCCAATCTAAATTATGCCATGATTCTGTGAATTCCCCATAACTAATATCAAGATATTATGTACTAGGTTTAGCTCTTCCTACTGTTTTTCTGGTAAACTGAAGAAAAAATAAATTGAAGTACTATGAAACAAAACCTAATTAATTCAAATATTACCATCCTACACATAAAACTTCTGAAACAAAATCCTCAGGCTTAGCTCTTATGGGCAATAAAAGTCATGTCTGGTCTTCAGGCAGGTACTGGTAGCACCCTCTGTTAGCTTTGCCAGAGACTTTAAAAGTAGCAAATTAAGTTGACACTGGGAAGACCAGCCACTAGCCACTCTGAATGCAATGTAATGTCGTAACAGCTGTCAGCACTGCTGGTGATTGGGACAGAGGTGCTTTAATGCAATACAAACTGTGGAAAATATTGTGAACTAATATCATTATAGCATTTCCCCATAGCATTGCATTCCAGAGGGTTACATTGTATGTTGCATCCAAGTTGCAAAGAAAGAAAGAAAGAAGAATGAACTACCATGATGGATGCCTTCAGCCCTTCCTTTTGAGGAACAGAATTGCAACTACACTGAAAGTAATTGTCAACTATTAATTACATGAGATTGTTTTATGAATAAATGAGATTTTATGAATAAATTAGATCTTTTCTGAATACTTTAACACTTCATTGCTGTAAAAAAAATAAAAAAACTAAATCCCAAAGACTACATTATAGTTTGAGAGTATTCACAATGTGGCAGAATCAGACCCCAAATTCATGTGTTGAAAAATTAAAAACATGCATTGGAGAAAAGAGAACGTATTTTCTTTCAGAAAAATCAAAGTTTAGAGGTCCGTTGTATGGCTATAATGCAGGACAGAAATGCTTTTGTTCATGTAGCTATTATTCTGCAAGGTGATTGATAAGGTATGCCATCACTCTTTAGCACAGCAGCACCACTTCTTCCACTCCGATAGGTATTTCCTGCTAGATTTGTTTCCTGCAAAGTTTCACTTGATTTTTGAGGGCAAAAGCATAATCACGGAGTTTTGTTGGCATTATGACTCTTTGCATAAATCCAAGTGTATTGAACAGTTTTACATTTATATTATACAAAACTGCTTCTAAAAATACACTGTTGTTCTGAATAATAACCTACTTCAATGTAATGAAAAAAGAGCCACCAGAGAAGAGTGTAAGCACTACTGCTCTCCTGTCATCACCTAGGCTGTCCTGAAGTTTAAGCATGAAGACAGTGGGATGCAAAGGATCAGATGCAAATTTATATGGACTATCAAATATACTAGGTAATGGAAATTTTTCCACAAATAGCTTTAGGAAGGAGTCAGACAATATTTTCACAATCACTAATATATTTGCCAAATGTGTGGTTTTGACTGGCTCACAACTATCCATGAAATCAGTCTGATTGCCAAGTGCTTAGTTAGGAAAAACGTTTTTTTGTGAGCAGTGAAACCAATTTTCTTAAGCATTTGTGTCCTTTGCGCAGTAAAAGCCCTGCCCTCCCCCTGTCATCATCCCAAGCTCCCCCAGCCGTTCCCAAGCTCCCTCCCCAGCTCCGTGCCCGGGGCCGGGCAGGCAGGCTGCCCACCAACAAGCCTCTGCCAAGCTAAACACACCCGGGCTGGGCCGCCCGCTTGGCTCTGGCCAGCACAACCATCCCAGGCTCCCTCCTCAAGGAATCTGTAGGAATCTGGTCAAATGCAAACTTGCCTTCTGTTCCTCAGGCAATTTCCTCAGTTGGCTACTAAGTTCAAAATTCACTATGAAGGGTCGTGCAGGAGGGATGGAAGGAAGGCAGTGTGTGAGATCATGCACACCCCACATCCTTACGAAATTAAGTTAGGAAACCCTAGTCACACTACCTGGGAGCTGCCACCCTTATCTTCAATCATCGTGGCATTCAGCCCGGATTTTGAGACTGAAATTTAAATCCACATAGTCATTGTTAGTAGGAAGCCTTTTAACAATGATGCTGTTAGGTTTGTGACACAGGCTGATCTAATTTTTTTTTCCAGACATCTAACTGAAAAATCAATTATTTGCACACTGTAATAGAGAAATGCAATTATTTGTGAGATTTGTCAGTGCACCAAAAATTTTTATTCTAGCTCTTCTCTTAAATATAGGACTGTACAGCCCTTCCCCCAAAGGAAAGTAAAAGGATATCCTGGGAGTTAACATCTATCATTGCTACAGCAATTACAGCAGTTATAGAAATGACTGACATATGACACTGATTTAGTTCAAATTTTTAAAAGATCATTTTGTGGCTGCTAACTCCATATAAGCATCTTCAGTGTGGATGTTAACATTGCCAACAGCGTGAGGGTTCTGAGTTGATCACGGGTTGGTCACGAACTATTATATACAGGTTTGGCTTTCTAATGCATCATTTCAGTTCCATTATCTCAAGCATTTGCATATGCTTGATATTTGCATTGCAAAAATCTGTCCCAGTGACTAGACTATCGCTGACATTTATACTGATGATGTATGAGCTTTAACAGAATATCGTTCCTTTTTCCTAGACTGAGAGCCCTACAAAGCTCATTAAAAAAAAGTTCCCTCTGAGACATAAAACTGGAAATGAAGGACTCAAAATTTTAAAACCAGCTGCATTAAAGTCATTCATGATTGGTCCCTTTATGCTGACACATTATAATGTGGGCCTTAAAAATAGCAATAAAAAGGATGTGTCCATTTTTGCCATCTATACCAGTGAAATGCTGCCCCATTAAATAAAACGCACATTTTTTTACCTGAGAAATCACCACATATAGTTTGTATGGGTTTATGCAAAGATAACTGGTGGGGGTGGGAGGAAGGGATTATACTCAATATTAAATATTGATTTCATGACAAATTAAGTTTTTACTGTCTGATTTCAAAACAATAATGTTCTACAAAGAGAAGTACGAGAATGGACCACTGAAACATTTAGTTTGAACTCCTAACATACTGTAGGGTACTGGTCACCACACAAGTACCGCATTAAATTAAACCCTTCACCTAGAGAAAAGTAGTAGCTCATTCCCAAGGAGAATGAATGGTGATGCACGTGCAGGAGACCATGGTAACCCTGATGCCTAAGGGCCTTGCAATAGCAGGAAATCTGTAGGTCAGTTTTAGAAAGTTGTATACACATTTAAAGCTCCTATCCTAGGAAAATCTGTAAAAAAGATTAACTGTGCTTGATCAATGAGAAGATGTCTGTACCATTTTGGGGTGAAATTCTGCCTGAGGGCTACTTCTCTCAAACAACCCATTTTTTTGTTTCCAAGATATGTTCCCTATTTTTCTACTGTATCTGCAATAAGCTGTATTTCAAATGATGCTCTTTTCCTACAGAATATTTTCATTTAGTTCGGGCTATAACCATAAGATTTTCTCAATGTTATGTATTCTTAGAAAATTAAAAACAAGGAGTAAATATGGAAGTAGCAATGCAATATCACATATGGTTGTCACCACAATCACATACTATTGCCACAGAAGGGATTACTGAACGAAAATCACTGCTAATTTTTTTCCTGTATTGATCATTTCCCCGATCATAGTTGTAAAAAAACACAGTAGTTTTAACACACATACACTCACTAAGCTGATAATGGGGATGAGTACAAAATTAAATTATCATAAGAGATTCTCTGCTATGATTTACACTACAGGTATTTCTCTGAAAGCTCTGAGATGAAGCAAAACAACAGAACGATCGTAATGCACAAGCCAAGAGTCTGTGCTACGCTGGATACAACTTCAGCCAAACACAGTTACTGAATTTTCAGTATCTTTAAGCAGAAGAAACAGAGATTGCGGTTTTTTAGTTAACTGTGTAAAATATACACTTTAGCAACAATGAACAAACTAATAGCACAAACCAAAACATGTATTTGTACCTACCGAGCCCCTTTATAAAGCCGATCACACTGGATTTTCTCCAACATGCTACTGTAATATCCATGAGCCTGTGAATACCTGAAATGTTCTACTCCTTCAGTTAGAAAAGTTAGAATCCTTTTCTAACTAAAATTGAAAAGGAAATTAGTTGTTTCATAATCCTGTTTCATACCTCACTATAAAATTTTCAGCATTGAGGCAGACATTTCTTTTAGTTTTTTTCGGTTTGTTTTTTAATAGACAAGTGCTGAAGACCTACAGTGTGTGAGCTAGAGCAGGCCTCTGGATCAGATCAGCCTTTCCATAACCAAAGGGGTAATTTTTAGCTTCAGCATATGATGATGACCACTCACAGAGTGGCTGCATGTCTATATTTATCCACAAGTACATACTATGCTGACAGATTAGCGAAACTACTTCAGGCACTCCAAGAACATGAGACAGGATAATGGAGTTTGACATAAACAAACCATGCATATCAAACACATGTATTATCATATAGTCCAAGCTGAAAGCAATTAGTATAGAAATGCAAAGCACAGAGACAACACAGGATGGGTTTTGTTTTGTAACTAAGGTCTTTTGGCCAAAAGCACACACAGTTTAAATTCCTTGTGATACAACCAACGCAGTATCTCGTCTTTTCCCATGCCAAGAGTCAGTGAGAAACCACATATCCTTAAGGATAATTATACGTCTGCTGAAATAACTCTTAAGAAAATTTGCTTTGTTTTAAAACTGCAATTATAATATTAAAAAGAAATATTAAATAAAGCTTGAAGAATTTAATTTACAAGGATATGGTACATGTGCCAAGGTTAACAAAAGGTGGCTTTTTCACCCTTTGGAGGAGAACATTCCCAATTAGTTTGAGCTTGATAGACAAAGAGAACAAAACTCAAGGAAAACTTTTGCTGAAAGAAACAAACTAAAAGTCTAGCAGATCCATTTTTATCTAGGTGAAAGAAACTGTAAGATTCCCAAGGAAAATGTTATTCCAGCATATTAGTAAGATGTGGTAGTAGCACTATTTTAATGTAAGCATTATTTTCATATTTCATTTGCATGTTTCAACAAAAAATAACCATAAAGGCATAAAGTTAACCAATAAAACATAATATTAGTGACTTGCAATACATATGATAGGAAATACATTTATTTAAAGTACAGGACTTTATGATGAGCAATTGATGCTACTAATGTCTGATCTTTTTGTGTTTCTGATCCTCTCTTAGGAGGATTTACACTCAGAAATGAAAGACCAGGAAGAATTCAGTGTACATCTGAGTCCCACATCCAGACTATTTGGCAACTAAAAGTGTAAGTTATGGTGGTACCGGTGTTGGCCTTACTCTTCACAGGGAATCAATTTCATGCAATATGAATATTGGCCTACATGTTTTGTTTACTGCTTATTTTACATTTTTTATTAAAATACTTGATAAACCAGGGAGTAAATATACCCTTTTTAAGATACTCCTCCCCTCTTCTCAACTGCATGCTACTTAAATATAATTCGAACTAATTATTAAAATAAATGTAAGAAAACTTGATTGTATGGCCTATAGCAATTTCTAAGGTCCATATAAAAGCTGCTGTATGAATCTGCCATAAGCAATAGCATTGCAGACATAGCTTTCTGTCTTTAGCGCTGGAAACCATTTACACTTCCAACTGTAGTGAGGCTGGCATGCATTCTCCTAGGGATGGAGAGATCTGTAATTACCATTTGCATATGTATGTTCCAGGCAGAGAGTATCAACTGTGGAGCTTTGATACTACACTTAACTGAATGTACTGCTGCAAAGCTTCCTCTATTTTAATAAAAATGTAAAACAAGCAGTAAACAAAACATGTAGGCAAATACTCATATCGCATGAACGTGATTCCCTGTGAAGGCTCATTTGCAGGTGAGGGAATTCTTTGCAGTGAAAAATTCACTCACTGGCAGCAGTATGTAGACTCAGACGGTAGATACAGGCACACACAGACAATAAGAATGTATGAGAGACTCTATATTGCAAAAAGCTCAAACATGTTTTCCCTTTTAGCAGAACAAACTTGTCTCCAAAACTACACATAAGAGAAATCTCAGTGAACTTGTATTTTAAAACTCCAGACTCTGAACACTCTGTCTAAAACTGTTGTTCAAGCAACTACTGGGAGAAGACACTAGGTTATTCTGTGCAGCTGTCTTGACACAAGAACATGACATAAAACTATCCCAACTCATTCTGTCTTTCAAAAGCCTATTTAATCCAAATACAGGGTTCTTCAGGAAGAGTTACTTTGGTTGACCAATTAGATAGATGGTCTGCAATGTAACAAAGATAAAACCCAACAATTCAATGCAAAACAAAAGTCTGGGCATAGCATGTAAATCCCTATGCCAGAGGAAATACTATCTAGTCTAGAAGATAAAATGAAAGAGGCCGTGAGGTCAGTGAGGAAAAGTATGAAAGAAGTTCAAGATTCTAGAGAAAAAATGGCTCATTCTGAAAACAAGTCTGAAGGCAATAACAGATTTGGGACGATTTCGAAAAAGGTGGTGAGAGATGGCCTAAGCTTTTCCAAATGGAAATTCTCAAACTACTTGATTATACTGAAACACTAAGGGAGAAAAGGCTAATTTATAAATTCCAGATTCTTCCATTTCTTTAGAGAGACATGCCTCGGGAGAGTCATTTGTGTAAAATGGCATGGGGGAAGAGAAAGGAAGGAGGTATTTTCAGTGATAAAGGCATTCCAGGATTTCGTCACAGATTTAACTGAGATAAGACCAACATTTTAAATTATTTCTGTGCGAAGACTTAGTAAAAAATGCTGTTCCCAGGTTTAGATATATTTATTCCACTCTTTTCAGAATACTTGTTGAACTACAGAAGACAGTTCCAACCCCTGTAGACTTGGTTGGTCGATCCTTCTCCAAACTTTCTATTCCTTTTACCACAACAAGAGAGTGTAAATTCTATGTAAATACAAGGAACAGCAAAGCCAGAAAACAGGAGATGAATTAGTGCGTCCACTAAGAAGTGCCAGGGTTGCCGATAAAGTGTAAGCTTTGGCCAACCCAATTACTCTAGCTGAGAAAAAGGAGGCTTGAACTTCGTGTGTGTGCATGTGCACAGGCATGACATTCTTCAATTTATTGTCAGTATCTTCAGGTATGTTATAAAACAGCAGGCCTAAAACAGACCATATGATATCCTCAGTGAGACTGAACATTTCAGGGATTATGGCTAACTCCTTGTCGTAAATCCATTCTGCACTCCCCTGAATCCAGGGGTGAACAATGATTTGCAGAATGGAGCCTCAGAACAAGTCCCAGATGTGGTAATTTCTTAACAATCAGATCCAGTCCTCTGCAGGATAGAAACAAAATGCAGCATCCATGAAAATAAGTATATGGTCACTACGTAGGCCTGATGGATGCTGAAATACCACTTGTGGGTGATGCTCTTCTCTGCACATCTACAAAGCTCAAATGCTCATTCCACGCAGAGATGCTTACGAAGCAGCCATCTTATGAGATAAACCCCATTAGGAAATAAACAGTTTAATACAGATATCTTTGCCTGAGCTCAGGGAAACATTAGAACAGTCCTTAAACACACTGACAGGTCTTATTTGAGATGGATGCATGTGGTGAAGGGCCTGTTAGCTTTGAAGCTAAGGATCTTGTTCAGCCTGGTACCTTGGAAAGGTTAAAACTGTCGGTTTGGCTTTATTAGCCACTAGCAACCTTCTGGCCCTCACATCCCAGCTGCTGGCAGGTAGGTGTTAAGCTTTGTAATCCTCAGATGTGCACTGCTATTCTGTGCAAGAGAAGGGTAATTGATAAGAGACCCCGTAGAGGAAAGCAGTGGGTGAAACACATTTTCTCCTCTTGCAAGAGACTGTGTGTCCATACGCAGGGGATTCAAGAATGACGACTGCCAAAACAAACAAACAAACAAACAGGAAATCCTGTCATATACGTCCATCCACTTTCTAAAGTCCTTTTCACTGACTTGGCAAAGCTCCTAGTAAGTATGATCCTGTAAGATGTAGATTTTCCCTCTCTCTTTCTCCTAAGCTGCAGGTCAGGAGTTGAGCAACTTAACAACGTTCCCTAGGTTCTTATCTCAGATCCCTGCAAGACACCTGAGTGAGGCAGGAAAGCAGTTCTCCATCCTGCCCATTCTCTTTGCTCACCATTTATTTTTCTGTTCCTCTTCCTCTAGATCATTATTTTCTTGTTTACATATACCACTGTGCTGAAGATACGTGGGAATCTAGGCATGTAACATAAAGATTTTTAGCTGCGTCGGTTTTAGAATTTGCTTGGTTTATTATAAGATTAAAGACTGAAAAAGCTAAATGACATGGGAAATCTTGTGGACAATTCCAAAACAGTTTTCAATTGCCACTTGAGTGCTCCATTTGGGGGTGACTTCTCACTAAAGGAAACATCTGTGTTGCTTCTGGTGGGATCGAAATTAAACATAAATACTTCTCAGTTTCTGTGTTTTATATGGTAATGACATGCTGCCTCGTTGAAGGCTGACTTGAGATTAACAATATACTTTGAAAATCTTGGTATCTTTTCTAGATGACTTCAAAAGTTTTGTTATCTTTGCTAGTTATTCCCAAAAAAACCCCCTCCAAATAAGGGTGGAAAGATATATTCAGATCATAATTTTCAGATGCGTAGATTAACTGATTTTTAAAAAATTAAAACAAAGAAATGGTTTATTTCTGAAAATATGCCAGAAATTCTTTGGGCTCATATAGAGCTTAAAATACATTTGATTTTAAATAGAGATGTTCATACTCCTCTTTTATACTTTTTTATGTACTAGGGGGAAAAGCTAGCCTCCATTATTTATTGGATCAGAAAATAGCTTCCTATAAGATTTTTAGACAGATGTTTTGTTGGGTTTGCTTTCCTTTTCAGAGACAGGGAGATGAAGATATTCCTGTTGTTTTGTGGTTGATGGGTGTTAGCGGAAGAATTATTTTTAGGGAACTTGGAAAAGTGCCGAGGAAGCATAAGGCTAAATAAAGTCCAAACGAGAAGGAATAGCTACTTCCAAAAGAGGGACCAGCAAACAGGAAGGATGTGACCTGCATCTACCCTACACATTTTCTCTGGGAGAGAGTATACTTTTCCTTTTCTCCTTAAATGATTTACAATAAAACTGTCAGAGTCTGGATAATATGGAATTTTTAAAAGATAATTAAACTGTTCATTTTTTACTACAGAAAGACATTAAATGCTTGCATCTGAGTCCTATTCCAATTTCAATAGCTACCTCAGGTGTCAGAACCAGAACCTTCCCTGAATTTTTGTTGTCTCTTTGTCCACACTTGCTCTTCCAAACCACTGACAAATGTTAGTTCATGCTGTTAAAAACTCATGTGTTTCACTGGAATGAAAACAGCGCATCAGTTATGTATGACGTGGCTTCTGTGCTATGTACACATACGAATGAAAACCCGAGCGTGCTGTAATGCACTTGTGCAAACATAAGTGGTATTTTATTACCGATGCACAAAAAGAAACAGGCTGTAGCTCATTTCCCTTTGAAATTGCATGGTCTGAACAGTCCTACTGACCTAACACTATTCAATGGCTCAGTATTGATTTCCTAAAGAGTTTTGCTTATTTCATGCCATAATAAATATGATGTCACGTTTAGTTATGTTTCAAAGGGTAGCACCAGGTTGAAGAAAAATCTTTAAAACTGTAGTTGCTTCCCTGACCTCATCTTCTGATGCACCTGATCTACTCTATGTCTGCCTTTTAGGGAAAGGTTCAAATTTAGCCACATACAAGCCAAATATCAAATTTAATCTAGCCATCTAGGCTCCAAGTAGAGGAAATGAAGAGAGACTGACATTTCTAGGTGATTCATCATATTCCTCTTAGATTCTTAGCTTAAGACAGAATAAACCACTTTCTAGAGGTGCCTATCACTTGTCACTGATTACTGAAGGAGAACTGACAACAAAGATATGCATCCAAGGTTATAAGAGATGACTCTCACTCTTAAGTTTGTAAACTCTTCAAGAGCGTCTTGTACAGATTGCACTGCATTGTGGTGCGTTTCAGCTGCTGCTGGCTAGGATTCACACCCTTGCTCGTGTGGGTGGAAAATGGCACAATACCAGGAGTAAACCACGCCACAAGCTGGCACTGTGAACTGGCAAGCTAAACCTTCATAGACCAAGAAGACTTTTACAGAATTCTGTGAAGCTTTCTGTGATGAAACCACAGGAGAGATTTCTGTGAATAAAGACTAACATGCAAATAAGTCAGACATCCATTCAGGTTTCCCTCTGCAGTGGAGCATACAAAGTAACATCTATACAAAGAAAAAATTTTGAGATAAAAAATTTTGCAGCCAAAATCTGGATTAATAATTATCATTATCAATCCCCTACTCTATGTCTGATTGAATCATTATTGTCATTACTTAATACTGGCTGCAGCAGCACACTCACAACATTGTCTATTTTCTATATTAAATTAAACGCTACTTGGCCTCTTTGCTTACAGACAATCCAACACAGATGCGTTATCTTTTATCAGCCACACACCATTATGATGCTATAGTGTCTGGTAACCCTTTATTAACATTACATTAACAACTCTTTCTTTGAAAGTGGACTTCACTTGTTTCTTAGCCACAGTCCTAAAGGCAAATGTAAATGTTTGCTGCTTTGCTAGACTCAGACTCCAGGACATAAATATTTCTTGTGGTGACTCTAAAATAGAAAACCAGCAGGGACAAGATAATTACTTTTTACCATCCACATGAACTCAGTGAAGGTTTTTGAAAGTTTGGCTTGAGTACAGCTGCCTACTGAAAAACTTTCACTTGAACAGATGAATGAAGCACATGGAATTTAGCTGCTGTCCGAGGGACCTTCTGTATGACCAGACAGTTGCAAATACCAAACACAACATGGACAGGACATTGCTCTCATGCTGGTCAGTGAGCCATGACTGAAAACTCCTTCCATCAAATGAAATGTCGAAATGTTTTGGAATAAGTGACTGCCAGAAATACGTTATTAAATTTGGAGAGGAACAGGCACCTATAGAGATGAACTCTGCATCAGTTAGTTATGAAAATAAAGAAAGAATCCTAAGTTTAACATTGGATTTTCCAAATAAACAGCTTAAACACTGAGAAAACAGAGTAACTCCTTAGAAAAACTGAATAGCCTAATTACATCTGAAAATAATAAAAATATTCCTTTTACGGGATATTCGAAGGGAAATTCAGTATTCCTGAGGGCTGGGACAAAACTAATGTTGTACCAGGTTTTCTTAAAATGTCAGCAAGGACAATCCATGCAACCACAACACAGTTGGTGTGATGTTCATCCACGAATGGCTGCATTTGATTAATAAAGAACCAAAGTGTAATAATACAACACCATAAGCATAGGTTTATGGAAAGTAGATTTTATTAAACTAACTATCTTTTTACAAGATTATAAATTTGGTTAGCAAGGTTAAAAGTGTAGTCTTATATTTCTGTTTGGCAATTGGATTGGTATCTTACCAAACTGTAAAATGAAAACCAAAAAAATCAATGTTCACAACAAAAATAGGTTAAAAGCTATATATACAAAAACAGATACTTCTCAACATGGCTTAAGGGAGAATCACACCTTAATGAAAGTACTTCTAGTGGAGATACAGAGACCAGTTCTTGGCCCTGTACTATTTATCCTTACTGTTAATGACATAAAAGAAAACCAAAAACATTTCTATAAAGTTTACAGGCAAAACACAAATTAAGAGTGGTAGACAGGAAAAATAGTAAAAAGGTCCTTCTACTTTGAATAGCATTTTGGAAACTAAATGCAAGCAAAGAATATATGAGATATTAATTCTAACCTATGGAGAATTGCATAGCCAGAGACAAAGAACGCATGCCACACAGACAGAATAAGGCTTTCTATTCCTGGGAAGCACCGATTATGAAAAAAGGCCTGAGACCAGGATGACTAATGTGTCGAAAACAGGCTGCTATTCTTGTGACCTGAAGAGCCATGGAGAGCCTTTTCAAGCAGGATAAACAAAAGCAAAAGCAGGAAAGCTCTACTGCTTCACTGCCAGTGTCTCTGCAAACATTGCTGGATACTAAATCCTGTTCTGGTGTCTGCAAATTGAGAAAGATGCTGATGAACTAGAGGACATTCAGGAAGGGCAACTATAACTAATGACTGGAAAACTTGCCTTAAAGCTTAGTTTTGTTTGACCATGAGAAAGTTACACAGTCATTTAATCATAGCCTCTAATGGCCGGAATTTGCACCTATTGCACCTACAATGGCATCTATTTGCAAAGCATATTTACATGGAATCACTCAACCCAAAATGCCTTTTTAGACAACACAAGCACTCAGGCACTTCCAAGGTGTGACTCATTACCTCGTAATAAACACGTCTAAAGCAGCTCATCTGAACTCTACCCTGAAAGTGTGTATTTCTCTCCACTGGCTATCAGGAAAGCCAGGCTTGACTATGTCAGTTGTCATATAAACACTGAGGATGCCTGAAAGTTAGGAGAGATGACTTCCATGCCTGCTAAGCATGAATATGAGGAACAGAAATTTGCTAACAGAGAGCTCTTCGTTCAGTAACATCCGATGTCTGGAATTTTAAACTAGACAAATGCATTAAAGAAGTTAAACACAAAGAGAAGGAAATTAACTGCCAGAACGCTATTAAGGCTGGTGCTGATTCTTCCATTAGTGGAAATTTTAAATTGGGATTTTTTTTTTAAGATGTGCTTTAGCTCAAACAGAAATTAATTCAGAAAAGCTATAAAGCCTGCTCTATGAGGAGAACAGATTATATGACACAATGGTTTTTCTGGTTGTATAATTTATGACTTGTCAAATACATTAGTAGAAAACATATTGCTGAGAACAATCTTTCGTTAGTAAAAGTACGATACTGATGTTCTAAGAAGGATTCTTCTATCTCTAATCTTGGTAATATCAAGAAGCAGAAGTCTGAATGCCTATCATTACTTGACTTCTCTTTGCACATCCAGGTACAAATATAACTTGTATGATCAGAGTTTCTTTGTGATACATGTAATAATTTCCTGCCATGATACTTTGCTTGTCAAACACGCTTTGCCAAAACAGAAGCTGATTTTAAGGGTTGTTTTGTAGAATACACCTCGAGGGAACATGAAGTGGAGGCAACTTATTGGGATGATTCAATTTTCAGGGAATATTTTAGAGAAAAAGTACATTGCCAGAATAATTTGAAATATGCCTTATAACTAAAAGCGATAACCATACAAAAGAGTGGTTTGCCTTAAGAGAATGTTTGTATAGAAAAGTGAAACTCTCTGAAGGCGCAGTGATATGCTCCAGGGAAGCCATATTCCACTGTCTGAGTGGATGTCTGAGGAGCACAGAAGAACCATGGCTGAAATGCTATTACTGACAGTATGTTCACATGCATATGAAGGCGGATTGTCCTGAAAATCTGGAAAAGGCTAAAACCACATTTTAGTGCATGTTACAGATCACCAACAAATACCTGGTCATCTGCTACGGAACAAAGCTGAATCAATATAAAGATTCAAGGCCTGTTCCTTGTATAGTAGCACAATCTGAAATAAAATTCAGTTTCATAGTTGAGTGTATAAGAAAGGTTGTGGTAATGCTGTATGCATTACAGAACTATGTATTCCACCTATTGAACATAATTTTCTGCATTCTTCTCTTGTGGCACCTAAGAAGTTCACCAAATCCAGTAAATTGTCCTGCCTCTGTCCCAAAGGGAACTTTATAACCCAAAGTTGAGGCTCCAAGGGGGTAGGAGAGCTCAGAAGAAAACCACGTTTCTAGCACTAAGCAAACAGGCCAGAATTGTTCTGTTAAAAAAACCTTATTCTCACTGTAGAAAGAAATTAAAAGCAGAACAATAGTGACCTAAAAATGCATGAATGTTTTTGTAAATAGATATGGGATCAAAAAGATAATTCAGAGAAAAGAGGGTAGGCAATGTTTGGCAATGCTGTTCCATAAACTGATCTTACCATAAATTGTATTAGTTACAAGCATCAGCTGTTGTTATGGGACATCACTTCACATCAAACACAATGACAAGCTATATTAGCATAATGGGTTATTATTCCCAGATCCGTGTGATCAGTACTCCATGGCAACCCAATGATAATGAACAGCTTTGTCAGTAAGAAAGCATGTACAAAACTATAGAAGCATGAACCTCAAGTACCTGAAATGGTACATAATGCTGTTAATAAATTAAGAATTTAAACACCAGCATTGACATTTCTTTCCATACATACACAGAAAGGGGCACTGAAATTTTCAGTACTTTCTCAGCTGACCATCGCCATCGTGGGGACTTGGCATTTCCCAAGACACTTTCACTCAGGGCTCAAGTCACTTGAAAAGTTGGGTGCTTAAACCTGGCCTGTGGAACAGAAACCAGAAAACTGACTCAAATGATCAGGTTCCCAGTGAGTCAGGCAGCAACTCAGAACAGGATCTGCAACACCCAACCTGGCCGCAACACCACCTGAGACGCATCCCCACATGGACCTCACATTGTTGGGCCACTTTGGATGTACAAAGCAGAGCTGAGAAGCAGCTCCTCTCCTTTTCAGTTTGGCTGTAACTGCTTTTTATATAACAGCTTAACAGCTAGAGAACTCACCTAGAACACGGTAGCTTTGGGTTAAATGCTTAACTAAACCTCAGGGTTTTGAACTCTCATCTCCCACCTTCTGGAGAGCACCCTCGTTTTCTGGCTTACCAGCCAGAACAGTAAGGATTACCCATGTCCCGCTTGTTCGAGGTTTGTCAAATTTGAAGAAAGAATTCAATGTGCTTTGAATCAGAGATGAAATATAACAGCAAGCATGGCTCTAGCTCAGTAGTTCCCACTGAGTTAATTAATGAGTGACAATTACTAAAAATTATGGGACAGATTAAATTATAATAAAAAGCAACATTAAACAATGAAGGTATTTGGGCAAGGGAATGCCTGCGTTGGTAAATTACCTCTTGTTCTTATCACTGTGTGTTAGATACACTTCACGAATGCCTCCAAATCAGATCCTTCAGCTATTTCTACCTGTTTTCTGCCGGAGTCTGAGTCATTCTAAATAATTTGTGTCATATTCATCTTCATCCTAGGCTTCTTTTTGAATCCCAGTTTATTGTCCCACAAAGCAGAGCAACAGGAAGGCAAGAATCAGCCTCCAAAGCAAGAATTGTTCCAGATGCCCCTCTCTTCCTAGTAAAGACATTTCTCGTTTGGCATGATATACCCTTGGGATATCAAATGCAACTAAGTAATAGCTACACAAAAAACATATAAGAACTTTTAAAATGCTATAAAACGGATATTATGCTTTTTATGTGCCCAGTCCAGACCAACCAGGACCAAGATACTAATCCAGAATAAATCAGTCTTTGACATGAGATAAAAAGATGCCACTGTGATTACCAATAAAATGCGTGTCCACTTACACCGATTTATTTTCTTCTACTTCATTCTAACCAACAATAAATGCTGCATTTATAACAGTAATATTTGTTGCATATAATTTTCTTGACATCTTTAAATAAGATAAATGAAAATGTTAAAGGAGTACAGTTAATCAGATTATTTTAAAGACCCTGGGTACATTAGATACAACTCTCACATATACTAGGCATTTAACCAAAACCACAGGGATAGATGCTCTCTCCTGCAGCTAGACCCAGGCTAACTGGCCCCTACTCTCTGTTTAGGTGGAGGCACGGTGAAAATCCCAGGACTCCGCACTTTGTGCATGGGCCCACTTCAGCAGATTTCACCTGCTGGGCAGGTGAGTGCTTGAGCATCAGATCTGACACATGACAGAGAATGAAACACTCCTGAAAAGTGGAAGGACAGATGAGAAAAGTCACTGTTTAAAGAAACACAGTTACCTGGTTTATGTGTTTAGAGAGATCTCAGGTGTGTCTGTGAGGTACACACACTGGCTCATAATTTATGTACTAAAATCTGTATGCCCATGGCCACCTTAGCTACTCAGTAGACACAAGCTATTCTGAATTACTTTGCCTTGACCGACGGAAGAGCACAGACAGAACCAACCACATGAGCTATTCCGTGGCAGCTGTCTAACTCTACCATAAATGCAAGAAAATTCATGAATTAATTTAAAATATATTCTTAAAAATAAAGCTGGATAAGCATCCTGAAATGCTGAAATCCATAGGGTAATCTTTTATTCAGTATTTCAGAAAAGCTGATGTCACAGAAGTGAGTTACAATAGATGAAATTGCAAACATCAGGCATAAGGACTGATAAAAAATTGTATTATGTGGCTTTTTTTTTTCAACTTGACATTGTATTTTGACTTTATGATTCTGTAAAAGAAATCAAAGATAATTTTCTTTTCCTGACAAAAGCATAGTCTAAAAGTTTATGTGCAATAACCTAATACAGTAATTTTAAAACACAGTATGTGGGCTTTTAAAAAACACACATGAAATCAGTCTAATTGTACTGATGTAAGCAGTTAAGTACTCCCTTGTCTTCAGTGAAAAAGCCTTAGAACAATGCTCAGCTTTCTGAAAATGCTGCTCAGTATATCTTACTTAAATTATCAATGCGGATATTTATCAGAATTTCATGACACTGTGCCGGTTCTTGTACAGTTTATGGAAGACCATAGCTATCATTTGAATCCATAATGCATATGATGTGTATGATTTAAAACAGAAAAAAGAGATTGAAAAAGATTGTCATTGACCACACTGATCATTTGTGTCATAAGAAGTTTAATGACTGAAGACCATTTTGTGTATTAATCAGCAAGATATAATGTTATATATATTTACACACACACACACACACATAACAATAATGTATAGATCCAAACCTTCCAGCCAAATGTTTCAAACTCTGCTTCTATAAAGTAGGTAAATATGTCCAACATAATAAATGTAAAATATATAAACTTGAAATGTCATTTCTGGATTTAATATTATAAAAATGAAAACTTTGTAACAAAAGGTCATGCCCTGAGGATATCGTCATAACATAAATGTAATCTTTAAAATGCATGACATCTCAGTCAAGCAGGCTTTACGAGAATTTACCAGTAAGGTTGAAATTTGACATGTAAATGTCTAGGATATGTGTTAGTTGTGCAAGAGGATCTGACTAGTATTATACACCCTGTTGTACTTAATTGAGAAAAATGCTTGATTAAAATCAGTGGCAGCAACTTTGTAGAAACTATCTCATTAGCTTGCAGGAATAAATTCCTTTTTGTAACAAGAAAATGACTGCATAAAGTAATAATAGACTAGAAAGAATGGTATTAATATTAGGCAGAAGCCGTTCTAAGTATCTATTAATATCATAAGCACATAATAAATTTAAACAAATCTCTAACTTGCCAGTAGTGTAATGCTTCCATTTTACTCCTTGAAGGACTACCATTTGTCCTCAAAGAAAATAAAAAACCCTTACTTGTAATTGCCATTCTTAGCAGCTCTGCTGTAATGGACAGAGCTCTGGGTTTCCCACTTTGGGCAAAATAGAGCTGGGAATTGGCCCAGGTGCAGCTATGCATGTGTATGGACCTTCTCTCACTGCAGTTGCGGTCAACCCTATGCCTCTCCTTCCACTGAAGAGCTGGCCCTTGCACTACAGTTTAAAAATGTAGCCAGTCTTGTTTTTCATGTTTCAAAAATAAATTCTGTCTCAAAAGACATTTACAGATTCCCATGGTAAGTACACTTTCAGACTTTTACTCTAACTCATTTAATTTGATTTTTTTTTCCTCCTTTTTCTTTGCTGATACTTATATACTCTAATGTAAGGATTACCACAAATGTCATTAACATGCTATTTACCTTCTTCCAAATCTCTAATGAAGATATAAAATAAAACAAAACCTAGAGTCCATCCCTGCAGTACCCAACTGCTTAGGTCAATCTAATGTGACAAGAAAGCATCAGTAAGAATACCTTATTTACAGTGCCTCATGCCAGTTTTTAACACATTGCTCATAAAACTATTATGCTTGAAAGTATGCTGAGTGACACTCAAATATCCACTAATATCCAAACACATGGTCTGTTTCTTCATTCACCTGAGAACACTGTCAAAAGCCCCCAGATCTGCCTGACATCCTCCCTTGGGAGATCCTAAGACAGACTAGCTTTTATTATTAGCTTATACACTACCTGCTGTATTGGAGAAGAAATGCATTAGGAAGTTATCTGCTACTGCATTACAAGCAATAATAAATAAAATAATAATCTGGTAAGAGTATTTCTTTGTACATCTATGTGCTTTCCACTGTGTGCTGCATTACCTCGTTGGACTCAGGCTTTCAGAAGTGAAAATGATAAGTGAGGTAAATATAGTGGATATGTGATTAATCTGATGCCAAATGAACCAGCTGTTGACCCAGTTACCTTAGCAGCCCACACAAGTCACTTGCTGCTCTCCTCACCTGGTAACATTTAACACTTTCTGTCACCTAACCCAAGCACTAAGGCAAAGCAAGGCACACCCTTTGCTGGTGGGATTTGCTATAGAGCAAGGATGTAGGATGGAAATCAGGACTCCTGCACTGAATTCTGTGCTTGGGAGGGGATTTCTCTGTCTCTCACCTCCCCCATCTCCCCAGCTGCTCTCTTCTTACTCCATCTCTACAATCTGGTGTCTCCTCATGGCTTCCCTACTTCAAGGCTCCCCATTCCACTGCCAGACTCTCATGCAGTTCCCCTTGCCCAGCCAAACGTTGCTCATCTCATCCTTCCAGCCCTCTCACCCCTGTCCCATCCCTCCTCCCATCCCTACCCTTCACCCACCCCTTTCCAGTCCCCCCTTGGCCCCGTCTTCTACCAGCCATTCTTCATTTCTGCTCCCACTGTCTGGGAAGTACCAATTCCCCTATTACTGATTCCTCTTTCATGATGACTCCCCTGCCTCTTCCCCCTTCATTCCCACTGGCTCTTTGCTGGGCTTTTAATCCAAATTCGCTCTCCCCTCCGCCCTCACTTTCTTCGTACAGTCACCGTATGAGGCAGTTTGCTGTACAGTGTCTGTCCCCCACCCACCTCCAAGACCCTCTTCAAGAGAATTTTTAACATGAACAAACAACAGTGTTTTTGTGTTTTCTCAATCTTAGAGAGGGTAGACCCATTTCTGTAGAAAATTCCAAAATTTACCTTCAGGGACATTAAGTTTAGAAGTGCTTTAGTCCAAACTGCAGAGCTCAGGAAAAATTATTGTCAACAGAAAAGAGGGTTTTTACATGAAAAAGTAGGCGCAGCAATATACACACACAATCATTAACAAATATTCTCTTTTTTTCTATATTTTTATAAAATTCCAACCTGTCTATATTAACAACTTAGTTTTTAAAGTTCATTAAAATAATAATTCCAATGATTCCAGAAATTTCACTTGCCATAGAAGTCTGCAGCTCCCTGTAACATCCACTTCTACCTGCCCTGTCCCTTACTGCTTGAATACATGACAGACAAATGAGTAAAAACAATCAAAATTTTTAATTTCACTTTCGCTTTGAAAATATTTCCATCTTCTATTTTATGACATACGTGTTAAAGATTCACTATGGAAAAGCTGAGACTTTGCTTAATTTACTACAACCCCCCACAACTTCTGTATTTCAAAAGCAATACTCTCCAACTTTCGATTCCCGGAGAGTCATTGCTCTTGATCAAGCACTCTTCCCAGTAAAGAACACATACATTGCTCTATCACATTTTCCTGCCTATGAGTAATAGAACAAAAATCAAAATAACCGCCTAGCTTTGGTTCAGATGGCACACAGATAAAGGGTGTGGTGAGGTTATTTGTTTCAAACATCTGCCTTCAAAGAAAAAGAATTATAGTTAAGTAATTTTCTCCTCATTTAAGACATCAGTAGCAACAAATATGCACCCTGTGGAATTTAAAATTATCCAGGGACATTTCCATTTTAAAATTACTACTTACTGCCAATTAAAAATCTCATTACAAATAATAACTAGCTGAATCATGATTCACAATGTGTCATTTGGCTACCGAGAATGTGAAGGAAGAAAGGTTCTTCCAGTAAAGGAATAGAAGGCAGGGTTTCATTTCCAGCTCTAACGCAGGTTTCATGTGTGATCTTGTGTTTCTCAGTTAATTTCTCTGTTTCAATTTGCCCAGTCATAGCAATAAAGGAATAATACTTCCATCTTTCATATTCATGTAATAATGCTGGAAGAATTTAAGTCTGTAAAGCTTCCAGATGGAAAGCACTGTATGAATATTATAATAATGTAGAACATTGCAAGCAAGGTATTTGCAGCAGTTTCCCTGCATCTGAACTAACGAATGTCAATTTGCATCTCGTGAATGTATTTTAAAATAAGCAACACTATGAGTTTTGTGTGCAGTCCTCTCAAAGGTGTGACTGAAGCTTGTCTCACAGCTGGGGTATTTACAAAGGCTGTTGCAGCAAGGATTTTCTTATGTCTAAGAAGACGGGAAGCTTATGCTGCCATTTTTCATCAGGTGGACTTCCCTCTTCACTACCTAAGGGCCTCATTTTACAAATTCTGTAGAAACTTAGGTATCTTTAAGAACTCTACCCTTCTCTGAATTGTTCTGAATTTGGTAAACATGTTCAAAAAAGGCAGGCAGACTGAATAAGCTTTGCTTCCATTGGAAAGCAGACTAAAAATAATTCCACTCACAAGGAAATAAATTGCAAAACCTGATGTCAGGTAGCTTAGATTATTTTCAACACGTGCTATGTCTGTAATACGCACAGAATAAACCTGATTCTGAAAATTTACAACATTATATTACTGTGAGTATATGCAGAAACCTACTCTACAAACTTCTCAAGGAAGAACTTTGGCTAGAACTCTATACAGGTATCCTTCTGACTAAAAAGGCAAATTGATCCCGACATTTAAAGACATTCATACATAACAATCACAAATGCAGTAAGAAAGATAATTGTCTATATTCTGTTCAACAAAAGTTGTTCAAGGGAATCAATACCAAAACAAACAAATTGATAAATGGACATCCTTTGAAGTTTAATTTACTCCACATACAAGTTGAGATTCTTCAAAGTTACAAAGACAGAGGAGAGCTAGATAGCTAGAGACTAAGAAAAAATGTTAGTATAATGATCACCTAATTATAGGAGAATTCCTGCAAAACAATACCTTTGGCAGACTTCTGTGCTGAGCCAGGTACTACTGGTTACTTAAGAATTCAAGGGAATATAAATGCGTCTTTCAAAGTCAAGACTTCAAAATAAAACTAAAACCATATGCAACTTCACAATTATAAATAAAACCAAGAACAATAATAATCAAGATCTGTTACATTCTTTTGATCAGTCCTTGTCTAATGCCCATCCATCTAACATCTTCACATTTTGACTACACAAATCACAATTTCTGACCCCCTCACTGACTAGTGAAAACGACAGCAGCCTCTCCACTTGTATGCATTAGTGCTACATTTGATGACAGCAATTTCTGAAAGCATAGGAAGTATTCAGGATAAAGATTGTATAGCATGTCTCTCAAAAGGGTCCCATTTTTTTTGTGTGTGAAACTTCTCTGCTAAGGCTCCAACCACCTAATTAAGCTCTTTATCAGCAACACATTCCCCTGGAGACACATGGTACGTGTCACTACAGTGATCCTGCAGTACGTACAAACAACACTCAGATTTCTCTTCAAACCAGTGGCCTAAAAAGCACCCCAAAATCTCCCTTCTGGGACTTGACAGAGCTGAATCTCTCAGGCAGCTCTGTAATACCAGGTGCACCAATGACCTTGATATTTATGCACAAACATCAATATTGTTGTTGGTCTCTCTATATTGGTGATCTCTGTATTTCATGCAGAGGAGGAAGCAAGCAGCATTTGACAACTCAGTGAAACCACTGCTACTTGGCCAAACGCAAACTAGGAAGCCAGTGTTTCTCAGATATGTTTTCATTCAGCCACTTGTTTTAGAAAACTCTGTCTACTGTGAATAGAAAACCTTTGCCGTCCCTCAGTTTTGAATGTGACTATAATTTGAAATGTATAAAAGATCATAAATATACAGGGAATTGCCAGGCTTCTCAGTAGTTCCTGCAAGGACAAGAGTCTGTGCTCCCAAACTCCAGATTTGCCCAAGTTCTACCTGTCCCCCTTATCAGAAGTGCCATATCCAGGGACACTCCAGTACCTAGCAGACAGAGGCCAGAGAGACCTTGCTGGTGAAGACTGAGGCAAAGGTGGCACTCAGTACCTCAGTCCACTGTCACTAAATCCCTTGCCCCATTCAGCGATAGGTCCACATTTTCCTTGTTCAGCCTTTTACCACTAATTAAGCAAGAGAAACTCTTCTTGTTGCCCTTGATATCCCCTGCAATTCCCTTCTCCAGTTGAGCTTTGGATTTCCAAGCACCATCCCTGCATGCCCAGGCAATGTTTATAAATTCCTCCTTTGTAGCCAACCCATGCTTCTACCTCCAATATACTGCCTTTTTTGCATTGGAGCTCAGCCATGAGGTCCCTGATAACCCAAGTCGGTCTCCTCATATGTCTGCTTGTTTCCCTGAGTATTGGGGTGTCCCACTCTCACACTTGGAAGATGCTGATGTCAAAGACCTGCCAGGTTTCCTGAGTTCCTTTGCCTTTCAGAGCTGCCCCCCATGGGATCCCACCTAACAGTTTCTGAAATCTGAAAAACTGAAATCTGCTTTGCTAAAGTCCAGGGTCTGTACTCTGCTGCCCTCTTTCCTCACTCTTCTCAGGATTTTGAGCTCCCACCAGTTCTTCCTTGTTAGTGAATAGCAAATCCAGCTGCACTTCACCATTGGTTGGTTCATCCTATATCAAGAAGTTATTCCCAACACCCTCGAGAAATCTTGACTGCTTGCATCCTACAATGTTGCACTTCCAGCAGACGTCAGGAGGTTCAAGTCCCCCATGTGAACCAACATCAGCAATTCATCAGCTTCTTCAGGTTGTTTAAAGAAAGCTTTGTCCGCTTCCTCACCCTGATCGGGTGGCCTGTAACAGGTTCTCACCATCATGTAACCCTTAAAGTCCTCTCTTCTGTACCTGACCTACAAACTCTCAAGCACACTGTCACCCACACATCCCACAGAAGAGCTCCATACACATGGGGAGCTCCTTCACAATGACGGCAATCTCCACTCCTCGTGTTCCCTGCAGGTCCTTCCTGAAGAGCTTGTATCCATCCATCACAGCACTCCAACTGTGTGAGCTGTTAGCACCAAGCCTGCTACTCCAATGATGTTGTAGTCTTCTGACTGCATGCAGCACTTGACTTCCTCCTACTTGTTCTCCAGAGTGCATGTATTTGTATATGTACACTTAAGGTGGGTGCCTCTTCATCCTGTTTTACAGTTCCTGAGGTCTCTCTTGTTCCCTTTGCCCTGCACCCTTTGCTTTCTGCCCCAGTTCACTGCTACCTAACTGAACTATGGGTCATAATCTCCTTCCACTGTCATTCCTTGTTTCAAGCTCTTAGCAGGTTGATAAGCTGGTTGGCAGATGTCTTGTGCCACTTTGTCATCCTATTGAACATCTTTCCATTTACATTCTTAAAAGATATAAACATAAATAAACATAAAATATAAGAACTTAAAATATGTGGCTGAAAGAGCTGCTGTGAAGTTTGAACACTATGTTTAGTATTCCTTTTAGCTGAAGCAATAGACAAAGGATTGGATGATTCAGAAGAAAGCATATTAAAGGAGAAGGGATTTTCTTTCTATGGACAATTGATTCAAATCCATTTTAGGTAATTGCAGTGAATGAAAAATCACCAAGTCACAAATAATTCAGCTACCTACCTCTGTGAAATTAATCTGCAGTCCAAATTTATCATGGAAACAACAACAGAAACAACAACTTCACTGCTGATGCTCTGAAGCAGAGAAGAGAGGGATGCAAAAGCTAGACTGGCCTGGAGAAGGAACTAGCTCTGATATTTAGAAGCAGGCACAGGTACAGGAGTCACTATTAAGAAAGTAAATATGATTTGCCATACAGCCCCACCAGTCTAATAGCAGGAATCAGCCAAAACTGCCTCCCGCTCTTAGCCATGTATCCTTTTCCCCTTCCTTATGCTGACCTGAGCATTTACACCATTTTAGAAAGTTTAACTGGCAGGATATTAACCATATGGGGAGTTAAGGTGGGAGAGAAGGGGTAGGAGCATGGGAACAGGGACAAGAGGCTGGGGTGGGACTGTGCCTCCCAGGCACAGCTACTGCAATGCCACACCTGCCCATCATGGTTCAATACCTACAGGAATTCAGTCTCGAGGGCTACCAACTCATAGCAAGTGTCAGAACACTTACCAATCACTTAGAAACTCAGGAATTAATACAGAAAATAAAGCTGGAGAAGCACATGCAATCGGAATTCTGGAAGTGCGGAGACTGCTTCCTGCTGTCCACAAAGTCAATATAGAGAAAAGAGTTCAAACTATTCATGAAATGAGTGCATCAAAAGTGACTGAAATACAAAAGGAATGTTAAGTAGCATTTCGGCTTTTATCCTCCTTTACTGATAATATACAGGTTACCTTATACTTATACATGTTCTTTTATTTATATATATTTATATATATATATATATATACATACATATATATAGACACACACACACATATATAAATCTACAGCTTCTTCAGTGGTATTTTATATGCATAGAGGAAACCACAAGAACTGTTAGTTCTTTCCCTGACCTTTTTGAATAGTAACTAGCTATATTGGAAAAAAGCAAACTGCTTGTAATTTGATAAACCAACAGCACTGCAACATGAGATATCACAAATTAATCACTCAAAGTGGATACCAGCAGTACAACAGAATAGTTTCGTTTTTACCACAAGTAAAATTATTGGAGCCTTTATGGAATATGTGCCAGTAATTATCTATGCCTAGTTTATGCCTACTTGCCAGACTATTTTATATTTTGAGATAAGTACTGAAGTTTTGCTGCAAAAATTTATGCACTAAGACTGCACTCAAACTATTTGTAGATGTTTATGACAATAATTCAAACTTCTTAATAGCAAGCAAACTCATTCTGTAAAGAAACTGAATTTTACAATGGAGCATTTCTGATTCGCTCATGCTTTTTTCCTCCCAATATGGTAGAAACAATTCTGGAAGGTCCTGAAGAGAGTAGCAAATGTCAAAATAAACAAAAATCCTCTTTTAAGAGTTCTCAGGTCCACAAAGTCATAAAAATTCGATTTTCCATTCTAAGAAGAACTATGTCAAAATGCAAATTCTAAAATGGGTACCACCCAGAACACAGCCCAAACACTCTGGATTAATACCTTTCCCTACAGCTCTGTGGAGAAGAGGATCAGATCTGCAGACAAATATAAAGAAGATTGCCCTGGGAGATAACAGGCGCCACTATTAAGCAAGTCACTTTTCTGCTGGCAATCACAGACTACTTAAAGCTGAAGAATACACTAAGCATGCTAATTTCAGGCTCAATGGATAGAGTAATCAATTCCCTTTATGTAGCAAGACAGCTTGAATTAATAGCATGCTTTGTCCAAGGCAGAGTCACATGCCAAGGCCTGAGCAGATGCTAACCTTCGTCCCCAGGGCTCCCTAAAGGTGGAGGCTGTGGAAGTGGCCAGCTTTCTGCAGGTGTATTAGGGTGAGACCTCAGTAGCAAGTAAGGAGAAGGTCCAAGCATGGCCCCAGCCCAGGCTGCAGTTTCTCCATCAGTGCCAGCCTGCTCTCCCACTTACCACAGCCACATGTCCCTGCCCCTTCCCCAGCTGCAGGCCACCCACTGGCTTCAGACAAGAACTGATCCTTTCCTGCAGGACAAGTTTGCAGCACATCAGCTTCTTGAATCGTCTCACTTTGGGTCTGCAAGAGTAGGAATGCCAGAGCAAGAGAGATGGCAGGGAAGAAGGAAAGGTTCTTCTTGTCCAGTGAATGTGTTTAAGCGGGCACTGAGAAACACGAAGGAGCTTCTTTCCTTCACTGGTATCTTGCTACAATCACGAAGTCTGATGGCACAGTGTGCTTAGCATATTCAGCTTGAAACAGGTCTATGTTTGCCTGCAGATAAGCAAGCCCCTGTAAAACGGCTGTTACCATCTTCATGCACAATAAAATCTTACTAGAATATCAACATCTTACTAGAATATCAGAACTTACATATAATGCAGACTTTTACCTACGAAACTGCCCATGGCCTTCCCTTTCTCTTGCTCATGGACATAGGACTTCACGAATATTTATGTAAAAAGGTTGAATTTTATTGCTAAATGTATCACATTCATTTAATGAAGGACCACATGGTAGCCAACAGCCCCCCAAGCTTCACATTGGCCATCAAGAAGTTTCTCTTACGCCTGATGCGCTTCTGACAACATAACTTGTTTGGATGCTAGCACTGCGTTCAGCTCAGTACGTGACGAGCAATCTGCGGAGCAGCCAGAGGTCCTCCTGGGACTGTTCTGGGATGCTGTTGTGTTTGAGCCATGCGAGCAATAACTGATGTGGGTGCCTGTGTGCCCCCAGGATTAAGCTGTCTCCAATGTTACCACCACTAGTGAACAGGGAGTGGCTTTTGCCAGCCACTGCAACAGGGCCGGGGCACGTGGGGGCACAAAGAGATGGATGTGCAGTAGGAGGATCGAGCAATGGGCTTTGTACAGCACAGAGGTGAAGAGGGTGATGATATGATTGTGATGTGGATGGTGGCTACTGTGGAAGAAGACAGGGTAGTATGGGCCATGGGAAAGAGACCTGAAATCGTAATACTGAAAAAGGCCTTATTCCGAGTCTGAATTGAATGCAAGTCCACAGAAAAAAAAATCTTGCCATTCAAAGGCAGATAATGCCAAGCACTGAGAAACAAGTGTTGTCAACCTTAAAATAAGGCCCTGAAGATAACGCCATTCTATGAGAACTGGCAAATAAAATTAAAATGTTCACTATGCAAAATGGGCCATTTCATTACACAAAAAGACACCTTAAAATCTCTCTCTAGTAACTGGGAGACAGTGAAATGCAGTTTCTACCAGCCCACAAAAGAGCTGACTTGTGAGAGCAGAAGTGAGCCATCTGCCTGTGCCATTTGGATTCTTCTACAGAATCCTTTCCTCCAAGAATGGAACAATAAACTTAATTGCTGATCTGATACAGAAACTGCAAAAAATGGCATTTACTGTAGAATTTCCTACAGTTTATATGGATGGTACTCCAGATTTTTGTAGCTTAATTTTTAAACTTCTATTTTTCAGATTTTTTAAAATTATGAATTTGAAAAATGCATATTCAAGTTAAATTCAGACTAAATCTAACCATCTGATTCATTCAAAAAGTAAAAACAGTCTAAGGAAAGAGCAGATTCAAATTTTCAACTTTTGGATTCAGATGTTATTCTCTAAATAGATTACAAATATTTATTTACAAAAAAGTATTTTGCAATGTTTCCATAACAAATCTAAGGAGAAGACTCTTAATCACCCTACTTTTGGTGAGACCTATTTTATTCTCGTCATCTTACTGACCTCAGCGGGCCAAGTGAGCACTACTCACCTTGAGTAAGCACAGCCATTTTAGCAGTAATTTCACAAAGAAGTAATGCAAATTATTAATGCAGTTGTTAACTAATGCAGAGTTTGCAGTTGTTGACTAACGCAGTGTTGATCAAAAATACTTGAGTATTTAAGAACACATCAGAACACAAATGAGATCAGTTAAAAAAAAAAAAAAGATTATTCTTATTTTCCAGCTAGAGAATCACAATTCTGATCCCATCTCCAACACATTACAGGAATATTTTCCAGAACTGCATGACATGGACGGTCTCGTATTGACATGTGAGAGCAAAAGTCTGTTTTGAGAGCTGCACAAAAGAGTATTTTGAGGTCTCTCAGTTTGGTGGGATGATTCAAAGGCCAGACTGTGACTCAGTTTTTTGTCCCCTAGGAACAAAAGTGCATGCTCACTGAGAACACACTACCGACTGTATCATCCTGATTACAATAGTTAACAGGTACCTAAAATGAACTGACTCCAGAGCCCATAAACTACCTGCCTCCTTAGCTGGTTGATTAATAGGAAAATCCAAGCAGCATGCTAGGTGAACACCTCTGCAAGTGCTGTGTGACACTGAACTGAAATCCTACCCAGCACGTCAAGAATGCTAGTTTGTTAAACACCTTACATGATAGCAAAATCAGAGAAAATTGTCATCCCAGGTAGAATAACTGAGTATATTTCATGGTATGGTATGGGCAAGGGGTGCGGTTGGCAACCTCTTAGAAAAAGTTAATGCTCTGTGTAAGCCAAAACACAAATCAATAGAAAGGACTGGTTTTGGTGGGACTATAAAGCCTGGGAAGGATAAATGCTATTTACAGCTACTGTTTTCAAGTACCAATTTACAGAAATATACATGGACAGCACCTCTACACTATTACCATTTGAGCAAAATACATACTGTAGGACCCAAACTTGTTTTTCTTTTAAAACAGTATGTTATACCTCTTTCTACTAGGTAAATGCCACGGCATAATTTATAGCTTACTTCTGCTCTTGGGTATGCAGACACAGCACCTATTCTCTGAAAAAACATGTTCTTGTGCATGCATGTGCAGGCTTCCCAGCAGTTTCTCAAGCAAGGGAAGTGTTTTCCTCTGCTCCACCCATCACATAGCAGAGCTGAAGCCCTAGGTCTTTTGAACTCCTACTGTCTTCTTATCAAATTGTTTGTGTTTCAGCTAGAAAAGATATGTACAGATTTATGAACACAACCTTCCAGACTGAAAGCAAAAAGAAAATATAATTGTCAACAAGTTTAAGTTAACCTGGACTAATTTGTTGTATTTCCTCTTACTACTTATTCAAACACAGTAGAAAGCATGTTTATCAGTTAAAAGAATGTCAGAAATACCAATTATTCATATACTATTTCCATTTCTCTAAAATGGAATTTCATTTAAGGACTTCTAATGTCAGACTAGAAACATCTTTGCTGTTTTGAAATACTTTCAATATACTTGGATGCAGAGGAAAAAGAAACAAAGATTAAAATGTTATATTTAATTCCATAATATAGTCATTTTTATATTCTTAAGTGCTAGTTTTACTTAGTCTTAAAGTTACAGTAGTCCATTACAAAAATAATGCCAGAACTGTTTTGATTTCTGCACCATAAAGTGACTTGTTTTTCTTCTGTCACAAACTGTGACTAGCTTGTTATAAAATACATGTTGTCACAATACTGACTTACGTTCTCAGTATTTGATTAACATTAGTCCAAAAAGGTAACTAAACCATAAAATTCTCTTCCAGTCCTTGTGGCATCAGCGATTTGAATGAATATGCACTAAATATTTTAGAAGGAGGGCAGATAAGCAATGCTGTTTAGTATTATTCCCTGGAGGCTTCACACTTGTGGTAGAAAAACAGATTCAAACAAGCACTACAGTGTTACTGAGGTTACAAATGACCTGGAAAAATACAGTTTCTATGGGTATCATTTAATGAAGACAAACCTTGCATGTCACACATCTAATATAGTGTTATTTTTATTTCTTTGCAGGTATTCAGATACACGCCCTGTATTAAGGAGATTTTGCATTTTTTTATACCATAGAATTTTAAAATACTAGTCTATTATGCAGAAGTTATTAAATTATAGATAGTGGGATGATCAGAACCTTACTGCATACGTAGCCAAGTTGGATTTTTCCAGAGACATTGTGTTCTATCTTTTAAAAACAGTTAATTATGGAGATGTAGCACTGTTAATACAAGCTTCTATAGAAAAGGAATATACTGTTCACGTATTTTAAATTAAAAGGCGAATTTTTGCCAGAGTTATCCCATGGCCTTACCTAATCTGAATATATTTCAAACACTAAATTTTATTCATAAATCTTTATTACATAATATTGCTAAAAACCCAAAGAGTGATTGATTTAAACAGCAATGGAAATCAGGAACAGCAATACTGAAAAGACCAAGGAAGACTAAAATGCCATTTGTTTACATTCTGCAAAACCCAGCCTGGATTAGATAAACAGATGGATTCTTTCTGGGTGGAAATATTGCATAAGATTCTGGAATTAAGCATAGAGGGTGGGAAGTGCAGCTATAAGCAACTTATGTTTCACTTTTTATCACATTAAAATACTGACTTTCAGACCTGAAGCATAATCATTATATTTTTGTCCTCAGTGCACAATTAATAAAAACCAACTTCTGAGCAATGCCACGCCCTTGTGATTAAACAGCATTTTCAAAAATATTTAGATAAAGCCTGAACAAATCAAATAAACATGTAGGCAGGAAACGTTGTTTGGAATGCACTCCCTGCAATGTACTATTAGAGAGAGCCAGAAAGCAGCCTAACTTCAGAATTCAATCAAGCAAAATCTAGTATAATCTCATTACAGCCTTTGCAGTTAATGAAACCTATTTAAATCTCTGACATTCTGATTTTGAGAGCTGACGAAAGCAAAAATTACTTGGCTTATAGAACACAAACATACAGAAATATAAGATTTTATCCTTTAGGTTATCCTAGCTATTTACCAAGCAATGCGTAATATGAAAAGATTACTCTTCTGCTACTCACTATTGCTCCAGGATTTCAGTAAATATTTGATACTGATTTCAAAGAAGCCTGAATCCTGCTGGCTAGCCATGTCTGCTGCATACAAAGAGGCTTCTATAATTCTGAGCAGCTGAAGTGGCAGGTACTATGTATGTAGATGTGACTGTCACCAGTTAGTGATGTAAACGAGGGGTCAGAGGAGGAAATGAAGTCTCCGCAGATCCACTTCTTCCGTTCATGGTAGGTAAGCTCATTATAAAAAAAAAAAAGGCGCTCAACAACAACAACAAAAACACACCATGAGATTTTTGTCCTTTGCTCTTCCTCCGGGGCTTGTACTTAATTCTATCTGCAGAGTATTTTATTCCCTCACCCCCTCAGTATGGATTTTCATTTATTCCATTCCACAACTAGGCAAATTTCTCCCGGTCAGTTAAGGCATATGCAGTACCACAGCACTTGTTCCATAAGCACAGTTAGAGTATCTTCCCGAAGGCTGTCTGAGCTGTGCTTTTAATAACGTGCAGTCTGCCTGTCTGAAGCTTTTTTTTCCATCAGAAGCTGACAGCCCGAGCGTATGCACCTCCTCCGGCAAACCCAGTATCAACTTGAAGCCCCACTGAAACCGTCTCTTCTGCAGCTGGAGGAATTTCACACGTACTGTTTAGCTTCAGGAAAAAAAACACCCTCTAATGAATATCCTCTGCATGCTCTGGTCAGCTGCTCTCCTTCTGCCCGTTTCCAAGAAGAGCACGCTGAACTGTGCACAACTGCATCATGCTGCGGTAAAGCAGAGCTGCACCCATATATCTGATTGCAGTGACGTTGGAAAAAAAAGGCTCTCCCTCAGCCCGGTTGCACAAGAGAAGCGCTCCCAGAGCACTAAAAACACAGCATTCAGACTGGCTGCTTCTGCTTTTCTTTCACTGCTCCAGAAAAATGCGTTGTCATTTTTTTCTTGACTTTATTTTTTTTTCCTCTCTTAACAAAGATGAGAGACAGGAAGCTGAATTCATAATGGCAAATAAACCAGAGAGCTCACTGCTTGGTATTCACCTCCGAAAGAGCCACACAAAATTCTCAGTTTGATGTCATTTTTATCTTGAATAATGTTTTTTTAAAAAGGAACTGAATTTACATAAGGAATTCACATAAGAAAATGAGGTAGAAGCAATGCACTGCTTGTTAATCTCTCTGTATTTTCTAAAAAATATTTAATTGCTATCTACAATTGCCATATTCCTCAGGTTTTATTTCAAATAATCACAGTACATCACTATGCATATTTTAATGGTAATGAAGAAAAATAAGACGAATCAGTTTCCCAAATATTTTTTGCTTCATATATTCTTGGTATCATCCTTCCAGATATTATTTCCTGGGAATAACAGTACTTCTTTTCTCACTTAGTGGAATAAATTTCCTGCAGCATCTCATAATTACAGTATCTGAGCCAAAACAGAGCTTGTCTGCTGCTGATTCTTCTAAAAACTTTGTCAGCAATTATATTTGCACGTTATTTTTAGTTTCAGTATGCAGAATATTTGATGCTTGGATTGGAAACTGAGGAGCACAAGGGTCACCGAGACCAAACTTCTGTGGTTCTCACTGAAAATATGCTAAATGTCTTCTGTAAACATACCTCATCTAGAGATAAGGTTTTGTGTCCTCACGAATGGAAGGCTGTTGTAGAAACTCACTTTGTAAACCTTCTTTCAATTCCTAAATGAAGTTTACTCAAAACCAGTTTACATCCTTCCGTGCACATGGACTATCAGAAATGTTCAGCGTATCTCAGGTTTGATCTCACCAGCTATTAAAGAGATCTGATCAGCTCTTCTTCCCTATACTGTTAAATATCATCCCATTGCTGTCACTCTGGGCCCCCAATTTCTTTTCTGAGACCCGCCCCCATCCCCATCCCCCTCCACTGACAATGCCTCCTCATCGTACCATCCTGTTTTAACCAGCACACTCCAACTTTTTACAATTAAAGTTAAATTTAATACCAAATATGGCAAGTCCCAAGACCTAGGACTGATGACCTACCATCTGACTAATTGATTTTTCAGCAGAGACAATGCCAGATAGGTTTGGAAGTCCTTATTCATCCTCACAAATGCTGCATTAATTCCTATGTTCAAGGATTTAAGTAATAATTTCCCCTGTGGTGCTATATCAAATGCTTTTCTGACAATGACTGATATATTATTTTTATCACAATTCTCTTGTTGAAAATAAAAATATAAGGTTAATCTGCAAATAGTTCTTTCTTAAATCTGTATTGGATTTTATCCAATTTTCAATTAAATCCACACCCTTAAATATAATCTCCCACCAAATATTGTTTCAAAGCCTCGAGTGTGGCTGAGGTCAAGCAGTCTCTGTTGATATAGATCATTTTTCCCCCATAAATTTTGTGGTTTACATTTACAAGGCAAAATCTCTCTTTTGATATATTCAACAATAATTTTATTACCCAAACTGCAACTTCACATGCCCGCTCTTCTGTTATTATGAATGGGAAGTTATCTGGTTTTTGTAATGTGAATTTGAAGATCATTTAGGTGTTTTTCCACCTCATAACTGATTTTTTGTTTTGTTTGTATTATTCCTCCTACCTACCTCTGTTCCTCTACAAGGCCCCATCCTTATGGAAAATAAAGGCAAGGCATTCACTTAGTTAGTGGTCATATCTTATTCTTACTCTCTCTCTCATCCTCACTGGATACTGGACCCTTTAAAAACAATGTTCTTGTTTCAAAATTGTAAAGGACCAACGACGTTTAACCATTTGCTTTTAATTCCTTCACACATTCTTACTCAGCTGAACTTTTGATAGTGCTCACTTTAAATTGACACCCTCTAACCTCCAAGCCACAACTCTCTTCGCTAACAATGCAATGGGGACTCTTCCAATAACTCTGCAGTCCTTTTCCATAAGAATGGTGGAACATTCAATGAAATGACTGGGAGATCAGTTTAAAACAAACAAAAGAAAGTGTTTCTTCCTTCAGGAAGTTGTGAGCTTCTGGAACTTGTTGCTGCTGGAAGTTGTGGAGGTAGACAGCATTAGCAGCTTCATGATGCTGATAATAAACCACAAATTTAGGTTTATAAAGGATGCTAAAAGGACCAGGCAGGAAAGTACTCCCCTCTAACATCCCTAATATAGCAATGCACGCGCTGGGGCGCATGAGAGGGATGGGCTGCAGAAAGTGGCTACGCCCATGTGCAGTCTCCCCAAACAGCGTCTTCTACTGCTGCTGTCAGGAGGAGAATACCAGGTGCGATGGGTGACTGGTGGGACCCCGTGGGATGCTCCTGAGTGTCTCACATTTCCCTCCCAGGCAGAATGAAAAGTTCAAGGTTTTGTTGGTTCATTGGATTTGGAGCTTTCAAGTTAAAGAAATTTCAGACATCCCCTGTGGGCGAATACCTGATTTCTTCACTGTCACTAACCAGTTCCTTTTATTTCTTATAGCTTGTCTTTTGAAAACTGCAGGCCTATCCTTGCTTATCCCGAATCAGCTTCTACAAACATGATCCAATGATGTTCCTGTCACTTGTCCTTCTTGGTCACAGAATCACAGAATCAGAGAATCGTATAGGTTGGAAAAGACCTTTCAGATCATCGAGTCCAACCGTAAACCTAACACTACCAAGACCACCACTGTACCATGTCCCTAAGCACCTCATCCAAAGGTCTTTACCTCCAGGGATGGCGACTCAACCACTTCACTGGGCAGCCTGTTCCAATGCTTGATAACCCTTTCAGTGAAGTAAAATTTCCTAATATCCAGTCTAAACCTCCCCTGGTGCAACTTGAGGCCATTTCCTCTTGTCCTATCACTTGTTACCTGGGAGAAGAGACCGACCCCCACCTCGCTACAGCCTCCTTTCAGGTAGTTGTAGAGAGCGATAAGGTCTCCCCTCAGCCTCCGCTTCTCCAGGCTAAACAACCCCAGTTCCCTCAGCCGCTCCTCATAAGACTTGTGCTCTAGACCCTTCACCAGCTTCGTTGCCCTTCGTGGTCTTCACCAGTTATCAAGTCTAACCAGCACAATCTCTTCTTGGCTTTGCGATCATTTGGCAAAGAAGTAAATGGGCTATCACATCCAAGGATATCTGGATTTGACTACTGTAAGTAGAGTTTGTGTCTGGGATGCTAAAGTATCACCCAATGCCTACTCGCACTTCCCTGTGCACTAACATTAAAAAGGCTATAGCTACGTTCAGCCTTCTGTCTAGGAGTGGCAGATACCCTAGCACCTTTTTTACTGACTTTCTCCAAAGTGATTTGGAGCCAAAGTAATTCCATTTCATGTATAGAAGTCTTTTTTTAACATTGCATCACAACATTAATATACCATGCAGAATCTCACTGCTTTCACCTTTTAGTATTCTTTCTGAAGAACAGGTTTACCTATTGTGCACTTTCACTGACAATATGCTGTTGTACTAAAATATTGAACAACTTAATGGATGTCTTAAGGCAAAGCATATTAAAGAAAAATGCCACCTCTCTTAGATTGTATATTTTTGGCATCGTATGAAAGAGTTCATACAGAATACAATTTTTACATTATGCTTCCTGATCTCACAATTGTACTAAGGAGAGGTACAGTCTAAGGAACTGCTTTCAGTCCACAGAGCAGTCTAATGAGCTACAAGAGGAAAAACTGCCCCACTCCTTTAATACAGGCGTTCGCAGCACAGTATTCAATACTATTGTTAAAATTTACTTCAGGGTTGATACGCCTCCATTATCAGTTCTGCTTTAGAAAGTAGCACCCAGAACATAAATGCTTCTGAATTTAACTTTTGCTCTAACAGCTTCTTTAAAATTAAAAGTATAAGCAATTAAAATCTTACTAACTTCTATCATTAAATAATCATAAAATATTTGTTAAGACTTTTAAATGCTAAACTTCATTTAAATATCTGCCAGTCTAAATTTGCTGAAATAGGACATCCTCCAGGTAATATAATGGTTTTGCTCACATTTTGGAAACATTCCTAAAACAGGTATAACACACTGAAATGGCAGAAGCAGCAGCATTCTAATCTAGTGCCCTGAACTTATTTCAGGGAGGCTGACAAGACTAAGAAGCTTTGAAGTTATACAGCGTCCACTTTAATTCCTGTTGACTTGAGATGTTCTTGATATTTAGAATACTGTGAAAGATAGACAGGCATAAGAATAGAAAATCTGTCAGTGTAAGTAAGCTTTCTGATGATGGATATTACAGTCTTACATATTTACAAATACAGTGGGCTTCTTTTTATGATATTACTACATGGAAGTTTACGATAAATTAATGACAATGTAACTTTTTCTCACCATAAGAAATCATAGATCCATAACGTAAGGCTTTTCATAGATCTACCATGATGAAGCACCTGTTGATTACTATGATAATAGAAGCATTGTTTCAATTATAAACATTGGTATGTAACTCAAACTCCACATTCGTGACGTACAGTGCACTTTCTGTTCTCTCATCTGCTTTCTGAGATCGAAGGTAGCACATATCCAAGAGCCTTGGGTACCTGGCTTATACCCTTCTCTGGCTGAACAAAGTCTGTGGAGTTTCCATGCCCCAACTTTGGAAAAAACAGATCAGGAGAAGCTGTTTGTCAGCATGGTCAGAAGTGTTCTCATGAGCAAAACACTGCATGAACAGCTATTTTAATTGCAAAACATCTGAAAAACAGACTTCCAAAACTTTCACTCAGTAAAAGAAAAAGAATAACAAAAATACATACTGCTGGAGGTATTCACAATATCTATCTTGAGGCATCCAGTCTAGATGCCTATGCTGGGAGGTGAGTGCCTTCAGCATGACTCAAGAGTTCCCAAGAGTTCCAGTACAGAGCACAATTATTTTACGAAGTAGCCTATTTCTCTTCACAACTACTTTTGTAAATTGGGTACTTCATTTAGATTCTTAATATTTAGTAGCATAGGTACCCATTTTGTTTACATTTTTAGTGACTGCTATTTATAACAGTCATACAGGCAGTTTAGTCCTCTACGTTCTGAGCAATGCTTGCAGGAATCCTTAAAAAAGCACACAGAGATATGAATATAGCACAGTCCTTGCACAGTCTTTCAGGGCTCATTTTAGCTTGGTATGAAAGGACCTATTTGCATTTTGAAATCTGAACTCTTCAGAATCTGAGGCTAAATGCTAAGAGTAGCTGAAGGTCTCTAAGAGATGACAACAGTAACAAAGCAAGTATAAACTATAGATTCAAATTTTGTACACACAATTTCTTTCCTAGTGCTCACACACTGATTGTCTTCTAGTTGCAGAAACCAGTAAGTAGAACAGTGTGTTCTGTATTTGTTGCCACCAGAATGAGTCTTTTAACTTATGTAGCAGGTGATTATATTTTTGATCTCTAAGGACTTTTATTCAAACTCCAACAATAAACCACAGTGATTGTATTTATGAGCACACAAATATCTGCTAACAGTACAAAGCCTCTCCCTGCTCTGCAGTGAGATACATCTTTATCACCCAGTCTCTCCTACAGTGTCATCCTGCAAGACAGGAGCACTTCAGCCCTAATCTAGCAAAAAACTTAAGCAAAACACAACTTTTAATTTGCCCAGCTTGTGCTTAATACCTTGCTTCTAGCTTTGCTAGGTGTCAATCATTCTGCTCCTGCCCAGCTCCCCACAGCTCCAGGTAGCGATGAGGACACAGATCCCAAAGCCAAAAGTAGCTTTACTGAACTGCTGGAAGTTTTAACATGGTTTTTGATTTTCTATGGCTTCACCAAGTCATATAGCTTTCCCTCCTTAATTTGGGTCAAATGCTATGTCCTTTTAGCCAGATAGTGCTGTATGCTGAATTACACCCATCTCTGATTTCCCCGGAATCAGCTTGGATTTACACTGGTACAGTTTGTATAAAAGTTTGGCTGTCTGGAGTTTTTCCCCCAAGGAATAAGTAAGGGCTGCTTATTAGGGTCTCTGTGATTTTGATACAATCTAGTCCTTTGGGGCAAAATAAAGCAACCCTACAAAGAATGATTCCCAGATTGATTTGATTCCAGTGCAGAACACACCTAACACGTGAAAACAAAAGGATCTATTATATTATCACATCCTGGGATATATTGCATTGCCTTCATGATTTCACATTCCCTTTTTTAACAAAACTACTTGGAACCTCTTTATGATCTACTCTTGAAAGATTGCGCTAGCTTTCAGATGGATACTGGTCATAGTTGAATGGTATTCAGGTGCCTAAATATAGGTGTCTAGTGAGATTATAGATACCCTAAGGTACGTGAGCTATTCACAGAGACTGGCAGATATGACCTAAGTCCTACGTTAGATCCACAGCCTCTGAAGCAGTTGGAGGCTTTCTCCTAGACACCTATGTTTAGGTATCTGATATGCTCCCTTTGGTTTTAGGAGGAAAAAAAGAAACAATGAAAAAAATGACGTGTCTTTGTATTATTTGTGAACCGACAAGTCCACGTGTAAGCCAGCAAGGAAAAAGGCATCATATTTTTTACATTTAAGCAGAAAAAACCACAGTATTTATATGTAGTGAGTTTATTTTCTTCACCTTGGCATTTGTTGAGTTTATGCACTTCCTTCCTTATATTAAAATATTTACAAGGGGTTTTTTGCTTTTCTTATTACAGATTGCATAACACAAAACAATTCAAGCCAAACATTAACAAAGCAGGTTGTACACATGCTTTACTAATGTCCTCTGTTAAAATGAAAATCAAAATAGTTATCTAAATCAACTGAACTCTACATACCTACCACGTCCCATGATTTAACAAGGTAAAATGAACATCTTGCTAGGGTCCAAATTAAAAGTACATAGTGACAGAAAGCACTGCACAAAATAAGATTTCATTAAGCAAACCTAATTTAACGTGAAAAGCTCTAAATAAAGCAACAGAAATCCTTCTTATTTTATGCCTCACTAGTTTTGCTGCACCATTTTGTTTCGCCTTGTGTTTGCAACTGACTGTTAAGATATTGCCACCTAGTGATGAAAAGCAAAACAAGCAGAAGCAGTAGAACAGTAAATAATGCATAGGGAATACGTTTACCTTGTAAACTGTGTCAGAACGGAAGACAGGAGCATAGAAATGAAGCACGACTATTTCTGGAGAAAGGATATCAGGCAATTTGGGTACAATTATATAAAATATTTTAATAGAAGCCTATTAAATAGAATTTAATATAATAAAATTAAAATATTTTAATAGATACATGACAGATTCATGTATCACCAGCTCCCATCCTCAGCTTGTTCAGTGAATTCATAAGGGTAATTAAATAGGTTGTAAGGGGTTTGTGACTTATCTGTAAATAACAAATGATAACTATCTACTAGGCATTTTGCAGAGGATTAATTAGTTAATGTTGGAATTATGCCTTCAAGATTCAACGTACTATTATCCTTCCCTTGAGTTTGCTTTGGACCTGTCAAACTGACATGTCCTCTTAGGACACCGCCATTCACCTCTGAGTTTCTCCCTAGCTGAACATCCTCTGGAAGCATCAGCCAGCCAGGAACAAATTTCATTTGCCCAGACCTACTATACACGTGCTAAAAATATACCATCCTATAAGCCAACGTCGTGGTTTAACCCCAGCTGGCAACTAAGCACCACACAGCCGCTCGCTCACTCCCCCCCAGTGGGATGGGGGAGAGAATTGGAAGGGTAAAAGTGAGAAAACTTGTGGGTTGAGATAAAGACAGTTTAGTAAGTAAAGCAAAAGCCGCGCACGCAAGCAAAGCAAAGCAAGGAATTCATTCACTACTTCCCATGGGCAGGCAGGTGTTCAGCCATCTCCAGGAAAGCAGGGCTCCATCACACGTAACGGTTACTTGGGAAGACAAATGCCATCACTCCAAACGTTCCCCCCTTCCTTCTTCTTCCCCAGCTTTATATACCGAGCATGACATCATATGGTATGGAATAGCCCTTTGGCCAGTTTGGGTCAGCTGTCCTGGCTGTGCCCCCTCCCAGCTTCTTGTGCACCTGGCAGAGCATGGGAAGCTGAAAAGTCCTTGACTAGTGCAAACATTACTTAGCAACAACTAAAACATCAGTGTGTTATCAACACTGTTTTCAGCACAAATCCAAAACATAGCCCCATACTAGCTACTATGAAGAAAATTAACTCTATCCCAGGCAAAACCAGCACAGCCAATTTGAAATCTGCACATCTACCACTGGGGCATGGACTCAGGCAACACTGATGCAAGAAATACTGCTGCACAAGTCAAAATGCAGCCTGCATCCTGCAAGCATAGCCTGCAGGCATCAGCAAGCGTGAAGAATAACTTGAGTAGTATTTTCTTCTTGCTCTTCACCTTAGTTTCCAGGCACCATCCCTAAACAAGCTGTTTTCCATTACTGGAATCCTATAAACATATTTCCTTCTCAGTTTTGTTACAAACCCTTATCTATATTTGAGAGACAAGATTACATGGCATACTCTCCAAACTTTCCAGCATGACATATCAGAACTTCCTCATAGCAGGAAATTTCCAAACAGCCATTGATGGTGCCCCTAATTTTGGGTGCTTGTTCCCAAGATGAGATTTAGTAACTGAAGCCCACCCACCCACTCAAAGTATAATTTGCATTAGGTAACTTATGCCCAAGAGGTTGGTACCAGGTCACATGGAGCCTAGGACAGAGGGAATGCAGGGATTGTGGCTGTCCCTCTTTTACTCAAGTTATGAAATTTCATTACACAATGCACAGACTGAACCCCCAAATACTCAAAAATTTAGGGCTGTAATTAGGTCATAATCAAGGCCTCTTCCACTTCTGTTCTGCAATGTAGTTGTATCTCTTCTACCCTCCTCACAGCAAGCTCTGCGGGAGGGCAAAGAAGTGGAAGCCAGGAAGGGGAAGGGTTGGAGCATGCCCGTCACTAGATATTAATAGAATCATAGAATGGTTTGGGTTGGAAGGGACCTTTGAAGATCATCTAGTCCAACTCCCTGCCATGAGCAGGGACATCTTTCACCAGATCAGGCTGCTCAAAGCAACCTGCTTGTTTCTACAGGGTTTCTAGGGATGGCTAACAATTACTGCATGTTACTATGGCTGAGATCGTAAGACTTCTCAGCTTTTCTTCTCCTCATTCTTGTGCTCGCCATTAGCAGGCACACCCTGAGGTTCAGGCACAGATTTCCCCCTCTTCTCCCAGGACCCTGGAGCCGGGGCAAACCCCCTCTCCCCTCCCTCCCCAGGCACGCAGGAGGCAGCCAGCTGGGAGCCTGCCTTGGAAAAGGAAAAGCTCCCGACTCTTCAGAGAGGTGCCCGAGATGTGACAGGAAGCAGAGGGAGGCAGACAAGGAGGGGGTTGTACCCACTCGGAGTGGCAAGCTGATGCCAAAGCCAAGGCATCCCTGACCCAAACACAAACCACATCACACACTTTAGTTTTCCTGATTTTGTCTCCCTTGTAGAACGACATGTTCAAAATACTCATTTTCTACAAGATACCTCCCTGTAACATGCTGCACGTGTATGATGTTTTCATTGATTACCTAATTAGCAGGAGGAATTTTCAGTGCAGTAGCTCAATTTGCTCTCAAATACTAGTCCACTCCTCAGACAGTTCTTATCTCAATGTATGCAATTCTTGCAGTGTGATTTTTAACACAAATGTTTTCCTGAATCTCAAGTACATTTACAGATATATTCTCTTTCTCTTAATTCTACCACAGCAGTTCTTAAAGCTTTCCCTGACTTTAAATAAGATGCTCTTGTGATAACCTACTTGCTTACTTGTTCTTTTTTTAAACTTTCCTTTCCATTCTCTAATTTTGTCTTTAATTATTAACACTCCTTCCTTTCTGGCTGACCTATTTGGATACTCACACCTCAACGTTTTCATTACTCTGTAGAAAGGTATCCTTCTGCTTATGTCCCTTTGCTCCACTAGCAACGCTGATTTTTTTACTTTGCTCATAAAACGAGAATAAACATGTTGGAAGGGATTCAACCAACTTCCATCTACTGCAGATCAAGATGAGATAGACATGGGATCAGACTGTACTACATTTGCTGCCTTTTACACCTTCCTATCAGGTATCACGCTCTGCCCGCTATCAGAGAGAGGCCGTCAGACCAGCCAGGCACCGGGTCTGAGCGGGCACACATGTGCCTGTGTACCTCCACAGTTCCCTCAGATGGGTCTTATGCATACAATGTTCACTCTGAATTATTCCAAAAAATGCTACCTCTTGCAACACCTGTGTAAGAATTACCTGGATGAAACAGGGAAACCAAGCGCTGTCAGGATTAGCTGACCTTAGATAACTAACAACAGTTTTTACCACTCTTTCAAATGATGAAGTAGTATCAAATTGTGGTATCATTGCATCAACTTTCCCCACTTCCCTGACATGTATTGCCACATACTGTCTCAAACAACACTGTATGTATATCCTTCAGAGGAGGACTCAGGCCCTTGCTGTGAGTGAAGCGCTTGGCATAGCTGGAGCCCTGGCTCATTACAGGATAAGGAGCTTTTTTTCTCATTTTACTCAGAAGTGCTAACAGAAAGATCCAAATTTTAGGTTCAGGTAGCTGAGACTAGTGGTACCTCCAGTTAGACCAGGGACCTAATGATTCAGCTGGATAACATCTACAACTTTTAAAACTTTTTTGTTTCAAGGTGAGAAGTAATGCTTCAAAAATCAGGATTAAGTCATGCCAGGTGGTAGACCAAAAAAAATATTTTTCTTTCCCTGACTGCAGTTTATAAACAGGGCATGCACATGAATGTACACTTCTTAGCTCATTTGATACCTTTAATAGCTAGGCTGTCAGTCACCACACCTTTCATCCTTTTGAAAATATTTCTGTATATCCAAAGTAAACATAAATAGCTATCAGCAAAAATCTTCATGACTCAAACCACTGGCTGTTTTACAGCAACTTTATATAAATGACTGCAGTGAGGTAGTGTCAGGAAAAATCAGGCCATATGATTTTACAGTGAAATTTCTGTTTCTCATCATTGTTTTTCCCTTACGTTCCTCCTCATTATCTGCAGACAACCCTTCGGTTATAGCTTCTGCCGTAGTGCTCTCCTGTTACTACTCAAAATTATTTTCTCCATTCTTCGAAGAACTGATGCCAGTAAACCATCTCAATCCTAATCAGTTGTTGAAGGGAAAGTGTCTTGTTTTATGTAGTTTTGAAATCCCTTTCTGTATAACCCTCCTAGGCAAGTGCTGGTGAGACACAGCATACGGGGTTTACTATGTAATACCCTTACTTGCACAACGGTGTGCTTAGATGCTGGCTAGATAGGAGGTAACACTTTGGTTTAAAAAATAAAAACAACTCATTGGTCTTACATAAGAACACTTGTTCTGACTTGCAAAATCTTTTCTATATTTTTTTAAAGTATAGGGAAACAAAACTTTTTTTTTTCCTAATTAAAACATTATCTATAAGGATGTGTTGTTTCACCTTCTAAAATAACCTGCAGCAGGAAAGATCTCAATTTGAGAGACAGAGTTTTTCTTTGCTGTTTCCCCCCCACCCCCCCTCAACATAGTATTTTTTAACAGATGAGCACTTGTGCAAGGGCTCTCCCTTGCTGTGGTGAAGGTTTTGCAACAGCAACTCCTCCATCTGGGCACAGGCAATAGATTAACAGAGCTCCAGCATCCTCCGACTTGCTCCTTCTCTATAGAAGCACCAGTGTCCTCACAGAGGCCAAGTTAAATATACGTGCAGTCTTTTAATTGGGTCTTTTATATCCTTCAGAGTCTGTCCCTTCCTGCTAACCTAAAAAACATCTTGATTTTCTGAGAGCTATGAGGTCTAACACAGCTCCCTGCTTATGGTGGAAAAAGGCAAATGATCTTCTTCCTGTTTAAGAGAGTAATGTTACTCAAGGTTTCTCTCATGCTAAATCTGAATGGAAATTGCAATTTAGTGAAAAAAATGTACAAAACAAAATTTACAATCTGCTTTTTATTAACTAAAACAAAAAAACCCCCCTCTATTTTGGGCTTAGTACCCAAGGAAGAAAGCACAAAAAGATGTCACATTTAAAATGGAATGATTTCCTAGTAAAGACAGTAATAATTATAGTTACTTTAACTACACTTAAAATGATTAATGATTTTGAGTCACCACAGGCTAGATTTTCAAAGGTGTTTAGCTCCTGAAATATCTAACAAACAGTTGCTTTGTAGATTATTAAGTGCCTAATCTGGTTAAGTATCAAACTCCTAGTACTTGTTTGTCCACTGCATCATTAAAGGCTTTGAAAATCTAAACTCATATTTTTTTAAAAGTTATTAAAATCTCATTTTAATAACTTTAAAATGTAGATCTCATCCTCTCCCATGTTTTTTCTTTCACCAGATCAGAAGAGGTAAATAGGTTCTTCCGTTTTCATCTCTGGGTTGGCTTCTCAGCCATGAAATGAAATCTAAAATAAAGGACATATAACTGAAAACAATCCACTGACACAGAATACTTTTATTCAAGTATTTGAATACAATGCTTAGATCTGGAGAAAACCCAGTTAACTTTTATAACAACCTAATTCAAAAGAGAATGGCGACCATAAAAAATAACAACTGGGATTCACCTGCTTTGAAATCTTGCAGTGGAGCTGCAAGCAGCACTGGGCTGTGGTTCTGGATGTGGAACATGAGCTTATGCTTGGTCAGGTACTGGTGCCCAGTGACACTGTATCCTCCTGACTCACACAGGGCACTAACGCACAAACCTTGCCTGAACTCTTCCATGGATCATGGGAGGTCATCGCTAGCTACTGACTAATTCAGTGAACTAAAAACATAGCATCAGTGCAGACAGGATCCTTTACAAAATGAAAACTTCTCCAAGAATATAAGGATACTTCTTCCTCTTCTGATAATAAAACAGATTTGACCCAGGGTGTGTTTTCATGTTCGACTTAAGCTAATCTAAGATTGTGCTACTCCTGGAAAAGCTGTGAAGTTCTTCCCTCCTCTCCCTTTCCCCCGTAATCTCCATCAGGTCTCCTTATGGTGGCACTACTTAGGAGCAGAAATTTGATCTGGGTGGTGTGTGTGTGTTTTTGGGAATATGGCTGGGGCTACAGTGTTACCTTCAGTTGATGAGTCTCCCCACAGAGGCACATGATCACTATGATCAACACAAGGGAAGCCGCATGGGTGTTTAGATGGGGAAAAGAAGCAAAGGAAAATAATGTTCATAAATTGAAAAAAAAAAGTTTAAAAAGTCAAACATATACTTTTCATAGGTATTACGTGGCTAAATAGCTTTCCCAACTGCTCATATGCATTCACAAACACCTATAACAGGCACTGCATTTTATAGTAAGAACATTCTTCCAAGCCACTTTTCCGGCTGAGCCATTAGTAAACTTTGGCTGTTGCAGGAACAGATACATTCTAGGTCTAATTGCAAGCAGCAGGGCCAGACAATGAGCTTGAAGATTTTAAAAGCCAGAATGGACAGTGATAATCAATTTGAACTCCTGCATAGGTCAGGCCAGAGAATGTCTTTATTTCTGGCCCATGTACAGTAATTCAGAGTAGCCAGACAAAACAGAAAAACCTTCTGGCAGGGCTATTACAGGTAATGCTAGATCCAGGTTAAACTATTTGCAAATGCTGAAACAGGTACTTATGGAGTCAGCCCTAGTCTATGAGACACAAACGTAACATTCCACATATACTTACATATACAACACTATTAATTCTCAGTAATATACAATCAATGTGGACAACAGGCTGTACACTATTGTTAAAAAGCAACTACTGCAACTCATATGTGTTTCTGTGAGGTTTCATCAGCAGATTACAATATTAAGCTGATATAAAACCCTATGTTGCCTACTCCATACATGACACAAAGAAAACCAGATTGAAAATGCCATAAAGAGAAAAATAAAGAAATTTTATTCACAAAATACATAGAGAATCTTAAACTAAAATCCACTCGCTATAGTTCTGGGGTATAAGAATATACATGCAAATTTATAGGGGTTTGGTGCAGCTTTCTTCCCTGGGATAAACACTGGTGGCAGAACAGCCCACACAGGCTTGCTCTGCCAGCAGGCAGAACCCAGCTAATGAAACGTAGAAGAGAGGAAGGTCAGCTCCAGAGAAAAAAGGAGCATACCTAGGCAAAAGATCCTCTATAATCAGTTCTTCAGTGTAGTTGTGCCCATGGAAACACAGCTGGCAATCTGTACCTAAACAGAATTTGGACTGCTGAATAAAAGGTTAAAAAAAAAAAAATTTAAAAAAAATGGAACCATGAATTAAATATCTCAGATATGTTTTACTTACCAGTATATATGCACATACATATTATTCCCTTTTAATGTGTTTCTCTGGGGATGTGGAAAGGAGCTTCCATGCAACAACCATCTCCTTTCAAATTAATCTTAAATACTGAACAATCCAGAGGTCTTTATGAAAGAAGTGTACTTATAGTACATGAAATGAAAAGAATGTGCATTCAGCACCTGATTCATGCAAAGAAATAGCACTAAGCATGCTAAAGAATATTAATTTGAACTGAAGATAGTTAAATTAACGTGTCATTCATATTGTCAATACATGTAACTAATTTTATTCCCTTTCACAATGATTTGGTTTGTTTGCATCAAGATCATCCACAAAAATTTGAAAGAAATCTTATTTCACCCTTCACAAAACAATAAAGCCTGAAAACAGACAAGATCTCCAGCTCTTTGAAAGGTCATTCTGGACCGTGATGTCTTGGTGTCTCCTGAAACTTAGAGAATATCTTCACAACAGGGACATATTGTGCTGTTGTACATATTGTGCATGTCTTACACAGATTCACTATAGTCAAATGCAGAACACCGTCTGTGACATTCATTTCTTCTAGAGTTGCTCTGAACAGGAGCAACAAATGAAAGAACACAGTACTCTCCCTTCAGTTCTGGGAGAAACTTCACTAGAAGCCAGCTGATGATACAACATTGCACCAGAATACTATTAGAGGTCGCATTTGTCATTAACACATGACTGTCTGTCATTTAAGCTCTTGAGTAAATACTATGCATATAATATTTTGTATTTTAATGTTTTCTGCTAGGCGTGAATGGATGGGGATGTAAGATAAGGGATTTGTTGGGGCTTTTTTTAGCAATAAGGGGAAGTATGGATGTTACACTGTGTACTTAACATGCCAGAATATCCATAAGAAGTTACTTAAAGCAGTTCAGAGCTCACAGAGTAGAAAACAGGACCGTGGCAACTGGCATCAATGCTAGTGACAGTCTGTATCTTCTGCAGGTGAGGCACCCCACCATGCCACCCTGGTTGGCAGTAAAGTGCAGGATAAATTTCACAGCATTGATGGAATACCAAAAAAACTGTTGCGTATAAAGAGGCATTTTATGTTCAAGGTGTTTGAATTTTGTGTTAGTAAACATAATGTTGGAGTTTTTAAAAGATTCAATAACGCTATATTAAAGTGAAATAAGTGTTCATGAATACGGACAACATTGTAACTAATAATTATTAAAAAAGACAACAGTAACTTATGATTGAGAAGCACACAAGCCCCATGCTTTATTGTTTTGAAACCTGAGGTTTCAGAAATAATCATGTCATAATTTTGAGAGCTTGGCTTATGAGAACCACCAATGTAGGGGCAAGCAACATTATTTGCACAGAAGAAATACTTGGTGATACCAATCTATGAAAGAATGGAAGCAATTCACCCCTTCACTCTCTTCCTGTCCATCTGTACATGGTCCCTTGCTTGGCTAGAAGGGAGAAGCTAGAGGTAGACTACAGAGGTGGGACTTATTTGACTTAATGCAGATATTTACAGCATAACCCCATTTCAGCTACTCAGCTTGGATGTCTTCTAGTCATTATAAAGAAATAAGAGCTGATTCATCCCATTTTAATACTGACATCTACAACAGATCACATGGATTAAACTCTAATAATACCTGTTTCTCTCCAATGACTGTAAAGGGAGCTTGACATGACTAGCTTAGGTATGGACATCTATTCAGCAAATGTCTGAGTTTGGCAAGATGACACCCCGGTTGTCCAGATCAGGAAACACTCCTAGTTAAAACCCCCAAAACAGTGATGCTGGTTTTCTCCACAGGCTGTTCCTCTTTTGGGACTAGCAAGCCTTTTAAGACGCAAAGTCACTAGGAGAGCACAAAGGCATTTCTTATCATCTTGAGCTTGAAGCACAATCTATTTATTTCTATTTATAAATATAGACTATTTATTTCCCTAAAAACTGTTTTAAATACTAAATTTAGCCACCTATACCTAAAATCAGGATCAAAGTGAAAATCTGAAACCACCTAATAAAAAGGATGATAAATCTGTTGAAGGAACTGCACTTGTTCCTTCTAGACCTCTGCTGTGAGAATGGAGCAATGCTACTGCATATGCAATTTCCCTCTGCTATTCCTCCTGCAAGTATCAGGAGTGGAGAAAAGCAAAGGAGATGAGAAAAGAAAGCTGTCTGCAACTCCTGCAACAACGGGCATTGCCTATAGGCAACACACAATGAAGTTTAATGTAGGTCTATAGGATTGCTTGACAGTTTTACCATTTATCTTTCACAAATAGCTAAAAAAAGTAGATGACTTCTGGTAATATTTAGTGGGAAAAATTGCCAATAAAAAGAAGAATCAGGAAATGCCTAAATGATTACAATAATCTTGGAAAGTGGACTAAGAAAATTGGTATGATTTTCAGTAATACACAGTGGATTATGAACCAAAGTACTTGTAGAAGTAGTAGGGGAAATATTGAACAAAACTGTGGTAAAATCACATTAACTTGACTTTGCCTTTTGTTGAGCTTTACGGGATTCCTGTTAAACAGTACTGGCCCCAGTATAGACCCATGGGCTACACTGTTAATGACTGACCTCCAGCTAGACTTCGTGCTGCTAATCACAACCCGGACAGCATGGCAGCTCAGTTTTCAACCCACCTCACTGTCCATTCATCTAGTTTGTATTTCATCATTTTACCTATGAGGATGTTACAGGAGATACTGTCAAAAGCCTTTCTAAAGTTGAGATAAACAGCATCCTTTGCTCTTCCATCATCCACCAAGCCAGTTATCTTGCTTTAGAAGGCTATCGAGTTGGAAATGCATCATCTCTCCTTCATACAAACGTGCTGACTGCTCCCAGTCATCTACTTCTCTTATGTTTGGAAATGGGTTAGTGGATTATTTGCTCCATCACTTTCCCAGGCATTATGGTGAGTGTGACTGGCCAGTAGTTCCCTGGATCCTCTTTCTTGCCCTTCTTGAAGAAAGGAGTCACATTTGCTCCCTTCCAGTCCTCAGGAACCTCCCCCAGTTACCATGAGCTTTCAAAGACTATCAGGACTGGCCTGACAGTGATGTCAGCCAGCTTCCTCAGCACTTGTGGTTGCATCCTATCAGGTCCCATGGACTCTCGTAAGTCCAGTTTGTTTAAAATGTTCCCTAACCTGTTATCCCTGTACCAAGGGTAAGTTTGCCTTAGTTCAGGCCTTCCTACTAGCCTCTGGGATCTGGGATTCCTGAAGGCCTCCTGAAGGTAAAGACTGAGGCAAAGAAGGCATTGACTACCTCTGCCTTTTCTATCTCCATCACCATCATTCTTCTAGCTGCTGAGTGAAGTTTACACAGTCACTGAGACCTCTTTCAGGATGGGCTTTCAAGTTGGAGGAATCAAAATATAACGATAGATTATGCAGAAGTATTCTTAACCCTGAAACCAGATAAAGGACAAACTGTAACAGTACTCTTACTTAAGACTCCCATAATATTTAGTATGACAAATCTAAACTTGAATTACATTATTACTAGCTTCTAAAGAGAGAATTGCTGATTTTCTAGTTACAGAATGAACTTAGAATTGGACTTGTACACATATGCTTTGTTTATCCTCAGTCTGCTCAGCAGAAAATGAAATACATTTCAGACCCTGAAATTCCATGTTGTGAGCTTAATTTAGTTTCTGGTATTCTGCTTTTCTTGTCATCCTTCTTTCGCCCTGGCATCTTTGTGTGATAGTAAAGCTTCTGCTACAGATTAGACTTTTTACTTCAGAGTAGAGCCTCAGCATCTAGTGTAAATCTAATGCTTGAATGATTCTCCATACAAGAGTCAATAACTGTCCATGATAAATCTAAACAAGTCCTCTCAGAAGTACTTTAAGGTGACTCATTGAACAAAGTGGTACTGAGTTTTAATGACCTTTATAGTCATTAAAGTTACGTCTTCCTGGGCAGACCAGCGATTCAACTACGTTAGATCACTATCGTGGTTTAACCCCAGTCAGCAACTAAGCACCACACAGCTGCTTGCTCACCCTCCCCGCCGCCACCGGTGAGATGGGGGAGAGAATCAGAAAAAAAGTAAAACCCATGGGTTGAGATAAAGACAGTTTAATAGGACAGCAGAGGAAGAGAAAATAATAATCATAATCATAATAAATTATAAAAGAAAGTACAAAACAAACTATGCACAAGGCAATTGGTCACCACCCACTGACCAATGCCCAGCCCGTCCCCGAGCAGTGATCACTGCCCCCCGGCCAGCTCCCCCCAGTTTATATACTGAGCATGACATGGTATGAAATAGCCCTTTGGCCACTTTGGGTCAGCTGTCCTGGCTGTGCCCCCTCCCAGCTTCTTGTGCACCCGGCAGAGCATGGGAAGCTGAAAAGTCCTTGGCTAGTGTAAGCACTGCTTAGCAACAACTAAAACATCAGTGTGTTACCACATTATTCTCATACTAAATCAAAAACACAGCACTATACCAGCAACTAGGAAGAAAAAACTCTAGCCCAGCTGAAACCAGGACAACCACGAATGCCATGCCTATATTAATATCTGGGGCTGTTTTCTGGCCACGAGGCCAGACGGCACAAAAGAGCCTACAAGCATACAGTAAAACATTATCTAAATGCTGGTGGCAACATCCAACTCTCTCTCGAGTCCTCAGCTCTTGCCAACCTCTGAACTGTGCCTGAGAATTGTTAGGGGAGGCTGCAGGTTGGTCCAGGCAAAATGGGGAAGAAGTAGAGCAGCTTTGCTAGAGAGGGATTTCTCTGACTTGCATACAAGGAACAGGAGAGAACAGACAGGCTGGCAAGAGATTGACTAGTTTAAAGATCCTAAACAAAGTAGGAAATACAGGACAACTGAGGTTGCAATAAGAAAGATGACACTTGTTGACTGCCCCTCCCTTTACCAATATGCAGACTAAACAATATGATTAAAAATTATTTTGCCAACCCTTTATTGTTTGCATCACAAATTACCCCAGAAAAGGTTTATTAGGAAGAGCAGATAATTCACAACACAAAGTGAGCAGAGGGATGCACAGTAACATGTTCTGCCACTAAAGCTCATTGCCATTACAGCCACCGCAAAATTGCAGAAACAGTAACTTCAAAGACACAGAGCAAAACCCCACATAAAGTCACAGCAATACCCTCAGGCAGTTCTAAAACAAACAAATAAACAAAAACCCCACTACATGGCCAGGTCCTTGGAAGAGGAGCCACTAGATTGTATCATGCACAATATACATTGCTTATCTACAGAAAAAGTTTCCTGGAAACAGTAATGTCTTCCCGTAATGGATGGGAAAGATTCCTTATTTCAAGAAATTTTAATTTTAAGTGCAACTAAAGTATGTAATTAAAAAGCATGAACAGACATTTGTTGGGTCTTCAAAATTGTATCTGATTCTAAAACTGTATTCCAACTTTGTGTAGCAGCTAGACCTTAGTATAACCTGTGCAAGAAGAATTTAAATTAATCTCATCTTGTGAAGCACTGTGCAATTTCAACTTCCCCGGAAACCCAAATATAATAAAGAATGTCCTGAGCTCCCCAAGTCAAGTTCCTAATTTAAGATCCAATCCCCCAAATTCATAAAAATCACATTCCAAATTAACCACTTTTAATTAGGAGCAATACAGAAAATTAATATGAGAGATACAGTTGATGAAATTTGTTCTTTATGAAAAACAAAATATATGAACTCAGTATCTATCTGCTTACAACTGGTTTACCAGAAGTGCCATAAGGATTTCATTTCACTATCAGGGCATCTTTCATCATGAGAAGCAGTACAAAAAAAATCTTCCAGCTAGCTCTAGTTGTGTTGAAAGAGTTTTCATGAGGTAGTCTTTTGTAATTAAGATTAATTTTACTATCTACACCCATTTGCAGGCAAAACAGTCCCTGAACCTAAACAGATTAATAAAATACTGATTTTTAAAAATTCTTATTGAAATTATGTAAGTATTTTCAGAAACTCCTAAACTTTTTGTTGTTGTTGTTTAAATTCAGGTACAGTAAGACAGCAAAGAAATGAAAATGAAGAAAACATTGAGAATTTTTATTTCAGAGATTCCAAGATTATCAGGTGATGTAACATGGATACAGTATGCTCCTATTAAATGTGTAAGGCTAGGTAAAGTATAAATAGCTGAAAAAAGTTACCTACCAAATGCACCCAACAAGTCTACAAAAGTATCTACAAGTAAACAAGCACTATAGAAGAAATATATTTTGAGTGATTTACATGCAGTGCACAGACCCATCTGACTGTCAAGAGAACATATGTCAATGTCATTAACTACATTAACTTAGCTTATGTGAAGATTGCACTTCAGAAGAGGAACAAAATATATATCAGGAAGAAGGTTAAATCAAAGCCATTATGATAACCTTTAAGTCTAATTCTTTTAAAACATTTTACTTGGCTGATAAGCTTTTGACTACAGCAGATGCACTATTATAAGACTTTAAAAGTAATGTCTGTCTTTCATGTACTGAAATGATATGTATTTCTCAAGTCTATGAAAATAATTATTGTAGATAATCTTTCCAATCCATAGCACAAAAATAATTCTTTATGGGCCAAAGATGGGCATATTTTTATGGTGAGTCTGCCCTTTCAGGTGCATCTTAAATCAGAAAAAAAGAATAAAGGATTCTATTGTCTCATAATGGCCAAAGAAAGATTTGCTTAAAAATAATGTCAACAAACCCTCATGGATTTACTGCACATGAAATGCAGTTAAGGCCACTACCATTTGATGTAAAGAGTGACTGGCTTGTTCTTAAATATTTTAAAACATTTTTGTATGTTTCCTATTTTGTTAACATTTCTTGGGACTCTGATTTTCTATTTTAAAATTCAATACATTTTATATTAACATACTTTTTGGAGATACAACCAGTGTTGAATATTAATTCAATGTTCCTTCTTGAAAATTATATACATGTACAAACGAAAGAGCCTGTTATGTTTCCCAGAAGGCGAGAATTCAGCACAAGTTTTAAGATTTCACTCTACACTTTATTCATAATCCTCTAGGTAGGACACAGCAGAAAGCCAAAGGGTCAAACTGGCAAACCATGTTACTAAATCAGATTCTTTTTCACATGGTATTTATACAGCAGCACACATAGAAACTTGTGCTGAAATCAGGAAGCAAGTGCTGTAATTGCTTCACAAGGTCTTTCAGCACAGTGAGTCTATAAACCCTCAGACATCGTAAGATTTGAGGTATATTACTGTACGTACAATGGCTTTTGTTCACTTCAACACTGGGGTCTGCTTTAAAGCAGGAGTCTTAACACCTATAACAACTGATGGTGGCAATCTAAATCTAGGAGACAACGAAACAGTTTTTAAAACAAACAAACAAACAAACAACAAACCATAAAACAAAAATCCAAGCCACAATAGCAGAAGGAGCCTTCCCTATCTTAACTTCACCTTCCTCCCTATCTTCCCCCTCATCTTCAAGTTCAAGTCACTCCCCAATGGACACAGAGAGCTTCCTTTATGTCCCAAATACAACTTAAAGGTGAGGCAGCATCTTCATCACTTGCCTACAAGAACATTAGGAAATCAATCTCCACAGTCCATAAAATACCAGTGAACCCAAGAAGAAAACAAGTTTGACAACATGCATATATTACATCAGACTTCAAAATGCAGAATCCAGAGCTTTCCTCTGAATCACTGACCCATCCTTTCTGAAGAAAATGACACTTTAAAAAAAACATTCAAGAACTAAAATGCTGAATAATATATTAAGTAATATAGAAATATGTAAGTGAGCATAAAAATACAGAAATCCGAGAGAAACGTAAGACATTATGAATTTGATAGTTTCTATTAATAAAGCAGTGGTCACTCACCCAGATCAATGGGTGAACACACACTTAATCAGCAATGTACCAATTTTATAGCATGGTGGCATATCTTAACATAAGGCTCAATAAAACACAGTAACATACAGAACTGATGCCAGTTCACAATATGAACAGCAAATAAAAAAATGCAACACCGCCCTCCCCCTGCATTTTCAATCAGCAGAAGGTCTTGCTAACAGTATTATGGGGAAACCAAGACAATTTTTTTCAAGTCAGGAAGGGAAGAGAAGAACTTTGGGACAAGCCAGTCTTGCCTTCCCTTCTGCTGTCAGTGGGTGACACTTGTAAAATGCAGCACCAACACAAGCCATTCTACCAAACTTCAATGTGCAGGGTGACACTAGGTATACCATAAGTGAACAGCAATTATCCTATGCAGATTACAAGCATACGTTATTACCATGCAGTACAATTTATTCAGAGAGGAGGTAGGATATTCAAATCTTCACTAAATTAAAATACTGAACACAGATCATTATAACTCATTTGAATCAAGACATGTACTGTACCCATGACTTCAAGCATCCTTATTAAAAGTAATTAGATTTTGGCAAGTCTTTCCCAATTAGCATAGCCAGTCAAAAGAAAAAAAATCATACATACTGTCTGCTTTATAATCATACATACTGTCTGCTTTATCCCCATGTGTCATGAAAAATTAAATAATTTCTTCATATCACTGTTGAATAACTTTTAAATGTTTTTCTTATATATAAACCCTTCTTTCTTTTATTATTTTCAGTATTTTAATTTACATACAAACATGATGTCAAATCAACTTACTTATTTTAGAAAGTGACTTTGCTAGACTGTATGCTGGTCTGAACTCCAGAAATGCTTTGAGAGAGTGCCTCAAGACTTCTAACTGTGACAATATTTTCACTGAAAAAAAAAAAGCAGTGAATTTGTTACTGAATACTAGCTATTCTGTTGTAAAATCACAGACCAGCAACCTACATTCTTACTTTGAGTAGCTATATAAAGTACTGTTAACACTGACCTTCCTTACATTAACTCACAGCAACACCACCATGCTTTTACAAAAGTAGAGATAACGTGTTGTCCCACAGAATACATAGAGCTTATTTTGGCTGTAAAGACAATGCCTGAGTCACAGGCATACGGCCATGAAATGCAGGTGTGCCTCGTCCTGGGAGAGGCAGAAAATCCAAAGTATTTTTCTCACCTTCTGTTCTTCAAAACTGACACATCAGTCAACAAGCATTATTCAACAATAATGTAGGCTACCTGCATATGAAAATGAAGAAGGAGAAGAAAAAAGCCCACAAGCTACTAATAACAGTACTAGAAGTAGATTTTTAATGGTACTTACTTAAAAAAACATCCCCAGCTCACAATACAAATGTCTTCCAAGTAGAACTTAACTATTATGGGGTTTTGTAGTATTTTGACCTTTGTAATTTCTGTATTGTTTATTCTGCTTTCTTAGAAAATTAACAATCCCAGCCAAAATCTCACATGTCTTTGCCATGTATAGAGAGGAAACTCAAACAACAACAATATCAGCAGCCGTCTTCCAAAAAGAAATAAGAGTAAAAACTCACTTCCCTAGATTAAAATTAATAATTACAGACTAATTTTCTTCAGGCTGTTGTGCTTTTGAATATGAGTCAGCAGAGACGCTTAATGATGTTTAGCTAATCCATTTTAATTTTATGCACCTTCTGTTAGTTCAGTTTACCTTTCCTAGGTACCTCTGTAAAGACATGGCCTCTTAAGGCCCCTTCGTTGCCCACTCTGTCTTTTTACAATTCTTTCTTTTCTCATTAACAAGCCACAGGTTTATCTTCAGGTTAAGACAAGACACGGTTCATTTTCGTATGGTCGTTCCAGGGTAAGGTTCGGTCATGGCTATGATAGTATGCTGAGCTGAGGGCATGTCAGCAGATCTGTATAAGCTCAACTAATTCAGGTGATGAACCTCTCTATCAACAATAAATGGCCCTATAATGTTGATTATGATCACTTGTGCCTGTGTCATCATTTTCCAAAAATAAAAAGTGTAACCATGAAATAGTAAAAATGAAAATTCAGATATCGGCAGTTGATATTAACCAAGCCCTGAAGTACGCTAAAGCTCTAAACATTTTGAATTTAAAGAACAAGAAGAAATTAAGTTCTTTGTTGAAAGAAGAAAAAGGTATCTCTGTGCAGTGCATCCCTTTGGCAATGCCATGGTTTCTCCTCCCAGTCATAGTTTCTGTCCTCCTCTTGCCATGTGGGAATGAACACAATAACCCAGTGATGCCATTATTTGGATAGTCCTGCCTAGGCATACGTGAATGACTAACTTCATGATGACAGGACAGACAGATGTGTCACTCTTCTCAGGTTTCAGCTTTCATTTTTAAAGAGTGAGCTTCTAGCTATCACAGTTAAGAAAAAATTGTAAAACAAGCCTATCGCATGCAAGATGCCTCCCTGAGTCTGCACCAAGTCTGAAACAAGAGTCCTAATGTATGAACCAACCTATATCCTTGCACCTAGATGCCTTGATGTGTCACTATTCACTATTTTATTAGTTAAGCTCTTTAAGATAGAATAGAAGGAAAGAAAACAAGACGTACATGACTTCAGACTAAACTGCAAGTATGTCCTAAAACTAAGACAGGTTCACGGTGATATAAAAGACTAAGCAGAGATACGGGGATTAGAAGGTGGAAGAGTCAAAATTATATAGATTTCAAATATTTATATTAATAGATGACTAGGCTGAAACAAGGAAGTATGAATTACCACATTCTTCAGAGGGCTTCAGCAATGATCCAAAAGACTGCAGAGCAAGTATATCTATTTTTATATATATATATATTTTTTTTTTTTAATATATATATATTTAATATCTATCTATCTCAAGTGTTCAAGGTCAGGTTGGACAGGGCTTTGAGCAACGTGATCTAGAGAAAGATGTCCCTGCCCACAGCAGGGTGGTTGGACTAGATGATCTTTAGAGGTCCCTTCCAACCCAAACCTTTCCATCATTCTATGATACTGCTCTGTTTCCATTCTAACCTACATTTACAGCCCAAAAGACAATGGTCCAGAGGAATTCAAGCTTACTTTGTTAACCTGTTTTCAAAAACAAATCAAGTAAAGCTTCTCCCATGTATACTGCTGACCTACCAAATGAAAGACTACACCCATCTTTCCATCATGCTCCATCAATTGCTGATAGCAAGCAATTTGCATTACCTTTGAGTTAAGTGCCCTTGAGTGTACAGTAACACAGCTGCAGTGGATGTCGTAAGCATAATGGCAGCGTTCCAGACACACAAACTACACTAAAGTGCTCATATCTGATGCAGCACAAACGACGGAGTATTACTGCTAGTGTGGTAATTTGGGAGGGTGGAAAAAGAAAAGAGAGAAAGAAGAATTGTATTTAAAGAAAAAGATCACAGAATAAAGGAGAAAGCTGGGTGGGCACAACAGAATATGCGTGTTGGAGACCAAACACAAGGCCGTTTAAAGTTTTTTTCTAACAAAAATGTTGATGTACAGGAAAAAAAAGTTAAAAGTTACAGGAGAAAAAAAAAACAACAAACACAGACATAATTAAGGGCAGAAAAGGTAGCTAGAAGACAAAAAGTAGCAACTGGGAAAGAATAAGATACAGAGCGTCTATCCTGCCCAAAATAATGTGCTTTGACAGTCACCAACAGAGCACATCAGCTCAGAAGAGCCTGTTCAGGCACTGGGAAGCACAGGAGCCTTGGCCATGTCTGAGTCACCTGACTTAAGATCTGATAAGGCTTTTTGCATTTTTTTTAAGCTGGGGAAGTAGAATAGGAAGGAGGAACAAAGCTCTATTTCCTAAGGTGCTGAAATACTTTAAATACCTTAACAAAGGTACAATGGAGGCTCTAAACCCCACACAAACGGTGCTGCCCTGTATCATCTTTTAATATTGTATTCCCATTCCTTCAGCAGTGTTTCAGCTCATGAGAAGGTACCCATGCAAGTTCAGCTGTCATTAAGGAATATAATACTAATATTTAAATAATCAATAACACTTTTATATACTTCATAGCTCTTCAAAGATCTGTATGATTGTACTACTTCCCCCTAGAAATTTAAAATTCCTCATTTTCATCTGGAAATGCAGATACCTAAATTTAAAAAAGTGTATTTTTGTTTCTATAAAGGACTTCATTTCCTCTGATCGCCTGACAGAAACACATTTTCAGTTTCAGTAGGGATGAGCTGGTATTGATTTCTTCCCCCCTAAAACCTTTTCAGTTTCAGTAGGGATGAATTGGTATTGATTTTTCACCCCCCCTAAAACCTTTTCAGTCCTCCTAGTAAAGATGATCTGATTGTTTTGCAACAAATCCTTTGTCCTCATGCTAATCTGTTGCTTATTTTTAGGCATATTTCAAATAATAGTTAAAAAACCCCCAAAATAATCCAGACTTGCCATTAGCTTGACTGAAATCCACTCTTACACCTTGTGCCTACTTCTTAACAAGTAGAGAGTTAAACTCAACTAGAGAGTTTAACTACAGACATTACAGGCTCCAGTGCAAGCCAGGAATTCAAAGCATGCATTTGACTATTTAGTGATGTTAATTTCTGGCTACACAAAAAAAATCAGCTAGACTGAAGAAGTCTGTGTATCCCCAAACCACTCTCCTCCAGAAAAGCAATGAGATACAGTATTAGAGCAGCAAGAGAGATACTTATACTGCAGCTATTGACTGCATTGTTTATTAAGTGGGGTTAAGCAAAATGGAGTTTAAAGCTCTAGAGAAACCACTGGTTTTCTTTAAATGCCAAGTATTAAAAAAAAAAATCCCCACAAGCAAGCAACATGAAATAAAAAATATGAAGAAAGTCTCTCTTTTTGGTTCCATCACTTTAACTCTAATGGCTGACATAATTTAACATAAATGGTACTTGATTAAAGCTATCTGTGAAGACTGTCTTAGGTTTTAAAACAGCATAAATTCTGACTGGAATCAGCTACTGAATCCTTCAGATATTACCAAAAAGGTTTAAAAGATATTGCACCAACATACTATTAACATAGCATTTCCTACCTGAAAATATAGAAGGTCTTTTCTTAGGGCGCCTTGGATGTATTGGCTCTATATTCCTAATATTTCTGTGAAACTTTCCTTTAAAATCATTTTCTAGCAGGATGTCTGGTGGTAGGCTTCTCCGTCTTGTTGATTTATAACGAGTCTGATAGGAATTCAGTTTACTCTTGGTCCTAGGGTAGAAGTTGCTGTCATCAACTGCCATTATAGAGCACTAACTGTTAAAGCCACCCCAGCGCAAAGCCAATCCGAACATCTAGTGGTTACAGACCCAAGCAATCTCGGATGTTCTCATGCTCAACTCGGCACTCGTTGGGGAAGTTGAGCAAGTTGATAGGCGTGTGCTGGAACAGGTGTAGAGTTACTGCATCGCCCCTCCTTGCGTCAGTGAAACAGCACAGGGAAGCGACATGCTGAAATCATTCTTTTGAAAGTTCTGAGGTAATTAGGAAGTTCAACAAACCTGAGCTCAGCAGCACAATCTGTGCAAAGGGGAACATACAATTTAATACAAGGCACTGTCTAGGGCTAGTAGGGTTTATGTTATATCAACAGCGTTTCTCAGGTCAGTTCATTAATAGTTCATTAACTTGGCAAGCTAAACAAGTGCTGCTAAACCTTAAAAAAAGAAAAGGGGGGGCAGGGGGGGCGACCCCAACCCAAAAAAACCAACCCAGTCCCCAGACTAGAGACCAGTGTGGGGACAGGTACAACCAGAACAGCATGTTCAGGTTTTCAGTCCTGTCCTTTGGCAATGTTACTTTTTAAAGACTGATAAACAGTCCAAAGCACAAAGGTTTTTATGACCACGACTATCAGTTTGGGGTTTCTTTCCTCAACAAGCAATAATATTATTTCCTACTGGAGTCAGTATCAAAGATCTGCCAGTGTGACTGATTTTCTCTCTATGTAACTGCTGACTAATAAAAATAAGCCATTTAAGTATGTGTATGCCAAAGATGGTCTGTAAGTTCTCCATTTAACTAAAGGCCAAGGTACTTTTCTTGTTTTGTTCCAGTTATCCCAATAAAACCTTTTGAGCCTCCCAAGGATATGATCTTCCTTTCTCAAATGTTCAGAAAGACGACAGCACAAATCCTAACATTTTCTATGAACCTGCTAATTTTCTTATTTGAATTCTATCATAAATGAGACAAAATGAATTAGTACATTAAAACTAACAGATCTTCTAACTACATACATTTTGCTGTTAAGTAACAGTAACTTTTAATATCGCAAAGCAAATGGTAATTGCTAAGCAGAATGGTAATTCAAAGTGAGAGTAACTAATGTTTCAACCATAGATACCTAGGGCAATCTGATTTTAACACCTGAAGATAGAACTTGATTTCTCTGAATCATTTAAAATACTTAAACCATGAATGCTTCAATTACTTTCTTAAAGATAGGGTACACTGTATGATTGGAGTAATGATAAAGAGGTTGGCTGCTCCAAATACAGTTTTTGTATGAAATTCAGTACAACCTTTATTATTGCTGACAAGAAATAAACTGTTCACCTACATGCTTTTGGAAGGGAAGAGGGGAAATGATGTATCTTAATATATATCTATGTAGCTTTTAAAATACCTTAGTGTGTTAGAAATGCAGAAGGATGCAAAGAGTCTGCTAGATTTTGTCGTCTTCCTCTGGAAATTAAATTGCATTTAGCTGGAAGTTGAAATTATGAACCTAAGAATCCAATCTTAAATACATTGGACCCAGAAATCATACCTTGCATTCAGAACAAACTGACTATTTAAACCAAAGTGATTTAAACTAAGTGAACACTAACTGTAGATAGCAAACATTATTTCTGGTCCTGCTGAGTATTCAAAGGATTGTGAGCTCTGTTTATATGCAGAAATAAGCTTTTGAAAATCCCACTGGACTCCAAAATAGGTTAGGTGGTGGGAATTAGGTTATAACCAAAGGGAATTGTATGTCTAAATTGCTCAGGTACTTTTAAAAAATTCCTCTAGGCACTGGTCTTCATCATCAGAGGCCAAAATACTTCCTTCATGTCCTTCAAATCTGTAGAATCTGTAGATCTCATCCTCTTTTTTTCCCAGTTAATAAAAAAAAAAACAGGTCAGAGAAGCTTTCCTTGCTTCCCCTTCTCTTCCAAGTCCACTTGCTTTTTCAACTTTGACTGAACCAACATAAAAATATTCAGTCCATTCCCGATAGTCCAACTAAACCCAAAGTAACTGAATCAAAAGCTTTTCAAAACAACAGAAAGTCCTTAAATCTGAGCAAATATAAATATGTTTGAGCCATGTGTGAAGACCGAGAAATAACAAATACCAAATGCAGGAATTGACATTTAAGGAGCTTTAAACTGAAATTTGACAGAAGTTTTAAATAAAATTTCAACATCTTCAGTAAGTGACCTAACCACCAGGCTACAGGATATTCTGGAAACAGCTCTTAACTTTTCCTGCTGAAACTACTCCAACACATATAAATAATTAAATATTCATTAGAAGAGTGACTTGAAAGTGAGTGTCCCATATTCTAGCTGAGTGATACAATTGCGGCACTATACAATCTTACCTTCTCCAGCCCAATGAATATTCATGCCAAGTGGAGCATTTCCAACAGAAGAAATTGCTGCTGGGATACTCAAAGGTGCGATAGTGATCACACTCTTTCGGGGGGTGGGGTGGGGGGTGGGGGGGTGGGGGGGTGAAGAGACCTGTCAAGGGCTCAAGCCCCTGATCCAGCAGCGGTACACACTTTACCCTTGAGTGGCCTTCAGGTGGCAAATCCAGAAGAGGACAGGTGGACAGGTGAAAACCCCAAACATCTCATCACTAAATTGCCTTTTGTAGGATCCACTCTAGAACGCATACTTTAAAAATTCATTCAGACCTAAAAATCAAGACAGGCAAATACTTGTGCTGAAAACTGAAAATCCTAAGCAGGTACAGTAAAGGAATATGCAGCAGTAGACAGAACCTGAGGGTCCTGGTGGTATCTGAAAGTTGTTTGAGTGAGGTGCCTAAGTCCCATTTTAGTAGCCTAACTCTTTTAGTGATGTAGTTTATATATCTCCTGTTGGTCATTTTCTCATCTTTGAGACATATGTGTAAAAACTTGACAGTCTACTCCCAAGTGAGACCACTACAGAATAAGTTACAGAACAATACAAAGAACAAAACCGGGAATGGGGGAGGAAGAGGGACTTGGAAGAGCTGATTATTAATTATAAGACCAAAGAAATAAAGCAGATGCACTCAGCATTCAAAAAAGATTTTACGATTCAGCACACGAAGAAAGGAAAAGAGCACTCTTGGTAAACTTTGGGATTCTTCTCCAGTGAGGCTGCAGTGGCCACAACCCTCTCAGACTTCCTATTGTCTACTTAGAGATGAAAGCTTTGCACCTTTATAGATGGAAATAAAACCAGAAAAAAAAATCCAAGAAAAAATGCAAGCATGATGTGTGGAAATAAACTTGTTAACTTATATGCAATTAATCACAAGGTTCCTACCATATACATCCAGGAACCCAGAAGGAAATCAAGAATCAAATGGTTGAAGTATTTTGCCAAAATAAGTGAATAATTGAAAATTACAATAGAGACTGGAGAATGAAATATTTCCTTTTTTTTTTTTTAGAAGGATATAGCATAGTTTAAGGAATTACACTTCACCAAGCCTTTTATCTGAAAGTCTGATTAAAATGATAATTAAGAATTGAGTAAAACACCAAGATTACAACACAATAGGACTAATCAACATGGCTGCTAAAAAAAAAAGTGTCATTCATCTATTCCAGTTGTTTGAGCATAGAAGATAAAAGAAGACTCATTATTTATTTATGCTGTCAAAGGTTTACACAAGATCCTTCAGAAGAGATTACTACAAGAAAGTAATAATTGTGTTACGTTCAGAACTGAATCATGAAAGTGCTCAAATGATGAAAAACAAAGCACAGGACTCATAATTTGGCTATATTTTCAGGCTGGCAAGAGTTTATAAGGCTTCAGGCTTCTCTGGCAGGTTCTGTGTAGTTCAATACTTTCTTACAATTTTGAAAGATCAGTATAATAATCATTGGGTTTATCTCTTATGGTCGAAGGCCAAATCGGAACATCATACCCCTTGCCTCCAGCAGACTACCCAATTGTAGTGTCTGCAGTTTCTATTACTATTTCTTTTGTTTAAAGTTTGGTAAATAAAAGCTAAAGGAAACTGACATTCGATAACTCATTTGTGTTTGGATGATACTCTGTATTGCAGAAATACAGATTTGAGGCTACAAAATTAGCATGGTCCAGGTCATAGAAAAATAAGTTTTCTCACAGGAAGAATTATCACTAGCTTTTTGTTTAATAGTACAGCAGCAAATTTTGTTATATTTCATGTGCAGTAAGCCATGTGTTACTATGACTGCATTACAGCTGTCATTCTCATTTTCAGCTGAGGAAATATTTGTGCTTATCAACAGCAGAAATAAGAAAAGGTTTCTTAAAAAGTGTTTTCAGTGTGTCAGCTCGTGCAGGCTGGCTCAGAAAATCTGTATTATGGAAGAAAAAAAACACCACCACAATGAGTTCCTGTCTGATTTCATAAAGTAACTTCCGTATCAGTACACATTGATTCATGGACCTTCCCACCATACCAGAGTAGAATGGTATGTAAATACCTCCAAGGGAGGATGAGGCCTCTTAGCCATGTATGTTGGAGGAACTGCAATGGCAGGAAAGGAAAGTTTGATCTTTACTAACATTTCAACCAGCACAACTCAATCAATCAATCAATCGATAAATAAAGCCTCATCCTTCTTCTTGCCTGTGGCCCATGGAGCCTCCCTCCTTCTTGCATTAGCACGCATTTTGTGAGGCTGAAAAGCAAACCATGGCACAAACCTAGGTTACCTTTTGTTTATTTATTTATTTTTAGCCATGCTGCTACAAGGGACAAAAAGACAGGAGTAAGCATCCAGGACAGAGATATATGAATCATTTCTTTTAGTGACTCTGCCAGGTTACCCCTAGTTAAAATATTTGTAAAACTAAGGTTACAAAGGCAATGTTCAGGCTACTTACTGCATTTTGGGTGGGTTTTACAGGTGTCAGAAGTGTTTAAAGAAATCAAGTTGATAACAACCAAGTTGAGTATTCTTGGGTACCTGCTTGCTCAGAGGAGATTGTTTAACAGTACATACCCATTTAGAAAACTTTTTCTTCTTTTTTCCCATAAGCACTTATTACCCAGGTCTCATCCCCTATACATAGCAGAACAGTCGCATATCTGTGAACGTATCTGTGCTATGAAGTCTCTAACCTCCTTTGTTTTGCATTTCAAATAGGGAAGTTAAACAATGCAATAAGAGAAAACGGGGAATCAAAAAGTGAGGAAAATATACAGCTGTTCAAACCCTCCAACTGTTATTCGAAAATTATTTGTTTAATTTTCTGGAGTAACCTGGTTGTCTTAATCCACAGGATGTGAACATCTGACATGTCCTCTGCTTGAATTAACCCATTTCTTCCAGTCTAATGCTGTTATAAGCAACGAGCCTGGATCTGATACAGCCCTAGCATCCAAAAAAACTCTCTTAAATCAAGCATCATTTTTCAGAAGTGAGTATAAGAGGAAAAGGTCAACAAATAACCAGTCATGGTCATACTCTCAAAGACAGCAAAGAGATCATTTTAGGTTCACATTAATTTCTACCCTTGTAGCAAATGCTTGACTCAGAATAGTGCAATTAGGGCTTAGTTGCCAGGCTACACCTGACCTTAGAGCAAGCCAAATCAGAGTATTAGATACTAGTCATATCATGCACTACATTTACAATCTTAATTTGCGATAGATAACTTAATATAGAATTACAGTCACAGAAAAGAGAAATAAGATTTCAGCCCAGACAATTCCTCACCTCCCTCAAACACAAACAGATAAAACATGAAGAGAATACAGCTTTTCCAGAGTTGCTTTCTATGATGGTATGCTGATTTTAAGGATGAATATTGACAAGCTATTTGACAGTTTCAACTGCATTGTCTTTCAGCAGAAAGAAGATAAGCACCTTCAATTTGTAGTCATATTCTTGTTTGCTAACAACAAACAAAATATATGGTTAGAGCTGTAATCTGGTTCTAAGACAATATTAGTCCCTTACTGTTTGATCCATAATGCACACTTCCCATATTAAAAGGGGAAGCTGATTCATGTCACAGCATTTCATAAGCAGAGCAATTCATATGCTAATGTACATTTGTAATAATTTCACTTCACGCTGATGTTCCCATTACATGATAGCTGTCGCAGCCTTATCTTCATGAGGACTTGAAAGCCAATCCTTCTCCAACAGAAGAGCAGCGCAAACCCTGGAAACAGGCGTTTTCTGGCTGGGTAGAGTGTAGAGGCACAGCACAGGAACCCAGCCAGCTGATGGGGCTCCTCACAGACGGCCTCAGAGCTGCCAGGACACATGGCTTTGCCTGAGTAGCAGCCCAGAGGCTGGGCATCTTCCAAAGATCAAAGGCTGAGGGTGGAACTTGCCAGAATCCGCATGACGGTAACACTCACTATTACAAAATCATGCTTGCTATTATTCCACTGCAATCTGTGACATTAGGCCTATGCTCTGGGTACAGTGGTAAGAGAAAGACCTAGAGGCTATGCAGGAATTTTATGTAGTAGGGTGTAGTATTAGTCCTGCATAAAACATGGCAGATGTCCCTGTTTTTCCTATTATGTTCTGTGTAGAAAGTGAATAGTGTGAGCAAGCTACGAATATAAAGGTTACAGATTTCAGAGACAATTTTGTGTTTAAAACCACTTCCGAGTGTTCAGTATTTTACATAAATTAAATTTCGTTAGCACATGTGTGAGATAATAACAAAGCATTCCAGCTCCTGTAAAAAAAAAGTGTTACAGATATAAAGCAAAAAAATTCAAAACATTTGGAACTTGAAAGTACTTTTTAGAGAGAATGGTTTTAATGAAAGTTTACATCAATTACAAAGAGTTTATTCTACACTTGCTGTTAAGTGAGGCCACTGTCTAAAGTGATCACAGAGACTCAGGAAAGCCAGTCTCCTTCCTTTCTTTCCTTGTCATGAAAACTAAAGGATAATGAAAATTCTGCTTTTCATGGACAGGCAAATATATATGTGGCCTATTAATAACATATAGACTGTTTAAAATTCCAACATATTAAAGTTGCATTGATTCAGTGCTGGATGAGATTCAACACAGATAGATTGGGCTGCGCTGTGGCAGAAATAGTCCCTTGCCCAAGACTCTGGATTGCTTGTGTGAGATGAAATTCTGTTAATGAAGAGGAAACAAGAAAGGCAGCCAAAACTTATCTCACCCTTCAGTAAACCTGTCCTATGCAACATAATGGGACAGACCTAAATTAGGTTTCACATGTCTTTCCTACATTGCAAGAAAAAAAAACAACTAACAGGAACAGTGTATCAGAAAACACTTTGAAATAAATACCAGACTGAAAAGAAGGGAGGAGAGAAAATTCAGCTATGCAGTCCTCTTGAGTCCTTGTGAAGATTTAATTTCTCATCTTTTCCCACCCTCCACATCTTCCTGTAATGTCAGACTCTACTTAATGCACGGTCACTTAACTTCCATCACATCCTCCCTGAATATCCATGCCTTAGGTCTTAACTGGCTGTGTGTTACAACGTGATGCAAGGATGTGATCTCGAACCCCTGGGCGAGTACCTGGTGAGTGTTATGTCATTACCCACACAAACAAAAAGAAGGTAACAACTATCATCAGTCTTTGAATGCAGTAACAATATTTAACTCTTTAATAGCTGCTTCCTGTTCTGAGTCTAGATACTACTTCTACATCCACATAATGAAACACATTTTGTACCATCTATTACTAATTAAGGGTGAGATTCAGATCATTTGACTTCCACTTCAGTTCAGATCAGAGTGAAATCTTTGTGCCCAAATCTTAGGGATTGAGACTGCCTTCTCTCCAGCACCATCTAAGTTCTGAATCAAGGCTGTCATGATCCCACATCCAGGCCAGGAGCTCTAACTTGCTCGTGGCTCAAAAAATAATAATCTTTTGAGCCTCCCAAGAATATGATCTTCCTTTCTCAAATGGAGGAGAACCATGCTCCCTTTAGTGGGACTGGGTTCCAGAACAGCAGAAAGCACTACTGCCCAGGCTCCTACTGGTCTAAGCTTCATCTGTACCCTCATGTTTGGGCAAATTGTTCCCTAGATCCTCAACACTGACACCTGCTCATTTTCAGAAGTGTACCAGTCCAAACAGCCAGGTATAGCTTATATCTTAGTTTTTCATTTAAGACAAACATGTAAAGTACCTATATTTTGCCTGAGTCCCCAGACAGATGGATCTCATATGTATACTCAGGCCACACCTAAATTCAGATGCACAAATCATACTATTTTCAGAAATAAGTGTACTCATAACTACTATTAAAGGAATTGGAGCATAGAATTTTTTATTGTTCTGTATCAGCTCAGAGTATGCTTGATTATATGCTGAGCCTGTAGTTTTCCAACTTCTCCATATTCTCCCCAAAAGCCCCGTTCATTTTCATGCATGGCATGTTGCACTGAATAGGAAAGCCACATTTAGCTATGATAATTCTAGTTTTAGTAACAATACAATAAATGTAGATGGATCCCTAACAGTGATAGAAACATAACCTAGTTTTATTCAATTGATTCTCTAAACTAGTGCTCTCTGTTTCATCTAGCGATCATAAAGGTATATATTAAAGGAACAGTATTGGCCAAAGGAGCACACAGACTGGAAGGTGTGAGCCTATCCTTCAGTTTTCCCCAGAGACAAAAGCAGTCTTTACAAAAGCATCTTAAATTTTTGTCTAAGATGACAAATGCATTCTGTCTCCATCAGTCAGCAAACCATCCTCCTTCCTAGCTGTCACACTCGCAGGGGAGTCAGAACCACGTGCATATTCTTGACGTCTGGCACACAGAAATAGGTTTAAAGTTATTTGTCTGGCATGCTTTCAGCACATCCCCTTTCATGGGAAGTGTAACATACAGATTTATATACACTTTGACTTAATTTTATTCTCTCTCTAGTATTAGGGAAATACTCAGTTTGCTCTCTATATCCTTGGCTGTATTTCAGCTTCCTCAGAACTACTTAGAAAACTGTTCCAAGTGCGAGACCAATCAATAGGAAAATGAAGGTTTTCCACCTGAGGCCAGAGTTCTAGGAACACCAGAACACATCCTTACCAGCTGCTTTGAACGCCGGGTTGAGGCACAACTCCGAGGACATGAGTTTCAGCTTCTGCTACAGAAGTCAGTGGTATACAAGAACCAACATGACATTGCTACAGCATTGTAAAGCACAGATGTGTAAATTATCTTTAAAACCTCCAGATACAGACACAAATACCCCACACCTGATTTGTAGATTTTTAATTGTACAATATTAAACTTCTGTAGTTTTATTATAAATACTTATTTTGCATTTGAACAGTATTAATAAGACCTACTTATTGCATCTAACACTGCAATACAGTAGGATACTTCTTTCATAAAATAAGCATTTTTCTGTGTACAGACTTACAACAGACTTCTGTCACCTCTCTCACCAACTGGCACCTGAATTAGATGAACTGGTTACTCATGCTTTGCCAGTGCTCCTGAATTTGAACTCCGTATTGCAAATAACTACACTCTCTCTCTGCGTCCCTCTCTTCTCCCCCTCTCTCTCTCCCATCTGCAGTAAGCAAAACATTGCCTGGGTAAAATGAGAGGGGCTGAGGGAAAGTTTTTCTACACAAGTTCATAAATGTGGATTTAGAAGCAGTCTGGAGCGCCTCTTACATTGTCATGGGAAGAAAGACAGAAAGCAAGGAAAGCAACAGCTACCTGAATATTAAATGTAAATTTTATTTTTTTCCCCCCATACTCAGAGATAAAAGATGACAGACAGTACATGTGTAAAAAATAGGGGAAAGGAAAGGATGTGAGGAAACTCATGGTCTCCAAACCACAGGAAGTAGTGGCCAACGGCAAGTAACCAACGTACAGTGCTGCCTGGAGCAACAGCAAGCACTGCTTGGCAAGCACAAGCAGGGGCTGACCCCTAAAGCAAGCTTTAAGGTAAGGGAAAAATTCCAAGTGCTTAAAGACTGAAAAAGGGGAAAAAACCCACAAAACATGAAAGGAAGAATAAGATTCCCTGTACAGACTTGCTTGAAGTCAGAGATATTTTGGGGTTCTCTTTCCTCCACCTAGTTTCCTGAAGAGGTATGAGAACCTAACTAGTTAAAAAGCACCACCTTTTTAAACAATTACATTAAAAGACCCCGATTTTACTGATTATTTTCCTCTGACTTTTTAAAGCATCAGCTGCATGACAAGATGGTATCCAAATCCTGCCTGAAACATTGCTCCTGGACAGGAAAAACACCATGCTGCATTACACTGCTACAACCTGACACAATTTATATAGCCTGCATACCAATGTTTAAGGGAGTGTGCCTGTGCATTTTATATATATATATATATTTATATTTTTAATGTGGCTAATAAAACTGTACGGATGTATACTGATTATTCAATTTCCCTATGATTATTCAGATTAGGACCCTCAGTGGTCACAGCTGTTATTAATACAAGCAGAACAAGAACAAATTAGAAAAACATTTTAAAATTTGTACGAGATTCTTTGCGACTATGTACTGGCCTGAGTTAACTACAATTTAGACTAATTTGACAATAGTTAATTTGCAAGAATGACAGCAGATGCATTCAAAACAGTATTAGCAGAAGAGAGTAGTTGCATTCCCTTTGCAAGCGCCCTAATACAGGCAAAATGATAAAAGAGATCATGTGTTTAACAGATACTCTCTTTAGGGATTGTGTTGCTGAAAGTGTGTCCCTGCACACAGCTGCAGTGGCCCAAGGCTCACCAGATAAACACCAAATATATATATACACACTATTGTACACAATGAAAATAAGAAACGAAGATCACTCTTGCAACAACAGAACAGAAAAGGAGGGTTACTTTTCTGAGTGTCAGCTGTGCAACTGGTGAATTTTAAACTAAGGTGACACAACCTTATTCTGACTAGTAACACATATGAAAACAACTGAGAAAAACATAGTGTTAAGTGAAACTGTGCCTAGTTTAAGTCAGACACTCACTGTAGCAAGTACAAATTTTAAGACACCTGTTTGCTCACTGACTGTATTCAACACGTATATCAGCTCTCTCAAGAAAAGGAAACACCCTTCCACTCCTTACTGTCTTCTACTGTTATCTCTATACAGGACTTCAGAACTGGGGAATTTATTTCACAGAAAGTCAGTTAAGAGCTTAGTTAGAGAGAAAAAAGCTTGCCAAGGGAGATAAATCCTGCAACACTCCCAAAACATAGCGAGACTCCCACTGAACTCTTCCAGTAATTCATTCCACAGTCCAGGGGGGTGCATGAACACCAGCGTCCTCTTGCTTCTTGCAGGCTTTATAACCCCCAAATTAAGATGACTGGCAAAATACTGAGGAGCAATAAGTTTTTCAGTTGGACTGTAGGCCATTTAGGGCTTTTATGACTCAGGATGATAATCCTGAAATTAATCTAGATTCAAAGATACTCAAACACAGACTGTGCAGCCCTGTCGCGGTATGCTCATGCAGCTCATATAAACTGTAATTTCCTGACATTTCAGATTAGTTTCAAGAGGAATTTGAAGAACTAATGCCTGTGATGATAGCATAGAACACCATGATCTGGCTTATCTCTGGGAAGTCAAGTTGTTACCAGTCTCTATGACAGGCAAAGATGAAAAATACATTCCTGAACACTTCTGTAATTATGCAAACATCCAAGAAAAAGTGGTAATACTACAGAAACTAATTATTTTAAGGAAGACATATATCTGTAAGATAAGTCCTTCAATCAATTTGTGTTAGGAATCACTACCCTTACATTTTTTGTAGTTAAGCACTACTCATGTTAGCACTATAAATTTAGCTGATAAAGCGACCGTGCATCTGAGAACAACTTTCAGCTATGGAAGTGAAAAAGTACGATAGCAAGGATCAGACCTACTCATCGCGCTTTACACCGCTGGTCATATCATTTCTATCTGTCTTAGGTGGAGAAAATTATTTGGGGCTATCCTTCCAAGTCTTGACTCCAAACAGCAGAGTATTAGGGAAACAGCTCTTTCAGCACAGCGTGCAAACGTAACAAATATTTTTGGGGAGGGTGGAAACTAATAGGAGGTCCCAAGGGGACCTAAATGACCCAAGATCCCCTTGGTTTCTACACAGATTGGAAGCACACGGAGAAATGGGTGAAGTTCAGATCACGTTTCAGCAGAAATGAGATTCCCAGATATGTTTCTCAAGGATAACAAGCAGGACACATCTGCTTGCATGGGAAAGAATACAGCACAGGAACATAAAAAACAAGAGATAAGTGTAAGTGAGGGTCATCTGAACCAACTGTATACAGAAAGCTGCAGAGTTTTTCCTGCTAGCTAAAGATAGGCTTTTGGAAAGTATTGGAGACTTGTAGGAATTAAATCACAAAGCCTAATTTCAGCCAGGGAGCCTAGTCTCCCGTACCTCTTTTACAGCCAATGGGCAGAGCCATTGATTCAGGGCTGGGAATAACCTCTGCCTCTCCACTAACTATATTGAATAGTGGCAAGGTTAAAGTTAGCTTTTGGGAGTGCTTGTTCCACAATCATAGGAATATTCCTCCTTCCTTGGATGGAGATGCTACAACTCATCTATTTCAATGTTAATATTCCCTTCTTGTGAGGAAATTTGGGTTTGCATGGAGCTAGTTCAGCTTCAACTTCCAGGCGCCTTTATTTATAAAGCTGAGAAATTCCTTGCTTTGAGACGGCTTTTTAAAAGAGAAGAATTTGTAGATGATTATAAACTCATCTTGCAAATTTCTGTTCCATAAATTTACATAACTGAACTCTTTAGGCCTCACAGTATAAAAGTTTTGGGTTTTTTTCCCCTCCAGACTTTGAAAAATTCCACAGACCTCTTTTTTGAACTGTCTCCTTTATTTTTACCTCATTGTTAAGTGGAAATATCAAGGCACTGGATACAATATTTTAGTACCACAATATTTTAGCATCATAATGACAGCCAAGCTGAACAAGCTTCTTAAATTGCCCTTTGGCTTTCCTTCAAGTTACTACCCTGAAGAGTTTTGTATTTGTAACCCTACAATCTGTGCTCGTATTACCTTCCACGTAGTAGCATTAAAAACATGTTTTGTTGTACCATGAACGCTTAACTAGGCAATTCACATATGACTATCATGCTGTAATACTGATTCAACTTCATTATTTACTAATATCCCACCAATTTTGGACACCCTGGAAAGCAGTAGGACTGCAGAGGATACTTAATAAGTGAAACTTTTACATCATCCAAATGCTTAAAAAAACTACTAAAAAGCTTTGAATTCTTAACATAAGTCTCACACAGAGCTAAAACACACCTCAATTATCAACTATAAATGAAGATTTGAGAGCCAGATTTTTTAAGTACTGCATATAGTCTTTATGTCATAAAAGGTAAATTGAAAGAAGACAAGTATAAAATCAAATGCCTTAGAAAAATACACATATAATATATGCACAGGTTAGCTTAAGTAGGTCATAATACTCTCCAGAGAAGTAAGAAGCTGTCTGTAAGTCATAGGAAGATTCAGACCTGCCATTCATGATATTCTGATGCCTCATTTACACTGTCCAGCCTTTCCCAGTAGAATTACATCAGTACTGATAAATCAACAAAACTCCCTACTCTAGCTGTGGTATAGACAAAGAAAAGGGACTGGACTTCTCTCACCTAGCTGCAGACATTCAAAGATTAAGTTAAGTTGCCAAAGTCTAAACTCCATCTATAGTTAACAGAGAGAGAGACCTTCCTCTCCAAGGCAGAATTCATCTCCCCTAACTGAGGATAGGGGAAATTGTCTTTTCCCCTTAACTGCAGACTTTTACAGAGACTTACAGATGCTTAACCTTTGTATGATCATACAGGTTAGATGAAGTGAATGCCACACCAAGACCTTCTGCATTATGGTCATCGTGACCGAAGCACAATAAACTAAAAAAGGATTTTCTTCCACCAGCAGAGCTGCTCTGCTGGGAAGAGCCCACATGTGAGCACAGTGTTGCTGGGGCTGATGAATTTTTTCTGCCCTAGGCAGAGGGCAGGAGCAGGTCTTAATCTCTCATTATTTGTTCTCTCATAATTTGTTCATACAATTCCCAAGCTCTACATATCATTATTTTAATTGGGAATGGCAAACTAATGGGCTGAACATTCTTTGAAGGTCAGAGTGCTGAATAAAGAGATGCATGGAGTCAAAGTAAATGATTCATAGGGGTTATATCTTCCAGTCTCTAAGATGATGCTGAAGAAACTGGAAAAAAATGTAATAACGAGATTCTTACAGCAATTTTGGATGTTTCTACTTAGGTATCAAATTTATTCAAAACTGGGAACTGAAAGCTTTCTATCTTATCATGTAACTCTGAATAACTGCACCACTACATTGGAAACATCTTCCTGTCAAATCCTCTAAAGGCAGGTGTCTAGCAGCAGATCTCTGCTGCTACTATTGTTGAAATTGTACCAAAATTGGCAATCTTGATTTGCTACTGTACATCAACCCCCACATTAGGCAACGTGTGTGTGTGTGTGCATATCTGTGTGAAAGGATGTACAAAAATCCACTGAAGAATAAATCCAAATCTTTCTGCAACCTGAGCTAAAATTTTTCAGCTTACTTTCTGGAAACATAGAAAGTAGGTCAGCACATATCCCAAAATAGCACATCAGCACTGAGAGAAAAAGTAGTATATCTGTATCTTTGGACTTTTTAGCTCATTCCTCTATAGGGGGGAATGGAGAATGAAAGCCTTTCCCTTATTCTACTATATGGAGGAACACGTACAAGAAAAAATTGCTTATACTTACAAAAGCCCCCAAATCAGCCACCTATATGGGGAAAATGTTATCTGTTTCAATCAAAGCAAAATAGCATTGACTGGAACCAATTAGGCTTTATCTAAATATAAGCAAGGGAAAAGCCAGGAAGTTTAAAATGTGTTTAAAATGTTGTACTGGATATGTATCACATCCTGTTCCTTGTACATCTTGTTCCTTGTATCAAAAACCTATTTGGTAAAATATTTATTTTGGAAATAACGGCATACTTTCTGTGATTTTGTTGTTCATCTTGTGATTTTTTTTTTAAAGTATTTTCTGTTTCAATAAGAGTTGTTGCCTATTTTGTGATATCTTTCATGCTATGCATACTCCCAAAGAAAAAATATTTTCTTTAATACCAGATGCAGGTCTCCCACCTTTTATTTTTATTCCGCCCCCCCCTTAAGGAAGTAAAAAGGTACAAGCAAAACCCAAATTATTTAAACACTCACACATCTTATAGCTATAAAGATTCTGAAGAACTCTTCTGGGATTAATATTGATAAATTCCTTTCATGAACTATTACGGTACCTTAACAAAAGAAAAACAAAAACCACTCTTAGGCAATATTAAATGATGCTTATCAGCCCTAAAATGTTACTGCCTTATTCAAGTCAATATCAGTACTGTTGGCTACAACATGATGAATGATGCTGAACTGTTTCCCAGAACAGATTTCAAGCTAGAACATTGATATTTTTAATTAGGAAAAAATGATATTGCCTCCCCCAAATTCCAAGTGTCAGTCTTCATTTGGATATCTGCACTAGATTAAAATGAATGTTTGAAAGGTACTGAACGTTTGTAGTATGACCTTTTAAGTACAGTGATTTTTATGCAACCAACAGGAATCCCTAAGAATAACAAAACAAATCTATTTTTAGTTCTTCCTTTTCTGTTTTTTTTTTCTTGTTTTATTTTTTAACTACTGGTCTATTCATGCTCCATCTCAATTCTTGGACATCTAGCTCTCATTTATTCCCCTGTATCAGTCCAACCTGTTTAAATATCTCATCCACCAGCTTGTGAAGAACTATAATCCATGTATATATGTACATAGTTTAGGTGATTATAGAATTGGACTCCTCCACACAACCATGCTTAAGTCTCTCCAAAAAGGGAGATCAAAATGGAGAACTACTTCCTGAACCTATATCTGCTGGGATCTGCACTCTTCTTTGACACTCAATAAACCAATGCTTGCTATCAGAACTTAAGTAAAAATCAGGACTTTCGTAGGCAACACAGACTTCACAATTAACTGAGTGAAGAAATGATGGAGTTTGAAAAACTTTGAAAAATGAAGTCAAAGCACTAAAATAAAATGAAATGGTTGAGTTTTTATGTCCTGTGAGGCCTCCACCTTGCAAAATTTAAAAACTCTAACCTAGCAAACAAAGTGCATAATTAAACACATTTAATTGCATTCCTATATTACTGTCAGATAGCTTGTCACATGCCTCAGTGGGTCTAAATAGACAGTTTTCATTTGTTACTTCCAAAAGCCAAAGGCACAGAACTGATTCAGTTCAATTTAGAGCTGGACAAACATACTATTAAAGTATCATTAGATCAAATAAATCAAAGAGCATAAATTTATAGTGCAGCATTAAAATAAATAAAAGGAAATAAGGCAGTTATGTTTATGCGTAGCAACAGATACAATCTCCCCTAGCATTCTCTAGCTGATGCCAGCAACATCATCCTCCAAAACCTGAGAGAACCTATGGAAAGATAATAGGTCCCACATTCATCAGATTTCTGTACTGCTAATTTTTCTGATACGCCACCAGTGTAATTAAAAAACAACACTGTTCTATTTAAATGGAACTAAATCATTCTCTCCATGCCCTGGGATTTTTTCTAAGCGGTAAAAGACAAGAGATTTCACAAGAGCACATCATGTCAGTTGGTTTCATCTCCCTTTCAGAAAATAAAAGCCCATTAATATCTTTGCATATTCATGTAATTCCAACTCTGAGTTCAAGGACATTTACAAGACACCTGCTAATATGCCAATTTGTATTCATTGGAGTAGGAAGCTTGCTGCCATGAGATACTGTTTTCACTCAGAAGCCATTAGCTTAACTGCTGAGAGGTTGCATCTTCTTAAACTGCTTTGTGAAGGAGAAGCATTAGTATAATCAGTTGTTTCACGGCACAGTAAAACAGGTAAACTAGTCCAGAAGTGGTCAAATCTAGTATTTTCTGAGTTTTCCTAACCCGGACATAGGAGGTCCTAGAATTACAGTCATGAGGTAGTCTAGGAAACAGCTCTCATTTCCCAGCTTAGAGCCTGTAATTACATATAGTTGTACTTTTCCAGACCAGAGTCACCATGCATTCTCTCCTGGCTCACGTGGCGCAACGATACGTGCTCAATCTTGTGTCTAGAGCACTAGTAACTGTGCTCTAGACTCCTGTAACAGCATTATTTTACATGTGTTAGATGTCTCCCTTACACCCTTCAGTGACTGACATGGGAATTTTAGCAAGTTCCAATGATACACCAGGTTGAAATCGCACATGCTGCTGCAGAGACATGTCCTAGAGCCCTACCACAAGTCAAACCGAACTTACAGACTCAGCCATACGGAGCCCTTTTCATGTCAGCATGCTTGTACACAGCCCTGCTGCACAGAACAGCTTGTCTCTAGGCAATTGAAATCACCGTCTTCATAATGGTCATATAGGTATAGAATATATATCACACACATTTACAGATCGCTCTGCTCTACAGCATAAATACATCCTACTTGTTATGATCTGCACTGTCTTGGATAAAAAAAGACTACATCAAAATAAAATAGGCACTGAATAATAAATAGTATTATAATAATTGTCCCAATGTACTGAAAACCATCATGTAAAAATCTAGAAAAACTGAAACAAAAAAATCTGTATTTAAGCAATCAACAAAGAACATAAAAATAACTACTCAGATTGAAAAGTCTGTGGCCCTGTCAAGAGCCTTTATAGTACTGCTCTTTAAAAGCAAAAGAAAATATTTCACTCTTCAGTGGAGTAGAATTGGGAGCACTATGGAAGCCAGTACTCCAGGAGAAATATTGCTAACAATATAATTTGCTGTGACTTACAGCCGATTACAAGGCAAAATTAATTGACCCCAAGAAATCTTATTTTTATATGACACAAGGACTAACTACAGCTTAATAATGATAAGTTAAAACCCATCCAACCTTTTTTAGTAGGAAAAAAAGGTTTTGTTTTGTTCAAGAGAAGGACACTGATGAATTTCTACTCATGTTGCTCTCTGTTTTTCCCCTGGTTCCTTGAGATACAAATGCATGGTAGCAATTGCAGCTATGTCAGATACTTATATAGTACACATGCAAAATGCTTATTCATCTGTTTTCAAACACATATCAGCATTTACAAAACCAAGTACAGCCAACTGTTTTCTGTAAGAAATTTCAGTCCCAGGAAGGCTTTAACTGAACACTTCCGCTGTATCAGATTAGTTAAAACCCACAAGTTTCTTCAGCTCCTAGTAATGGTTTTGCCAACTTTCACTAACATTAAGACAGAGTCCATAAATACTTGTAGTAAAGTATGTGCACAATCCCATGTCACATGGGATGGTCTTTATATAGCTTTGTTATTCATATTTAAAGTGAGGCCATAAGAAATCAAAACCTGTCATTGCCAAATATTTAAATTCATGCACACAATCCTTTTCAGTAAGAACTACATATACATGAGCTCCCAAATCCCAACATGCATGTTTTATATTTTTCGCCTATGCAAAATGCTTTTAACTATTTACTAAAAAAAGGATAATAGTTGCCGCATTTATTAAATAAATGCATTCATACATAAAATTCACTATCATTCTAACAGAAAAATCTCATGTAAATCCGTAATGACTAGATAATTAATGCAAAGTCTTACCTTTCCCTGAAGCAACAGTTTCCAGTAGTGATCTCTCTTAATGCTTTAATTTTTCAATGTAATTTTCATAAATAATTTTCTAGTTCAGGCAGAGATGGGTTAACTACAAGCAGTCTGGATGCTATCTTGCCTGCTTCCTGGAGATCACTGTTTTGCATTGTGAGCCATCACAACTACCTAGGGAAAATAACAGTCGTCTTAACCTTCAGTCACCTGGACAACAGGATATGTTACTGCTCCCAGATTAAACAAAAGATTAAACAAAATCCAAGTCCTAAAACATGACCTTAAAAATTGTATTTATCTACCAAACATTTCATAATAGATGCTGTTAAAAGAATTAGTGCATACTTTCTTACCAGGAATTCATGCTCTTGGATAGAGACATAAAACAAGTGGGAAAATTTTATACACAAATGTCATAAATTTTTAAAATTACAACTTGTCTTTACACTGACAATATGAACTAGACTTTTTTTTTTTTTTTTTTTTTTAGATTTCTGGTCAGAAACTATAAGCAACAGCAGAAACTGAGTTATGCTGTAATTCCTTAAACAGAAGTAAACAGAGTGGTACCTCTGGAAAATAAAAACGCTGAGAGTAGGAATCTACTTTTACTATTTGGGTATAACTGCAAGGTCCTTATTAGAATGGGAAACATTATATTTCTATTTGGTGCAACTACAGGCATCAGGCAGGCAATTTTTTAATTCAGTCTAATAACAGCTGCAGGGTCAGAAACAAAAGTTATTCACCTATAACCATTCTTTGAGACAGGCTATGTACATTTGCTCTTATGCTGTATGGAAGCAGCACAAAGCTGGCATTGCAACATTTCCTCACCTAGACTGGCTGAAATCTTCTCAGCCCCCAAAAATCCTGACACAGAGATAGCTTTTGGACTGCAATATCAGGTTTATGTCCTGGATTCCATGGTCATGGTACCAAAGGAGCATGAAGTTGTCTCTAGTGCTCCTCCTCTGAGCAACACTCTCATCATATGATGCCATGTTACTGTCAGTGTGTCCTAGGTTTTAATGCTGTTTCAAAAGGAGGTGATGGGAAAGAAGCCGAGAGTTTTGAGCAGATCCCAACAGGCACAAAGGCTCTGAAACTGGGACTGCCACCTGCACCATGTCTGTGTTCAAAACCACTGGGCAGCAGACCGCACTTTGGAGGGAGAGTGCTGTCCTGTGATGGACATGCCCAGAGGCCCATAACGCTGGATTATCAAATCCAGCTTGAATTTTGTTACTATGAGGACAGTTTGAATGTTCTCTATGAGCTCAGGGAGTGATGATGCTACATTGATCTGTGACATGAGTAAGACACCTTGTTTGCCAACTTGAATATGAGATGCAGTTGCTCAGCGCCTCGTCCAGCCAAAGTGTTGAATACCTCCAAGGACAGAGCCACAACCCGTCTGGACAGCCACAGTGCTCTTGAGCAGGATATCTCAATCTGAATACTCCAGACCCATGGCAGCAAGCAGGACAGTCCATCTCCAACAACATTACTTGACCTGTTCAGACCCATGAAATGTTTGACTGGGCACTTAATTAAAAGATCTACTGAGCTGATATTAGCAAATGATACTCAGTTTTCTGTTATCTCATAAAGTGGTGTTTTATAACCCTGTCTCCTCTCCCCACCCTTCCCTTAACAACAGAAACCACCCTCATCACTTCACCATGTATTATTAAAAGGCTTATACATTTTTATTTCTCTCTTTTCAGTGCCTTTTTCCTTCTGGATAGTCCTTTGCAGCTGTTTTCCATAAAAAACACAATAGTAGCTCTGCACACACTTTAAGAAGCACTACTGTAAGCCTGGATAATTCTCTTCTTGCATGTTTATGTAAGAGTTCAAGTTTCCTGAACGTTAAAAGAACTATCAAACTGTGGCATCTGAGTCAAAAGTCACTGAGATAGACAGGGCAGTCATGGCTCAGATCTGCTCCTTCAAACTTTCTGCAAATTTGGGTATCTTTTTGTATGCTATACTCCAGATGAGTTTTAAGGATAAGGCCCCATTGTTTAGACGCTTTTTAGTTTTGGAAAATGAGAAGCGACAGACAGTAGATCTGACAGGTTCCTGCAACTACTCTAGTTCCTCATCTCTCTGCTGAGAAGTCCGTTCACATCTGTGAGACGCTGTCAGAGACACAAGATTTTTGGACAAAAATGGGTTATCAAGTTTTACACTCATCAAAGAAAATCCCCATAATGTGGAATACTTCAGGTTATCATCATCAGTACAACAGAGTGGATTTAGTTGGACATACATCACATCTGTGCAGTAATGAGAGACTGCATCTTAAAACCAATCATCTGGTTTTGCATATCCATGTGGTAAATTGCACTTTCCAATCTCTGGTAGCCTGAAGTCATTACCGTTCGCTTTGGGAGGAGGAGGAGGAGGGTCAGGAGGAGAGGAAGGGAGTGCTTTCCATAACAGACTCTCAGGCAACACTGTAAATACTGTCCATGAAATGGACATACTTTACTTCAAGAACAGGGGCAAGATGAATCAAGCAGTCTCCAGCCAAACGCTACAACCATGTGCAGACGCACCACCTTTTCAGTCCAGTACATAAAGGGCACAATCTCCTCTAAAAGGGCACAGTCTCCTCTACAACCAGAGCAGAAACCAGACCCTGAACAAGGATAAAAATGAGGAAACTGAGATAGAGTACAGTATGGATATAATTAGTTTAACTGCAAAGTGTTGCACAATGATTTGTCATACACTATCTAACTTTTTATTCATCCTCCTTGAGACATTTCTTGCTAAGTATGTTATTTCTACACAGGTATTATTTACACCAAACAATGACTTTCACAGATCAGTGCTTTGTTACAGCAGTCTTAAAATATGTGCAATACAGCATGTATAAGTCACAGAGATCATTGGCGCTTCCACTGTGCTCAACTTTTTCTCCTGAAAAAGCAGGATTTTCATTTGTATCTCTTTTTAGAGGTAAAGAAAATTAATAAATGCACTAAGTAGGTACACATTGTTCTTGTAAGTATTATTGCTTAACAGGCATTTCTGAAATAATCTTCATAACGTAAAATAATATTTAAAAGTATGAAAATTATGGCATTAAACGCACAAACAATGCAGTAACTCCACAGCTGTACAGTGAGACATCCCAAAATAAGGCGGTTTGTCAAAATGCACATTGTTCTCCAGAAAACACAGAAACTAGTGAAGGTAAGCGCTGCATGGCTCCAGCACCCTCTGTTGGCCTTCCTGCTGCATGTTACTTTGTGTACTCATTCAAGAGCGTAGTTTGTTTTGTCCTTAAGCTATGACAAAGATTCCTTTATACAAAAACACACATGAAAAGCAAAAAAAACCGAAACCACCCCACAACCCAGCCCTATTGATAGGAACTTGAGATATATAGCACAACGTAGCTCAATATCAGAATAGTCAGTACTGCTGGACCTGGCATGTATTAGCCCATCTTTGCAGATGGTCAGAATTGATCTGTGTAATTACAAGGGCAAAATGTTCTTTGCCAGCCCTCTCTGTGTCTGATATTTCTAATAGACACCAATAATAAATGGCATCTCATGTGCAGCTCCCACCAATAGAAATGACAGTTCTACAGAAAGAACAACTATTTTTATGGAACACCTTCCACTGTGGCAACTGAGAACTGACAATACATACATTACGTAGAATATCATCCACAAACGAAAGTGCTCAAACCACGTCTCGTCAAGCACGCAGATAAATAAAGTCCAGATGCCAGATACAAGGTGATCTAAATATAAACTCCATATACTGCATTCTGGTGTACGGCCAGATGGTGTAATTTCCAGAAGCAAAGGCCCTTAGCCCAGCAAGCCCGGCAGCTGCTTCACAAAGCTGGCTCACAGCTTTGCAACAGCAGATGCGAAGTTGCAGTGTGGAGTGGAGAGGAAGAAGGAGGGGGAAGCAGTAGGGCTGAGATGGAGAAGCAGGCGTGCTCTCATGGTGCTGGGGGAGGTAAGGGTGGTACTGGCTGCTTCTGAGAAAAGCTACCCAGGGGTTTATCAGGGCTGCCTTGTCCTTTCTGGCCCCTCAGTGGCTGAGAACAGCAGAAGCAGCCTATGCCTGGCTGTGCAGCAGGAGGCAAAGAGCTGCTGCCTGGCCATCTTGCAGTCCTTGAAGCACCACTCAAGAAAAGCCACAGGCAAAGGAAAGGCAGGACCAAAGTAGGTCTTACTGAGCTGTCTGGCTGCTTCTACCAGCCAAATGGTCAAGTAACTGCCTGCTTTATCTACCTACAGCTAAACCCTACAGCCAACACTGACCAGAATCCAAAGAACCAACAAAAGAGCTTTTCTTAACTGACCTCAAGTTTAACGACAGGGAAAAATTTTGTCTCAGAAATGTCACCAGCTATTGCAAAGCTGTTCCTAAGGCTGTCTCTTAACTTTGCACCTTTAAGCTCTGTACAGTTCTGTACATGGTTAGTTTTGTTTTCACAGCATCCTGTCTGCTCACCTGAAATTCATACCCACTATCTCACCGCCCTTCCAGGCTCTGCTCTCTGCTTCTTTTCTTTCCCACATGCAGCTTCACATGATTCTCTGCTTATATTTCTGTGTTTATCGACTTTAAGATGGTGCTAATAAAAACCTATGGTCAGATAATAATCTCCAGAAGATGCTGAAATGCACGCAAACTTTTGCCAACCAAATTTGTAGTACTATTTGTCAGAAAGCATTACTACCCTATTTCAAATATTTACACACATGCTTCTACTTTGGGTAATTTGTATTTTACCACTTAACAGGGATGGAGAAATCAGTTTGATTTGGAATGTCAAGATCTGAATTATTAGAGTCAAATATTTATTATGCAGAACAAACCAGAAACTATCTCATGAAATCTGTGCGGTTCATTTGAGGTCACTCACTAACCAGTCCAGAATCCAGAGGTGGACTCAAACCCAATCCACATCCCTAAACCTCAGAGCTGAAAAAAAGCAATCGAGCATTTGCAATGCATGATGTTATCATCCATTTTCAGGAGTTACTATTTTGTCAGTTATTTTCAAGCATTTATATTCTTGCTTTATACTAGTTTCTGCTGGCAAAGATTTCTTTCTCTTTAGCTGTTTTGTTATTTAAAACAAATGTACCGCTTCGTTTTTTCCATGTTTAAAAGGTCTGGTTCCAAAGAGTAAATGGTAGAAGTTATTTCCTTTAAGACTTGGCTGTTCATTTGATGGCTGGTTAGGGCTGCAGTAGCCTGTTCAGTAACAGGTTGCTTATGCAATGAAGTTCCTCTGCCTAGCAACCCTAAGGGTGGAGTTCAAAACAGCAACTGCACCAGTCACATTTTGCAACTAAAAGTGAGGGAAAAAAGAAAAAGTGATGCAGGAACGGGGAATGCAAGGGGAAATATTGGTTTTCTTCATGAGAAATGTAACTTACTAAGAAACGAAGGTAACAAACAACATAGAAGAATGAATCAAAGGCAGCTAAAATATTTCCCACTCAAAGTTGTAATTAATTCTGAGATTGTAATATGATAATGATTATTAAGATAAATAATTCATGCAGAGACAGCTTAATCCCTGCAAAGGATCATGTAAATACTTTGCTATTCTGGCACTGATCTTCCATTTCCATTGAATACTGAAACAACCTTCACTTATAAAAAATTCTCGTTAAAAAGAGTTACTGGTAAAATAGCTGGATATTTTGAATACTTACAGAGAAAGGTTCAGTATTAGTATTTTTATGTTGAGATGTTAAATTGAAAAAAAAGTGAAGGCAAACATTACAATTACTGTTGACTGAGTTTTAGGAATAAAATTAACTTTATTAATTTCACTTACTAAGTTTGTTCTGGTCAAAAGTAGGCAAAATTACAAGATAAAATACATTCTTTTGGAGGTTTATAAATAAATATTCTGTGAAAGAATCAAGGAAACCAGTACTTCAAACATTAGTGAATGAGAAAAAAACCCAAAACTATTTGGCCATGTATCACTTTATTGTTCATAAAAATTATTCCATTTAATGATTTCCCTACCCTCCCCAATTTGAAAGTCTTTCCCTTCCTATGCTTGCCCAGAAACTGATTAAGTACTGCAGTGAGACTAAGCTTAGCTGGGGAAGTTATCCATTTATATTCATACAGAACTCTTATTTTTCATTTTTAAAAATATTTAATGCAGAGGGGAGAAATTACGTCCCAGGCAGCAGGGATGCACTCAGCCAGTCCATGGAGTGCAATGCCATACTAGGAACATCTGCGCTTGCTTCAGACCACCTATTGCTGTGCAGCACAATGTAAAGCTTTTGGTTTGGGTGCTGGAAGGAGCAGAGCTCTATCAGTTGCCTGCACCTACCCAACTAACTGCACTTCTCATTTGGTTTCGCCTGGCCAGGCCTGAGCAGTCTGCAGCTCTGAATTGGTGCAAACAGCTCAGGAAGGCAGCGTGAACGTTTCTGCACAATGATACAGCTCACACTGTACATACACCTCTGGTCCTCATGCTTTCTCCTCGTGCTTTCAAAGACAACTAGTATTAGTCTTTATTTATACTTCAACTCTTATCCCAACATACTGGTCTCTTATACAGGAGCCTTTTCTGGTAACTATGTTGCTTCACACAGTAAGTAAATGCATTTACTAAATGAAGAGTCTGAGATGCATCTTTCATGCTCTGAAACAGATTGATAAACATACCAGTACTCAGAAGGCACTATTCTCTGATGTGTTATTATACAATCCCTAGAGCTCAACTTGGCAGATCGTTTCTTATCAAACATACGTAAGGTCATGTGTTTCTTTTACATTTACCTAATTTGTGACAAAATGTTCACCTTACCAATTGACTGTATACCCACACAACCTGATTACTATGAGCAAAGGCAGTTTGCTAATAAACATTCTGTGGTCCTAAAAACATTTACTTAATTCACTAGTAGAAAAGAACATAAAGTGATACAAAATAAACACCTCAACTATTAAAAACTGGGAAGTGAAGGCTGGGATCAACCTTACTCGCCAGCAGGGTGGCAGTACATGGATTACTGCCTCCCACCGTGGTCACTGATAGCTCCATGCTGGCTCTCTGGAGAGCTCCACATTGATGAAAACTTCAAAAATTAGTATCAATACATGCCATCCCATTCTAGGTGTAAACTCTCATGTCTCTGGCTATTTTATAAGAGCAGTTTTCAAAACACAACAGCTCTACATAAATTTCACCTCAAAACTGCCCATCAGTCTTGAATAACTTGTATTTGTCAAGGATTTCAAAAGTGAAAAGGACAGAATCAGATGGTATTTTTAAAAGGCCCTAACATCTGAGATAGAGGATTAAAAAAACCCAAACAAACCACAAACAAAAAAAACCTCCCAACCCTCCCTCTACTTCACATTAACTTTTGTTGGGAAGACTTGAGCATGGCCAACACAAGAGAGCTGGCGGGACAGAGGAGGATGTAAGATGGAGGGATCTCATTTTCCAGCATCAGCACTGATTTCCTCCTGGTGAAAGTGATCACATAACCATGGCCTCGTTGGGAGTCAAAGTAACAAAGGGGAAACACTTTATTGCTTAAAAGGTAAGGAGTTTTCTATACCTGACTAAAAAGAAGGGTAAACGGTGATGGGGTGCACCTGCTGGTGCACTTGCCACCAGCAGGACAGCGCTGCATTCTCAGAAGAGTTTTGTGGCTTGCTGTCCTACTGCAAGCATCTCTAATGGTGCATCAAGTGTTGATTTGGTGATTACAGCAAGAGCAGAGGTCCATTTGAACAAAAATATGAAAAATAATCCTCTTATAAAAAAACTTGGATTTTTAATTGGGGCCAAAAATCTGATATTTATTTTAGTAGGCTTCTGTGATGTGGCCAGCTGCAATAGTTTTCAGATAGGAACTACTACTTTTGTTTTGCTAGTTTTAATTAAATTTGATCTCTAAAGTGGCATTTCATTAAATAGTTTTCCTTTTTCTGATCTCTCTCTCCACTCTGTTTTGATTAATTAGATATGCAAGCAGCTTTAGTGACCCAGACACTGCAATTTTCAATAAATAAACTCTGGATTAAACTCTTAAGCAATTGGTACAAAGCATCCTGAACAAGATTTAGACCTGAACTTTCCCAGCTTTTCTTGCAGGCACGAGCAGGAAGAACAATTTGAAAGATGGGTATCAAAAATGGTAGAACAGAAATCTGTTTTCCAGAGACCCTTCTCCTGTCATAATCTGCAGAAATTTTTTTCCCCAGCTAAGTAGCTTAAGGAAAAAAACAAACAAAACACCCACTGCAGCCAGTACCTTCCCTTCATGTTTTAAAATCAGCCATCTCTTTAATTTAGTTTAAATTTCCTTTGCCTAATTAATAGGCAAATTCTGTAGTACAGCATTACTTTTTTCTTTTTCCATCTCAAGTAATTCTTTATTATTTTAGATAGAGTAGAAATTGAATGGTATATCTAAATAACAACCAAGCAAGGCCTCCCCTTGACTTACAGTTGACTTAGCCATCTGTTATGCCTTTATACATAAAGGCCTTCAGAGTGCATAATTAAGAAGAAAGACTAACAGAAGTAGCATGTAAGTAACTTTTTTAGTTTGGAATACCAATCAGTTTGCTGCCTACTTACTTATTAAACTATTTAATACAAAAAAGATGAAAAATAAATACCAATCCCAATATGAAGTGAAAAGTTTAAACTATTAGAGCCAAAGTTTCTGAATATGAGTAATCTGACAAAAAAATACAAAATCAAACTCCAGGTGCCCAAACTTGATAATAATAGTGTTCTGAGTAACACCTTTAGCGATTGCACTTTCTAGCTGTCATGTATACAACAATCTCAAAAGCAAAATCGGAATCAGAATCAGGAAGACTTCCAAAACAATAGATAAATTAAAAAAAAGACCTTCAGTTGCAAAATTCTTTAAAGGATTACTTCATTTAGGAAAACTAAACAATTCAGAAAGCATCTCTAAGGATGCCTTTATACTTGCAATCAATATTGCTTTCTTCGATTGTACAATAAACCACTGTTAATCATGCTGCCAGCAAACTGCTTGAGAATTAAGCACAGAACACTTTATTCAAAACTTACACTAACAAAACCAAGATGAACATCTATCTCGACTAAACATCCTTTTCTCAAAAGTATTAATAGTGAGCCGAGCCCTTGATGCGTTCTTCTTCTCCACTGTGCTTGGAGGAAGATCCAGATCTGTTCGTCTCTGATACTGAAGCCTCTGACACATGTCTATCACTCTATTAAAAAACAGGTGGAAAAACTACATAATACAGTTTCAAGTTTTGAGAGAGAAACTTCAGAATATCTGTGCTTTGCAATACTCAGCACTATCTGCTTTTCTGCAAGAAACCACTCATAAAGAAACAATGTAAATAAATATTAACAAATGCATGCAACTTCAATGTTAACTTTCTCCTCTATTAAAATCATAGATAGTAACATAGACAGAATTAATTTACTGATGCTTAGCAACCTATATGGGAAATAAGGCATAGAAAAAAATAATCTAAATTCCATGGAAATATAACAGAAAAAACAGCAAATACCAGATAGCTGAAATACAAGCTTAACCCTTTACTGATCTATTAAAAAGAAGATAATGCCCTTTGCCTTTGTTGGAGGTGTGTGCACATAAACAGACAGGCTTTGATGCTGCCATTTTTTCCAAGATGTTACTTCAACATTTCTGAAAAGCTAATTAAGGAAAATAACTGTGTCTGTAGTGTTTACGCAATAACACAGCTTTCCTTCGCTGTGTATAATTTTATAACACAATTTTAACTGACCAGTAGACCTCAAAACCCAGCCAACATCAGCTCCACTCAGCAGAACTTCACAACATAGTGTAGGACCAGTCACAGAAAGTGCACCTTTGCTGCCAACACCATGACCCCGGCTCAGTGCAGTACTCGAGTCCAATGCCCAGAGGGAAACTTTCGCAGCCCTCTAACTTTAATTTCAAAGGGAAAAATAGGAAGGCAAGGACCAGACAATAGCTGCCATTCACGGAAGAGTCTCCCATTAATGATAGGGCCATGCTAAAAGATAAGTGCTTTTCAATTTTGAGGTTAATTACAGTTATTAGCTTTTGATCTGTATCATCATTTTAACTGCCTAGCTAGAACACCCCCCCCCCCCCCAAACTTCACAAGTCTTTTCTCAAAGGTACATTTATCAAGTTCATGTTCCCCAATGACATGTATATCCGAGACCTTCAATGTACTGGAAAATCCTACCCTTTTTTGCAATAAGGCTGTTTTCTAATATCTAATGTAATGTTTACTGAAGAATGCAGGAAGAAATGCAACCATTCCACCAAGCAACTACATCAAGATCTTTTTGAAGAGGACACCACAAAGTATCACTATTACATATACATGGATCACTGCTTCAGACACAATGCAAGGCCTCTTTCCTGTTCAGTACGAATCCATTGTTAAAGCATTGTGCATATAATACAAGTACGAAAAACATACAGGTTTTGAATACAGTTTCTTCTACACAGACCGTGGTTGGTCTGTATAAAACCATCAATGTATAAAACACCACTGCAAGTTTTACATTTGATTCAGTTCTGGGACAGACAACAAAAATCAAGTCTGAAAACCCAATCTTTAAATACATCTATCTGAATGAAATAGGAATATTTAGGCATACTACAAACCAGCTAACAAAAATGCTGATCACTTTTATATATATCTAGTACCTCTATGATCCTCTATCTCTACTATGTTTAAGAAAGACAACCCCTCTCCTTCTCCTCTCAGCTTGCACGTCTTGATTCATCTATAATCATTAGTGGCAGTTTGCCTATTTTTAAGCAGAAAAATGCACAGGAAGCCTATGCAGCTTTAGAATTTAATGAAGAAAATCAAGTGCCTCATCATGTAATACAAATCTGAAGTTTTTGTTATGTGCTGTATGCTACTCTCTGCTTATTCTCAGCAGTGAATTAACTAGAATTTAACCTGATGCTGATATTTGCCATCCTTCTTTAAGGCATCTCGCAATTCTACCCCTTGATATTTGCCATCACTATTTCACAGTAACTACTGAATTAGTTTTGATTCGTTCTGACTCATCCTTTTTAAAGTTTTAAATATATGGTCATAATGTGGTTATAACTTAACTTACCCTAGAGAACATGAAGAGATGTTTGCTCTAATGGGGCATTTACTATAAAATGGTTTGCAAACTTGAGGCATTAAAAGAGTGGGGAAAAAAATTGAAATTAAGCACACAATATTTATACAGAGATTACTTCATATCAGTCAATTTTTTTCCCCTAAATAATTTCATTCAGCTCGCAAGCAGAAAAAACAACACCCCCAACCTCATGATTGTTGTATGCGAGCTAACTGCATGTATTTTATTTATTTTAATGGGGCTACTTAATAATGAAAAATAGCTCTTGCTACTGGGATTGCTAAAAAGGAATTTATGACAAGTAAATTTGCAACAGGGCAGCTGGACTGTATTTAGAACTATTGTGTATGTTCACTGATTTCCATCATACATCTATAAAAACAAATGACACGTTTATTAAGCAAAACTGTTTATAATGGCATGATGCCTGCAGTTCTTCGCTCCAGCAGATCTACAATGTTTATCCAAGAAAATAGCGTTCCATTACTTTACTCAGAGATACCTTTGCAACAGCAGTCAGATTTGTATCCATTTTGAAAAAGTGTGTCTTTAAGCTTTATCAAGACACTTGTAAGTACTGTTCCTTAATTCAAGATGGCCTAGGACACCTTACTAAATTACTTCTAAACTAAAGCTTTAAAAATTAAATTAATAGCTATTTTATATGACTAAAACCAGAAGGAGGTAAGCACACAGGTACAAGGTTACAATTTGTCTTACTGAATATTACGACACACATTTATTTCTGTTATATTTTTAAGAAACATAGTAATACATGCAGCCTGGCCAAATACATCCCATGCTAAAAGCCTTCCATTTTTTAACTTTTTGGTTTATGCCTTAATTCTCAATCTTAGCACTGCAGTAACTGTATATTTGTGTGGTTTTGCACACATAAGCCATTGGTACTTTGCTTAAAAGTTTATGGAAAAACCTGTCACAGTCTATGCTAATGTATTTCTCTGAGGTTTTTTAAAGTAAAAAGCATGCATGAATATCAAAGAGCACACTGTAAATGATCATTTCTAATCTTAGACATGTATCAATTATTCACTAGCTCGTTCTTCTTGTGCTTTATCGTATAGACTTCACCATGGCAACGCTATTCTTCACTTCCTAGCCTTAATCAGTGAATCTGTAAACTAATATTGGATTTAGCTGTTGGAGTACTTGATATCCTACTTATTACACCATGCACATAGACATGTCTCTCTTATTACACCATGAACTATACACAGTTTCCAGGATATCAATAAACTTTCATTTGCTTAGCAATATTGAGATGGTAACTTTTCTAAGAACTAGCTAGTTCCTCTTTTACTGCTAAGTATAAATATGGAGCTTTGAATTACCACCAGCAAAATTCAGAATGGAATTTAATGTCCAGATGCAATACCTGTCCTATGGTCCTTATACAAATTGGGAAACGGTCCTTTCAGAAACTCCAAATTTTAAAATCACTATTCGGCTTTAGAACTAAATCACTTGTTTTCAGCAAGTACCTTAATTTAAAAGTGTCTTCATATCTGACAGTCTTCTTGGTACTATACAATTTACAGAAGATAGAATTTATATTTCAGTGTTTTCTTTCCCCTTCTTCATGTTTTCCAGCATTGTTATACATATCATTTTCCATCTTCTCAAAATAAATGCATCTTTTTCTAGCTGTTTTTGGCCCAGCTATTTGTCCTTTCCAGTGAGTTTCTTCTTTCTGTCTAATTTCTCTCTTCTTTCTGTCTGATTCGCTTTTTCTTCACCCCTTTTTCCTGTGTTTCTCCAATGGTCTTGATCCTGTTAATTCTTGCCTTCCTTTTGCTGTTCCATCACACAATCACACTTCCTTTCCCCTCTGGTTTGTAAGGATTGTTTATATATGTCGTTAATCCAAGAGAGACATCGTTAACACCTTAACGCTGCACTGTTCCTTCCCTCAACTTGTAAAGCAGAACAGCAAACATTTCTTGTTTGCCCCACTCTTACACTTGCTTTTTCACAAAGGTGTTCAACTTGTGGTATCTCTGCTGCAGTCTCTAGGGAGCACTGATTCAAATTGTGCTTTTGAGCATATCATTATCATCCTGGCAGCAATTTCTAAGGTTTCTTTAATATGTAAAAATCTAACTATAGTGTTACCAGCACAGAAACAGTGATATACACAGAGAGCTCATGGCCCTTCCCAATAAGTCCTTAATATTGTTCCCTCATTGTTCTTTGTTAAAATGATGAACCACGTTCTATTTCCCTTAAACAATAATTATTTTTACCACAGGTAAAAGCAAAAAAAGTCAGAATTCACTTTTCTGAAGGAGCTATCATACCACAAAAACTCCAAAAAATCAGACATTTCAGAGTCTTGCAGTAGCATGGATATTACCTAGAGAGAAAAACTGTTAGTGGTTTATGCTTGGCTGAGACCTCAGTGTCCTTTATAGATCTGCAAGCCTTGGTGAGCATTTCCCTTCAGGTCTGGTATGGTCATCAGTGGACTCCTACTGCCTTTTGAAAGTAGAAATTATCAGCCTTGTACTGAGCGGGTGTCAGTCATCCTGTGACAGAGCTGAGCAAGCACAGGTTTCCTTGTGCTGCTCTGTCCTCCAAAATCTTCACTTGTGGAGTCCCACAGGGATCCACCTTCTTCCCACCCAGCTCAATATACGTGAAGATAATAGGGTAAACAGTGAAGCAAATCGGATCAGAAGTTTATTAATATTTTCACAGCCTCACAGTTGTCAACGAATACGTACAAGAACACAAGAGAAGAAAGCATAGCTGACTGAAGCTACCTCCTCCAGGCAAAGAGTTGATACTTAAAGGTCAGCATCAAGGCCCTGTGCACTACCTCTTCACCCCTTCCTAGGGGATCAGCTGGCTGTGCTTATGGCTAGCTCCACTGTGGTGCTGCCAGACAGCTGTGAGAAGAGCCATGTGGGAAAGAGCTATGAAAAGCCCTGTTGGGGGTTTCCCTGTTTTGCTTGGGAGCTATGCTGAAGCTCAGAGTCTTGCCCTTGGTACCTGCCTGAGCCATGCTCCAGGTATGCCTGCGCCTGGCCACGTGCCCTGACTAGCTGACTTGACCTTGGACTTGCTTCATGGCTACAGGCCTTTCTGGCAAACGGGGCTGTTGGCTGTCCCTAGATACTGTCACCAGACTGCTCCACTCTTCTTGTTTGGGTAGTGTGGGACTACGCTCTTTGTTGTCACCCTTGGCTGCTGGCACTCTCCCTTGCAGAGCAACGTCGTCCTGCTGCTCCCTGACAATCAGGCACAAACACAGAAAAATGTTAAGCTCCCAGTAAGGGATGATGTTAATGTCCTGCCTAAGAAAGCCGCAGCCTCAAATAATACCACTGAAAAATGCATGTAGTTGCACTTTTTAAAGTACTTTTTCCCCTCCATCAGTGACAATGTCACCACACCTCCATATTGTATGTTAAGTCAGCCCCAGTGATGCACACACTCACATACACACAGTTAACTGTAATTCTCCCTATGTAGATATAAAACTTCCAGCCTTCAGTACATTGCACTTCTTTCAGACAACAGAAGCTGCTCCACCAGCAACAGAGGGTACTAGGATTACGCTTACAATTCAGTTCAGCTGAACACACTGCAACTCCTCCTGCTTCAGCTTCTTTGCTCCTGCTCAAACACTGGCTAAGTCACTAATTTTCAGTAATCTCCTCAGAGCTTGCTGAGGAACTGCACGATCCTGACCGCCTTCCACTCACAAGACAAAACTTACGCTCTTGATTCAATTTCTTCATTAATATGCTAGATAGCACATACACCAAATGACCTTGGGAGCCAATTCTGACCTCAAACCCCGCAATCTGTGCTATGCAGAAACATAGATTACAACCCCAGTAACGAAGTGTAGTACTCTTAGATGGCAGTACAATTTGCAATTATTTCAACAAGGAAAAAAACCCCAGTCCTTTGCTATGACTACAATAGTTTGAAGAGATCGTCTCACAGCCAGCCAAGCTCATGTAGCAAACAGACCGCACAAAGCTAATCACTGCAACAGGGGGGTACTGCATGTGCTCTAGAGGCTACTACATTAACCCCAAAACCTTGCAGCCATTACAGTGCCCATCAGAGAGGCTTCACAAGTGGTATCAGAGGAGAAAAAGCATCATACACTAATGTGAGAATGTCTCCTTTGACTCTTTTGCAGAAACACTGCTGGAAGTTTATCAATAGAACTAAATTAGCACTTGTGTGCGTGCTGTCCTCTTTGCATGAATACAATGGGCAACCTCTATGTTTGCATCTGCTCTTGACATTTGGTACCGATCATAAGATGGATACTGCACAGAGGAGAAAGTTTTCTTCCTCAAACTTCAGTCACTTTCCTAAATATAAGCTATAAACAACTCCATAAATAGGGCATGACTAAAATACATCTTGCATTAATTGACTTTTTATGGCATAAAATTAAGACAAGGTTTCAGAGCTTGAACTTGCAATTGTTTAGACTCCCATTCTAACTTTGATCCAAAGGAGAACAGTATAACCCTGCCTACACAAATTATCCTTCCTAATTAAATTATAATGGTAAAGTAATTATTCAAGCAAATAAGCAGGAATTTTTTATAAAAGCCTAACCACAGGAACTGATAATACTAACAAATTTCTGCTGGAAGTACTGAAAACTATCAGCATCCTGAAATGAGACCTTATTGTTAAGCCTTGTCATAAAACTTAGACCAAGTTAATTAAACAAATACAGAAAATACTTCTTTAGATAAGAAAATTTTTATTTAAAGTAACAGAAAATAAAATAAATTGCTACTTGAAAATCTTTCCTTGAGCAAACTTGGGTATTTTGACATTGTTATGTAAAAAATGCTATGTTTGTTATCTTTTACTTTGACCACCAGCTAAGTCTCAACAATCTGTTTGTTTAAGTGGCCAAACTCCTATGATGAATATTAAACAAGACTATGCTGGAAAGGGTTATTTTCCCATCTAACATATTTTTCCATCTGACCAGCAACAAAATCCATAGGGCTTTCTGAATCATATGTAGCACGATGAAGACTCACTATTGGCATTCTTTCATTCAAATTGTAGAGTAATATTCTATAGTTGATATTCAGAAGTGTGAGGTCACATAAAGCAAGCTAGAGTGGATTTATTTTCAGTCTTTATAAAAAAAGTCTAGATTAACAACCCACCCACCTTTCTGTCCTGCCATAATCTCCAGTATACACATTAACATACAAACAGTTTTCAAATCTTTTAAACCAAAACAAAAAAGAAAAGGCCAGATGGTTACAGGATGCCGTACCTCCTGGTTCTGACTGCTAAGATTAAATGGAAGTTAAATCAAAATAAAATAGTTCAAATGTAATTAAAAGTAGCAACACTATCTATTCAAAGATAGATAAGACTACACTCCAAATTTTAAGACGTTTTTTATCTAAAAGATTACTTGTCATGATAGACTGGATTTGGCCCAAATTGCTATTAAAACTTAATGCACTCGGTAATGTTGAGTGGGATTGCTCCTTCCAGCAGCAGTGAGGATATAGACACCTTTAAAAGATTTACAGTATAGTAGCCTGTGTCTTAAAAGTTCATTCAATGATGCTCCTAGTCTCATTAAAAGCATCTATTTCCATAAAATTTCTGACCTTAATATTTTTTCTCAAGATATTTCTGAGGACTTATTTCAGAAATTAATAGGATTTTGAAGCTCTGAGATACTGTAACAGTTTTATAGCCTCTAATATGGCAGCAGAGGCTTGATTCAGTTGCCCACACACGAGCATCTAGTGCTGCTTGAGATGCTGCAGCAAATCCTGGTCCCCAGGTGTCAACTGAGGAGGATACAGGTCTCACACAGGTGAAACTACAGTTACCCTTTACATGGTCTTGCTTGGGACAGAAAACCTTCTTAAGACCCTTAAATCTGTTCCCCTCCCCCCAGATACTGAAGGAATTTGGACATGCTTCAGGAAACTCAAATGTTTTTAAAGCATCTAAGCCGGTAAATAGAGAGGCGGGGGGGGGGAAGAGAGAAATTTTAACAGATCAGTCTTAGATCATTTGGTTATATTTTGTGTAAAAATTAAGGAGACTCCCTACAGAATTGCATTATACAATATTACACACTAGTTAGTCACCAGAATGCATATGATTAGCAACTTTAGCTTGTGGGTTTAATTGACATCCCCACAAATAAAAGAATAAAAATAAGTATTTACACAGAGATGCAGAGCTTTTTCAGTCATGAAATGGAGATCATAACCTGGTAACATTAAGTACAGGAAGTCCCCAAATCTACTTTTAACTTCCATGGATTTATGCACAGCTATGGGAGATGAGGAATGACAAATGAGCTGCAACAGCTCTTGCCCCCTTTGAGAGCTGTGTAAACTAAGTTGGTCAGCTTATTGAAAGTAGGCACATTGAAAACATGAAGTCACTTAAGTTATGCTAGGACAGAAAACATGGACTGAAATAGGTTGATCTATCAGTAATACCCAAAGATCTTTTTTCGGTTTGTGCGCTATCTACATACAACTTACTGTATTAGGAAAGTTCATTAAATACATCAAAGATAACAGGCTGAATATCAGATTGTGCGAAAAATTAATTAGCTCCAAAGTTTGGTTATTAACGCAATGCACGTGGGCATAATGCACAGACTGTTCCAATATAACCATAATCGTTTTTCACTTTGTGGGTCTTCTTGCAGTGGCATAATTGACAGGACGTAGTTGATTTAGCAAAAATTTTAAGCCATCAGAATTGCTGCTAGCAAAGAAACACGCAGTGTATCTGCAGTGTTGAGGAACACCTGGGCATGCTCGCTCTCCAACCCTTTATAAAAAACAATAGTAAAAAAAAGAAAATAATTGCAGTGTTGATCTACATGCAAAATGCCAATAATTATGAGTCAAATATTATTGTCTAAAAGAGAGAAAACGTAATTTAGCAAAAGATTCCAGCAAGGAGTCTTGATAGGCCAATGCAGGTTCAGTCCAACTGCTTATAACACTGGTTTAGCAGGCAAACCCCCGGCTACCATATTGCAGGAAGAGCGTCCTTTGTGTCACTGCTCTTCTGTCCTTAGAGCAGCCCACCAGTGTTCAGTGGCATGCTTCTGCTTTGATCACGAGCAGGTCTAGAGACTGGAAAGCCACCAGCAGTGCTGACAACTCTGATGGTAACACACCGAGACACCAGTCACTTCCACCCTACTGTTGTTGGTACTGGACCTCTGACACTTACAAGCAGCTCATACTTCAACAGTAATCATAGGAATCACTAAACAGTGACCAAATGGCATCATCAACCTTTTTTAATCCTGACAAATGCAAGAATGATTAACTTACAAGTAAAATTCTATCCCTCACAAATACTCCTGTGAAGCATACTTCAGAATACTTCAAAAGGCCATATGTTGGAATTAATTAAATAAATAAATAATTTCTCTGCTAGTCTGTATACGGCTTCAAACACAACAGCCGTGTCCGCTACCAGCAGAAAAAAAAATTTGTGTGGTATCATGTCCAGAGTCGCAGCAGGAAGAAACTCTAAGAGGTGATGGTGGTGCCTCCTCAGAGGCAGAGATCTCAGGTACATCCCAAAATGAAGCTGGTATTTGTTCTAGCTAGGCTGTAGCTCCAGCACTGATATCTGCTTTGTACTACAGAGTGATGTATGATGTCTGGAATTATGCAGATCCCCCCAGCCCAAAACGGGCACAGCTCTGCACTCCTCTTGATTCATTACTGATTCAAACAGTCATTACTTCCCATGGGCACATGACAGAGGTTACTGAGATGATGTTCTGCTAAATGAAGGCTTATAAGAAAACACTGAAACATGCTTCAAAAACAGTGACGTGGGTTCGTCACCCCTCTCTGCCAACAGCATCCTGCAGTGCGGAAGCTCATAGCGAGAACACTTTGCCCACCCCCACCCTCAAAAATTTAATTCTAAGCTTCATTAATCACAGAGTTCCCACTGAAAGGAACCCAGGACATATCAAAATAGCTCATACGAGTGCTTCATCTAATCCAGCATGCTGTCTGTTCATTAGCCTGTAGCAGATGGTTTGACAGAAGGTGCAAGAAATTCGTCAGTGGACAATTCTGGATTGGGAAAGTGTCTTTTTAGTTGCTCCATCTAGTTTGCTTATATTTTGAAGCACAAGGATTTATGGCAGAAAGATCTTCAAATATACTTAGGTAATTTATATATTGCATGCATATATTACATTTAAGCATCTCATCTTTTGTTGTAGAAATATCAGTATCTTCTCATTGCTCAGTATTGACATAATTTTTGTCAGTTAATTACATGTAACTGACATAATTTTTGTCAGTTAATTACAAAAACTAATGACACACAATCTAAAAAGAACTTCTTGCATACTTGAGGTTTTTTGACTTTATTATAGTCTTCACCCTTCTGTCAAAAAGGGTAGACAGAACACACAATTCCCTTTCCTCATAAAGGCTAGTATTCTGCGTATAGTTCTAAGTGGAAAAAGTTGAAAAGTGCCAATCTTCTCAATCTTGCTTTATATGGAAGGTTTTCCAAAGCCTATTTATCATTGTTGCCAGTCTCCGACTTCTATTTCTGCTCTCTTTCTGGACAGCAAATGGCTGTACGTAAACAGAGATCTTCATGTCTGCTGGCAACTAATTCATATGGTTGGGTCAGGAAAAAAATAATTTCGGGGCCTATCTTATCTATTAAGCCATCAACACAGAGGAATATTTACTCTGATGTCTCAACGGTGTATATGTATTTTATTTTATTCCTTTTGTTGAAGAAGTAGATCCTAATATATGTCAACAATGAATTTCACATAACACAAACTTATTCAGAATCTTCTGTAATTTCCAGTAAGCAAAGTAACCTGCCATCTGCAAGCGTACTGATGTTAACTTTTCACCCAGCAGTGTTACAGTACTCTGTCAATAGGTAGCAGTTTAAGTATTGCCTTTTGCACTCTTTTTCAAACACAGTGTTTATGATATAATAAAATGCCAGTCTATAATTTTAACCTACTATAACTGCCACTGTAATAATTCCACAGCCCCACAAACTGTATATAAAGAACCACCTGCCACAGCAACGCTCGAATAGGGCTTACGTGGCATAGTAAGGATATATCTATTCTCCCCCATCTCCCGGGGGGGGAACCAAACAACCTATGCAATTTATTTAAATCTTTGAAAACAACAGAAAACCAGCTCAACCATTTCCTCCTTTCTTTCACCTTTTAATAGCAGCAGAAATGAGGAGGAGAGTCATAATATTACAGATTGCTTCAGACATCATTTGAATACTGCTGTTTCTCAGATGGATTCAGTGGCTTAAGTACCATCAGACTTTCATCACTCACAAATTGTTCTAGAGTCCTGGAGGCAGCATGTGGATACTCCCAAGGGATGGGGAACATAATCAGATTGTTCAAGGAATGGAGACTCATTTGTGAATAGGAGGACCTTAGATACTGCTACCATACCAAAGCTAGGTATTAGCATGTGAATTGCTGGACCAGAATTATTAAGGGAAAAAAGACTCCACAGCAATGCTTACAAGGCAGAAGAAAGAAAGTAGTGATAGGAAAAAGACAGCATAGAAATTACTCTAAAGACAATGAAAAAAAGACAGCTACAGCAACCTTCCCTTCCCACAGCGTGTTTCCCTCCACTAATAACTTTGACCATAGGAACTAAGGACATCTTAGTCTTTCCCATTTTTATAATTAACAACACATTTAAAAAAACCCCAAAACTCTTTAACTATGCTTACAAATTTAAATTGTAAATTCACTTAAAAAATTCAGTGGAAAGCTGGCAAAAGCCAATCACGTCATCATATTAAATACCTGTATTTACACAGAGCTTTGTGCACTGTTCAATCTGTCAGAGATAAGAACATGTTCCTGACTGTTCCTTTTGGCCTCATATTTGTGTAAATTGCATTAGCATTTGCAGCTGAAACCCAATGCAGACTTCAGATGGAACAGTCTTGTTTCCCCATCCCATTTTGATGTGAGACCGTTAATTAAGGGAAAAAAAAAAAAAAAAAAAAGAGAGAGAGAGAAGAAGAAGAAGAAAAGAACCCCCCAAAGTACAGCTTTTGGTCTCTGAACTTGTATTTTATTAAAATACAAAAATAGGGACCTTAACCAATATAACTGTGCACAAGAAGAATCCAAGCTGGTTCGTTGCCAGTTGACACTATTTAAAAAGCTCAAAACCAAATCTAACCCATAACTACGTCCATGCGGGAACTGTTCTTTCCTCTGGACCATATTTCCAATCCACCAGCCTTCAGCTGCTTCCTAGGGAGAAAAATATCCACACAGTCTCCTCCAAGGACTAATAAATCATTTAGAACAACTTCTTCTAAATAACACCACTAACAAATTGGTATTTGCATAAGCTTGTACAGCTTTAGCTCCCTAAAAACAAAGCTTTTATTTCCCCATTACTTCTGAACCTTGTCCACACTGGAGAACAAAAGGAAGGACAAGAAGCAAGCCTGAGCACCAAACCCCAACTGTCCATACTGCTCACCAGTCAGCTTGCCTTTGGACCTGATTTCACTTTCTCTGTGACAGAGCTGCTTCAGACTGAGGTCAGCTTAGCATCATGTCCAGGTCCTGACCCGCGGATGTAGCGGTACGGGAGTAGCCACTGAGGACTGACTTCTGCTGGAGGCAGACCCACGCTTCTCCATTTCCCAACCTTTACCTGCGCTGCAGCTTCTGGCTCTCTTCCCCCCTTCCTCCTCTTTGTTACACCTCAGAAGCTGCTCCAGTTGGATCACACCTTCCTTGAGGGTAACTGCCATTCCCTCCTCCTTTCAGAAACGTTCAATCTGACCCAAAAGACAACAGTCAGGGCTAAATATATAGGCAGCTGTTCTCTCCTCCTTTTATGATGGCAGCATTTTCCATCTAGTATACAAGATATGTATACAAAAAATGGAAACAAATTATGCATTTTTACCTTCCGAGATGATATTAGTAAGCATTTTATGAACTGCAAGAGCAACACAAAACAATTATTTTTGTTCTGAAGGGCACCTGCTTGTGTTTTCATGAGACTACTGTAAATGGCCATAGCCCATTTGCTTGCCATGCTTAGACTGGGGAAGAAATATCACTGCAGCATGACTTTCCTAAGCCATGTGGTGACAGAAAGTCCTTGTTACACCTTCCAGTGTTGTCCCTAAACAGGGAAAATGAGCCCTACAAAATTCTCATGTGGTTCTGACACTGACTGCCCAGTCTTACAATGTTTTCTACTTTTGCTTCTCAACAGACAAACTTTGAGAAGAGTGAAGAATCAGTCCCAGGTGATTTATGACTAGAAAATTAGTTACAGCTAACAAATCGTGCAACGAAATGTAAGAAGGTATTCAAAAAGTCAGCTTGAAATGAAATAGAATAATGCAGACTCTTTTGAAGAATGTATTCAAATTAGTAGATGCAGAGTTATATGCTGTACTTCAACTGGGACACTGCTGATTTTCAAAAGGCCTTACCTGCCCTCATTTCTCTTCTCCTGTTAATGGTAATTTCTCCCCCTTCATCCTTTATTATGCTCTTCATTCACCCTGTCTCTATCCAAATCTCACCCCCTGCAAGGCCTTCATATCAATCTATCAATTTTCCTTAATTTAGAAATTACGTTTATTTTTGCAATCTTTGCTTTTCCTTTTATCTCTCTCTTTGGGATTTCACTTCTCATCTCCTGTTTCTACAGTAAGACTGAACTGTTGAGAACATACAGCGTGTCAATACCAATAGCACACTTCTGAGTGCTGCAAGGTTTAATTGTGATTAATCGTTATTGACAGAAAACAGTTTTCTGTTCTTCTTTCTGCAATTAAAAGAAACAGGATATTGATTTTCATTTGTTACGGGATGATTTCCTATTTGAATGGTACGGATTAATTTCAAGATGACTTAAGTAATATGACTTCCAGACAGGATTGCTAAATGACACTGCAACAGGCCAGAATTGAAATAAAGTATCATAAAAACCATCCCTACTTAAAGCGAGTCAAACATTGTGTTGGAGTATGTGACTCCACAAGTATTTTTAATAGGAGCAGCAGGAGCTCTATATTTGCAGTATATGTTAAAGCTATTCTTTCTGACAGGTGCCCCAATCCCACACGTGACTCTGCACTCCTTGTACAAACTCTTGCAAAAATATTCAGGATATTAAGCTGTAAGATACACACTCATCAAATGTCTTGCCTGAATAAATTGTAGCTATTTCTGCTTTCAAAATATCCATGAAAATTTATGGGGAAAAAAAAAAAAAAGTGGGTCTGATATTTTATTAAAAATAAACCTGTATTTTTAGGAGTCTCCTGTTGACATTAGGCATTCCAAGAAATATTATCTGGTTTCGGCACATGTTTTAAACTTCTCATACACAAACAATTTTCTTTTTTGAGATATATCTCTTTAAGGAGAGCATCAGAATCCCAAGTGCTGCAGAATAAGTAAAATACAGATTTCAGGTCTGCTTTGCTAAAGCTAAGAAGCTTATGTGATCACGAGGTCTGTGAAAATCTCTCTCTTCCCCTCCCAATAGTTTTCAACCGTTTGGCAGATATTACTGATTTTTGACAAGATAGCGACCTTAAAGGTAGTTAAATTGCTACATGCTTTATGGAAACAGATGGCCAAGTGAAGAACAAGCTTCTGATGAACAGCTCCAATAAATGCCCTGAATGAGATAAAGGCTGGATAAAGGATTCACATCATATTACACATCAGAAGAGCACACATGGAGAGAAAATTTACCATGCCTTCAACACAGTAAAACCATTGTTCATAATCATCAGATGAACCACAAGATAAAAATCCGTAAGAAAATGAGCTTTACTAGCTCCAGACTTCACGGGAGGACAGGTTTGCCGTTAATGATGGTCACAGTTAATCAGGAGACAGAAGAAATAGGCAAATATAATATGAAAGATACAGATCATGTTATTTTATTTTTAATTTTAAATCTTCTAACAAAGATTGTCTAATGAAACTTTTAATAGCCAAAACAACCTCTCTCAGAATATGTATTGCTACAAACATCTCAAATGAGCAATGCATACAACTTTTTGTGTATATAAAATGTAGAATTTTAAGGTACTGAAAATGTTCATTTAATAATAACCAAGTTGAAAGTGCATCTATAGACTAACCAGGACCCATTAAACAATTTCAGTACAAATTCTGATTAAGTTAATGCATACAGCTTTCCTTCTAACTCATTTCAAAACTCATCACACTGGCAAAAAAAAAAAAGGAGAGTGATGAATTCTGTGAAGTCTGTTAAAATTACTTGTTAAAGAGCAATGTATGGAATTACCCACTTAAGAACAGTCTACACTGCTAGTACAATTGAAAACAATTGTTATGTTACTTGTTTTTTGTAATTTCACCCTCAGTGCCAACACTAACTGCAGGATCATTTGTGGTATTTCATCACATGCACAGAGGTTAAAGTCATGCTCTTGCCCAGCAGCAAGGTTGTCACTCTCAACACGTAAGCCTGCTTCTACTGTAAGAGAATATCAGCTTGCTTTCTGGAAGCATCAGTTTGTATTTTCTTTATACTAAGTACAAAAGTACGTAACATTTTTGCCAAAGAACAATAGCATATATTCAAATTATTTTTGCTTTTGCATAGAATTAGCATTTTAGTAAAGACATCTGAGAGAAAATATTAAGTAATAAAAAGGATGTAGTAGCTGATTTCATCCCTAAAAAAAAACAACCCCAAACTCCTCTGTGTTGTTTTTATACAACTTGTAAGGTACACATATGATGATCACAGTGGAAGTCCTGCAGGGAATGCATATAGGTGCTCTGTTCCCAAATAAAGCCTTCCACAAGTTGAGATAAGGATTCTTTTTCAGAGATCTATCATGCAAAGAGCCTATCTTTGAAAACCAATTCCTGTCTAAATAAGAATACACGTAGTATTCAGTTTAGAAGACAGCAATATCCTATAGCACTGCTGAATGTCTTCTGCTCCCTTACATATGCAGCATACAGAAAAGTTCCAATCTCACTCCAGAGAGGTGCTCTGGCATGGAATCCTATGCCAAGTTTGTGTGCCCTGTCATGGCCTGGTCTGGAGACCTTGCAATTCCTGCTCCAAGACAAACCACGTATTATGATAAAAAGAATAAAATAAATCCACATCCTAACAATCACTCATTTAGAATGATGACTGACACTTGTATTTAAACTCTTTTCAAAGCACTCTAATTATCTGTGCTCTTACATAACTGAAATAAAACACAGTGCTCTACCATGAAGCATGGGCTAATATGTTATAGACATTAGTAACACTATTTGTATCATCACATGCTTTGTTCCAGCTCATTTAAAAAGATGATGAGGGATTTATGAGAATCTTTTTTTCTAAAGTACAAATTTTCAAGAATTGAGTCCTAAGTATGAGAGTGAACACGTACTACATTTTTACCTCTATGCTTTTAGACATTTGCCTAGAACATCTAAGGAGATTTCTTGGTTGACACAGATAATATAACAAAAAGTCAATAAAAGCTATGATTTTTACCAAGGCTATATTGGGAAAGAAAACTTAAATTACCAGGGACAGAAATCCAGGTTTTAAATTTAGTTCTCACCTCCTGTGACTGTAGTCACCAAAAATTCTCCCATCGTTTCTCCAGCCTGACACTGCCACCTATAGCAGTCTCCTGCTATAGATGCTTGCAGCAATGATGCCACCAGCAGAGAACAGAACGAGTGGTCGTGTTGCGAACACAGTGTTCTGTGGAAAACGGGTTTGGATGATACATTAGTACAAATATTAGCGACCAATGACTTAAACGGGTGGAGCTGCCGTGGCATTAGCACAGCAGCCTACTGATTTCTAGTCTGGGAGAGGTAACCCTCAAGCAGGAGCCATGACACTCCTTTCAGGGCCAGTTTGGTATATAGATGTAAGTCATGGATTTCTTTCTAGAAAAAAGAAACATAAAGCCATCCACCTCACACAGAAGTTGAAGGAACACTGATTTGGAACAGCACTCTGTGCAATTTCAGTCAAAGTTCAAACATGTAAGTCCTCAAAGGTACCGTGGAGCCTGTCAGGAGCTCATGGAAGGTACTGCAGAATTTCACCAGCAAACTGTAAACCTTTCAAAACCCTCCACAGGGCTGCATGCAAAGACTATAAAGTTCAGAAAAGCCAGCAAAAATTCCTAAGCAATCCCATAATGAAATCTATGCTTAGGTTCACAGGTATTTACTGAATAATACTGACTGGTACCATTCTACCATGTATTATTTTGACATGTTCATAAATACATATTCACACAGCACACAACTTATTTTTACCAGAAGCCATCAACATCAGGAATCTAACAGTATTCAGAAATAGACTGTACTATAACAATGCTTCCCCCTGCCCTTTTAAGTCAAGCCCGTAGCTCAGGAGACTAAAGTAAGTAAGTATCAGGCTAGAGGGTCATTTCAGACTTCTTTGTTGTTTGTTGATGCTGTTTATATATAAAATACTTGAACGCTCACTAGGACAGCTGTTGGAACACAAACTTCACAAGTTTCCCAAGACCAAAATAAAAGACCTAACTAGCAAGCATGGGCACGGTCTCTATTTCAGTTCCACAGGAGAAGCTGAGAGATACACACCCCAGACCATTCTACAAACTGGTGATAATGGGATTCTCTGAGAAGCAGTTTCTGTTCCAGACCTTGCTCCAACACAAACAGAAAAGGAATCTGCACCTGGACAGGTTTCACACCCAGATGAGTGTTGTCACCACTGCAGTTCAAAGTATAAGCATGTGGGCAGAAGCACCTCTTTTTCCCGAATGTCATATTAACCCTAATCATTGAACCTAGTGGAAAATATTCAGTGAATTTAGCCTGAGTCTGTAAACAGTCTGGTATCAAGCAAGCAATCAAAACCGCTGCATAAACTAGCTGCCCCCCAAATTAGCCACAGATCTAGACTGGCTACTTATATCAGCAACAAGTATGTCCAAAATCATCATAATTATTCATAACAACATCTGAAGAGGCTATTAAACATTATTTGGGTTTTAAGCCAATTCCAAACTACAAAGCATCGGATTCACCTTGAACGTGGGACGCAAATTATCTCACATTTGTTCTTACAATTCCCTTTGAAGCACCTGGTATTAGTCATTGTAACAGACCCCAGGTTTAATTTAGCGCAGCTGTTCCAACATTCAGTTCTCCAGGCCATAAAACTGAAAGTGTATGAGCTGCATTATGAAATTCTGTCCTATAACAATAACGTTAAAGCTAGTGACAGCCTTTCTGTACACACTATGATAAGCAAACCATTCATGAGTCTAACAAGTGCATTCCCAGTTTTAAATTCTTGTCCAAATTCAGACTGAAATTTATTATATGGATCACTGCTATCCTGGTCTGCTTGCAGACATATGATGATCTCCCCTTCCAAGATTTTGATCTTAACAGTCCAAGATAAACTATTTTAAGCAACTATGCAAATCATTCTCAAATACTGTCAAATCAAATAAAGCCTTTATACTCCCCCAAAAAGTTTTATTTTATGGAAATGTAATGTGTCATTAGTTTATTTATTTTACCATAATGATGTGCTAACAGGAGATTAGTACAGACTGGGAAAAACATAAACAAACTAAATAGTAAACTTTTGAAACAAAATATCATTTTAAAAGCCCTAAAATATTAGTAGTAGTAAAATTTAAAATCTCAAATATATAACCTAGAGTTCAGTGAGCTTGCAGAAGAGGTCTATACATGTCAAGAATATCTAAGACTCACATAGGCATAACAGGACTAAATAAAATAATAAAAAACAACAACAACAAAAAATCCCATACATTTGATTTCTTCCTGAGTGGAAGCTGACTATAATTAATACAAGCCAATGAGCATGACTGTCAGGTGTTCCCATCATTACAAAATGGCAGATGCTATCTGGAAAAGTAAGGTAAATTATTTATCAAACGATTCCAAATATCATCAAATCCAGTGCAGCCAGCCATTCAAACAGCTTCTAATAAATTATTTGATATGGCTCTAATGGAAAGCATGAGTTATTCAGAAGCATTTGCTATTAAGCAGCATCATACTAATGTTTTGAAATTCTACCCAGACATGTCCAGAAGTGACATACTATGAATCACATTACAAATATATTCCCCTGCTTTTGAAATATTATCAGCAGCATCCAAGAATTTACACAAATTAAGAAACAAGTAATTTTGGCAGTCATGTGTCACGATGGAGAACATGCAGATTTTTGTTCTGCACAGCCTAAAAACATTTTTTTTCCTGCTGAACGAAAAAAGGTGCCCACATAATTTACCACATCAACAGCACCATAAATATCAGCCAAGGCTTCTCCAGAGCATTAAACAATGCCTATATAGTACAAAGGCAACTTCACAGTAATAACAGGTTGCACTGTATTGTTCAAGGCACATCCCTTCCCAAGGAAAATCTGTTCAAGATTAAAGCCAAAAAGCTTTCCTTCTATTAAAATGACTAGACTCTTTGTCATTCTAAGAGACTATATGACACTGTTAATGGTGAAAGGACTCTAGCAAAAGTTGGGAACAAACTGTCTCAAATTCAGGTTAAGGAACACAAGGACAATGGACAGAGATGGGCAAATTATTTGAGACATTTGTTTGATTAAAAAAAGAAAACAACAAACAGTCTTCATAAGGTGTTTATGCATTTGAAATTAATATGCTAATCTATTAACCACATTCAAATAAATGGGAAATGTTAAGCAAATACTTGGGAAGAATGAATTACCAATTTATGAGAATAAAAACTAGCAATTATACTTAGAATGATGTCATGAAACAATCAGCCCTTTGGTTTCTACTAGCTTCTAGAACTACAGATGCACATGACTACAATCACCCACAAATGGATGTGAGGTGCACAGTGGCAGGACAAGAGGAAACACAAACAAATTGCAACACAAGAAATTGCCTTTTGATTAAGAAAAAAAAAATTCACCACAAAGGTGGTCAGACACTGGCAGCACCACAACCACAGGGACTGTGGAATCTCCATCCTTGGAGATGCTCGAAACTCACCTGGACAAGGTCTGAGCAACCTTATCCAACTGGACCTGCTCTGAGTACGCGGGCAGGACTAGATGACATCCAGAGATCCTTTCCAATCTAAAATACTCTACGATTCGATGCTTTTTTCTTAAAATTCCTTTCCCTATTGGAGATATATTTTTCCTTCTTCATTTACACTTCATTTACACAAGTCTCACATATATTTGTAGTGGTTTTAAAATAAAAATCAGAATTCTCCTTTGTGAGCGATCATGACCAGATCATTAATAAAAATTATGTAATATTATACATTTGGCACAATAAGACTAGTTTATTTTATGGTAGTGCTGTCACTAGAATCAGCTGAGATACAGTAGCTAAAACAAAAGCACAAGGTCAATTTGAAAAATAAACAGTACCGATTCTTGTTGCCCGTTACCGCTCCTTCAACCTGCATCACCCACATGTTGCAGGCGTTCCACAGAGAAGTGACAGGACAGAAAACAAAGAAAACGACAGATAAAAAAAACTTGAGTCACCCTATAAAAAGTATTGCATGAATCAGGTGTGCACGTACATTAGACCTTGCATCTCATGCTGAAGACACACTGCAGAGGACAAAGCCGTGAGCACCTTTGTTCACGTGCTTAAGAGGTGACCTTAATGAAGATATAGTAAAAGCATCCAGCACGTACCTGTGGATATTAACTGTCCCACAGTTGCCTATACCACTGAAATAATTTTTTTGCCCTAAAAAATGGCTTTAGAAAAAAAAAAACAAAACACACCACGCGGCCTCCAGAAACACTTTCTTTCCCACTCCTTAAATAAGGACTGTGCTATTTTTAAGAGCCATTGAGATAGGAGGCACATCTAAATATAAGTTTGCCTGGTGCTCAGCGGGCCACTGTCTCTCCACACGCCCGTCACTGACAGGACAGCCGGCCCCGGTCCCTCTCCCCGCCGCGGGGCCGCCTCAGGCGGCCCCGCGGCGGGGAGAGGGGCCGGGGCGGCAGGTGGGGCGGCGGCTTTGTCTCCGATCGGGCGTTGAGCGAAGGCGGAGGCAAGGTGGGCGACCGCCTGTTGGCGACCGGGCTCTGTGGAGGAGACGAAGGGGCGCGGGCGGGCGGCTGAGGGGAAGGGGGAGCCCCCACATCACCGGCATCCCCGAAACTTTCTTCCGGGCCACGAGGGACGAGACGCCGCCGCAAGCCGCCGCAGCGGAGCCGGGGATCGCCCGGTGTCCCCGCCTCTCTTCGTTAACCGGGCGCGGCCGAGCGCCGCCTCCCCGCTCCAGCCGCCCGCCATCCGCCGGGGACGCGCCGCGCCTCAGCCGCCCGCTCCCCTCCCCACGCCCGCCGCCGCCCGCTCGCTCACTCACTCACCCGCGCCCGACAAGCGCAGCCACCGGCGCCTCCTTCCCTCGCTCCCTCCCTCCTGTCAAATTGAGCCCGGCCTCCCTCCGCCCGACCCCTCCTTCGCGATCGAGAGCCGCCGCCGCCACAACCGGCTGGGCCCTCCCTCAGCGGCGCCTGGCACCGCCCCGCTCTCACCTGGGTCCTGCCGCCGCCGCCGCCGGGGGAGCGAGGGAGGGGGAAGGCGGAGGCGGCTCCGGACAGTTCCAGTCAGCAGCGAAATCGCACCGCACCGCCCCACGCAGGGACCTCCGGGCGGAGCGGGGCGGGGCGGGCGGCTCCTCCCCTCCGGGACGCCCCGAGAGGCGAGGGGGGCGGTGGGCTAGGCTGTGCCATGCCGTGCCGGGCGTGAGGAGGGCATGGCGGGCGCGGCTGCGTGAAGCTCCTCAGGGAAACACGGAGCCACCTGGGCGTCGCGGCAGGAAAGCCAGGCAGCCCCGGGAGAGCCCGCCGGCACCACGCCGCTCTGTGGGGAGGGGGTGGCAGGAGGCGTCAGTGCTGTGGGGCGGGGACGCGGCCGCCGGGGCAGGCTCCGGCTGTGGGGCTGCGGAGCCCGGCTGCCGGCGCTGGGAGCGGCCGCATGCCGGGCGAGCCGGCCGGAGAGTCTTCCCTCTGCAACGGCGAGCGCTGGGAAACGGACTCGGCGCGGTGTTACACGATCCCAGCGCCGCTCTTCGCGAGGGCAGGGCAGCAAGCGTCCCGGGTCAGACAACCCTGCTCGGGAGGGGAGATGCTCGGGGGGCGAAACAGAGAAATGGAGAGTATCGGGGGCAGAAACCGGGGGAGTTTCAGGGAAACGTGCAGTGCCGGTAGTACCTGACAGCAAAAAGGTCTTAAACTGAAATCCTGGTTGGGGTGCGTATCCAAAATGAGTCAGAAGGGTTAAGTGAAATCACAAAGCAGAAAAAGGAGAAACTGCATGAGTGCTGTGCTCTGGGTTCAGAAAGGAGTGGGAAGGTGGTTTTGCTGCTGAGAGGCATCCCGGTGAGACAGCGCGCCATTAGCTGCTCGCTCTGTGAGCCATTGGCGACCTGGTAAAAAGATGAGATTTTAAGTCTGCCGTGTCAGGTAACTTGCGCGGTGACCATATGTATGAAAGGAGTCAACCAGGAAAGACTTAAACCCATTCATGTTAGATAATTTTTAAAAATACTGAGGAATACTGCTAGGAACACAGACAAGTTGTGAGAAGGTTGTTCTTATAAGGGTGACTGTTGGCTTGGGAAATAAAAAGTTTGTCAGCTGTAAGATACTAAGATATATACCAACTTCTACTCAACTTCAGGAAAATAGGCTTGTAAAAGCAGCTTGGTGTCTTTTTCCTATGAGAAACACACTGTAGCTGATGAGGCCTGGTTTCCTAGGGAGGGATGTTCTTTCTTCCCGTGTCCTTCCACTGAATCTTCTGCATCTCTCCCTCCTGCCAAAGTTACCTGTACTTTTTTCTTCCTGTGTGTATGCTGGGCTGGCATCCATGTGCAGAGCTGCCGGTCAAGAGGCATGTCATTAATCTTTCCAAATTAATAAGAGGCTCAAGTAAAACTGGGAAATTAGTGGTGACATTAATTAGTGGAGAGACTAATTGGGGTATCTCTTCTACTTCTCTCTGAATTTTCACAAAATTTCAAAGAATACAGTGTCTTTGAGACTTGTATCCTGATTCTCCACTGTCAAATTGGCAAAGGCTTCAAAATTTGTTAGGGGCATGCACTGACAAAAGGACAGAATAACAAAATAATCATATAAGCCCCACATTGTTTAGGATTGATTCCAGGCTAAAAGTGGACCATATATGACTCATGTTAGTTTGTCATCCATTATAAACCATATGCTATATTACAGTTAGACACCTTTGTGGCAACTAAATTATTGTGTGACATAAAACATATGTTCATATAACTCATAGCAATTCATTTTGAAAGTAAAAGTCTTGAATCTCACAGAGTAATTATGAATGGGGATTCTTTATCTAGCAAGGATGTATCTAGCAGGGTGTTATAGGCGATGAAAAAGTAGGTATTGTTGTCCACACATCATCCATACACCATCTGTGCTGGGCGTTACTGCCAGGCAGCACAGACCTGTTGGGGGAGAGTGGGGTAATAGACCTCTGCCTGCCTTTTAGTGCTGCTCGGCATTCTACAATGCAAGCTTTTAAATATTTTGGGTTGATGTCAGAGCGTTCAGAGTGAGGAGGTAAAAGAGAGTGTTTTCTACACCATCAGCTAATTCAGTGCTTCAGCCTTCCCTAAAATCTCGTCTTTGACGTTCTGTAGGAAAACTGTGTGATAAATACTTACACCTGAGAACCAGTATTCTCCTTACTGTGGGTTTGCGTTTTCTGTTCCCTTTTCCCAATTAACCAGCTTTATGGTGTTCCTTATTGCATCCCTCAACACTGCACGGGAAGTCAATTGTTTGTTTTGGTCTGGAGCCATCTCATCTCCCCAGACATGTATCTTGGGGATTATTTTATGAGAAAAATCAGCATCTTCACTTTAGACTTTGAGGTTTATAACAATTAATTAATTAATGAAGATAAGGTATAATTAGCAGCAATGAAGGGTATTCTGAGGAGATATAGGAAAAGCATTGTCGTTACCTCTAGCACCTACGATGTCTTTGCAAGCTGTGCCATCTTGTAGGTTGAGACTAAGCTCTTGGAAAGCATCTTGGAATTTTGTTGGGGTGTAAGGTTGCATGAGAACCCCAATTAAATTTCTACACATACAACTTTCAAAAGCCACTGGGATCCAAGAATTTAAAGGTAATACACACAATATTTGTCTCCGAGAGTGAGTAGCGTGGGCAAGAAGTTAAATCTTGGCTGATTCCCTAGAGTACACTAACCAATGCAGCTGAGCCACTACGGGACTGATTGTGATTGTGCATGCTGGGACAAAATTTCTACCCTTTGGGGAAAAAAGAGGAGCAGAGGGGAAATTGTGACTTAGAAGAGATTGGGTGAGCCCCTTGTCCTCAGGGCAGCTAGATTTGTAATGACATTTAACTAAGATTTCTCTTAAAGCCACAGGTTAGACTAAATCTGTTTTTCTAATGTTTGTAGAAATCGGTTTTGAGAACCAGTGGCTTCCTGTAGAAGGCAACTCTATCCCACCTGCCCTTTGGGTGTGGAAGGAGGGGGCTATGCCAACATAATGCTTTATTTATCTATTACTTTTTGAAATACTTGACTTTATTAAAAAGAGACTGAAATCCATTGTGTCCTATGTCCCTGTGTCCCATATTTGACAAATACTAGAAGTAGACACAAATATGGGGTTGACTATCAAGTTGCAATGTGTTAGACAGTGACTGGAAAAGGGCCAGCATTAACTGTGTGTCACTCAAGAGCCGCCCCGCCATGAGATTTTTCACACTGAGAATGTTTTAAAAGGTTTTGGAAGGGTATAGCTGGATGTTCATGAGTTTAGCTCTTTTTTGTGTGTTAGAATTATTTCAGATGGGGTTAGGATGATCTTATTTCAGGTATTGTTACTTAATTAGGAACTATTATTGTTCACTTAATTAGGAACCCATTCCTCAAATGCAGATGGGCATCATCTGGGGTTTTTTTGCCATCCTGCCCGTAAAACATGATCAGCTCTTTTCATGAACACAAAAAATACATTCTAATTAAAGAGTGAGAGGTGATTATTTTAGCATTTCAGCTATCAGTTAATCTGTTCAGGAATTTGTTAAACTGTGGATCAAAACCTTGCTAGAACAAGCTGTTAGGAGGCAAGAGCAATCTAAGCTGAAGGAGAAAAAGTTAATTAACAGGAACATGATGTTGAAGGAGTGTGTAGTGATGAAGGACTATAGGGTGTTGGCATATACGCTTCATGAAAGAAAGTGGGTGAAATTAAGGGAAAGACTGTTGAAGAGCTGTAAGAGTCTTTTAGAAGTGAGGAAACAGAGCACTGAAACAGAGGGGAACAGGAGGCTGGTTTGGAAGGAGATTGGAATGATAGGGAGGATGATGGGAGACAGGTGGCCTGAGAAAAAGAGTGTATGGGAGAAGAAAAGGAATAAAAATGTGTTGAAGGAGAAACAATGAAGGAAGGTAAAGAAGAAGGTATTATATGGGCATCCTGGGAAAAAGTATTGGGTGGCTGAATGTGGGGACCAGGACAAAAGGGTATGAAGCGGAAAGTTGAAGGACATTGCAAAGGAGACAGGCTGATGTGGAGGAAATATTGAACTGGAATCTGTGCAAGAAAGGTCACTGCATGGAAGAGGAAGGGAATGGAGTATCTGAACTCTTTTGGCCTTATTTTCTATTATGTATCTAATGACAGTGGCAGCTCTTCATAATAGTAAGTAATGACACTTAAGTTCCTTGCAAGCAAATTAGAATACCTGTGTGCTTACAAGGATACTGAAGGTTGAATTTCCAGCCTGAAATGATTACTCACAAGGTGTGCATGCTGGCTGAAGGGCTGGGAGCTGGGCTGTCATTTAATAAAGTGGCCTGCATACTTTTAAAGAGCACACAATTTGTCTGGAAGCTCTCTGTAAAGCTCAGTATATTTTAGAGTAGGAAGTTGGGGTTTTTTAACATTTTATCTCTCCATGTTTTGGCTTTAAAAATGCCTATTTTGATGACTTAACAGATATTCAGAAGCCACACATAACAGAAATTTTATAGCACAACTTTTAATGGGAAGGAATTTTGTACACTGACAAAAAGAGTGATACGCTATGGCAGTTGGGTTCCTTAGGTTTCTTCATTTCTCAGTTTCCAAGGAAACAAGCAAACATGATTGAAATGAATGTCTGGAAAAATCATTCAGAGTTTCAACTGATGATTTATCAGTTTGATGAATTTAATAACAAACAGTTTTCCTAGTTTGGGCATTTTGGTACACCTAAGAGCAGAATATTGTTACAGTGTCTTTTGGAAGAAAGAGCAACTCTCACAGCAGCTAACATGGCTTGAAGTCCCCCACTTTTCTGCTTCTTCCCACTTCTTCAGTTAATGGCCTACCAACAATGAAGGACAAGGGAAACCTTCAGAAAATTTCAAAATTATCAAATTCAAATTATTGGATATGATGACAGGGAGGAGGCATTAAGTAGCGTTCTGCTTGACTCTTCCCTGCTTTTTCAAAGTATACAGAGTACAAGCGCTCTTCAGCTGTTGCATTACATTTACTTACACTTTGGTAACACTCAAAGGTCAACTCTTTTGCTCAGTTGTGACAAGTTCTGTCAAATATGTCATTTTGCAAACTCCTTTTCCTATGTTACAAATGCTACATTAGCAGAGAGATAGAAGAGGAAGTTGTTATTGCTAAGAGCTGACACTTCCTTTCTCTCCTGACATTGAGAACTATTTTAAGCAAAGTGTAAATATCTAAAATTACATCATTTTATATTAGGCAGAGCTTGCCCATTTCTTTTAATTTAGGATGATGCAAGAAAATCCTGTTTCCAGTCACTGAAGGCCAGGATCATGGAAATGACATTCTTAAATACAGTCTTGGTTATTTCCGCTGACTGGAACGGATCTTACCTTTTAAAAATTTGCATTTCCTTTGCGGAGTCTTTAGTCCAGAAGTGTCTTATTCCGACACTGAGATTTCAGGCAGGACTTTGACAACTACTAAATCATCAGATTTGTGAGCTGACCTCTGCCGATTTCTGTTAATTGGGCTAAGTGTAGACAGATTGGATGGGAGATGATGGTGGAGCTGACTTCGGTATCTGTCAGAAGTGAGGAGGGGGGGTATGTTTGATGACTTCAAAACAGCACCTGCAAAACATGCCACATGGAGATTCATCTTTTGGGGAATAATGGAGGAAATGCATTTTAATCACGGCCTTCATCAGTTCATGGAGGAAGGCACTGTCTTCAGGTACTTGCATTCACCATCCTTCAGATGCCTACACACCCTTCAGATGCCTTTCCCCAAACTCTGCTTGCTATGCAGTTGCATCTAATTACACTGATTTTTCTGGCAGGGGAACCAGAAGGTAGCAATCGGTTGCCAAAGTCTAAATAAATAAAACTGTAATTGTTTGTCCCCTCTAAAGGATGCAAGCATGCAGTGCAGTTCTCTGTGGCTTCTTGCCTTTCTTTGTCATTTTTACCAGTGCAACAGGGGTGCAAAAAGGTGATGTTTTATGACACTTTGCACAAGCAACTTCTCTAATGGCATCATTTGATTCAGAGCAATTGTGAATAGGGTCGTAGCTGCTTGGGAAATAAGCCTTTATGAAGTAATTATAGTTGTTTAACAGGAACTACAATACTAGACCAAGCACTGAAATTATATTCCCCACATTAGAACATTTCACGAAGCATAAGGAAGAAGATGTTACTCGCTAAATATGTACTACACCAGCTTCATCTGTATGCTGCTTCCCTGATCTGCACTGGTGAATGCCATTGCTGTGCCTTGAACAAGACATATGGGAATCTAACTTTAGTCTGCTTGCTTGGATTTGTGTGTAGCAGCATGACCAAGATAATGACACACAAATACAGCGTGTTTTTACTTGTTAAGATTTTGGAGACAACAGAGACCCTAATTTTAGAACTAAGACTTCTCATGTTCACCTGGAGACTCTGTCAAGAGTGGTAATAAGCCTAGTGTGTGTTAACACATGGGCTCTTTGAAACTTGTAGAAACAGCTGCTATCTCTGACTGCTATTATGTCTAATATCAAATGTTCTGCTGTCACAGTAGTGTGAGGGCTGGCTGGGTATTACTGCATAATGAGTCAAATAGCAAATAAGAGACCTCTCACTTATATTTCACAGCATATACTGCTTGGTTTTCATAGGTGTTACATCTGTGGAAACTGAGTTTCTCCAAAGTGGGAGGTGAGACCTTTTTTAATGAATTAGTGATCTTAGTAGAAAATATAGGACTGAGGTGACATGCTGAGGTATGGGCAACTTGAGGAAGAGTGGTCGAAAAAGGTAACTGTATGTGTGTGCTGCTCATGTAAAACTAGTTCCCTTTGCTGTCTGAAACATCATCAAATTTCTAGAAACTCTAGAAAGAAAATAGGTATAATTAGCCCCCTCTTTCATGTCTGTGCTTGTAATCCAGGTGACTTAAGCAACTGTCCCATTGCTTGCAGTTTTTTCTATTTATTATGAATGATGAAACTGTTTTGCCAATATACTAAATAGTGAAGCAATAAGCAGGAGAGGCTTTTCACCTCAGGGCAAAACACTTATCTCAATAAAAAAGTTGGACAAACAGACGAAAGCTGGAAAAGTAGCATAAAGTGGGCAGACTTCAGCCCTAGACCCTGATTTCTTTGAAATATGTTGGTTGCATATGTCATGGGCATATGCATGTATACATGCACAGGCACAGCCCTGTGTATTTTCAACTTTTTTCTCTAACTGTGCTGGTGGTGAGCAGTAACACAGAGCACCAGATTCTCCTTTGCACTCAAGTCTCTGGGCTGGAAGGTGAAGGCCTAATACAGTCTGCTTCAGCAACTGCTACAGCCTTTGTTTCTTGTTTATGTGGGTGGAAAAGTAATTCCACAGCCCCCTCTGTCCTACTGTCCTACTGAACAGCCTTCTGTTCCTCTACATCCCTCTGGTGTAAAGGAATTATCTCCTTACTCAATACCTTTCAGTATAAAACAGATAGCAGTGAATGTCACCTTTGCTAAGTGTGTGCTAGTGATTGTAAGAGCAAGGATGAAGAGTACAAATCAACAGGCAGTGTTTTAACCTTTATGAAGAGGTAAAGATAGGCAGGACTGCCCACGCTTCCTGGACCTCTAGGCTTAGAAATCGTAACAAATTCCCTTTTCTTCTTCCTTCAAACAAGCAGCAGAAGTTTCTAGGCTGCCTTTCTGATGTCATTTAATTCTATACCTGAAGTCACCATACAATCCACAGGGCTGTAATAATCTCATGCTCTCTGTTGCTTATGCTCATTTCACATAAATGCTTAGTGTGTCACCATCCTACATTGAAACTGGTTATTATCAAAGGCTCTGTTTTCTTATGCAATAGAATCTTTGTCATAGGAGTCATAGTTTTTAGGGCTATTGACAGAGAATATGAACCTAAAAACTCATGAGCATGTTTAGATAGATTAAAAGTGATTAGTTTTTTTAAACAAGGAGGTAGGGCAAGTTTTGTTTGTGGGGTAAAATTAATACTTAGCAGTAGTTACCTTCTTTATTCCAGAGCCTCCTTAAAGAAGAATTTTAAGTTGTCCTTAATTGCATGGTAGACACTCTGGGTGGGATTCAGCTGCCTCAGCACAGATGTCTGGTGCCCTTTGAGAAGCCCTGGGGCAGCTAAGACATCTGTGTGGGGTTGGCAGATGTGGGTGGGGACCTGTGGAGGTGCCTGCTCTCCCAGAGACCATACCTAGACTTCTCAAATGGCACTAGACACCTATGTTTAGACAGCTGAATCGCCCCCTTTCTAGCAAGGACTTGCTTGGCAGAGTTCCCCTGCTATACATTTCCAGGCTTTAGAAGTCCTAATGCTCATTTTGGGTTTAATTTTAGAGGGAGTTTGCTCAGCAGCGTATAGGTGTCCCATTGCTGCCTGCTGTCGTCCTCTTTTCAAGCGACTGCTAGTTTAATGTCTGTCTGCTTGATGAAAATAAGTATGGGGAACGAAGGGTCTGAATCTTTAGCACAAGGAATTTTGTTTAATGTAGTTTTTTGTCTAGAGCTAAGCCCTTAAGAAGCAAGTATTTAAATACAGGTTAAGATTCGACTGAAAATTCAGAGTAATTTCATCAATTTCAGAAGCATCATTTCAGGTGTTCAGCAATACAAGGGAGTGCAGAATTAATACATAACTTTATACAGTACTTATGGTACAATAAAACCCTAATCAAACATATAATTTAATTCCAAATTTATGCCCTCTGTCGTAATAAGGACAAATGCTTCTGCTGTCAGAATGAATTATATTGTTACAGTTTTTGATCCATTGGTTTTGTGTTATCGTATTCTTTCAAGAACTGGTTATTTTGTAGCCCCTTGTAATGAAGTCCATTTGACAATGGATTTATCACTGCATCAATATAATTTATAATTTCTTTTAGAAATTTGAAATCAATTCTGGGGTTTCCTGAGGTGCCTGATTGAAGTAGAGCCATCAAAGGTGTTTGCAAGTGCATCTAGTCCCTGTCTCAAAGGATTAAGAAGTAGAATTCACTGGAGACTGACACTTGGTTTTACATTCAGGGTGAACTGATCTAATGGTTTGCTGCTGCTAAAAGGAAGACTCTCCCTTGTCCCCCATTTTTCTCCTCTCCAAGCTCCTGGTTGCACATTTCTGTTACTTAACCTTATGCCAGCTTTGGTACTCACTGAACTCTGCTCAAGTTTGTTTAATTCAGCAACCTAATAGAAAACTAGTCCATCAAAAAAATGAGTCATTTCTGGTGGGTTAACAATTTGAATTGGCTTCCAAAAAGGTTGGACAAATGCCAGAGCTAATACAAAAGAAGCGGGGCCACGTAGCTGGGCGCTGAAGAGGGACAGAGAAGGAAGAGTGGGGAAGCAATGAAAGCAAGACGTTCCACTTTGGTAAATCATGATAAAGTCAGCTGCTCGTATAACCACAATCAGTATTCACAACTGGAAGAGTACTTGGAAATGGGGGTGTCACTGTTACCCTTAACTCTGTACATCTCATGGCCAAAATACATGCTGGGCCATGGATTTCATGAGCAGTTAGTATAAATCTGTGGAGAACCAGATCCCCTAAAGGAGCCAGCTTGAACCAATTAGGGTATATTTTTAGTCAGATTTCGTATGGTCACTGCTGGATTAACGAAGTCATGAGATACCAATTCCTATGCCAGCCCGAGTATTTAGCGTGCTGCTTTCTGTCCAAGTTTGTTGGCATTTACCTGTCGCTTGGCTTCCATATGGACTGCCAAGTGCCAGCCTTGTTGCATAATGCAACTTTTTCATGCAGTTGGTTCAGCTTTTTACTACCAAAAAGTTAAGGCTAGCACTTTGACCAACTGAAGGGATATTTCAGAGCTCAGATTGAAAACATGAATATAGGTTTTCTGTACACAAAATGCTTGCTTTTTAAAACTGAAGGCAGCACACAAACATGTCATGCAATGAAATATTTCTGGACACTGAAAACCTGTGAAATGGGTATGATGCTTTGAGCAGATCAGTAATTAAGAGGTATACTGCTCTGTGTTATTCATAAATCTTCCTGTGTCATTCATAAACTGCAGGAGAAACTCAGGCAAATACTTTTCATATGTGGTTTGAGGGTCTTGGCATTATAAAAATCTGGCATTTTATGTATCCTGAGAGCAAGGTCTGGGTCTAAAAGGTCCAAACATAAATATGCTCGATTTAGCGCTCTCAGGAAAATCAAGGATGAGTCAATTCTAAAGGTATTTCAATCAGTGGTGCCAGAAAGTCTAGATAGTTCAAAGCTGAACCCTAGATGGCTAAATTTACCAGTGTAGAGGTTTTTTTATATCCCAGAATACTAAGACTAAAAGTCCTTTTATGTTAGATTATAACTGTTTACTGGGGACACTATAACTTCAAGCATATTTATAGTTTGAGTATTTGTGGAAATGCTAATAATGACACAAATATTTTTTTTCCCATTTTATTTCTTCTTGATTTCTGCTTTCTGAAACCATGAGCAATATTTCTTTGAGCTGCCAAGATGCTGGCTCACAAAACATCCTGACCCAGTTCTGAGTCTACTTTTCTAAAGAACTTGGTCTGCCCACCCACAATGACTGAGGACATGGGTTTGGAAATGAATTTTTTAAAATTGCCTTGATTAATAGTTTAATAAATTAGGAGGAAATTAACTGCTTGCTTGTGGTGGCTTCACAAATAATTCCATGATTTCTCAAAAGCTGAATGTATCTCTAAGAAAAACCAAAAGCTTCCATACACTTACTAAATTAACACATAAAAATAACATCCTAAGATGCAGCTTTCTGGGCTGTTTTGAAAGGAAGCCAATATGTTTTATGAAACGTGTCTGAAAATCTTTTCATAACTTTTATTTTAAGGCTTCTGAGCTGAACTGTGCATTCAATGATTTGTGCTTTAGTAGAAGCCCAGGAATATATACCTGCCTTTTGGAGGATTCTGTACATGTCTGCTTTCAAACAGACATTGCCAATAAAACCTCATACTTTATAAAAACTTCCTGCTTACTGTGTTACTAATGTAATCTTAAAATGTTAATACTGGAAGGAACCTTATTTACATATGGCTGCTTGTTTACTATTTGCGTTTCACTAGGTTTCCATGATGAAAGCAAACAACTTTTTTCAGTCTGTTTCCAGGGATCTTGTATGAATACTCAGTTTTAATTGTGATATAGCACAGGAATACTTGAATTAAAAAAAAAAAAGGCTTTGTATTAAAAAAGTCATTAGTAATGGCTTTCGGATCTACAGATGAAGAGTAACGTGTAGGAGAATAATGTTTTTTAGTTATTTTCATGTTAAATATATCTCTTCCTTTTTTCTTCATGCTTTTTAAGCTATTTGTTAGCATTAGTTTGAGGGGAAGAGAGGCCTTTCTCTGTGGCCCTCCTTTCTCCCTTATTTGCAAATAGGAAAGCAAATAATAAAACTTCTGTTAGTGCAGCTCCAAGGACCTTTGTCTGAGACTCTACCTGTGGTCTCATGACCTGTTTAAGCTGATTTAAATATTGTCAGCCACTAAAAGTGGCACCACACTTTCTCTCGTCACCGTTTGCTGATTCCTGAACTCTCCCTTGCAGCAACGCAGGTTTTTGTCTGGTTATTCAGTGAGCTGAACCAGGGTAGTGATATGGCTGAGAGGCAGCCCTGCAGAAAAACCTGGCTTAGCACCAGGCTTGGGTGGAGGCAAGAAAGGGAAACTGCATTTCAGCACAGAGAAGCAGAGACGTGGTGCAGGGAAGCACCTTGGCCAAAGCTATTCCTCCAGGACATGTTTTTCTGATGGCACAGCCCATCTGCTGCAGCTGTACGCTGATGAGATGATCTGACTCTGTGTGTGTGAAGAAGGATCAGTAAAACCATTCCAGCAAATCCAGCACTCGCAGAGCTGGAGCTGAACTTCTCAGGCAATGGACCTCGATTCTATGCCATCTGCTGTATGTGCCCAAAGCTGGTTTACAGAAGTGGTATTAAAAGACCCCAGGATATCAGAGCAGAGGAGTTTTATACCTGCAAACAAGACTACCAGGTCTTCCATAGATATGAAATAATGGAGATTTGTTCAATGCATGATTTCAGCTTCTGTGTTTGGATATTCCTGTGCTGGAATAATAATTCTCTTGTGCTGAGTAGAGCTGAGCTGAGTGCCAGTTTTACCGTAGTCAGCAACAGAAGGACATTTCCTTATTTCACTGTTTTCTTACCCAAGGTGCACAACTGATTCAATGAGAGGAAATGGTAGCAGAAATGCCACAGATCTTTCAGTTAAAACACTTCTGCCTTGTGCCATCAAGAGACACACTTTTGGGTCCATATCCCTTTTGGATTTCTCATAGACTCTCACAGTTGAAGAGCCCTTGTCCCACCTCATCCTATTCATCTGGGAAAGTGTGTCTCATCAAGGATCACCCACCATCCAAAGGTGAAGCTGAGGGACTCTCCCTTTGAATAAGTATTTTGTAATAGAAAGAAGTGTCAGAAAACATTTGCATGGGCTGACAAAGAGCACTTTACCTTGACATAATCCCCTCAGTAGCTGTTAGGGTGAAAAGAGAGTTGCATTCTGAATGCTTTATGTGGGTGATTTATAAGATTTATGGCATTAATGCTCTTTGCCATCACAATAGATACTGATAAGTGCAGCGTTCAATAACTCTTTTGCACTTAAATCATATATTGGTCCACATATATATGCTATTTTTAAAATCACTGCCTGCATAGAGTTTAGTTTAATCTTGTCTCTTGATATTGTTCATAATCCAAATGCCTCCAATACTTTAAGTTCAATACTGTCTGTACTGAAAAGCAAGACAGCAAGCAGTCCCTGGGTAGCTGGATTTTTTCTGGCCAGCACAGTCCTGTGGGGAGAGGTCAGATGTACCAAAGCTACCTTGAATCCTGGAGGTCCTTAGGGACGTCATGCTGCAGTCACAGCTCTGCTACCCTTTAAATAGGTACAGCGTGAGCTCTCCTTGCTGGGCGACCAACTGCTGCTGATTGATTGATGCAAAAACATTAAAGCCTTACAGGCTGTGTCTGCAGTCTTGTTATACTGCTTATGCCACTTCCCTAAAGAATAAATTCCCTGCCTCTCCCCTTTGCCTAGTAGCCCTCGGATAACCCTTGGTGATGCTCCCAAAGCATTGGGAAACGCCTGACCCTAAAATTGTGACTGGTGTCAGTTTTGGTGGCATGACTCCTCGGTTATTCTATGCATCTGGTGTTGCAGAATGACAGATGGTGCTTTGTCCAGTGCCTGGAGCTGTTTGAAGCACCCAGATCTCCTCTCTCCCTTTTCTCAGTTTCATGGGTTTGTCACATGGGGACCACTGAGATCAATGTGGATGCTGAGAGACAGCAGCAGGAGCAGCTCCTTTCCCTAGAGCTGCATGGTGGCATCTCAGGGTCTGATGGGGGAAGTATGAGTTAGGGCCAAGGTCAGCAGGGACTTGTTATGGATGCCACAAACCCTGGTGGCACATTTTTAGTGCCAGAGGGCCCCTCAGGGAGTATATGGTAGATTTGCTCAGGGCAGTTGACATGGAGATGCTTGAAACAGCCTTAGAGATGTGGTCTCTGGGAGCGTATAAGAGATATTAATTGTTACGTGGAAATAAAATCCAAGGACTGCTGTTATTTTTAGTAGTGCTATCATGAAGGGCAAAAATACCTCTAGTAAAAGGGAACTCCTTTCTTGAGATACCTTTTCCCTTGCAGTGAAAGAAGTCTCCCACATGTTAGAGAAGTGATTAAAGAGCTAAAGAGATGCCATGAACATCTTGTTAATTCCTTTATGCTGTGCTGCTTGGTGAAGCTTTACAAACGAGATTATTTACTCTCGAATTCCTCCATTGTCATTCTCTTGCCCCTTTCTATGCGTGGTAGCAAAAGCGAAGCAAAAGTAACTAAAATGTCAGCTTCTGAAAAGCAGCATTTCATTCAGTTACACGATGTTATTATCAGTGCACACAAAACAGAAAAGTAATACAGGAATAAAATGCAGATAGAGAAAAGACAGCAAATGGCAGGGAGTATAAACAAAAAGATAACAGACCTCGAAAGAGGAGAGCGTCTTACTTCTTCACATTAAACTCTTTAACTTGAGTTTGCTGTCTTGTCTTGCAATAAGGTGATGAAATTCACCTTATTGCAAGTATCACTACAAGCATCAATTACGCTGTGCTTCAGGAGGTGCAGGGCTGGTTGAAATCCCTAAAACTCTGTTTCTAGGTGCAGGCAAAATTCCCAGTAAGTTTTTGGGGTTTGCTATCCTTTTCCAGGAAAGAGAGATGTCACGTAGGAGATACTTGCACTGCTTGGACCTTTGATTTTCCTAGTGAGAGTCAAATTATAAACAAAGACATTAGATTAAAAATTAATTTTCAACTGGCATGCACAACCAGCATTGCAACATTTTACCTTATATGCAATGCGTATTTCAGTGCTTTGTTTTTCTTACATTTTTAGGCTGCAGAACAGATAACATTGAAATACTACTCATACCAATGAACACATCATCTTGTTTGACCTTTCAGAAACTATTGATATTATTGATTTCTAAACAGTAGAATAATAAGAGAAGGCTTGGTGTTCATGAACATGTTTTGGTGCAGCCTTTTTTTAGAATTAAGAGACTCTCTTTTGATACATAATTTATTTAAGGCATCTGTGTGCTTGAATGCAGAGATATAGTTCAACATTCAGTCCACCATCGCTATCATTTATCATACTGAAGTACTTTTTATAGATTTATGTAGACAGGAAGGTGACTAACTTTACTTTCTGCTCCATTATTCATGTGTTGTCCTGAGGGGACCTTTGTTGATATTACAGTGTGCCTCCTGAACAACCTTTGTTCAGAGTGGGAAAACTAAGTGTCTTTATCCTGGACAAACAATGAATAATGCACAGTATTTTAGAACTATCCTAAGGGTACATACTTGAAAATGCTGAATAAAATGGGTTTCTGCAAGAGTTTTAAAATCCCTATTTTAAAATACATCATTCTCTGGACATAGTTTAGTATCACTGCAGCCAGTCCTGTCTGATCCATTTTATCTTTCTTTCGAGTAGGGAGAGAATATAAAAGATTACCATTTAAAAGAACTAGCTGTGAGTCAGAGTATCTCCTGTTAAGATTTCCAAGGCTGAAGTGTTTGTGGATCAGTCATTCACTGATAAAAGGTACAGGGGAATTTTCTCTGCTGCCGTCAGGCTGATAATAACCTTAAAAAAGTTCCCTGCATTGCAGACAATTGAACTGCACTTGGGATTTTCACTATTTGCCTTCAGTTCCTGCTCCTGTGTTTCATTTGTCATTGATCACATACTAGCTGTGAGGGACAAGACATTATTTTATTCATCACTGCGTTCTGTCAAAAAATTATGTTGTAAAACCAACTGTTAGGTTTTTCCTATTTGCTTGTTAAACAGATCCCAGTACCAACAGAGTAAAAATGTTTAATGCAGTACAAAGGCAAATCTCCTTTTAGTTCTTTGTGGTGGGTGATTATATGAGCAATATCTGTTCAGGCACAGCTGTTTGTTCTGATCTTATTCTTTTTTTTTTAAATTAAAAATTAGGCAAATAGCCATGGAAATTTTTGTGAAGAATTACAGTCAAAAGAGGGGAAAAAAAATCCCACAAATCTTTTTAATCCCCTCCCAATATTCTACATGCTAAGACACTGTGTAAGGTCCTATGAGGGGATGTTCCTGAGGACTGGAAGAAAGAAAATGTCACTCCTATATATTCAAGAAGGTCAAGAAAGAGGATCCAGGGAACCACAGGTCAGTCAGCTTCGCCTTGATCCCTGGGAAGGTGATGGAGCAAATAATCCTGGAAACCATTTCCAAACATATATGAAGGAAAAATAGATGGCTGGGAGCAGTCAGCATGTTTATATGAAAGGGAAGTTATACTTGACCAACTTGATAGCCTTCTACAATGAGATGCCTGCCTTGGTGGATGAAGGGAGAGCAGTGGATACTGTTTATCTCAACTTTAGTAAGTCTTTTGACACTGTCTTCCGTAATGTCCCATAGACAAACTGATGAAATATGAACTAGATAAATGGACAGTAAGGTGGATTGAAAACTGAGCTGCCAGGCTGAGAGGCACACAGTCCAGCTGGAGGCCAGTCACTGGTGAAGTACTCCAGAGGTCAATACTGTGGCCAACACTCTTTAACATCTTCATTAATGACCTGGACAACAGGACAGAGTTTGCAGAGGATACAAAACAGGTAGGAGGGCTTGCTGCACCAGCTGGTTGTGCTGCCCTTTAGAGGGACCTTGACAGGCTGGAGAAATGGGCTGACAGGGATTTCACAAAGTTCAACAAAGGGAGAAGCCAAGCCCTGCCTCTGGGGAGGAATCACCCCATGCACCAGTACACACTGGGGACCCGCCAGCTGGAAGGCAGCTCTGAAGAGCAAGATTTAGGGGTGCTGGTGGAGAACAAGGAGATCATGAGCCAGCAATGTGCCTTTGTAGTAAAAAAGACCAAAGCCTCCTGGGCTGTGTTAGGAAGAGTGTTTTCAGAAGGTCAAGGAAGGTGATAATTTCTCTCTGCTCAGCCCTGGTGAGACACATCTGGAGTGCTGGGTCCATGTCTGGGCTCCCCAGCACAGGAGAGAGATGTACATACTGAAGTGTGTCCAAGGAAGATGTCCATGAAGATGATTCAGGGACTTGAGCATCTGACATACAAGGAGAGGCCGAGAGAGCTGGGACTGTTCAGCCTGGAGAAGAGAAGTCTCAGGGAGGATCTTACTAGCGTGGGTGAATACCTGATGGGGGGAGTAAAGAGGACAGAGCCAGACTTTCCTCTGTGGTGCCTGATGACAGGACAGAAGACCATGGGCACAAATTTAAATACAGGAAATTCTGTTTAAATGCAAGAAAGAAAATTCTTAACTGTACAGTAATCAAACACTGGAAGAGGCAACCCAGAGATGTGGAGCCTGCATCCTTGGGAGATATTCAAAACCGAGTTGGACATGATCCTGGAAGACCTGCTCTAGCTGATCCAGCTTTGAGCTTGGATGTTGGACTAGATGATCTCCAGAGGTGCCTTCCAACCTCAATTTTTCTGTGGTTCTGTGATTCTGTAATCTCTGATTCTGTGTATAATTCCTCCTTTTTTGCTTTTTAGCGATTTGTCTTCCATTTTTTACGTCTTATCAGAGGAGGGCAGGGCCATCAAGGTTTACAACTTACAGAAAAAAGAGTAGTAGTGTTGCAAAAAGCAAATAGCTTTTAAGCATTAACAATGAGAATCAGACTTTTGAGACATTTTAGTTGGAAAAAGTTTTCTTCTTTCATATTCAATAGGCAATTAAGTTACTGCAAGTGGAAACCCAGAAAACACAAATTTGAATTAATTTGTTTATTTTAATAAATGACACACTTTAAAAAATAATCTGTTGGAACAGATTACCAATGGATGTGGAAAAGTATTCTTCTGTCTCTTTAAATAGAATTTGGGTGGAGAGCAAAGCTATATAAAGAACAAGTTTTACTTTATCCCAAAGTTCAAGAGAAAGAACCACTTTAAGTGAAGATTTTGTCAAGGAGAGGAAAACATGACAAGTAGTGTCTACATTATCCTAGGGAAGTGCCCAGAGAGGTGTGTTCAAGGCCAATTTCCCTTCCCATCCCCACTATTTAGCCAGTGCAATGCACATGGGTTGTTACAGAGGTGCAGCAGTTGGTATGTCAGGAGGGGATAGGGGAGGAAATTTCCTCTCCAGAGCTCTCCAGGGCAGCCATATGAAATCTGGATGATGGGTAGCTGGCAGCACCTCTGTTTGCAGGGGCAACACGTATTTTAGGTGGCAGAGCAGCCTCGCTGGGGTGCTGCCTTCTGACTTCTGCCCCAGCATGTGACCACCTCTTCCACAGTACCAACAGTGGGGCTGCTTTGCTCCTTCCTGGTATCCCCATCCATCGTAATAGCCTGGGTGCATCCAAAGTGCTGCTCTGTCTGAGGAGAGTGACTTCCCATAGCACCTACAGCAGCCAGAACCTACTTCACCTCCACAACTACAAGCAGAGAAACCACCAATATAACCAGCAAGCTGCTATAGCTCCTCTGCCCCTGGACTCCTGCTCTGCTGTCACTAGGCACATACTGAACCCAGGAGGCTCCAGGGACTGTTCAGGGCAAGCAGGACAGTGTCTATCAAATTAAGGCACCAAGTGGGTTGTAGGTTGTACACCTACCAAGTACTGGAAAGTAGGTTGACTGGATCACTGAGAGGATCTTTTGATACCTAAATGGAAATTTAGATTTCTTCAGACAGAATTCCACGCTGAAGTGTGTGCTGTGTGAATACTTGGGTCAAAACCACAGAGTTGGGCTCATTGCCACAGTACAATGACCTTATTATTGGACTTGACTTCCTGCCTTCATGGTGGTTCAAATATATCCATCGTATTTCACAGTCTGGGTGGGCCCGAAGCACATATTCAGTCTCATCAACTCAGCTGAGAAATGTTAACTCTTCAGGGTCCTCTTTATTTTCAGTGATGTGCCCATACACTTGGGGTTTTTCCTCCCTTTCTGGATCTTCCTCATTGCTCCAAACTCCTTTTGTTTGATAACACTTCAGAATGATCTATGAACTGGAGCTTCTAAAACATTTCCTGGATCTTTCTTTAGTAAATCTTTAAAAAAAAAGGTAAAAGTCTGATGAAAGTTTTGCTTTACTCTTTTTCTAAGAGCTCGATTCTTCTATTTATAACAGGTAGGCAGCTCATATGCAATAAAGTCAAAATATAGCTAAGGTGGTTATGAAAACATAACTAATAACAGGGAATTGTTCTTCCTTGCAAGTGCCTCAGTCCCATAAACGGTCCCCCAAGCATGTGCTTACCCATGCTGCCCGGATGCCTATGCTTCATAAACCTGATGCAATGAAAACTGAATTGACTGCTTTCAAGGGTCGTTCTGAGAGCTTCATTATTTAATTTTTATTTCAGCCTGGGCTCTGTTGCTTACACAGGAAGTTTCACTTGACTTTTAGTACCTTAAAAATATAGTAATAACACTGCTCGGGTCTTGCAGTTCTGAGTAGTGACTTTATATGCACAAAGACACATTCACCACTCTGCAGAGCTCGCATATTACTTAAATCTTACAAGATTAATATAGATTTACACATTGCATAGAATGTTCTGGCCTTCTCCTACCAAGGACTTCCAATCCTGGGAGAAACACCTCTCCACCAGGATATATCCTGAAATTGGTAGTACAGAGCAAATGAGACAAAAGTGCTTTCCCTTAATCTATATATTATATGAAGACTATAGCTAGCAAATACAGATACACTGACTGTCTGGGGAAGGGGCATGAATAGTAGAAAAGTATTGCTGGTTTTGGCCCCAGTGCACGGTCTGTGTTTCAATCTGCAATACAAATCTCCCCTGATGAATGCAACAGTTGTGATTTTATTTTCCAGGAAGATGAATACAGAGATGGTAATGGCCAAAACCAGTCTACATAGGAATCTCAGAGAGATTAATACAGCTGTAAGGCAGTTAGGTCCTGCTTCTGTTGTCTTGCTGAGAAAGAACCACTTGTAGATCAGTAACTAAAAGTTAGTACTGTCCTCAGGAATTATTTTTTAAAAATCCAAGCATAAATGAAGAGCTATGGGTAAGAGGATCGTCTATCCTCATGACTGAAGTGGCCAAAGTTTTTTGTCATTTTTGAAAGTTGCCTTCCTTCAATGACTGTCCAGCAACTGCTTCAACTTCTCCTTAAAGAAACTAGTTGTGAGAGTATAGAGATGGGGTTCAAGTCGCTGTGTATTGGCAGAACAAGTACCACTATTCAAGAAGGGACAGTGTCTAGGAAAAAAAGGTAAGATACTTCGTATGCTCTGTTGTAGGAATGCTACAGAAGCAAACGTGTCGTTATTTCATTTTTACTTTATGTCCTTTATTTTACTTTATGCCACTTTATATCATTTTTTGTGGAATGCTACCATAGTATTATTTTTACAAGACAGGGGTTTGAATTCACCATTGCTCATTGTGGTTTTCATTGAGTTCACCATGGGTTTTCATGAGAAGGGGAAAAAAGAAGAGCTTTTCACCAGAGAGTGTCTTTCCCTCTATCTACTGGAATTTAATAAAAGCACTAAACATGAGCTGAAGTCCATCTCTCTTTAGGATAGTATTTAACATAAATCCCAGTCCCATACCTATTTTTTACATGGCAATTTTCATCAGTAGGTTTCAAAATGCCTTACAAAAGCTATCATTATTGTTTTACAGAGGGGAGCCTGGAGTATAGAGGGGTGAAGTGACTTGCTCAGAGGGCCATGAGCTGAGCTGTGTAGAGCCTTACCATCACGACTCCTGTGCCAGCCACAGTCGTACATCTTCTGAACACCCTCATGATGGCCATGTTTTGTTTTTAACAACCTATGTGTAATCTTTTCCTACTTTTCCAACCTACTTTTCTCCTGGTTAAGTGAATGGAATTCCATGCTCCCAATGAGGCTAAATAGGTTTTATGATAAAATAGCTGACTACATCATACTACATTTCTTTAATGCCTTTCATATTATGGAGAATTATTTCCCCAATTTTCTACAAACATGAGGCATCCATTTTCTAGAATTATAATGGAGCAGGATGCTTCTATTACCATGTTATCTGTTAGCAACTGCAAGGTTAGCAGGGCTGCATATAACCAGTGCAGTGATGGAGAGCTGTGAGATTGTGGATACAGCTCCTCCATGGGCTGGTAGGGGAGGTGTGTGCTGCCCTGTGGGAGCAGGGAGGGTCTGTAGCCTCCTCAGGGCCCCCTGGAAATCATTGCCTGCACTTATAAATGTGGTGTCTGGGTTGCTTAAAGACCCTCCTGTTACAGTTTTGTTTCCCCAATGATCAAACTAATGAACATATTCCTGCATACTACCATGGGATTTTGCAGCTGTAGCAGAGGAGAATCTCTTCACTGGATAGCTTATTCTGGTTCTCATGGAATATAGAAAAAAGTCAAATATTTTGACTCTGAACATAGAAAAAGTCAAATATTTTGGGCAATGCCTACTCTTAACCCATGGGTAGCTAGAATTCCTCTGGCAGAATTGGTTTGGTTTAAAATGAATCTTTAACAAAAGAAATCACACTCTTACACAGCATTACCTGGAATTTCCACCTGGAATAAGGATTTCAATGACAAAGACAGGAATCCAGCAGATGGCATCAGTGAATACTATTAAAATATTGATTGGCAACAGCAACATCCCTGTGAATGTGACTCCTTACTTCTGATGTCTGAAGGGCAGTTTTTTGAACAGAACAAAACATGCTGACCTATGAAAACACTATGATGATGGAGGCTAGCAGGTTCACACCTGCGGGGAAACAAGATTTTTAAACAAATAGCATTGAAATGGTCTTTCCTCTCTTCCCCTTCTCCCGACCACTCCTCTGTTTCATTCTCTTCCATTATTTTGTTATAATTTTTACATTAATGTATCTGTAGTATATTGATACCAATTTTATGTTAGAACCAGCTCCTCAATATTGTCTAGTGTCACACAGCCTGCTCACATACCACGTGTTCCCATCTGTTACACAGCGAGATGTGAATAAGTTGTAAGAAGTTACTATAGAAACACAGTTAATGCACAGTATGGGTGGGCTTGTGATTCCACAGAGATCTGGTCTCCTGACTAGAAATGCTGCAGTAAATCTGAAACAGAAACCACCTGCAGGACTCTCACGTAGTACAGAAAGAACAACATATTCCCCAGCAAAGTGACAAACCAATCTGAGGCGTGTGTTCATTTCAGCCTGGCTTTCTTGATTCTGTATAAATATCTGTAGTGGTTTAACCCCAGCCAGCAACTAAGCACCACGCAGCTGCTTGCTCAGTCCTCCTGTCCCCCCAGTGGGATGGGCGAGAGAATCGGAAGAGTAAAAGTGAGAAAACTTGTGGGTTGAGATAAGAACACTTTAATAACTGAAATATAATAATAATAATTAATAATAATAATAATAATAATAATAATAATAATAATAATAATAATATATACAAAGCAAGTGATGCATGATGCAATTGGTCACCACCTGCCAACTGATCCCAGCCAGTCTCTGAGCAGTGGTCACCGCCCCTGGCCAACTCCCCTCAGTTTATGTACTGAGCATGACCTCATATGGTATGGAATAGCCCTTTGGCCACTTTGGGTCAGCTGTCCTGGCTGTGTCCCCTCACAGCTTCTTGTGCACCTGGCAGAGCATGGGAAGCTGAAAAGTCCTTGACTAGTGTAAACATTACTTAGCAACAACTAAAACATCAGTGTGTTATCAACAGTATTCTCATACTAAATCCAAAACACAGCACTATACCAGCTACTAGGAAAAAAAATTAACTCTATCCCAGCCGAAATCAGGACAGTATCCACCCTTTATTCTATACCATCTACATCATGCTCAGGTCCTACCCTTTCCAATACATTCCAATTAATCACCACCACTTTTCACTTTTCCTGTCTTTTGATATAAACACACAGATATCATTCCCTTAGCCATCCCTCTAAAATGTCTGAGTTCATTTAGTCCATGACTTTGGGCTCCATCTGTCATAACAGTCCTTCAAGGCAGGAGAGATGGTGTGTGGTGTTGGGTTGTTGCATGCTGAAGCCAGTTCTGGTTCCATTATCACTGCGCTTGTCCAGTCCTATCATCGCTGCACCATGTCCTTCAAGCAGTTTCTGTGACTTGTCATATAGGGCTCCATACTGCAGCCTTCCACCTCTGATGCTTTCCCACAAGACGACAGGACCCATCAGTGAACAGGGCATATTGCTTCTCATTTTCTGGCAGTTTATAATACAGTGGGGCCTCTCCAGCATGCATCACCTCCTCCTCTAGCGATATTCCGAAATCTTTTCCTTCTGGCCAGTCCATGATCACTTCCAAGATTCCTGGGCAACCGGGGTTTGCTATCCGAGCCCGTTGTGTGATCAGTGCAACCCACTTACTCCATGTAGCATCGGTTGCATGATGTGTAGAGGGGACCCTCCCTTTGAACATCCAGCCCAGCACCGGCAGTCGGGGTGCCAGCAGGAGCTGTGCTTCAGTACCAACCACTTCCGAAGCAGCTCGAACCCCTTCATATGCTGCCAATATCTCTTTCTCAGTTGGAGTATAGCGGGCCTTGGATCCTCTGTGTCCCTGACTCCAAAACCCTAAGGGTCGACCTCGAGTCTCCCCTGCTTTCTGCCAGAGGCTCCAGGTAGGGCCATTCTCCCTGGCTGTGGTGTAGAGCACATTTTTTTACATCTTGTCCTGCCCAGACTAGCCCAAGGGCTACTGCATGAACTATCTCCTGTTTAAGTTATTCAAAGGCTTGTCATTGCTCAGGGCCCCATTTGAAATCGTTCTTCTTCCAGGTCACTTGGTAGAGAGGGCTTATGATCAGACTGTAATTTGGAATATGCATTCTCCAAAAACTGACAAAGCCTAAGAAAGCTTGTGTTTCCTTTTTGCTAGTTGGTGGAGACATGGCTGTTATTTTGTTGCTCACATCCATTGGGATCTGATGACATCCATCTTGCTATTTTATTCCTAAAAACTGGATCTCCTGTGCAGGTCACTTAACCTTACTTTGTTTTATGGCAAAAGCGGCTTTCAGAAGGATTTGGACTATTTTCTTCCCTTTCTCAAACACTTCTGCTGTGTTGCCCCACACGATGGTGTCATCAATGTATTGCAGGTGTTCTGGAGCCTCACCCTGTTCCAGCGCTGTCTGGATCAGTCCATGGTAAGTGGTAGGGCTGTGTTTCCTGGAGCAGTTGATTCCAGGTGTACTGGATGCCCCTCCAAGTGAAAGCAAACTGTGGCCTGCACTCTGCTGCTAAAGGGACTGAGAAAAACGCATCAGCGATATCAATTGTGGCATACCACTTGGCTGACTTTGACTCCAGTTCATATTGGAGTTCTAGCATATCCGGCACGGCAGCACTCAGTGGTGGCATGACCTTGTTCAGGACATGATAGTCTACTGTTAGTCTCCGCTCTCCATTAGACTTTTGCACTGCCCATATAGGACTGTTAAAGGGTGAGAGTCTTGCTGACCACTCCTTGGCTCTCCAGTAGATGAATCAGCTTATAGATGGGAATCGGGGAGTCTCGGTTGGTGCGATATTGCCGCCGGTGCACTGTTGTGGTAGCGATCAGCACCTGTTGTTCTTTGACCCTCAGCAACCCCACAACAGAAGGGTCCTCTGAAAGTCTGGGCAAAGTAGGCAGCTGTTTAATTTCCTCTGTCTCCAAGGCAGCTATACCAAAAGCCCACCGGTACCCTTTTGGATCCTTGAAATATCCTCTTCTGAGGGAGTCTGTGCCAAGGATGCATGGAGCCTCTGGGCCAGTCACGATGGGGTGCTTTTGCCACTCATTCCCAGCTAGGGTCACTTCAGCCTCCAATACAGTTAGGTGTTGGGATCCCCCTGTCAATCCATAAATACAGATGGATTCTGCCCTTTTATAGCTTGATGGCATTAGGGTGCACTGTGCACCAGTGTCCACTAGAGCCTTATACTCCCTTGGGTCTGATGTGCCAGGCCATTGAATCCAGACAGTCCAATAAACCCGGTTGTCCCTTTCCTCTGGGTGGCTGGAGACAGGGCCCCTCTAGTCCTGGTCATAGTATTCGCTACCCACTTCTTGTAAATGCGAAGCAAAAGTCCCTTTATTAAGATCAGAAGTAAAATCAGCCCTTCTACTCTGTCTGGGGAACTGCTCACTGGAAACTGGAGCAGCAATTTTCCTGGAAGAACCCCCTTTGGTGATTGTTTTTCCTTGCAACTCATGTACCCGCGCCTCTAGGGTCGAGGTAGATTTTCCATCCCACTTCCTCATGTCCTCTCTGTGGTCACGTAGGTAAAACCACAGGGTGGCCTGTGGTGTGTACCCACTGTATCCTCTCTCTTGAGCAGAGGGACGCTTACTCCTAATGGCTGAGATAATTGGTTCGTACAGGTGGGGTGCAGGACATATCCTCTTTGAATCACTGGAACTCTGGGGACAGTTTCTCGGCTAGCGTGTCCAGCAGTTTCTCCACAGCCGAGATGCAGGCCCATAGGGAGGAAGAGAGACTTTCTTCATATTGTTGGAGTTGGCCAACCAATTCATCCACCATTTGTTCCTCTCCGTCTTTCCAGGTCATTACTGCCAATGAGTTTGCATGCGATGATGGTGCACTCCGTACAGACTTCTGCCACATGGGACATGTGCACTTGACTTCATCTGAATCTTTGGATAACTGCTCGTTGTTCAGGTCATCATAAATCTCCTCCAGCATGGCTAATTTCCTCTCCATGGTGGTCCACTTGCCTGGGTGATATATAACATCTTCTTGAAGGGATACCTTTCCTTCATGACTGACAGGAGTCGTCTCCAGAGGCTGAGGGCTTGTGCCCCTTTTCCAGTCACTTTGTCAATGCCCCCTTCCCTAGAAAGGGATCCCAGCTGCTTGGCTTCCCTACCCTCTAATTCCAAGCTACTGGCCCTGTTATCCCAGCATCAGAGCAGCCAGGTGACAATGTGCTCACCTGGACAACAACTGAAACCTTTTTGCATATCTCGCAGCTCACTCAGGGATAGGGATCAGGTGGTTACCATCTCATTTGTGGGTTCTGCCTCTTCCTCCTCCTGTTCTCATGATGGCCCTGGTTCATCTTCATCCCTTACTAAATGAGCTGATTTTCTTGTGTATTTCTTCTTCTGTATCGGGGCGACTGATACTGGCACGGGCTGGTTCTCCGGTTCAGCTGCAGTACCTGTTGGGGTGGTTGGAGTAGCCGCAGTGGCTGTCACCGGGGTTGGAGTAGCTGCAGTACCTGTCATTTTGTTGTCAGATCCCGAGACCTTCTCTTCCCCTTGAGGGTTCTGAATAGTGTTGAACAGTGCTCGGTAGGCATGGGCCAAGCCCCAGCACATTGCAGTGATTTGTGTCTCTCTGGAGTTCCCAGGGTGACAACATACTTTTTCCAAATACTTTACTAGTTTTTCAGGATTCTGCACTTGTTCAGGTGTGAAGTTCCAAAATACTGGAGGTGCCCACTGTCCTAGGTACTTGCCCATGCTATCCCACACACCTTGCCACTCATAACTCCAGACTTGGGGCAGATTTCTGTATGATATTCTTAAATTGTGTATTAACCTTAGACAAAACCAAAACAATATTCCCAAGAAATACCAATAGAAGTGTCTTAACTACCCACAGATGTTCAAGATACTGAAAAGTTATTGTAATGAAGGAGGAAACAGCACAGAAGAAGGTAGCAAAGGTGCCATTCTGTATTTCCTCCATAAAAAACCTCTCAGAGGAAAAGGTATAATTGCAAATTGTCTCCATGAGGTGGTACCTGAACTACAGTAATGGCTTCAGTACAAAACTCAAATACCAGATTAAGCTCAAGGCCAGTGTTTTAATAACAAATCTCACAGGCAAAACATCACTAATCACTGCAGAGCACAGCAAACTGCAAAAACCAACACCAGTCTTTAACATGTACAGCAAAAAAATGAGCATGGTGTAGATCAGATAAACTAATATCGAGAACAGATGAATCAATATTGTGACCGGCAACTGTTAACAGATGCAAATTCCTTAATATGCTCTGGTTAATCTGTTATTATCTCAAACCCTTTGTGCCCCACGTTGGGTGCCAAAAAGGACTGTTGTGGTTTAACCCCAGCTGGCAACTAAGCACCATGCAGCCGCTCACTCACTCCCCCCACCCCTCCGGTGGGATGCAGGGGGAGAATCGGAAGAGTAAAAGTGAGAAAACTCGTGGGCTGAGATAAGAGCAGTTTAATAATCGAAATAAAATAAAGTATAATAATAATAACAATTATAGTAGTAACAGTATATACAAAGCAAGTGATGCACGATGCAATTGGTCACCACCCGCGGACTGATCCTTGCCAGTCCCCGAGCAGCAGTCAAACCCCTGGCCAACTCCCCCCGGTTTATATACTGAGCATGACATTATATGGTATGGAATAGCCCTTTGGCCACTTTGGGTCAGCTGTCCTGGCTGCGCCCCCTCCCAGCTTCTTGTGCACCTGGCAGAGCATGGGAAGCTGAAAAGTCCTTGACTAGTGTAAACATTACTTAGCGACAACTAAAACATCAGTGTGTTGTCAACATTATTCTCATACTAAATCCAAAACCCAGCATGATACCAGCTACTAGGAAGAAAATTAACTCTAGCCCAGCTGAAACCAGGGCAATATCCATCCCAAATTACTGATGGAAGAATATGTGCAGAGCAAGCTGTGCAACTTGGATTTTAATCACACTGCGCTGTGTTGCAGAGCAAGGCTTTTAACAGTTAATCAGATGGCAACTCTATGGACTGGAGTACTCTGATAAGTAGCTGACAGCCATTGAAGGAGCCATTTATGTCAAGATCCCAGCACCTGAAAGCAGGGTCTTGCTCAGAAATATGGATTGAAACTAACTAAAATAACTGGAAAGCGTAACATAATAATTTTATTGATGGGAAATCACTTGTTGTGGTTTAACTCCAACTGGCAATTAAGCCTCACACAGCCGCTCACTCACTTCCCCCTGGTGGGATGGGGGAGAGAATCAGAAGAGTAGAAGTGAGAAAACTTGTGGGTTGAGATAAAGACAGTTTAATAATTAAAGCAAAAGCCACACATGGAAGCAAACGATAACGAAAACATCCCTGTGTTATCAACACTGTTTTCAGAACAAATCCAAAACTTAGCCCCATACTAGTTGCTATAAAGAAAATTAACTCTATCCCAGGCAAAACCAGCACATTCTCCACCCCTTATTCCATATGATTTACATCATACTCAGGTCCCACACTATCCAATACATCCTCATTAACCACCGCTCCACTTCCCATCCTTTGATATAATACACAGGTATCATTCCCTTAGTCTATGGACCACCTTGTAAAGTGTCCATAAAATGTCCAGAAATGTCCACAAAGTGTCCATGGAGTTCATTTAGTCTGTGACTTTGGGCTCCATCTGTTATGGTGGTCACTCAGGACAGGAGACGTAGTGTGTTGCTTGGAGTTATTGGGCACCAAAGCCAGCTCAGGTTGGGTTGCTGCTGCACTTGCCCTGCTTCTTGTGAGACTTGTCCTCCATTGGGTCAGGTGGTTCCTGCTATAGTAATTCCTATAACATGCAACTCAAATCCTGGGTTACAACAATTTAATGGTATTTCCATTACAATCCCCACCCCTGGCCTCTTTGGACCAGACCATCGCGTTTAACATTGCAATGAACTCCTCCCCTTGCCCCTGCTCTGGCTCGGACTTATCCACAGACTGCAGTCCCTTAGGGCTGTACCTGCTCCAAGTGGAGCCTTATCTATGCGCCACAGTCTCTCCAGGGGTACACCTGCTGTGGCATAGACTTATCCACAGCCACAGTCACTTTGAGGTGCACCTGTTCCAGTGTGGCCTTCTCCATGAGCCACAAAGCCTTCAGAGATATGCCTGCTCCAGCATGGCCTTACCCACAGCCACAGTCCCTTCCAAAGTAAACCTGCTCCAATGTGTCCTTACCCATGGCTGCAGTCCTTCCAGGGGTGTACCTGCTCTGTTGTGGGCTTATCCGTGGCCACATGCTTTGAGGTGCTCCAGCATGACCTCATGCACAGCCACTGATGCTTCAAGGTGTACCTGCTGCAGCATGGAATTATCCACAGCCATAAATGCTTTGAGGTGTACCTTCTCCAGCATGGACTTATCGTTGGGCCACAATCCCTTTGGAGGTAGACCTGTGTCCTGGTTTCGGCTGGGATAGAGTTAATTTTCTTCCTAGTAGCTGGTATCTTGCTGGGTTTTGGATTTAGTATGAGAATAATGTGGTAACACACTGATGTTTTAGTTGTTGCTAAGTAATGTTTGCACTAGTCAAGGACTTTTCAGCTTCCCATGCTCTGCCAGGTGCACAAGAAGCTGGGAGGGGACACAGCCAGGACAGCTGACCCGAAGTGGCCAAAGGGCTATTCCATACCATATGACATCATGCTTAGTATATAAGCTGGGGGGAGCTGGCTGGGGAGCAGCAATCACTGCTTGGGGACTGGCTGGGATTGGTCAGTGGGTGGTGAACAATTGCATTGTGCATCACTTGTTTTGTACATTCTTTATTATTATTATTATTATTATTATTATTATTACTATTATTATTATTATTATTATTACCATTATCATCATCATCATCATCATCATTTTCTCTTCCTCTGCTGTCCTATTAAACTGTCTTTATCTCAACCCATGGGCTTTACTTTTTTTTCTGATTCTCTCCCCCATCCCACCACGGGGCCAGGAAGGAGGGTGAGCGAGCAGCTGTGTGGTGCATAGTTGCTGACTGGGTTTAAACCACGACAACCTGTTGTGGCACAGACATAACCATGGCCACAGACACTTCGAGATGTACCTGCTCTGGTATGGGGTTATCCATGGCCACAGACGTTTTGGGGTGTCCTGCTCCCGTGTGGACTCATCCACAGGTCACATTCCCTTCGACTTGAGTTCCTACTGGAGTTCCAGCCTGTCCAGTACAGCAGCACAGAAACAGCAGCGATGCCCTGGCCATCTGCCAGCCCATTGCTGTTATCAAAATGTTCCCAGGCACAGCAGAGTAAGATGATCAGTACAGCAGTACAGCAAGCAGCGAAAGCAAAAAGCAGCCACTAATGACCACTAGACTCTAATACACAGTAAGGCAAGCAAGCCCCATGGCAAGCACAGGAGCATGCTGATTAATAGCTAAACAGCAATAACACCTATAGATTCGATCTAGCACGTTCCAGTCAAATCTGTTGTTATCCTGAATCCTTTGAGCCCCACATTGGGCACCAGAAAGGACTGTCGTGGTTTAACCCCAGCCAGCAACTGAGCCCCACACAGCCACTTGCTCACCCCCCTCGGTGGGATGGAGGAGAGAATTAGAAGGGTAAAAGTGAGAAAACTCATGGGTTGAGATAAAGACAGTTTAATAGGGAAAGCAAAAGCCGTGCACGCAAGCAAAGCAAAACAAGGAATTCATCCACTACTTCCCACGGGCAGGCAGGTGTTCAGCCATCTCCAGGAAAGCAGGGCTCCATCGCGTGTAACGGTTACTTGGGAAGACAAACGCCATCACTCTGAACGCCCCCCCCTTCCTCCTTCTTCCCCCAGCTTTCTGTGCTGAGCATGACGCCATATGGTATGGAACATCGCTTTGGTCAGTTGGGGTCAGCTGTCCCAGCTCTGTCCCCTCCCAAATTCTTGTGCACCCCCAGCCCACTCGCTGGTGGGGTGAGAAGCAGAAAAGGCCTTGACTCTGTGTAAGCACTGCTCAGCAGTAACGAAAACATCCCTGTGTTATCAACACTGTTTCCAGGACAAATCCAAAACATAGCCCCATACTAGCTGCTGTGAAGAAAATTAACTTTATCCCAGCCAAAACCAGCACACTCTACATGAATCTGATTTGACGTGTATTGCCTTTTTTACTTTCTACTCAGTATAATTCTAAAAAACTAGTTTTGTCTTTTGGTATGTGGCTTTTTAATCTTTTTGATACCAAGAGATAAAACAAAGAGTAACTGTTAAATGTATATGTACTGGCAAAAGAACCCCTATGGCTTTGCAAATGCAGGTCAGGGAGAAGACCGTTTGGTAGCAGTTTGAGTAATTCTCAGTCTTTGCTGTGAGTGAGTGCTCTGAGGCTGAGCATGACCAGCTCATACATATTTGACGCTGAAGTTTCTGGGTTTTATCCTGTTTATTTTCAGTTTATTTTATATATATATATGTTTAATCATTATTCCCTGCCAGTACAATGCACATAAAGCTACGCTTTTAAAGTTTAATTCCATATTATTTATATTATCACCGTTTTCTGCAATCCAGTGAAGACTATACTGAGTAGTAGGTGAAGGTTGCTGATTTTACTGACTTATAAAAATGAAGAGGTTTCAAATCATTGGGTTGTACACACAGTATCGCCAAGTAGTTTCACTACCTCATTGTTATTCAAATTACTATTTCCTTCTATGTCTTCTCTTCTTTGTTACACTCGCTTGTGTTTTGTTAAAATTAGATGCTAAACTCTTCAGGTGACACAGACCTTTTCAAGTGTGCAGCCAGCACACAGCGCATGAGGCTCTGCTCCTTTTGTGGGCCTTTGGGAAGTATTACAATTAACATTAATAGTATAGTGAAAAGCATTAACATTAATACTGTAGTGAACTTTAATAGTGTAGTGAAAAGCACATCTATCAGTGAATGTTCTGTAGACTGACTGCCAGTTTTTCTAGTAAAATGCTATTAATCAGTAAGTATAGCATACTAAAAATTAAACTTACCAAGAAAAATACCAAGGGAATACCTGTTACCTCCAATTTCTTCTCTCTGATCAGAATTCAATGGGAAACAAACTCCATTTTTCCCATAATAATTTCCAAAAATTTCTCATTCTAGAATAGGATTATTGCTATGACAAACCCAGCAATCCATACAGATATAAGAATCACTACTGTCTGCTGCTTTCCAGGATGGATATTACTGAAGGGAAACACAATCACTAAATACTTTTCCAAGGTCAGATATGTCAACGGGAGAACTGAGACCTCTGTAGATAGCATGGCGATGAACCCCATGATATGGCATGGTAAACTTTCTATCCACAGCGTCGCATCTTTTTTGTAATGTCCATGGTATTTAACACCAAAAACTCCAATGAAGAACAAATACACCCCCAGAAGACAATCAGCACCTATTTAAGAAACAGATTTTACAATTTGCTGAAAAATATCAATGAAATGATTTATATATAGTATACTTTTATGTTTAACCAAACTCTAGCTGGCATTCAAAAATAATTTAACCCTATGATTGCAGCATCAGAATTCATGTGCTATGGGGCTATGAGCCCCCTGGTCACAAACAGGAGAGTGGAAGCTGGTGTCAGGATACGAGAGTGGAAGTGTTGCTTGACGGGGCTCCCATGAGCATGCAACGACCCGGGGCCAAGCTCCCTGGCTGTGGCCAGCACGGTGGCTTTTGCAGACCACAGAATATTATAGAATCATAGAATCACAGGTTAGGAATCATTTAGGTTGGAAAAGATCTTTAAGACCTTCGAGTCCAACTGTATACCTAACCCTGACAAGTCCACCACTAAACCATGTCCCTAAGTGCCACATCTACACACCTTTTAAATACCTCCAGGGATGGTGACTCAACCACTTCTCTGGGCAGGCCATTCCAGTTCTTGACAGCCCTTTCAGTGAAGACTGGATCACTGCATTGACTGTATTTGGCATATCCCCTGGAGGGACACTACACCAGTGCCCGGGCACTGCTCAGGGTATGGGTAATGCAGTGGTGGAGTTTCAGCCAGGAGCAAGCTGAAAGAGTATCAGGCAGAGTGTGGAAGACCTAGCAGGTCTATGGCACTATATAGTATATACATGACACTATATAATAAATACACAGAAGATCTCTGATATCTTGCCTGGGACTCACCTATTCTAATTTTACACATCCACAATATGTAGGTAAAATGAATTCACCACAAGGTGAATTCATTTTACCTGACTTCAGCCATTTACAAAGCTGAAAATCTGAGCCAGTCACGCCTTGGCTGTCTTTACAGTCAGTGAAGTCAAGAGATACTTTTGGGACATGATTCATTAGGCTTACTTTAGATGTCTTTTTTAGAGTTAGGTAAATTGCACAATTCATTGACTATAAAGAAAGCGCAAAGTGACTAGTTCATAGACATCTGCACTATAAGCATCTGAAGTCACACCAGATAAAATCTTTCCTGTGTGAAGTTATCATGCAGTCAGAAAGTAGTGTTTGTAGGCTTGGCTAACTTGAACAAAGAGAGGGGGGAGTAATAATAAGTCTCATACATTTTTAAAGGGTTGATCACCTGAAAACAGTGTCACACTATGCACCATAAGCTTGCAAGGAAGTAGGATTTGGCAACAGCAAGTATGAATTTGGTCCCACATTTGTATTGGCTCGAGGATTCTTTACTTGGGAACAACTGCTGGACAGGATATGGTGTGATCATTTGGAAGTACTCACATTTTGAAATATAAAATTCAAAACTAACAGAAGCACTTATTAGTACCTGTTCCAAAAAAGGAGATAGAATAGAACAGAACAGAACAGAACAGAACAGAACAGAACAGAATAGAATAGAATAGAATAGAATAGAATAGAATAGAATATTTCAGTTGGAAGGGACCTACAATGATCATCTAGTCCAACTGCCTGACCACTTCAGATGATGATGATTTGACACATCACAGAACAAATTCAGACAGCAAGTAGTCTAACACTAGCTAGCTTGTCCACAATCTTTAATGCAGAATGAATAGTAGTAATTAATAAAGTAAAATGTTTAAGTTTCATAGGTTGTTTCTACACAACTTGACTACCTAAAGTCAATGAATTGAAGGACCTTGGTTATTTTTTGACATTCACTTTCATTTAGAATATCAGAAAATAGTGCAAAAGTAGATAATGCATAATATTTTTAAGTGTTTTGAAACTAGTAAGTGTCTAGAATGCAAACTGAGATTATTGGAACATACATAATGATATGTATTATATATAATATAATGTCATAATGTAGTATACAATACTATATTAATATATTAATGTTATTAATTTACTAATCAAATCAATGTATTATGAATACCTTTACGACATACTTACAAAATTTTGATAGACATGGTGTGCATATTGTATTCTGCTTTGATAAATTATATTGTTCTGATGAAAAGATTTCCAAAACATGTAACACAAACTATGACCCACACGAATACTCTCAGAACAGTGTTAGCTAAGAGATCTTCAAATGATGAAATCCCATCTGTTAATGATGTGCATATTTGCATGTGGAGTGCATAGAAGCAATAAGTGAAACTTTTCAAAGTAGCTGAAAGTAAAGAAATGAACATGTAATGCTGCTGGTTAAACACAAGCCAATGTCACATTTATGTACCAGTTATGCAGTTAGGTGCAAGGAGCTGGAAGAGAAGACATTTTAACAAATAATTCCTAGTCCATATAAGGGGCATGTTGTGAGAGGTATTAAATCAAGGGAGGATTTACTTAGGAGGTTGGTAGCAGCTCATATCCTTTTGGTCCCCAGTAACAATGCTGGGGTAGTGGCTGCAATCACTTGTGATTTCCTTCAGGTCGCTGTAATATGCAATTAGGGCATTGCTCTTTCTTCGTGTATGACTTGAGAGGAATGGTCAGAGCTGGTATATTTTTTATTTTCACAAACCTTGTAAGGACTTTGCTTTGCTACTCTTAGGTTGTTGTCAGTGTGCAGGTGGATGTTCTTCATGCTAAGGTGCTTCAAGAGCAGAGCTTTTTACTGTCCTTGGCAGAAGGATTCTGCCTACCTTAACAGATTGTGGAATGTCTGTGGAATGACTTAAATTTGGTAATGAACATTATCACATCTTAACTGTTTCAATTCCTTGACCATTATTCAAATAAATAGTTCTCTGCTTCAATGGCAGTTCTCTCATAAAGAAGGTGTGTGGGACAGGACATAAAGACTCTAATACAGTAAAGCCTGCAAGAACAGGGTTGTTCTGAAATGTATCCTTGCATCCCATTGACTTCTGCAAGATTTAAAATTAAGTTCTGGTGTATAAAAAAAAAAACAAACATGAAGGCTAGATCTGCAAATAAAATTCTAATGTGATATAATTACAGCTGTGAAATGTATGAACAATGATATATCAAATTTTGCATGTTGATGTGGTCCTATTGATTGTATCCACCATCTGCTCTTAGGTAAGTGGACAGCAGCTGATTTGAGTTTTATTTTTCAAGAAGTAGTAAAGAATGGAGGACAGAGCATAATATGAGCTCTTTAGAAAGTCAGAATGAACACTGCACAGTTGAAGAAGATACTTACATTCGTGGCATGGAAGAAGCACGTATAAATATTTGGGAGTGATTCTAGACTGAAAGACCAAAATCAGAAGGAAAAAATAAGCATGAAGATATTTCACCAAGAATGACATTTTAAATATTTAGAGAGGCAAGAGGCATTTGAATATATATCCTGGCTGGCGTTAAGTGTGAAAGTATGACAATCCTAAAGCCCTTTGCCTCAGCTCAGGGATTGTAGTTCAGAGGCACCTGGTGTTACTGGCATGTAGCTGTGACAGACTATGAAGGGAAAAGGCATGCTTTATGCCAGCAAAGTAAAATAGCTATATAGCACAAATTCTATCTTCTCTATGAACATATATGGTTTTTACTCGTCCAAAATATAATCACTTTTCTGTTTCTTAACTCAGATCCCAATTTTGGTGCACGTGAATGAGGTATTCTACTTCCACCTGCTAAGCTAAAGGCTACAGTAACTCCCAAGTAAGCAAACAGTTTTATTTATCCCGCTTCAGCCAGAAAAAGAAGTGTGAGGGGCAGAAAAAGAAGTGATGTGATATGATCTAGAAATGAGGGAACTAAATGAGGAGTCTGTTTCCTTCCTCTGTTTAAGATAGTGAAACATTTAGTCTATTTGTGCAGAAATTGAGCTACCGATTGAAGTAATATGGAAAAGCAACACCCTGGCACGGTTTTGGACATTTTTATATGGACTTCCCACCCCCTTAATTATCCCTTATTTTATTTTGCATACATACATATGGGAGAGGTTCCTCATATTTTGAAACATTATTCTGTTTATATTCAGAATCTCAGTCATTTCCACATCTCTGTAAAATAATGTACACATTATGATATAAATTATATGAAATAGGGCTTTCTGTAGTTATCAAATTTTGAATTACACAAACAAGCCTTTTCTTAAATCATAGGTCTTAAAGAAATTATGCTATGGAAAAATCCTGACTATATTCGGTAGGAATGATCCTATGACAGTTCATCACATCAAGCTTTTTACTGGAAGATTGTGTCGTGAGGATGTGCATTTAGCCTGAAGTCCCTTCATAGTTATGCCATTTGACAATCAATATATTAAGGGAAGCACAATAAGTGACTTGCACAGGTTTTTGTCTCTTTCTCTGGGTCCTAAGCTCAGCTGCTCACAGCAGTATGATTTAAAATCTTATTATTAACCTTGGCCAGAGGGCCTTCCGACTAACAAAAGAGTCACAGAACTGAAAGCATTAATAAGCCCAGAACAGGCAGAGGTAAAAGACAGCTTCTGCTATGAGAATCAGAAGAAGAGAGGAAGAAATAAGACAAGAAGGCAAAACGTGTAATTCTCTCAGTTTTTCCTTGGGGAAGGAAGAATTCTCCTCCATTGTTCAAGGTAAGATTGGCCTGCAAGCTTTTGATGAGAAATCCAAAGTACTGGGAGGTAGCTGTGGGCCAGATGAGGAAAGACAAGGACACTGAAGATCTTTTGGGTTTGAACTACTAGAAGCAGCTGCTGTAGACAATATAGACACACAGACAGACTAGTAGGCTGAGGGAAGCTGAACATTTTGTCACGTTTCTGGAGTTTGCACAAACCATAGGTACTAGCTGCCCAGCAGCAGAAGCTGCAGCAGTGAATGATTCAGCAGCGGTCTGTACAACTAGGAGTACAAATCACTGAAGAGTGTGTGTTTGCAGGTGAGGACCTGGGCCTTCCTCCATTAGCCACCCAAAGCACTAAGATGATTTATTTTTTTTAGTGTATTTTTTAATGTTGTAGATTCAGGCATCTGGGTTGGGTTTTGTTTCACCTGACATTAGACCTCCTCACTGGAGCTAAGTTTCCTTTAGAGTCAGTGGAGAGAAGCATCTCCTTGGACAAGGCTAGGTTAAATGACTCTTGTCCTGCAAGGTTTCTTTTTGTCTGCTGACTGTAGAGGGAACCTCACAGAGAAGAAATCTTTAGAAAAATAGACTAAAACATATCAGAAAATTTAACATTAGAAAATATTAGTTTGAATAACCACACCACATAAAACATTCAGGTAATATCTGCATTGGTAAAATGAAGAGGGCGAAGATGTGGGCGTAGGCAGCTATCCATACTGCCTCGTTTTTTTTCCCTTGCGAGCTAGTTAGGCCAGCCAGTTATATTTACTAGCATAAATGGAGCCTAGGGACCAAAGGCACCTACTAGGACCAGTCATGACATGCATGTGATGAGACAGAAGGATGATTAGTGTGCAGGTATGTTCCTCCCTCCCACCCCAAGAGTGACAGAGGAGCACAGCACCGAAGGAGAAAGGTACAGTCAAGGGCAGCTGTGGTGTGCTTGCAGCAGAGGTAGACTGCCTTACATGAGGCAAGAGAGATGCAGAGCATTGAAAAATGTTCAGATGGAGTGCCATGAGGCAACTTGCTTTGCCCATGTCATGTGCCAAGAAGAATGCATAGGGTGTAGAGATACGAGTCAGGCAACTGGGGACACCTGTAAACAGAAAAGTTGTACAAAGTTTTGACTTCTGATTTGATGTAGTGCACACAAGAACAGGACAACAATGGGTGTATGTGAATATCCGAACAGATCCTGAGGAAATGCCAATAACAATTAAAATGAACCCTGAAAACAAAATAATGGAGAAAGATCGTCCTTCCCCTGTCTGTGACATGGCATGATTCAATGGGACTTGCTGGCTGGGCAGGACATACACTCCATACAGCAGGGAAATGTGATATTAAATATTGGTAAAAGGAAAAGGTTTGTATAATATTACATGCATGCAGGCAAAACCAGTACTGGCACTGAGAGCCTTAAAAGTGTTCAACTTGATAAAAATCCTAATGGTGACAGAGCCATGAAAGGACACTTTGTGTACTGAATATATTCAGTAAGCATTTCCTGAAGTGTCTGAAAGCAAAGCGTCATTCTGCAGCATCCCAATAGACCTTCAGTCTACAAATTCAGTGTCAGGAGTGCATGTGCTGGAGCATTATCAAACCCAATAAGGCCAGAAAAAGGGACAGAACTTCATTATTTTGCACATTTGGCTATAATGGAAAAAGAAAAGAAGCCACAGGAATAGGTTATTTGATTAGCTGTGATCCAAACAGGAGGAGAAACTCCTGGCATAATCAAAGCCAGCTGTAGCCACCTGACAGAGGCAAAAACACTAACAGAAACCTGTGATACTGAGTGAGTCCATTGCAGTAGGCACTTGGTGTAGGTAGTGGCATACTTGGACTGCAGCTTATCATTTGCACCTCACCTGTTGGGCAATAGCTTTTCCAGGGATTTGACACATTATCTGCACAGGTGATATTTTAGGGAAAGGTGTGTGAAATACTAGAAGAGTGACAGGAACTGAAATCTTGTCAATGATGCTCTAGTAACATGAAAAACAAAAAATATTCTATTCATAAGATGCAGTTAGCGTAACCTGAAACTGGTTCACAGCAATGGTAAGACAGTGTACAAATGATATATTTTGATCATGTTTTAGAAAAGGGAAACATCACAACTGAACCAAAAAGAAAAATAACAAAGTTACAAAGTCACGTGATCTGCTTAGATAAAAGGCACTTGGGTTGTTGTATCCCTTTGAAATGATTGTAATGAAAGGAGAGAAATAACAGATCTATAAGAAAATGCATCCAAGGACTCCAAGTATGGTTTATAAAGAACATCTGGTAAAATGGGAGAGGAAAGCCTGAATTTGAAAGCCCCCATAGAAGAGGTGAGTAACGACTTCTGCATTTGTGAAGAGTACCAGAAACAGAACTGTAGGGAACCTCTGACAGATGTGACAACGTGTGTGTAGCATCTAGCCAGGCCTTGTGACCAACACAGTGGCTGTGGCTGTATCAATAAGACCATGAGAGTGCTCATGTCTGTTATAGGAAAAGATTAAATCCCAAGCTGGCCCTAGGGCAGACGTGCCTTTGATACCTAATCCGGGATCAGGGATTCCTGCATTTCCAAAGAACCTAGTAGGTGTTCCTGCCTCAGCTATTCCCAGCTCACTGAAGAGACCTTGTGAAATTATCCCTCTTGTCACTGCGGTTAGAGAACCTGATGTACTCTTTGTTTCTTCTCTGTTCACTTCTGGGAAGATACAGGGGAGATTCTTTTTGCCAAGAATTTCAAATTTTATTTGAGGATTCGGTTTGGCTCTTGTCTGGGCCCAAGCCAAGTGGCTTTTTTTTCCACAAGACTTTAAACTTTAAAACCTCTTTTTTGGATTATATACTGTCTATCCCATGAAATAAAGTGCCTGTCATCCTGTCAGCAAGGCTTCTGGAAAAATGAGTGCTTACTGAGATCACTTTGTTCTGCTTAATTCTAGCCCAGTTAGATTTCGGGGGGGTTACTTTATGTCTGTCTTACATTCTTTGTTCCTGTACTGCATGTTCTCAGTTGGAACCGTAGATCAGACAATCATTTTGACAGGCAGGCAGGTGGTACTATTACATTGGCAGTACCATATCTATTACGGTTAATGCGCTCTCAGTCTGAGATAACTACACTTTCCCTCACTGGTCAAGGTTTATATAGCAGTAGAGCACGTCTCCATCCCTATTTCAAAACAATGTCTTGTCTTATGATTACTGTCTTGTCCCTGTGGTGGCTTATGGACTAGAATATTGATAGTTGCTGTATTTAATTCTCTGCACAATAATGAAACAAAGGGCTGTAATGCACTTCAAAAAGAATCTAAAAGGAAGTTATTCTGGCACAGCTGCCACGTGATTGACTCAGTTATCTGTCAAAAAACATGAGGTGCCCTGGAGAGGCCCATTTGAGATGCCCATGTAGAGCTGGTTGATAAGACACAAGACCTACAAGACACCTGTGGCCTTCTGGAGTAGCAGGTGATGGCCAGGTGGGATAGATACCCAAGGGCATCTCCAACAGCACCAGACTCCTATCTGTGGGCAACTTCATAAGCCAGGGTGGACACAGTCACTGGGATCTGGAGAGTGGCTCATCTCAACCTAGACTAGCTTTTGGGTTGCTGAATGGCTGTCCAGACTAATACTCCATCTAGTATTATTTGGTATGTCCTGTGGTATCTGAGATGTCCCTGTGGGCAGGCAGACGTGACACGGGACCCATGAGAGACCAAAGACTTTCCGGAGTAGGGATGCTGTAGGGATGTCAAATAGCACTAGATATCTGACCTGTGGACAACTGAACCAATCTCCTAAATTTTGCTCTTACTGTGATGACTTAAGATACATTGCTCACCTGGTTACCCTTGGACTCTTAACATATAGGGGTCTACAAAAAGCAACTGAATATTACCCTGTGTGTTGACTTACAATATTCACTGTGTGGCACTGGAGAAAAATATCAAACAATGAGTTGCAGGAAAGCTGTTCAGGTTAATCATGCAGATTAATTCAGGATGTTTTCCTTTTGCTTAACAAAAAATAGTGTGAATTTAAAAATAACATTTGGTTCTTCTTTTGGACAGCTGCTTAAGAAAAACCCACACAGCACAGAATGACAATTTTAAAAAAGAAATTATAGTCTTGCTTTTGAACTCTGAATCCAATGAAATTATAAGAAGTACTTTTAGATGAGGGTGAATCTTTGCAAATTAGAGAAGAAATAAGTAAACTTCTGAATTTGAGCTTTGTGTATAATACTTAATTAAAAAAAATGTGGCTGAATCATCAGCCCTGTGAAGTGAGTATTTTACAAACCACCTCAAAGAAGAGTTTATAGAAGTTCTAAAATACTTGTTACCATTTATTTATGTCCTTATCTGCCCAGGTGTCCTAGCTGTGCTTGTTGTGTAATTTGTTCTTAATTTATGTGTTTTGATTACTCCTAGGCTTATAATTTGTGAATAGCAGTAAAACTGAGCAAACTGTATGGCTGTCATTCGTGTATTTTGGCCAACACCTTAGGGTGTTGAGCACTCCTGTAGGAATAGAAATTTGAAGTACATTCAGCACCTGATAGAATGGCATTCAATACTTCACACGCCTCTTGTAATTGATGAATATTTCTCCTGGAAAGAAAGGATATTATTTAGTGCACTATGTTAGTAAAATATTTCAGCTTTTACTTACAGTGGCTGAAGCTGCTGAAGACTTTCAAAGTGATCCTCAGAGAGGTGAGAAAGTGGATGGAAAGACAGATTGCTAAAAGAAAGATAAACGGTTCCTTATTTTATTTCAGGAAAAAGACAAACTAAATTATTACATTTTTAAATTCAGTTGGGAATTCTCATGTATAACTTCCAGCTTTTGTAAATACTACAGGTCTATAAAAATATAACGTCGTAATTTTGTGATCATGTTGCTGGACAGATCCCTTGGAGAAACAGAGAACAAAAGCTATCAGGTTCATCCTTCATATTCCACAGCTATAATGTTCATCCTTCATATTCCACCCATCCCTTTCAACACAAACTTCAAGAACTCTAAGACTCAGATTTTCTCCTTTTTATAGGTGAGGAGGCATGCTATCTTACTTAAAATTTTAATAGCAGCGAAATTATCTTTTATCATTACTTCAGTTCATCCAATACTTCCTTGCTCTGATTTTATCCATAAGTCACTTTGAAGCCAGTCAGTACAGGCACTGATGTTTGGAGATTGCTAAACATGGATTATTTTAGCTCTGATTCATCAGAACTAATTCAGCTGAAGTATCTAATTTGGAAACCTGGTTGCCTGAGGGTCTCTCTATAATTCATGAACTTAATCATTGCTGAGAGGTGAGATGAATCAAAGCCTAATTACATAGATGTGAAGCTTTCATATTTAATACAGGTAGAACATGGAAAAACAAAGAAAAGAAAATTTTAAAAAATCCTACAGTAAATTCAACTCTGAAGATCAGTATTAGTGAATGAGTTTTCACCATGCCAGCAAATCAGTGTCTTTAACAAATAACATCAGTTGCTACTCTCCTTCCACAGCCAGTAGCAGCCTGTTTCAATCACTCATGTCACTCCAGTCACTGACAGCTCCCCTTCTCCTTCAAGCTTTCCCTTCTCTTTTCTGCTTCTACACCTTCTGCAGCTGTTTTATATTTCTGCCTAAACATGTCATGCCAGATAATGAGGCAACCAAAGCCCAGATGCAGTGTGACTACTTTATATGCAGATGAGCCTAATGCATACACGCTTATCCCTGGGGGAAGTGGCAGTCTCAAATCTTAAAGTAGGTGCCTCGGTTCCCCAGACAGCTACTGGGAGAGACTGGTTCACCTCCAAAGCACAGAGATGCCACCCTATCTATCTTTCTATAGACCGTACAGGGAATATAGATACCCTCAGCGTGTGAGCTGAAGCAACTGAAAAATGCAATGTTGGCTCCAGAGGACACAGATGAAGCTGGGCACTCGTATGCCCAGACGGGAGGGAGCCTGACGGTCACTGGGACAGAGAGAGACCTTGTTTTTCAGCCCATACAGCTACCTCTGTTGTAAAACCTGGGAAGTCTTGGAATAAGTTTCCCCCTTCCCCGTGATGCTGCCCTAAGCACTACCTGCAGCTCCCTCTTGCAGGGTACCTTTCTGTCCTTCTGCCTTGGATTCTGCATGGCCTCCTGCCTCACCTTGGGCTGGAAAAGTGCCATACATTCACAGATTGTAGGCAAGTAATAGCTCACACTCTGTAATTTAAAAATCGATTTTAGAAAGCTTACAATTCCCTCAAATCTTTTAATGAGGAAAAGGTATTTGCAGGCAGCAAGCGAATTTGATTTCCATGAAGAAACCTGTAAAGTAAAATATATATTAGAATAAGTACTTAATGATTCAATTTAATATGGAGTGCTAATTTAACATTTCAGTATGACTACTCGGCTTTTTATTTTTCTAGTGTGTTAGAAGTTGCACAGGACCCTGGTTAATTTTTCCAAGCCGTAACAAGGTGTGTTGTTGTAGTCAGTGCAGAAGAAACCTACCCAAGACTAAGTAGTTCGTTAAGTAAAACTTTCCTTAGTTTTAATTAACAACAAGCAATTTCCAAAGTAAAAGAGCAATATGGAATTTTATTTCATTAAAAGCTCTGGGTTTTGCTATCCAGACAGAAATTTTACATGTTCAAATTTAGCAGGGAATTCCGGTTCCTCACTGGTAAGACAACACATGTATAACACCAAGGAGCATTTTATATTTAACATGTAGAATTTTTTCTTCATGAACATGATCCTCCTTCAGATTCTGCTTTTCCTGTCCTCTGTATTATATGAGATAGCTGAATATTAAAAAGTTAGAAATGTGAGTTATTACTGTATACCAATATATTTAATTTTAGCAGCAACATAATTTTTTGCTCAGGTTCTCTGCAAGGGGAAAACCCAGTCTGAAGGAGGAATGGATTCAACAAGAAAAAATATCTGCAGGTTGAGATACAAGCATACTATTTTGTTTCTGCTTCGTGATCAGATTGCAATTCCCAGGATTTAGTGGAGTTTAAAAAGCACCCTGGTGCTCATGATCTGATCACAAGGCAGAAATAATACAGTATGCCTGTTTCTTATTCTGTTTGTTGAAACAAGTGATCGTGACAATTGCCAAAATGTGCCATGTGACTACGCATACAATAATTCAATTAATTGTAAAGAATGCCTCCTTGACAAAAGCACAACTGTCCTGATGAGGCTTTATACATTGAGACAAATCCTGTGTTGAGGACTGTGAGTCACTCTTATTCAAAAGGTTTTTGTTGCTTTATTTTCATACGTGTTTTACTTACAATGCATTGAGCGCATCGCATTCCAGGAAGGCGGTATTAGTTAAGGCCTTAATATGATTGCCTTCAAAATCCCTGAATAACAATAAGGAAAGTGGTTTTATTCATGAATTGTGTAATAGTTTTGCAGGAGGGAGTTTAAGCTCTGGGATAGTCTTCTTTTTTTTTTACCTTCCTTTATTTCTTTCTTACAAAATTAGCCCAAATTTATTACCTAGTTTTGAATATGAATGTAAATACCAAACAAAGCAAATTATATCCTTTTCTTTGTTGTGATTTCATCTCTATTTATGGCCCAGCTTGACAGCCATTTCAGCAATAATAGGCTAATACATTGACATTTCTTATGTGTAATCTGTGTACCAGAATACATAGAGACCACTAGGCAGAGATTTTACATTTAATTGTAACGTATATCTATATATCCTAAGTTATACTTAGGATAAACACACATTCACAATAAATGATTTCATTTTCATTGCAAAACTAAAGTGAAAGACAGTATTTTGCTAAAATCGTGAGAGGCATGAGAAAAAGAAGCAGCTCTAAAGATTTATGTTGGCAGAGGACTGTGGTATTTTGTAGACAGTCATTGAAACATCGTGAGGTTCAACTTTGGCAAGGTTATACTTTTTGTTAGAATGTCACACCTTTAAAAGTGCCTTGGTCTAACAGAATAAACAAAAGATGCAGTTTTTATCTGCACAGAAAAAGATATATTCATTTATCAAATGAGTTTTTTGCATAATTGATTTGCATCCAGTTAGTAAGAGGCATTTGAGTACAGATCTTGGGAAGAGTCTCAAGTCTCAAGTGAATTACTTATCATTGATCTTCATAAATTAAAACATGGTTAGAAAACAAGATGTTTCATCATACTTCATAACACAATATGTAAGTGTAAGAAAGATATGCAAATGTAAATTTTTGAGAGAAAAATCCAAGATTAGATTTAGTTACATTGCTTTAAAATTTAAGGGAAATTTAGATTTTACAGAAACTACACAAGAAAAAAGATTTTTTAAGTTACCAGTAGCAAAACATAGCACAAACAGTTATTTTTTTGGATACTAGCTTATTAAGGTATTTTATTTATAAGTAATGGATACATTGAATGACCGAGGAATACGCTAAATTGAACAACTTGGAAAAAAAATGCGTTCATTAAATAATTTACATTCTCAGTATGGGTAACATACGTTTTCCACACATGCTATGACCTTTCTCAAACTCTTTCCCATGGGAGCTGGTAAGGTGGAAAGGTATTTCAGCTCCTGCCCCATCCATTGCTTCAGTGCTTACTCTGTGGAGCATGGTCCAAAGGCTTCTGATGCCAGCAGCTGTCTACCATGAGCTTGGCTGAGACAGTTGAGTCAAGGAATCATTAAAGACACAAGGGTTTTTATCTTCTTTGCCCTGGGCCAAGGGACTAGTAGCAAAAAATTTTCTGCTAGCAAAACCAAGTAATTTATTTCCCTGGATACTATTAAAAACAGCTGCTAGCTTCTCTAAGAAACCAAGATTATCCTTTTCAGTTGCTGGTTTACTCGATGAGGGTGATGGAAAATGCTTATAGGACTTCACGTCTCCTTCCCGCTTACTGTAAGCTCTGCCTTATATGGAATTTTCTGTTATAGTTGTCACAGAGATATCTGCCTGGGGAATTGTTCAAGTACCTAAATACTGTTTCGGTTTTCTAAAAAGAGATGCTAGGTGTCTGCTGGTTGTATCCAAGAATTTCCAGTTTAGATCGTGAGTTTCCTGTAGGCGTTCTGAGAAGACAGATACGATTCTACATTTTACAGCTTTGGAAATGTGCTTTAGTTTTAACAGAAACATAGTAAAGATAGCCATAGCATGGAAGACGCCTATGAGAAATCCAAATCCAAATCCAAATTTGGATCCAGACATGGTAAATATGGGAAGCTGACAAGCATGATTCCTTCATGAAGATGTCTGAAAGTCTTAAAGAAAGAAAAGAACTTGGAGGAAAAGCAAAAAGATAGAAAGGAAAGCTACTTGGATATTGAACAATACCAATATGAAAATGTGCAAAAGCAATACTTACCGAAAAAGCAAAGACTTTAGACCAGTAAATAACTGCTGTGAAATTTTCATATTGGGTTATAATCTAGAATTCTGGAAAGAAAGAATAGTTTACTACATCACCAATCCTTGTAAAGAAACAATGAAAAAAGGACTGAGATGAGCAAATAATGAGGGAGCTTTTCCTCTGCAAATCCAAAATAACTAGACCTAGTTATTACTTCCAGAAATTGAAACATAACTTGTGTGATAAGGAGTTGCAAGCTGCAGTAGTCATTCCAGATTTGTTGTGCAGAATGTCATTTGCAGACATAGCTTTACTGCCGTGTTCCTTTCTTTTTAGATCAGTGCCATAAACACACGCACTGCCAGTGATGAATGGTACTTTTACAGACGGAGAAAATGGGTACTCACAGCCCTTTCAATTTGTGTAGATCTCCGAGTACCCCAGGTTTCAAACTAGTGATACCTTTATGCCTGAGATACCTGTTGACAAAAACATATAACACGGGAACTAAAAGGAGAAAGCAGAAACCTTTCAGACAGTTGATAAGAACAACCAGAAAGATAAAGAACTGTGACAAGCAATATTTGATTTTAAAATGCCGAGTGAAAGTATTTTAATGTTTCTGTCTCATAAAAGGCTGTCTGTTACTGCAAGGGCAGTAGCATTTGACTTAATCTTTTTTAATAATCATAGTTGGAATGATGCTGGGTAACACATTAAAAATGTGCTTTTATAATAGTTTTGCACTGCACTGGGATGGATCTGTTTTGCTATGATACAATGGACAACTTTTGCCTAGGTGTTATACATATGCTTTTTAGACCAAGGTAGACATAGTAAAAATGCTTTGCATTTATATACAGTAATCTATCAAAATGTCAATACCTGTAGCTTGTTATTCAAAATTTGATAAGGAACCGAAAAGATTAGCCTGATTTTCAAAGGCACTGAGTTTGCATCAGCTGTTGGAAGTGGTAGGGATACCCGGGTACCTAATAGCGCTGTAAATACTGACATTTGAAAAATTTGGCCAATATGGTTTGTGAACATCAACTAATGAGGCAGTGTCAGGTAGACATAGTAGGTGAAGTTTATAATGGGTTGATAATGATACAAAAAGAAGCTCAGCGATTTGTCTTTGCCCCAGTGTGCAATTAGAGTCACAGCAAGAGTTAAAATTCAGGAAGTGCTCACATCTTTTTCGAGCCGCTGGAATATGCAGAACAGTGGTTGGATGAGACTTTGAAGGGCTGAAGTTTAGACGCCATTTCCTGTATTGTGGAAAGCTGGTTGCTCTGTGATACCCAAGAGGCAATCACTTATTTAAAAAGGCAAAATAGGGCAATAATGTACTCACAAATTTCTGAGCTTTGCATAGTCTGAAGAATGCTTTGCTTGATATTGTCTGAATGCAGTTGTGTTGTAGAAATCCGGTACAGGTAAGGTGAGAAAGCCAGGATAATCATGATTAGACTGATTAGACATGATTAAACTTCTTAGAAATGCAAATGTTTTATAATCCCATATTTATCCCCTTCTGCCATTTTAAGCACCCTACTAAATTAATGCCTCGTGTAACACCACTGAAGTCAGATTTAATATTTCCCACCAGAACAGAACTTTCTAATGACTTCTTTGAAGCTATTCTGTATGCGTCTGTCTCCAGGGTGTGTCATGTTCCATTTCTTGATTATGCTTTTGGAATAGAAGATCATAGGGTATAAAAAATAAGATACAAAATAGAAAGCAGTGGAGGCTGGGGACAAAAGCCAATACTGTTCCAAGCTGCAGGTATATTATTTTGAATTTTATTAAATGTGAACCATCACTAGCCATCCTTCTTGGCACACTTATGCCAACATACATTGCACCTGCTGATGCAACTCAGCTGAACATTAGTGGCATGTATATTTTGTTTATACAAAATTGGTTCTAGCGCTCTGATACAGTCCTTTCACATGACTGTTATTCTTGCAGGCTGCTAACCGCTTTTGGATGGAAGGCAGCTTGAGCTGTTATTAGGAACTGTCAAATAAAAGGCATACACCATCCAGTCAGAAGCAAGAGCTAAACTCGAATACTGTGTACTTAGGGGTTTTATGAGGATTTATCTTAAGCCTGGTATATGAATTCTTACCCTTGGAGCTGTCCCTATTTTCTTATGTAGACCTCATACATGCTAGCTTTGTATGTATGCCTTAATCCTATAAGAATTTATCTGAGGTGTAGGGCTGACTGATTGATTGATTGATTTTTTTGTTATTAACAACAGCCTTATTTAAAAAGGACACAAGTCATTGTACCTGACAATGTAATATGTATGAACGCCTTCCTTCTTCATAACTGGAGGAAGGTCAGACTAGTTCCTACAGGAACTTGGAGGAAGCTGTATTGAAAGCTCTCCAAGTCAAATTCCAATAAAAAGGCCATCCTGCTGTATAAAGAACATGGCAGACACCACCCAGCTTGGAAAAAAAAAAAGTACTGGTGGTCTGTGAGAGGATTGACTACACAGGAGAACTTGTCATTTGTACAGCTACTTGCATAATTTTGCAATTGGTTTCCATGGTAGCTTAACATCAAAAAAGAAAGAAAATGGGAAAAAATTAAAAAGATGCTTTATTTACCCTTTAAAAACAGTAAGGTGCACTTTCATGACAAAATGGTGGTATGTCTCATTAGACAGACTTATTTTCTGCTTACTTATTTTTCTATGGCAGGGAGCAAGATCTCTGTGTATTGCATACAAAACTGCCTGCATCTGTACACATCTAGCTACACTGGAAGACCAACATGATCAAAACATGAATTTCAAAGGCAAATTCCATGCTGTACTGTTAAAAAAGTGATCACACAGGTGACTGTATATTGATTTTGTTCATACTATATATTCCAGGACTCATGTAATAATTTAATAAACTGTCAAGATACTCACATTTTCTTCACCTTTGTACACTTGCTGAAAACTTCATCTGGAAGAGAATGGATCTGGTTGTGTGTAAGTGACCTAAAAGTTATCGGTAACTGATGTTTAAATTAGGTCTTAACTGGTCAGTGTTGCAACTGTCAAAAATCAGACCTTACATCTGGGTGCAGCTGACACAGGCTCAGACCCCAGAAAGGACACATTCCATTTGGGCACATTCCATTACGTTACACTGGGTCCAGTACGTTGGGTGCATTACTTTGCCTGTGAAACCTGGGTAACCTCAGCTTCTTTGTCATCTGTCCTTATTGTTTAAATCTGAGCTGAAGCTCGAGTGCCCTCCTGGGATTAGCTGGGAGAAGACAGGCCTTCCCTTTGGTTTGTTTGGAAAGAAAATGTACTTGACGGCTTGAACAAGCTAGCTGAAGGCCAGCAAACTTCCTTGATGAGTTTTAAGACTGGCCTCTTTTAAATATTTTCCTTCTGTGCTGGTTTTGGCTGGGATAGAGTTAATTTTCTTCACAGCAGCTAGTATGGGGCTATGTTTTGGATTTGTCCTGGAAACAGTGTTGATAACACAGGGATGTTTTCGTTACTGCTGAGCAGTGCTTACACAGAGTCAAGGCCTTTTCTGCTTCTCACCCCACCCCACCAGCGAGTGGGCTGGGGGTGCACAAGAAGCTGGGAGGGGACAGAGCTGGGACAGCTGACCCCAATTGACCAAGGGGATGTTCCATACCATATGGCGTCATGCCCAGCATAGAAAGCTGGGGGAAGGAGGAGGAAGGGGGGAACATTTGGAGTGATGGCGTTTGTCTTCCCAAGTAACCGTTACACGCGATGGAGCCCTGCTTTCCTGGAGATGGCTGAACACCTGCCTGCCCATGGGAAGTAGCAAATGAATTCCTTGTTTTGCTTTGCTTGCGTGCACGGCTTTTGCTTTACTTATTAACTGTCTTTATCTCAACCCACGAGTTTTCTCACTTTTACTCTTCTGATTCTCTCCACCGGGGTGGAGTGAGCAAGCGGCTGTGTGGTGCTTAGTTGCTGGCTGGGGTTAAAACACAACACCTTTGGTGATCCAGAGAGATCTTTGAGAATTTCTCATGTTAACAATTATTCAGCCATTTATAAATTTTGACAACCTGTAGGGCTGGAGCTGGCAAAATTAAATAGGGAGCTGTCAGTCATCATTAAGAACCAATAATCCTGAAATTCCTGCTTTGGTAACTTCAGCAATATTTGGTGGGTGCTCATTACCCCAGTGCTGGCTGCACAACCAGTCATCTTTAGTGAGTGGCCTGGGGCTGACAGGCTTTAAGCAATAGGAATGACGCACCCAAATAGCATTCAACTCACGTAATTGCATCTACAGTGGAAAATGCACATCTCAGCTAACACCCCAAGCTCTCTTTAGAGGAGAGAAGTAAACATGTTCTGTGTGCAGTTCATATGACCTGTATTAGATGAGTGGTTTACAGTGTTGACACATATATTTTGTCAGATGAATTCCACACTGAAGTGGGCCTTGCAGCAAAATGCTCACAGCATTCACTACATACCAGTAAATCACCTAGTAAATATCTATAGTGGGTCAACCTTTTCTGCAGTCTCTGAATGCAGAGGGCCCATACTTGGTAGTGTAGCACTATGCAAAGTGTGTTTCGGCATCTTTGTAAAACAGCTTTATGCTGGAGAACAAAGGGAACTCTACTTACGGGAGGCTTACGCTACTTGAAACAAGTGGAACAGACATTAAATTAACAGCAGCACATTCTAGTTCTGTTTCCATGCAGCTGCAACCTTCTGGGTATTGGTGGAGACCTGGGAAAAGGGATTCTTGAGTGAATGTCTTACATATGACCCACCAAATATGTCTAATCAGATGGAGTGTCATTCTAAGACCTCTTTTTAGAAAGGGATTGGACATCTAGAGGCAACACACTCAAATTACCCTAGTAAGGTTCACTTATCAGGAAGGCTATAAAACAGTGATGCTGCACTTCCTAGACTGCGGTGCTTTACATGTAATGAAAGCAAATGTAAGTAAAACATAAATCAAGTTTGATATCCTACTGTCCATAAGCTACAATAAGTACTTGATGTACATATAAATTTATATATGCATACAAATGAGAACATCTGAGAAACTGCAGATGGAACAGTTTCCACTGGAGAATGAAGATTTGTTTAAGTCACTACACTTCACTAAGAAATTGGATGCTTTGATTCTAGTGCAGACCAGAGGGAACACAGAATATAAACTTGCCTCTTGCTTGCCAAGACACTGTCCTTGCTTTCTGGGATTTAAGGGAAGGGCTTTTTGGGTACCCCAGCTTGGCAGTCCATCTGAAGAGCTGTCCCAGAGCTGTAATACTTTGACTGAGCTGAGGCTTTTGGGCTTCTGACTCTTCACCAATAGGCAGGAAGAAATATTTTAGAAGGGATCAACATAAAACATTTCAAGATTTATTTTTTTTTTTAATGTTTCATAGAGAATCCTTTCTTTTTGCTTTGGTTCTTGAGTGGGATGAAAACAAATACTGACTTTCCAAAAGTTTCCAGAAATGTAATTACCATTTTCCTGCAACTTTATACAGCTGCAACCTGGCACTAACAAGTAAGTTCCACATTGCATTACTCTGCTCTGCTCTGGTATGCATGCAAAGAGCTCTGGGAAAGTAAAGGAGTTCCCTGAGTGCATCTAAAATTCCAGATATCTCTATAATTATAGTAAATATATGTATGCAATGAAAAGCCTTAGAAGTGTAAAATAGTTTAAGGATATTAATAAGGGCATTAGGATTAGGTTAGAATTCTTCTGATAAATCCAGATAATTAAGCTTTCCGTGAACCATATCAAAGATACTTGCCCATCCACTATTATCTCCTATAAAGAGTGGTAATGTTTGTCAGCTGTACTTTAAATTGTCTATCAGCTTTTAATGGAAACCAGAACATTAATGCCAATTTGTGTGGCGTACATGTGTTTTCTTATATGGGATGGAACCAAAAGTAAATCTTCAAACAGATTGTTTTTATTGTCTTTTCTGCTGATTATGAGTAGCAATTATAAGCCCAAATCAAGAAATCTAATGTAAATTGAATATCAGAAGTGTACCAGACTATAAGCATGGCGGAGAGAGAGAAATAGAGAGAGAAATCTAATGTTGATGCAAAATATTATTAGAAGATGTGTTGATAAAAAGAACTGAATGCTAAAGAAGAATGATTAATGTAGTGCAGAAACTCATACTGCAGTACATGGTATAACATGGAGAGTTACAAATTATTTACAGTGCAAACCTACAAATGATAATGGAAATGTTCTAGGACAAGACTGAAAGTCAGAACGTGACTCAGTAAAAAACAGAAAGTTTACACCAGTTTCAGTAAATGAATATGTTTGGTGATCTCAAATTTCAGGCAAAACCATGGAAAATGATGAGAACAAATCATTACTGGACCAGCTAAATGTATAGGTAATTGTACAAGTTATATGAGATTTGAGAGAAAATCAGTTAAAAGTTATAAAGCTTAATAATTTTTTTTAATAGATTGGCAGAAGGTAGGAATTTCTATTAGATATGGAGAATATCAGCCTTTGGGGCAATCAGTGTTAGTATACCAGAGTGCAGTTTGGAGCTAGTAGCAGCACTGGTACGTAGGTGAGTGGTAACAGGAAAGGTGCAGTGTGGAAAGTCATAAACACAAATGACCACATCGAAAGATGGTAGCTGAGAGGTGATGGTAATGAAAAAAGAAAGAGGCACAGGAGGATGATTTGATATTCCTAGGAAGAAGAAAAGGAAGTGAAAGAGATGTAAGAACTTCACCAGGAGGCAGGTGGGGAGGGAGGATACAAAGCAGGAGATGACAGTGGAGTTGACACATAATCTTCTGACCCAACATGCTTCAGAGTCACAGAAGTCAAACGTGATGTAGAGGGAATCATGCTCCAAAATAGGGATAATTTATTAGCCAAAAAAGGAGTTTGGTCCCATTGATCTGACTTCCTCATTGGTCTTTTGGATTGAGAGTGGGCGTGGAGATCAATAAGACAGAGAGGAATGGTAGTGTGATCACCATCAAGTGCATATGTGCTTATGCATGTATACCAACATATGTATATATCTAAGACTCTTACAACACTTGAAATCGTCACAGAATAAGAATTCTTCACTTCTACTGGTAGAAATCCTTACTGAGCATAAGTACCCCTACTTATGTGCAGGAGTTTGTGCACCCACTTTGAAGGCTTCCCCACACAGATATGCAGTGATTACCCACTGTCCACAGCGGAGGATAATATAATAGGGATTCTACAGGAATCTCACCACTAGAGTCTGCCTGGGGCATGCCTTTAGACACCCTATCAGTTTTCTTTGCTGACCAGCATGGTGTAATTCCCTCATTCACTGAAGAAAATAAAATATTCAATTACATTGAAAACCCCAGAGTTGTCAGGCTTGTGGATCATCTGCCGACTATTAGTGATTCAGTGTGTATTAGCTGCAGGAGCATATCCGACAACCAGATTTTGTTTCTGTATACTTACAGATGCTGCAGTACTCACCACAGTTCTCTCACAGAATCTGCACCATTCTCACAGTCATTTATGCTAGCACAATGAAATGCCAGCAGGAGGCACGTCATATGATTTCTGCATGGAAAATAACCCTTTTGGCAGACAACACCAACTGAAATGTCTTCCATCAGCCAGGATTCTGAGAAAATATGGGAAGACATTTCCTCTATAGCAGAGCATGTTTCAAATTAGAAAGGCCTGATAAAACCACAACCACAGCATGTGACAGAATATTTTCATTTTTCATTTTAAAGTGCATTGTATGTCATTTTAATTCTGCCTTTTGCATTACAGTGTGAGCCACAAATGGCTTACCACCACTGAAATTTAGAAGAGACAGCTTAAAATTTCTGTTTGTTTTTCTTCTCTCTTTCCCATCATCTGCAGAACACATTGCTGGCCAGAAAGAAACTTATCAATGTACTTTCCTGGTAGACTGATTCCTTGAAAGTGTGAACATTAAGTAGCAGAACCCTGCAGCATGGCCAGGGATGGACAGGGAAGTGGTACTTGGGTGCTCCTGGCTAGGGGGGAATGGAAGTCTCATGTGAAGAGAGAACTTCCAGCTGGAGCATGTGGAAAGCCACTTCCCATGCCGAAGGCAGGTGGGCAACAGGGAAGTGTCCACTTACATGTCAGAGAGGTACAACTACTAAGAACACTTACTGCACACAATTACAGTAAAATCTTTGAGCAATTGGCAAGTCAAATCTTGATACGAATCTGCAAAGTTGGTTTCAGATTTATGGCTTTTCTGTTGGGATTTTTTTGCAATAATGCAATTACATTTATAGTCTTGTAAATCACTCATTTAGACAAGATGTTCAAAGCAAGCAAATAGTTTTTTTATTTCCTCTATTGGCACATATCACAAATGACTGGTTTTCTGCAGAATGTTTGCAAGAAATCTGCTCTTTTTTTTCATTACAGGTATGGAGCATATGTCCATTTGCAAAAACACTTTTTCCCTTTCACAAAGTTTACAGGAGCTTTTATGGCCAAGAAAAACTAATGAAAGAACGCTAAAACTGCAAAAAAGCAAAACTGCAAAAAAGAAAAAAAACAAAATAGAAAACTTCTTTGTATCATACAGAGCTGATTCTGTTTTTACTCATTAGCATCGTCTTTGAAAAGTGAAGTTCAAATTTGACAAAGCAAATTTGGTTATAATCTTAGTTGAACAGGCAGAAACGTCTATGGACCCACCTTGCAAAGGCAGTATAGACCCACCTTGCAAAGGCAGACATGCTGACTCTAGACACAGGAGACTCCTATGGGACTATATACAAGATTAAAATGAAACATATGGGATAAAATTATAAGGAGGAATTACAGAAACAAAGTGAAGTAATCCAATTCCTATGAGGCCAATGGACAATTAGGGGCTATATAGTATCAGCAAGGATGGAAAGAGCAGAAATTCAGCTAAACTGTAATCTTTAAAAACGGAGTATGTTTTAGTCTTATCTAACTAACACTGTCCTAATAATACTGCTTTTTGTATGATGCAAAGAATTGAGGTTGAGGCACAATGATAGCAGATGAAATACATAGTTGATTCCAAACTCAGGCTTGAGATCCAAATTCAATTAATTTTGGAAATCTTGTCAAGATATGCCTTGCCTTTTAAGTGAGATACCTCTAACATTCTCTTGCTACAAAACTTAAAAGATGGCTGAAGAGGTTTAGACTAGCTTTTCTGAAGGCTTTTGTTGGGATCCACTATGTGGATAAAAATAAGTAGTTTAGACTGGTTAAACTATAGATCTTTGTATATCAGTATTTTAAATAACTTTACAATTAGACTCTGATAGTTTGCTTTTTTCCTCAAAGTCCTTATGGTAGTGCCAGTATTTTTAGTTCTAACTCATTTTTTCATGTATCAGATATTACACAAAGGTTGGACTGGAAAAAGCTCTCTTTCTGTATTCATCCAGGCACAGAAAAAGCATTTTTTCAAAGTACATGTCTATGTTCAGTATGGCCTGACAGTCCCTTTTAAAGAACTGAGTGTGTCCATGACCTCTCAAGAGAAGCAAAGCTACAACAGAACGCATGTGGGGTAGCAGAGCTGAAAATGAATCCTGAGTCTCTCCGTGCTCTCAGCATTCAGTTAGTTGCCTGTGAAGACAAGAAACCAGCTATTATCTAAACAGAAAGGGCTTTCTCTCTTCATTTTCTCTTTGAGTCTTTAAATTCATTTTAACTTGTCTTAATTTGCTCTTTTATCAAGCATAGTGCATTTACTTCCCTGATGGCTGCAGTTGTTCGTGACACACTTTCCAGTAACGCTGACACACAAACAACGGTGTCATCTGCTGGGTATCCACATCCATTCTCATCAACGTCTGCAGTATTATGTGGAGCAGGTCCATAAGACTCGTGATTTACTACTCCACAGACAGCACCTGGCTGATGAATATATACAGATAAAAGTGGAAGCTTCTCTTTCAAAGCAATAATGCCATAAAAGCAGTTCTTTATTCACCATGTGATAAAATTAAATCTTCATATTTCTGCCTATGATGGAGTTGCTCCTTCTCTACTTACTACTAAATTTCCCCTATTTCTCACCATAAATTTCTGAGTGGCAAAAATCGACCAAACCATATCGCATATTACTGTGGATCAGCTAGGTTGATGCAACATGTGCACAGTTCTCGAACATGTCACTGTTATTCAATGTGCTTTAATGAAACAAGTCTATAAATTGATTGCAAACTTGGTAGTGCAAGCAAGGAGTGTTGTCTCTTTCAGTGACTGTGGTTGTAGGAACAGTTTTGTTTAAAGCAGAAAAACTGAAACATTCTTTGCTAATGTCCAAGTTGTGCAAAAGCTCTCCTTTGCAATAAGACTGATCCAGAGATTTCAGCACTGTTAAAATTGGTTTAGTGAAAGCCCTTGTTGAATCAATACTGCCTGGAGCTGTTGTAACACACATAATTAAGGCACATTTCAGATGATAACAGAATATATTTTTTTGGATCCTATTATTACTGCTCCCATGTCACTGTGAGAGCAGACAGGTCAGTTTGCTTTACTTAGCTTCAAAATCACTGAAATATTATTGACTGAGAGCTCAGTGGGAGTACAGCTGTTGTTAAGGTCACATAATGCTTAAGAAGGAAGAGATGAAAAGAAAAAAACCAACCAAGTATGTAAAATGAATCGCACTTAGAATCAGTAAAAATCATTGGAAAATGGAAAGAGAAGTCTTTACATTTCTGGATCCTGTTTCAATGAAGACACACACTAAAACATACACAAAATCATTTACTTGTGCACAGATCTAAGTTTTCATAACCATTCTTTTCCACCAATATGTTTTTTTTCTAGCTGGGAAAAGGAAGACTTGGTTTTATATAAAATTGGAAAACAACAACTTGATATATTCAAACTACAAGCTGGAGAGATGTTTGATGAACTGCAAGAACTGTTGTCATAAAACTTTGAAAATGCTGTTTTATGACAAATGTCATAAAACTTTGAAATGTTCAAAAAACATTTGAAAATGCATGATTGCCAGCATGAAACATGCATGTAATGGCCTGAATGGTGAGCAGGATTAAAGCAACAATGCAAATTAGATACCGTCTGTTTGCGAGATTTAGAAAATCTACAGAAATGGCACTAGTCATCAGGTTTTCACATTAATCTAAAATGTGCTTGGTTTAGGGTTCCTGCATTTACTATGGTGACAGACTCTTCATCCACGGCACTCCACAGGAAAACAACATCCCTGAACTCTCTTTTTGAAATGAACGGATCCTTTACCAGGTTATTATTTTCCTTGGTTGAAAAGTGAGTCACACTATAATTTATGCTCAGTAGTTGTATGACACTTAAATATGATCGATTGCCACACTTATAATAGCTGGGGGTTTTTTATTGTCAGAACTGAACAACTCAAGTGATCACTAGCCTGCCTTGGTACTATTATTAAGGTCTAGACTGTAAATCCCTTCCTGACACTGAGAAGCAGTTACTCACTGAAGAGGGCCTGTAGCTGCTGTGAACAGCAGTTCATCATAAAAAGAAAAGGCTTAAAAGTCTGGATTTAAATATTTTATCCTTAAATTTGTCAGGCATAGAATCTCTAGGCACTGATATAAAAAGTCTGATACGGCTGTTGAAGATACCTAGTCTCTCAACTACATCAGGAGATCCTCCTGGGCTTATCAGTTCAGACTGGTAAGAGTTCCTCAAGTCTTGCAGTTTCAGTCACTGATGTTTTAGACGCAGTTTGGCTAGCTAGCATCAATTACAAAGTTACGGCTCCGATTTGAATAACCTTCTTTCCACTCAGGAGCATGCCAGTTTTGTTTCTCTAACGTGCCTAGGATGCTGTATAATTACTTTCCACAGGCCTTGGCATGTGAGGGTAGTTGTGTGAAGTTTCCTTCTGGCTGGGAAGACTTCGTGTCACGGCGGCCTGTTGGAGAGAGCTTTCTGGGGAAGAAACAGGCAGAAAAGGGAGCCGCGCACCGGCAGCCGTCAGAGGGCGGCACAGCACCGCCAACGCCGCCAGACCGGCTGCCTGCTGCGGGCCCTTGCTGGCGGCATTAACAGGGTTTATAGGCAAGTGATGCTTTCCCCTCTTTTGGAGTGGATTCATACATCTGTTCTAGGAATTGTAGAGTACACACCTAGTGAAGCCTAAACAGCCTGTAATCAATACCCGTTTTATGTTGCAGATGTTTTCCCCAGAAACATGCCGCAGGTGTGGGTTTCCCAGACATAACTGCGTCCTATGACATTCCCGAAGCTGCTATACCGAACATGTACATTTGTAGACACGTTATAAGAGGAGAGGGCAAGACGGGAGCTGATGGGTTATTCTCTTCATATTTCTGTACCTCTCGGAACGCAGTTATGCGAGGGCTGTGAGGACTTATCCACACAGGAAAAAATCTTTTGCTTGTACCTGTGGTTATCCAAGGCTTTTGAGCTGGCACCTGTTAGGATGGAAGCTGCGCTGGCTGCCTTGGAGCGCCCAGTCATCTTGGGTTCGATCCTTCTCTGGGGTAGTTTGAACTAGTCTGGTTTGGCTAAAGGGAACAAAGAATTTGCTGTTAAACCAAGATAATTTATGGCAGAATTGGTTCAAGCCTTATTGCCTACTCTTGATGGGGAGTATATGGAAAAAGCAATTTGAAAGAATGGTAAGGTGGATATTTATATTTTTTTATAACAGTTCAAAATAAATGAAGATACATTTTTTTCATGGTGTGTAAATAGGAAACATAGTAAGGGATGCTTTGGTAATAAATTATTTCCAACTTTTTTTTCTTCTAATCGAACTTGTAACAATGAAAGCAATATATTAATCTGTGTAATGAAAAGATGAGTCATTGTATGGTTTTTATTAACCACATTGTCTTAAACCAAATGTTGGAAACAATAAAAAAAAGTTTATGTTAAAATAAAAACTCTACATGAGTAAAATTTCCTTCAGAAATAACAAAACATAGTGATTTAAAAATAGGTTTTTTTAAGTAGAGTATTTAGGAAAATTCAGTACATTAAAATACTTCATATTCCACTCCTTTGTAACAGGGTGTGTACAGAACAAATAATGTATTCTCTAATACTTATTTTCTGTCTCTAACAGGCTGGCAATTTTGAAAATTTCTTTTCTTCACAGCAATATATTTTCTGTTTCAGTTTCTTATTTTGATTACACTATAACCTGTCCTTTACGCATTATTAGAAAAAATGCTATTTTATTAAATAACTTTTCACAAGCTGAGAAATTACCGTTCATGAGCTAATTACAGTGAAAACCATTTATCCACTTTTCTGTAATGCTTCAGGAGTTCCTAAGCGTAAGAAAACTATTCATTATTAAAAAAGAAATTGTGCAGGAACTGAAAAGTCTTAATTTTGGAAAATTTGTGTAAATGGAATACTGTAGCTTCTACTTGTATATCGTTATATACAGTGTTCCTATGGGAAATAACTTTTCTCATAGGAGCAATCTTTGAGGCAATCATTTCTGATATTGAAAGTGCTCTATGAAATGTATAATTCTAATTTTAATATGCTGATACTGAAAGGATTTTCTTGGCCAAATTACCACAAATTTTGTTGCAATAGAGAAATATTTATGAAAACTCAGTTGCTAAGTTAAATGCTTATTTTTTTCACCTAATATGTAGCAAATGTGTTATGATACTGGTGTGAAGCTTGCTGTTTACAACAATGTTTTATTATGTCAAGTACTTTTTCAAAAAGCGCCAGTATATCCTTTAGTCTTACATTCGATGAATTTAATTTCATCAAATTGAGAGTAGCCTGGTTGGACTATTCTGTCCTTTTATGAAATCAAATTTCCTCATGTGCTATAAACATTTTTTTTCCTAAAAATATGATTTTCAAAATCATGTAAATGAAAATTCCTTACTGATTCCTTACTTTAGATTAAATTCCTTGTTAATTCCTTTATGTAGATGAAAATTCCTTACTGTGTCCCAAAAGGCAATCAGGTTTATAAAGAATTAAGAAGAAGCGGTCTTACCTTGGGTTTCTAACAGAGGAACAAAATGGAGCAGAAATAGCATTGCTGCCAGTCTGATGTCAGTAAGATTAAGAGAAGGGCTATAGTATATTTATGGCCATCAAGCAGTACTAATGCTCTGGACATCTTACTAGCTGCTCTCATAAGGGAATCTCCAGTTCAGCTATGTGTGGCATTGAGCATGCTTGCAGCCTGCTGCTTCCCAGCTCTAAAGAGAAGTCTCTTGTCACCCATCAGGTTGTTGCCAATTATTTAAACCATAGTAACAGTTTTGTCTGGCTTCTGGATTACTGCTGCTTTCGTCTGAGAGAGTGTAAGGGATTTTGATATTACTAGATTCATGACTGATTTCTAATTTTGGGTTATAGGAGGTGTTTCTTTTCTAATAACAGTAAGTTACCTTTGTAAGGGAGATAAACGTCTCTAAACAGTTTGCTGTTATTATATTGCAACTGGGATTACAAAGCAAAGATGTCAGTTTGAATTTTTTTAGTTACAATGCCGTCTAAGTACGAACATCCAAATACTTAAACATGTAATCAAACATCGCGTAGAGTTGGCCCACTGAACTCAGTTGCTTAGTTGTCTCCAAGAGTGAATTCTGAAATAGCAGTTTCTCAAAGAAAGATCATTTCCCCTTTGCTCTAATTATTAGTCTGGAAAGTTAATATATTTCTGCCCCATGTTATGGAAGCCTTATATGTGTCCCTCACAATGAAAACTTTTTTTTCCCACCCAAAGAGGGTACCACAGACATGTAGAAGATCTTCTGCTATAACACTATCTGCATTTAAAATTATGCAGGACAGACACACTGCTCTAACATTAATACATCATTTTGTGTAAGGTTTCAGTGCATTTAACTAATATGTGTGACTAGTGTCGCTGTGTTCTTCCATTGCATATTTTTATTTAAATGAGGAAAACAAATGCAAGAAGACCACAATGCATTTGTATAAAATCTCATCAGAAATTATTGATAACTTTTTTCTAGAATACTTCAGAATACTTGAGCTAACAGGAGGAATGCAAAAATCTCCAGAAATAGGGAGTACAAAATGCAATGCATATGAGTCGTCCACTCCATAAGATACAAAAAAAGCCTGTCATGAATTAATTGGTGTTGAAAGGCCAAACTGCTGTTCACATCTATGCAAGGCAATGAACAATTAAAAAGGAAGAGGAATACTCATACCAGAAAGTATTTGACTTCAGTAATCAGCAATATCTGGGATACATTTACCATCCCAGCCACTGGTGCTCTTCATATTGAATATGGGAGGCAAATGAAGGTGGGAGAGGGATGTGGCATACTTACACCTATATTTCTTAGTGCTATGTAGCACTGTAGATTTTCTGCACTTTCTGAAACAGCAGATGCAAATGTGCACATTTGCCAACATTGCAACGTGGAAGGTGATTGAAGTCGAAGTTGGTGGAAAGGTCTAAAGGCTCTTGGCCACCACAGTAAAATTACATGTATGTCTTGCTTGGCACTGTTTTCCTCTCTTTCTGTTTTCTACGTACTGTCCACTTAGGCACTTGAAGGGTTCCTAGCCTAAGGGAAGGGATGGACGGCACTTAGATTCAGCACACGCAAACGAAAAGTACATCTGAGAATAGTAGTCATGCAAAATTATGTGGGGATCACATGAAAAAGTGAAATAACATTCGTAAATGTCCTTGTTTCTTGGCATCCTATTCCTATCGTGTGCTCAGCAAGTTGTCTGCTCAGAGGACTGAGGTGCAATCAGCTGCAGGTCACTAGCTGCAAAGGAGCAGAGCTGCCCTGCTTCTTACTCTTCTTTGGGACCGTGCTACAGATCACACACTGGGGCCTTCTTGAGACCTTCACAGCAGTAACAGAGATAATGACTTGCCTCTGGTACAAGTGAGACTGATGAAATCACTAGGAGACTTTTATGCCTCTGCTTACCTGTCATTGCATCAGTGATGAAAATGGCAACTACCTATTACCAGAAGGTCATGGCTGATTTTGCTGTCCTGACATAGAGGTCTGGCTTACAGCTCAGTGTAGAAGATCCTGAGTATAACTGATTTGAGCAAGGTACTTCATTGCATTTTTAAGCACTGCATAGTACTAGGTAGTAATACATTTGGGCTAAATGCTGGTGAAATAGGTGAAATAAGTAGTCTGTGTACAGCGGACTTCTGTAGAGAGCTCAGAGCTTTTAGGTGGTTTTTTGTGTGGCCAGATTCTCATGACTACCATTTCTCTTGATTCTATGTAATCTCCCTTTCCCCTTTTCAAAGCCACATGTAGGCAGGGAACAAGGAAAAAAGCTACTGAGGACTTAAGAGACACCTCTACCTTTGCATCCTAAGAGCTGGTGTTCAGAGGAGGATGCAAAATAGCAACATAGGACTGTGTCCAGGAACACAGAGACATTACTTTTGAGGTCAGTGTTCTTAAACTAAATCCTGGATATGCAGGAACGGTGTGGGCTGAAGTCAGCCCACAGAGGAAGTGCAGAGGAAGCCTTTCCCCACTTGATGGGCCATCTAGATTGCAGAGAGTCCTGCTGGGAGGCTCAGCAGCTAGGACCTCAGTCCTGTCTACTGCTAGCCCAGAGGAGAGTGTAAGATGGTTGAAGTGATGCAATGTCCTGAACTGGAGAAGGCAGATGTAAAAAATGAGCCAATTGGAGGTGAAGAACAGGAATCCAGAAAAAAAAAGCATCCATCACTTAGAGTGTCAACAAAGACAGTGGTTTTGCCAGTGTTCCCAGGCACAGAAAAAGCATGGCAGAACTGAGCTCATCTGCAAGAGAGGAAGAGCAAAAGCAAGGTGCAGGGAGGAGACTAGTGTAAAGGCAGTGTGTTGCTCTGGCATGTGTTGGTTGATGAGTGCCAGGCAATGAACTGTTTGCAGACAATGAAGTGTGATGCCCCTCAAGGTAAAAGTGTAAGAGAGCGCTCAGGAGGATAAGGGGAGATGCTGAGGAAGACCCTTGATAAAAGGGAAGGAAGGATGTCCACTGTGAATGTTAGGCATTTCATATTGAATCCCTGCAGATTCATGAGATTCCTTTTGTCGAAATGAACCTCCAAGATGAGATTTTAAAAAAAATGAAAGTGGAAACTTATGACTTTAAGCCAGTCCCCTAAGATTTTGGCATCCATCTAGTGATGCTTGAATGTTGCTGAATTGGGGCCACTGCTGTTTCTCATCGGGCTGTGAGGAACAGCTATATGTTTCGAATGATATTCTGTTTGTTGGCTAATTAAAACTGGCATCAGGAAAGTGGTTGAACCGTCACAGGGAGAAATTGTTTCTATTCCTGTTTCAGTCTTTTAAAATAGAAACCAGATGTTTCCTTCATTCTCTACTGCCAAGCTGTAGGGAACCCCACCTAAGAAAATCATCCCTGACACAGGCAACACTGCAGACCCTATAACCATGGCAGGAATAGCGGTGTGGACAGGACATTGTCTTGTGCAGGGTTTCTAGGTTACCAGAGCCAGTTGATTTTGGTCTCTTTTTTTCTCATTTAACTCTGTTTTCTCACATAACATTGTTTGTCATGTTCTTGTGATGTGACTAGAACTGGTGAGAAGTTTTAAAGAGAAAGCATCAAAAATGTTGATTTGCAGCTGGTGACTTTTTTCCTCAAATTTGTATCGGTTACACATTAATTCAACTTAACTGCCTCCAACACTTTCAATATGCTAGCAGACTCGCAGGCAATGCCTCATGATTATTTTCCCAGAGAACTGTAACCTTTCAGAAGAAAACATGTTTTACCTGCAGTTAAAATCCTACCTGTCAACATTTACACTATGGGGTTTTCAGAGTTAATGAGTGCACTATCAGGTCAGCACTCCTTGTAAAAGATACATTCCAGAGTGCTATCATCAGGTACTTTTCTTGCTCAGTTAGTACAAGACTGGCCTAAGGCATGCTATGACATTACATTGTCTGCAGTGTCGTGGCTTGCCATTTTAATAACTCTTTCCATGTGCAGGGAGAGCGACTGTTTTGTTTTCATGCTTCACTGTAGCCTGAGCAATGTCCCCTTAAAACTACATTTGTTTGCTCCGTTCAGTTGTGGTTGTATTTATCTAGTATAAGTTGTTTGAAACCCAAGATATAGCACTGCTTTAAGTAAATGGGAAAATAGAATAAAACAGTGCTGAAAATGACACGTATATGAGTGATTTCTGAGGAAGAAAAATTTAATTCTCATTCATTGTTTTCAGGAGTTTCATGTGGGGAATCTTTTTTTCTGAGATGTCAAGAATACACTCAAATAACTGCTTACCAGCCACAGCAGGCCAGATTACCAAGTCGCTGTTTCCATGAAAGCCAATACAAAATTCTAGATAAAGCCTTTGTAACATCAGACAAGGGAACAAGTGAACCCCCTGACTCCTCTCTGAATGCTGACGTGGCTAAGTTCATTGATTGTCCCGTCAAAGGATTTTGAAACCTCAATTCATGGAAACAGGAAAAAACCCAAACCTAGTTTTGCCTTCAGTTAAAAATGAAAGCTACAGGATATAAAAGTGAGTTTGTTGCATGTTCAAGATGCATTTTCACTTTTGGTACATCCAAGAATGCAGTATATCCAAGAGACACAATGCCATTGGGACTTTTATGATATAGTCCTTTGTAATTGACAACAGGTGTTGTCAGAGAAAACTGAAGTCTCTGTTGAAATTGTTGCTGGTTTACGTGCTGCATTTTATCTTAATACAAGTATGGCGTTGCTTCACAGCCTGAGTCATTCCAGGTTGAATTGCTGCTTGACCCTTCCTTTAACTACAACTCCTGTGTGCAGTTCCTGCAATTCCAAATATGACCACCAGTGTTTGAAGTTACGCTTTAGTGTATCACTGTTTCAGGAATAATACTTGAGAAGTGTTCCTCCTGTCTTCTTCAGTTGCTTGTTCCTTCCTTCATTTCACAGAATCACAGAATCACAGAATCGTATAGGTTGGAAAAGACCTTAAAGATCATCAAGTCCAACTGTAAACCTAACACTACCAAGACCACCACTACACCATGTCCCTAAGCACCTCATCCAAACGTCTTTTAAATACCTCCAGGGATGCCAACTCAACCAATTCCCTGGGGCAGCCTGTTCCAGTGCTTGATAACCCTTTCAGTGAAGTAAAATTTCCTAATATCCAGTCTAAACCTCCCCTGGCGCAACTTGAGGCCATTTCCTCTCGTCCTAACGTGTGTGACTACAGCAGCTGTCGGGAGGTTACCCCGTACAAGTGAATTGTTCCCGCACCACTCTGCTGTGCAGGCGGAGGCCTCCATCAGTGAAGCCATGGTAAGCTCCAAAGCTTCACGCTGCACGCTTAAACCTGCTACGTGATGTGCAGAGAGGCGTGCACTCAGTACAAGGGGAATTCTCTAGAATTCATATACATGACTATACAAGACCACTGCTTATAATGGCATAGCAATTTGGACTACTTGTCAGTAGACTGTTAATTTGACCCACAGTTCAGTTCTATGTTACTTCCAGCCTCGTTCTTGTACTTGACTGAAAAAATAGCATGTGGGGATGAGGGGTAACTCGCATGAGAAACTGGAAGAAAACATCAACCTGAGAAGGTCATTAATATAAAGGATAACCTCCATTGGTGAGACACAGAGGGCTGGGAGGGCATGGCTGCCCGCTGCCCCATGTGTGCTGGTCAGGGCTCCCTCAGGCCCTGCTGGGCTCCCTCAGGCCCTGCTGGGCTCCCTCAGCTCCACCCGCTGCCTCTGTGACTGAAGCAAATGTGGTGAGGGGGAAAGAAAGGCCACTTTTTAAAAGATATTTTAAAATATCTCCCTCCCCCACCAATCTCCTTCAGAAGGACAGGCTTTCTGCTAGGCTCCCCCAAAATGGTGCCTCACAGCTACCAAGAGCTCCCTGTCTGGGCTGAGGCTTTCGGGCCTGCCAGGGCAGTGGGACGCCGACAGCAGAGCTGTTCGGCTGCTGCCGGGTGCCTGAGCTTTCCCTCCCCTTCCCTCAGTGCAAGGCATCTCCTCGGCATGGGCTCCTGGGCATCAAGCAGGAGGTCTGAAGCAGCCTCCTCGCGGGGTTGCAGGGCACTCTGCCAGAGAGGACAGCTTGTTGCTCTCGGTGAAACACAAATCCAAGGCAAGATCCTTTTAAACTTCTGGTTAATTAATCTAATCAAACTAAATTTGAACACTGGCTTGTTAAAAAGTTGACTTATCTGGTGTTAATGCACCTGTATGCCCTGTCCATGTCGACAGGCCCACACAGTCTTTGTGATACTCCTGACCTGAATTTTCAATATTAAATATAGATCTTTGCAGTAATGTTTGTGACAGCCATGTGCATAAAAATTCACCAGAATTTCAGAAAAATAGAGCTTGAGGAATTAGAGCTGTCACCTAGCCTGAAAGGAGGAATAAAAGCAGCGCTCATGCTTTTCGTGATGAATGATCGACACGGCTGTTGTCAGCCCTTTCCTCGCCCCCACCAGTAAACATTTCAAAGCTGCTGCCTAGCAGAAGTGCAGTTGGCTACAGACGCTGCCTGCAAAGGCAGTGGAAATGGCAGCAGTTTCATCTGTGAGGGGTGAAGACCCTTCCCACTGAATGTGAGAGACTCCCACCTGGCATGGTCTGGGTTGGCAACGCTGCCTGTTCCAGCTCACAGGGGTCAGCTTATTCGACTGCTGCAATGGCAAGTGAGGGTGGTATCCACAGCCAGGGATCATAGCCAGGAGCAGGGTGAGCTGGGCATGGGGACCTCCTCCGGGTGAGACACGTGTGGACAAACCCACAGAACTTTTCAGTTCAGCAGATACATGGAGGAATCGGTCAATACTCACAAGCGTTCCTACGTCTCGCTGAAAGAAGGCATTTGTCATGTCATATTTCCAGTGTGATAAAGCACTAAGTGCGTGCAGGGAAACATCTTGCTGCGAAAGGCAACTGCATGGAGATGGTGTGTTTGTAAGACTCCTTGGTTTCCTGGTACACAGAGAGGGTCAGCATTTTCTTGTTTTGCCATTCTGGTGCTTTCATAATTCTGTAGGATATGTGTCAGCTAATTTATAAATGCTCCTTTAGCTCTGCTATTTTATTTATGAGTATTGTCTGCACACCTTATTGCTTTGGACCATCTCTTGTTTCTGAGGTGCTTCTTAGGGATAATCAACTATCCATCCATTTACTTATCCATTAAAATAACCAGTGATTCACCTCTATCTCAGGCTGTGTTAAAAACCTAAACATTCTCATAATCTTTAATGTGACTTGCTAATCCAAGTAGCATTGCAAGCCCCCTATTCTCCTTTATGGCTTTACCTTCAGTTGGTCGATAGGAGATAACAGTGTCTCTCCAGTGTCCTTCTGCTTCACTGCAGGATGGGCTAGACCAGGAGCGCAGACGGGTCTTGGGATGACATTGGCTTCAGAGCTCCTGCTGACTTGCTTTATCCCATGCTCAGCCAGGACAGAGCTTGTAGCACCTGACCTGCCTGGAAGCTCAATAGCTTTAGGGTGGTAACTCCTAACCCAGGCTGTAAGGACAGGGATGTCTGTGAAGCACCATGTTGTGAGAAAATGTCCAGAAAAGTCCTGAAAGAATTAGTAAAATCTGTCTTTAAAATAGATTAATGAATGTGCTGTCATTTCAGTGCCCATTTTCTCTGCAATTTTTCCAATTTATTTCACAGTCTAGATTTTTGTTACCCCTCTTTCCAGCAATTTCTTCAGCTTTGGAGCACCAAAAGAGCCTGTATATTATTAAAAACCAAGGCCAAAACCAACTTGTCTGCAGCTGTCTTTGAACTCCTTTCTACATCTTTTCTCACCCTGGTAGCATAGGACACTCACTGACTCGCCTTCTAGGTTATGAATTTTTATGCCTTCAGCTATTAGCTCATCATACATCTACTGGACCAACCTAACTTATTCATCTTAACATCCATATTTTATCCCCGTGCCAGTTCACTTTACCTAGATTTTTACACAGATTTTTTTAAGACAGTTGACACAAATTATTCGGATATTGTTCTTGACTTGATTTCTGTTGAGTGCATCCAGGAACTCCATGGAGAATGGGGATCTCAGGGAAACCAAAGTTTCATTTGCATTAAGACAGGGCTCCGTTAAAGACTGACATCTGAAGTGGTTTTCTGTTGGTTATTTTCAAGGAAAAGGGATTCTACAGTGGGTAGTCTGGGAGTTAGATGGTTTCTTCTCCTATTTGTTCCATAGGTTTTTCCAAGTTTTCTGTGGATAAATGATATATAGTTTGTAAGAGGAATGAAACTTGCTTACATATAGCATTGTATGCTATAAAATTATTGTCTTGGGCGTGGCACATTCACCAAACTGGTGCAATGCTGTGTATTCCTTTAGGAGATTTTTTTCCAAGTAGTGATTCTGGGAGGTTGGAGAATTGAAAGGGAGGTCTGCTAATGTTTTCCTCATCTTTCTCATGTCATTATATGCTGCCTATTCTTTCACAGGCTCTAGTAAGTACATTGTTCAAATTCAGAATTACTGAGGTAAGATGCCAGCTTCATTACACTTCAGCCAAAAAGTTGAATTCTGATAAAAAGCCCTGGTTTAGCCTATCCATTTCTTTATTTCCAGAATGATCATGCAGCAAAGCTCAACGACAAATTGTTAGTGGCCGGGAACAGTCAATAGCTGTATTGCAAAAGCATCGCATATGAAATGTGACTGCAGCAGCACATGCACACAATGTGCTGTCAGGAAAAAAAACACTGTACCCTCAGTTTTTATTTATGTGTGCTTCTGTTGTGTTCTTGGTGTTGGGAGAGCATTTTTGTGCTTCACATTTGTGCTCGCAGGGCCTGGAGCACTTGGTCAGATCAGGGTGTGGCTGTGGTTAGATTTAGGGCTGGAGCAGTCAGAGACCCCCCTCTCTGTGACTGCTGTTTTCTGCCCCTCTGGCTGCCTCTGCTGTTGGGCCCGCACCAGTGTTTGCAGTGAACCAAGCTGAGGCATGGCTCCAGCTGAAAAATAACCTGATAAAAAAGGAGTGGGCAAGTTCCCTATTGCAAATGTCCACACAACCCACAGATTGCTTTGCCAGTGCAATGGGAGGGCATCGTAAGGGTGAGCTGGCCCTGACATCAAGGAACAGCAGCTGCCTGGCTCACCTGTAACAAAAAAATGAACCGCAGTAGGGTAAGCTTGTGCTGTACTGATCAAGGTATTTTGCTGTATCTGGCCATGCAGTACATGAAAGACCTGGGCTGAGACTGCAGGGTATAGAAGCTTTTGTGTTAAAAGTTATGCTGTAAGCTTGGTTTGTCAAGAGACTTTAAGGCAGGAAGCAAAACTGTTAATTAATTAGAGTATTCACAGGCCCCCAATAGATTTTTTATTGTTTAATTAATTGCTGTATTACCAGACTGCTCAGTGAAGGTGAGGTTTCTCTTTAAGGCCAAGCTGACCTGATGGTGAGCTGCCACCACATAAACTGGTCTGGCCCCTCTTCTCCAGCTCCACAGTCATATCGCCTTTGTCATGCCAGCTCTAGCACAGGATAGTCACTCTCTGCAAGAGCAATTTTCTGCCGGTTTAGTTTTCTTCATGAGCTCAGTGCTGGTCTGCCAAGCATCAGGGAAGCAAGGGAGGTGGTGGGAACATGCAACCAGGAACAGGTAGGGGTAGACAGGACAGGCTGTTCCTGCCAGAAGTCACCGTAAGATCTTCCTCTGGTCCAGAGATCAAGGACTATCAAACAAGAAGGGGAACAAGACCCCTAGCACACTCTTTTAGCCAATCTTTGTTGGCAATAAGTAAGAAAAAAAATCATTTTCTGCATAGCAGGAGACAGAACGTGACAACCTGCAAAGCAGCAGTGGAATGCTGGCAAAGTTGTGAATGGCCGGTTTTCTGAATGAAATCTGGGCTTGCCCAGGTATTGCAGGGTGGATGCGGACTGTCCCCATGTATGCCACGGACTTTACTCCATTATACAAATAACGAGTATGGAAGAGGGATGGCTTTTATGGGAAGCTGACTGGTCCTCAAGGCGGGGAGAAAAACAGATAGGGTTGCACTGGCACATCCAGAGGTTATCTCTTGTACTTCCAGAGCTGCAGGTAGTAAGCTCCCTCCGACTCCTCCAGGAAGGGGTCAGCTGGCAGGAGGAACTAATTTAAGAGCTACCTTGTTGTTGGTATTTCCACAATGCAAGAAAAGCAGAAACAGTTTAGGCCCACAAAAACATTTTTCTTTCATAGCATTATTGATAGTGTTTATGTTGTAGCTCAGTCTTCGGTTTGCTACACTGAAGTGTGAAGCTCAGCCAGAGAGGAGACGTGCTGGTGGACAGCCAAAGCCCAGCCCTCAGCAAGAAGTGTGAGCAGGTTGTGGGATGTGAGCTGGGATTATTTGCAAGGTAACTGGGGGATCCAGAGCCTTGAAAAGTCAGTGGAGATGTACAGATGCTGCTGGCCCCCATTTGGGAGCTCCTAACTAGGTGGTGATGCCCAATATCCAAGACTGGATTATTTTAATTTTCTTAAATATTATATAGTATATAAGCAAGTAAGGCCGCAGCCTGCTCTATCAATCACATCATCCATCACGCATAGTCAGAGCCGATTAGGTAGAGCCTTGTAAAAGTGTTTTTGTAAAAGTCACTGCAAATGCCTCCTTTGATCACTTAAGGATGCAGCGGCTGGAAGCCAGCCAGGCTTGCAGTGCCTTTTCCAGTACGTTACATAGCACATAAAGCTCACTCCACTGTGCTGAGCCAGAGGGGGCCTGTGAGTGGCTTTCGGGGCCTGCCGTAGATGTTGCTGCAGCTGGGGATTTGCTTGTGTACCTGCTTTGTCTGGCAGAACCTGTAAAGTAGTATCCAGTGAACGCTTCAATACACATAAGCATAGGTTTACTGACAACCAGAGAGCTAGCAGGTCAGAACAGTTACTTGCTGGATAACACGAAAGAGGACTGCTAGATGATGTAGAAATATTCAGGACATGCTGGTGTTATGATAGGTTTGTTTGAAAGCTGGTCTGTGGCTGTTAAGGGAGAAAAAAAGCCCTCCCTAGTACCTGCTGCTGCGCAAAAAGGTTTATGCCGTAGTCAGTGCATTATACTGTGCAAACAGCATGCAAGAAGCCAGAAGAAAACCAGAGAGTCAGAGAATAGGATGAACCCAGTGCTACAGTACTTACAGTACATTAAAAGAGACTTTAAACTACTGGGCTAAGGTTAGGTACAGTGAATTCAAAACCAAATGTAAAGAAAATTGTGTTCGCGACACAGGGAAAAATGAATTTTTATCCTCTGGCTGAATTGCTTCAACAAAAGTTGCTTTTTTTTTTATAATTGCTGTGTTCAGGTTAAAAACATGTGATATGAATCACAGTAATGCTTCTCCAAATATTGTATAAGCTATTTGGTTTACTGCCAAGAAGGCATGAAATGAAAATTAAAAATAGAGATTTAAAAAAAAAAAAGAAATCTGCATGCATTACTGCTGACATTTGTTGAAATAAGAAGGGACATGTAAATTTATATATAGATTTTGTGAGTTAGAGCAGGAAGTGAAATACAATCAAAATGACACTTGGAATATTTTTATGGAATATGGTAGTAAGTGAAAATATTTGTGACATTAACTCAAAGATAAGAAATATTCAAAGAATTATTGAAGGATTTAACACAATAGAACCATATGCTTGGATTTAAAATGTGATTGTCTACAAATGTAAAACATTTAAATGTTTTAAAAATTTATCAATCTGAAAACAGCCGAAGTTGCTGAGAACGGTGCATAACTCACAAAGCCCCCCAGGCACTACAAAATGGAAATAAAACATTGACAAAAAACCATTTTACACTGTTGCTATGGTAATAAGAGTAGTTTATTTTTAACAAGCACAAAGAAACTCTTGGGAACTTACATTTCATTTGGAAATGGAACCTAGTGGGCAGGATGTTTTTTATCAGAGGTTACCTTTGTCTTTAAAGTTTATGATCCAAGGTGTGACTTGACTAAAGCAGCAGAAGGTGTGTTGACTTAGTTTTGCCTGGATTTTAATAAAAAGAGTGAGCAAACAGACTCTTGAAGTAGACAAATTAAAGACATAACACTGAAAGGACCAAATTGAGTTTACAATTCAAATTTAATCAATAGGGTAAATTGATTACCAAATTAACACAACAGATAATCAACACAAATTTTGTGGTTGACTTTAGTGGGAATTGTATTATTTTGCTTTTAGATTTCAACTTCTTCCGTGTACATACCTACCCAGAACTCTAGCTGATATATTACATTCATATACCTGATGAAGGGTGTTGGATATACAAACTTTACAGAATCTAAGTATCAGTACTGGTCTTAGACATTTGTCAAGGAAATTTTTCTGGTTCTTTTCAAAGAAGCACAGATTTATGAGGGCCTTAAATGACAATGCTTTAACACTTAAGGCCAGAAATTATATAGTACAGCACTTAACATGTAAGTCCTGTCCTTCCAGAGTCAGATACAGAAACCTATAATTAACGCTTTATATGAGTTTTATGGAAATTTGGACTCCCTCAGATGACAATTCCCAGCTCTTAATACATAGGGCTCACTAATTCAAACTCAAAGTCAATGTGATTAGCACGCAGCTTCCAAAAAGTGTGCAGAGAACAGAAGATTTCAACCCCTGGGCCTTCTAGTGTGTGAGTACCTTATTTCAGATGCATTGAAGCATCTCCATTTATCAAGCTTTTGATATCCTGCAGAGATACTTGTAAACTATCCTGCACTGAACTGCACAGGGCTTTCCCTTTCAAAACCCATCTAAAGGAGGAAGAGGAGCAGTGGCATCATTTTATGTGATGGCCAGTTTGGCACGTGGGAAGGAGAAGGCCTCTACCCTGCTCCTCAGCTTGCAGAGATTGACATCTGTTGCTCTAGCAAGCATGTTGAATCACAGGGCTATTGATCTTAGGCCAGGTGGAAAGCAGTTTCCAGCCATGTCTTTACTAGCAAATGAAACAGCCCTCAGCCATGTTCTTGAACTCTAAGACCAAGTAATACAGAATGGCCCACACCTATGCTAGTAAAATCTTGCTCAGTAAACCCTGTTTTAACAGGTTGATGGTGCCCAAGCCGTGCACCTGGTATGATTCCTGGACTGTTAGGTGCTCAAATACCTTGGCTGTGTCTGAGAATCAGGAGACTCCTAACTAGCACAGACCAAAATTGTGCCTGGTTGGTAGGAGTATAGACCATTGCATTCTTCCATAACCTTTTAATTTACTTTGCAAAGGGTAATCTCCATGTCTGCTAGAAAGCTTTGCTTCTCTGCATGGAGAAATTCAAAGTCTACTTGGTAGTGAAATGAAAGCAAAGAGAGAGAAGTAACAGGGACATGTATATAACGCGTGGGGCAATCAGTGATGTTGTCATCCTTGTTCTCAGAACTTTGTGCTACAAGAGGCATTGGATAAAGTATACAAACAACCATGGGAGCAAAAAACTGGTTTCTTGCTTTCAAGTGAGCACTCAAATCACCTGTACTTCAAGAATCTTGTTTCTTCTACCCCAAAACTAGCAAAAGCTCACCACTCTAACCCAAATGGAGAATGCTCCACCCAACAAAGTCTACTCCTCAAGCATTAAGATGAGAAAGAGAAGCTTCAAAAGGAGACGTGGCTGAAAGTAAGGTCCTTGCAGAGGTGGAATGAGGTGAATGTATGAGATACGGAAGGAGACTGGAAGGTGAGAAGATACATACTGCACTCGCAGGGTTGGCAATTACTTACTGGATAAAGTAGATTCATTGCACATTACATTCTTCTAATATTATTTTTATTTTTATTTTCCATTTCCTCAGTAACAACTGCCTCATAACGAATGTAAGGAATAGTTATTTGTTCTGATGTTAGGTACCTTGAGACTGTGTGTCTGGCTTGAAAATAGATAAATTCATAGATGAGCTCTTTCAGGTCTTTGGAAGGCCTCAGAGTCAAGTCTGTCAAGTTGGGCAGTTATCCAGAATATCCTGTGTAGAGTCTTTTTGTTTGACTTTTAGAAACATAGCTAATAAAGCTTAACCCCCTACCCCTTATATGTAAATTGTCCTCTTGTCCTTCTGTTAATTTTTCCTTTCTAGTATAGGAAATGAGTCCAGAAGGTAATTTGTAGCTGTTCTGTATTGACAGAAACAAGATGTGAATGTTCCAGTGAAAAGGTTATCAGTGGGGGTTTGTTTAGGTGGTTTGCAGGAAAAGCTGTGGCAATTCCCTAGCTCCCAGCAAGTCTTTGGCTGTTTTCAGAGTTGTTGTTCTATTTGAGACTCAGAAAAGCAGTAATTCAAAATCACTGTATCTAAAATCCTCTGCTTGTCATTCCTCCCAGGAAAACACTTTCCCTTTTCGTGTACCATTTTTTTTCCTAACTGCACAAGCTTTTGCCAAACATTTACATAGCAAGCAAATCACTAAACATGTTTTTTCTTGTAAAACTGGATTTGATGGCAGCTAAAAATTGTGTTAATAATCCACATTTCAGTGCTTGTATTTTCCTCTCACTTCCTTTAGAAGAATGTTGTGTTTGCCACAGTAAATGGCCGATGTGTAGGGGCAGTTGTATAATTAGTCTAACTTAACATTGACAGACAGTGAAATTTCTTTGGATGTGTCAGTTTTCCAGACTAAATTCTCTTTGTCTCTTCATGTATGCTCATGTAAAACAAATCTTGCATTGTCTGCTTTCATTAAAATCTCAAAAGTTTCATGATCCCTTTCTCCTCCATTCTGAACTAGTTTAGTAATTTGATTAACTACTAAAGGTGTGATGGCACTTTGGAGTGCTGTCCTTGTTGGCTTGAGAATGCCACATCAGACTCATTAAAGTTAGCAAGACTACTCATTTCCATTTTATATCTAAAACCAGTCACCTTCTGCAAAGAAGTTCCTGGTTGCACATCCCAGCATGTATTAAACTGGTAAAAAGATGATCTCAAAAGCTTCAAACCCTAACCCTAACCCTAACCCTTACCCTAACCCGAATAAGTAAAGGAAGGCTGCCAAAGTGATGCAGCACTAACATTTTTCTCCTTCAGAAATTACTGAAAGGTAATACCCAGTACAATGACATGTGGCACTTTTATGGCCGCTTTCTCATGGTGTGGTAGGACAACATATACATGCAACCCCTTTCAACACAGATGCTGTAGTTAGTACTTTTTGTAGTGAGAAGGGTGATAAAAATTATAACAGAAAAGGAGAAAGATTACTTGTGGCAAACAATGCTTGCAATAAAAGGGAAACCCTGAAGTGTGTTTATTTATGACAGCAAAATCTGGAGGCGAATGAGCTCTCTGCTTTTCTAGTCAAGTTCTCTATTTTAGTTCTAGCCCCACCCTTGCTCCTTGGATGTAAATCTGCTTTCTGCTGGCAGGTAAAAAAAGCACACCTTGTTTAAAAAAAAAAAGTAATTGCCAGGCCAGCATTTTTTTGTATTCAGACACATTTTTTTGTATTCAGCCTTGGCCTGTGATGGTACAGCTGTCAGCTGTACTTTCTTCTGGTCTCCTTTGATTTTGTTTGATGAAGAGGTTCAGAGCCACTCCATTCAAGTGCTAGCTGGCCTATAGAAAAGACGATACAGAACTTTAATAACACGCTGAAACACAGACATAAATGCTGAAAACATCTTGAGCTTCTAAAAGGAGAATATACCACCTTCTGCAAGAAGTCCAGGTCCAAAACCATTTTCCCAGGCAGGATGAGGAACCTGCAGCAGAAAGAGGGAACCATCTACTAGCAATTAGCGATTAGTAGATGTTTGCCATTTTCCTGCAGTCAGTATTTGTTTCCTGACGCCCTATGTGCATGTCAGATCTTATTATACCCTGCACACTGTCTACATTGAGCTGAGGCTTGTGTGGGAGCAGACTGCAAGAGTCCATTGCAATAAACCCTGTCCTGGATGCTCTCCAGTGCTCCTAGAGGCACCATGCTTAACTCAAACCTCCGCCCTGAGTTCTGTCAGCCTCTGCCCAGTTCTGACAGTGACTCAGATTGAATCCCTGTCTGTATTTCCAAAGCCACTGGAAATTTCTGTTACTTGAATATGTCTAGTACACAAGAAAAAGCAATACATATGTTTGGGATTTTTTTAATTATTACATAGACATGGATGACTCCATAGCCAAACTTAAGAGACTGGGAAACATGAATAGTTGTAAATACAATCCTAATTAAGATGTTTTATTTAACCTTTCTCCTCTAACATATGGTAAAGATTACTGGAAAAGAAGATTTTGAAACCTGTTAGAAGAAATGATGAAAAGCATGTTAGAGGTACCTAACTGGCTTAGAGTAAACAGGAGATGCTTAAAGACAATAAGCAAGTTAATATTTGAGACTGTAGCATTGTCAGAGCCAGAGTGACTGTGTGTAGTGAGGAAGTTTTCATACCTTTCCCATAAAAATATATTCTAAACTGTTATCCCTTATCCTGTTTTTCCTCAGTTTGCTCATGTACTTAGGATGGCTCTCAGTTCAGTTCATTACAGTTCACCTTCAAATCCCAAAGCTGCACTGTTCAATGAGCATTCTCATAAAAGAGAGAGAGAAAAAGAAGAGTACACTGTGATTTATCAGGGACATCAAAATATGGCACATTTTATAGATAAAATGTCAGAATAGACATTTTGTCAAGCTGTCCACAATGTCTGTAGCATGATCTCTATATTTCAAGAATCCTGAAAGAAAAATTGACTCATTTCTCAGTATAATTACATCCAAAATGGTGTTATGTTGGAGGAATATGACATGCTTATAAAATATGTGACAAGTAATAAAATTGTTTTCTGAAATGTACCTAAGTTTAAATGGAGAAGTGGAGGCTGCCACACAGCTAGCAAAATCAGTTGTCATTTTGCACATCACTCACTGCACTATGTGTATGCACAACATGTATAAATCCCCATCCAGTGAAATGTGAATGTAAACCTTAATGCATAATTTATTGCAATGAATGGTTTTACTGGCAATCGATAAACTGAACTAAATGCTAGATTTAAAATTCGCTGTCAATTGAGAAAAGAGAAGCTCTAGGAACCACTTTCTGTGGAACAAATATAAATGCAAGAGAATAAATTGCCACTGTTAGCCAGCACACTGTTTTGCTGGTGTCTAAAGCAATGGCTGAATGTTACTGCTCCGGGAGCTGTGGAAGTAACTCCTACCCCCACCAAAGCTATCTGTGTCTGCTTCTTCCTGGCAGTGCTAATTTTCTTTGCATAGCTACTCTGTAACCACAATATTAAAAATGAAGAAATTTTAACAAACAAGATATGGTAATAACGCACCTGGCAGCTGAGGAGGCATAAATCTCTCATGGAAGATATGAGTGACTGGGGATGGTAGGGAGAAAAAGAGAGTGAGGAGGGAAACATCAGCAATCACTGTGAAACAGTAACACATACTCGTAGCCTTTAGGATCAACCAGGACCTCATTTTGTTAATGCCAGAGGTATCGTGAAAATGTTCCTGCTTTGGAAATTAAGGTCAGAGATGTTAAAAATAATAATAAAAATATTATCCCTATTTAAACTGAGCAGCTGGAATTATGTTGGCAGAATTTAACAGCAAATTATTAGAAACAGATTCACCTTTAAAATAGGCGAAAGCACACCATGCTGAATATGTAAACTAGGTCAGCTCTCGTTTAAATTCTGTATTGCTGAGAAAAGGACACCAAAGGGAATGTGATTTAGCACTAGATCCATCTGGCAGATCGTAGCAAAAAGCTAGTGTTTTAATTACCGTTGCTTTATCAAATCATAAAATTCACAGAAATGTGGAGTGAAAGGGACCTAAAATGAACCTTTTATATGCTCTGATAATCAAGTAAGATTACACCTCTTCTGAGAGATACTTGGCTAAGTCAAAATCATCCAGGGCTGGGGATTTTACTGTCTTTTTTAAAGCCTGTTAAAGCCTTTTAGCACTTTCTTCTCTGTTAGCCCTAAAAAAAAGGAATTTTTTCTCATATCTGCCTGATACCTCAATTTCTGAAAATTAAGATCAGTATTTTTTCTTCTAGCTTTGGTAGACATGGATAACAGCCACAATACTCTTTTTTTACTGCAACCTTGTAGTGGTTTAGCCCCAGCCAGCAACTAAGCACCACCCAGCCGCTCGCTCACTCCCCCCTGGTGGGATGGGGGAGAGAATCGGAAGAGCAAAAGTAAGAAAACTCGAGGGTTGAGATAAAGACAGTTTAATAGGTAAAGCAAAAGCCGCGCACGCAAGCAAAACAAAGCAAGGAATTCCTTCACTACTTCCCATGGGCAGGCAGGTGTTCAGCCATTTCCAGGAAAGCAGGGCTCCATCACGCGTAGTGGTTACTTGGGAAGACAAACACCATCACTCCAAATGTCCCCCCTTCCTTCTTCTTCCCCAGCTTTATATACTGAGTATGACGTCATGTGGTATGGAATAGCCCTTTGGTCAGTTTGGATCAGCTATCCTGGCTGTGTCCCCTCCCAGCTTCTTCTGCACCTGGCAGAGCATGGGAAGCTGAAAAGTCCTTGACTAGTGCAGCAACAACTAAAACATCCCTGTATTATCAACACTGTTTTCAGCACAAATCCAAAACATAACCCCACACCAGCCACTATAAAGAAAATTAACTCTATCTCAGCTGAAATCAGGACAAACCTGTACAAAACCTCCTTTACTCCATTCTTTTCTAGGCTACACAATCCCAGTTCTTTGGATTTTTTTCATATACACCATACTTTCTAGGCTTTGGACTACTCACCATGTTTTGCATTTTCTTCAAATGCCCCATATTTGCTGCAAGTGTGGTGACCTGAACTGACCAGGGCTTTCCAACTGACATGTGATCAGTGCCATATGATACTCTTACTAATGCGTTCTGGAAATCCAGAACTTCATTTCCCATTTACGCAGCAACAGCACCCTTAAGATCTTTGTGATCTGCTAAAACATCTAAAGCTTTTTTCTGCAGCGTTCGTGCTTTGCTGGCTCTTCTCTATTTAGTATTTCTGCATGTGCTATTTTTCATCCTTATTGTAGGGCTTCTTGGTTTCAGACCACTTCTGCAATCAATTCAGACATTTAACCTATGTGTACGCTATTCTTTAAACCATGTAGAATATTAATATATGAATACTACTGATGATGATACTGATTATAGCGTTTTACGTAGTGTTTTATAGGAGATCCACTGGCCCCCAAGTGTTACCTGCATAATGTGCCTGCAATAAAATGAATTGTGTTAACTACAGAAATCTGCAAAAGGTTATAGCACCACCTTGCCGCGTTGAGTACCTGGTCCAGCATTTAGCCAACATAAAGATGCGAACAATCAAAATCGTCAACAAAATCATGCTTATGATTCTCCAGATAAGCATATAAAAAACCTGCCTGAGCTGGCAGTGTTGCCCAGTCCTGCCTGCTGGCAGTGGGCTCTGTAAAGAAAAGGGACTTTTCCATGTGGAACAGACATAGACTGAAAAAGATAAAATTCTATACATGTAAGCAGCAAATATAAAAACAGGCTTGGAAATGACAACTCATACATGATGTACATTTACCAAGACAAAACAGTTTTTAAAAGATCTGCTCTGACGCTGCACCTTCTTTGCAAAACAAATTCTAAAGTCTTGTTTCTTTAGTTGCAATTTATGACATTGTTTATGACATTTTTTATGACGTGTAATTGTACCTGAATCAACACTACTAGCCATTTCATAACACAGTCATTGCATTGTCTACAGAATTTAAAGATCATAATTTAGGAGAGTTACCTTCCATGTGTACTCCAAAACATAAGGATTGTTTGCCACCTTCCACCATGGTCTATAAACTAGAAGGGTTATGGGCACTTGGCAATTAAACATCATAGTAATCTGGTCCCCTCACCTCAGAATCCCAAATCCTGTGGGACGTACAGGGGCTTATGGTACCATTCATGACAAAGTTGAAATGTATCCAAATGAGATCCAGAAAAGCCAGCGCACTGCACTGAGTTGCCAAAAATGAGTATATACATCAGGGAACCACTTCAAGTTAGTCAGTGGGAACTGTTGAGGACTTGGGTGCTGAGAACTACCTCCAAGCACCTCTGCCTGTGACTGGTCACACTATGCAGTACTGTGGTGAGACACCCAGACTAGCTCTGAATGGTTACCTGTACATTAGCAAGGAATTTGGGGCATCAGTATGTTGAAGGATTGGGGCAGAGGCTCCATAATCTCTATTGAGTGAATTGTAGTGTTTTATTCTGGATCAGATTTAGTCTGGTCACCTGGATTAATCATTTCCACCACGCATATGTTTCAAACTCGTCTGAAGGGCCGGTCACTGGCTCAGAGACCGTTGTGCGTCCTGCAGGGGCAAGTGCATATGGGAAGTAAAGAGATTTGTGTCCAACAAAAGAAATCAACTTACTGTGCACCAGAACTACTCTGTAAAGTGAACTGGGATAGCGGAAGCAGAGACAACTGAGATATTCCCTCCAACACTGCAATATGGCTCTAATCCAAAACTCTTCATGCAGCCAGGGGGTTAGCATTGGTACTGAAATTAGTCCAAATGCACTATACAGGTTAAGCCACTCTGCCGGCCTAATGAAGCATTGCTGTAATATGACTTCACTTCTTCATGTACCCTGGCAGGCTATTTGAAGTTCTGTGTCATTGTATCCCTGGTAGTGCATAGCATAGTTTGCATGTATTTGAAGATGACCAAGGGGAAGGCTTCAGCACTTTTCCTAAGGAAATGCAGCATTGTCTAAGGCATACCTTGGGGCTGGGCTGACAGATGTCTCTGTCTGCCCCGGCTCCACAGTCCTGAACTCTCCCATTGACTTTCAAGGCTCATTCTTGTAAAATGCAACCAGAATATGAGGGACACCTACAACTGGAATGGTGCCATCATATTCAACCTATTACCTCACTTTATTAGAATAACATCTGTGCTCATCTTCCTTTTTGAATAATTAGAGACATAGAAGTGAAATAATTTTGTGTTCTTAATTTATCAACAACTTGTACATTTTAACATATCCTGCACCATTCAAGCATCTTACTAATTTCCATCAAGAGTGAAAATAGAAATGGATGTTGATATAATTCTACTGCTCTAATCATTACCTGCTAAAATTAGCAAAATTAAAGACAGCACAGATCTGGGCTCTGTTTTACCGGTATATAGCAAGAGAAAGCAAACTCAGAGGCGATATCCATGATGAATGGTTGGTCAACAACACTTTCAATCATAGAATCATAGAATTATTTGGATTAGAAGGGACCTTGAAGATCATCTAGTTCCAACCCCCCCTGCCATGGGCAGGGACATCTTTCACTAGACCAGGTTGCTCAAAGCCCCATCCAGCCTGGCCTTGAATACTTCCAGGGATGGGGCATCCACACCTTCTCTGGGCAACCTGTTCCAGTGCCTCACCACCCTCATAGTGAAGAATTTCTTCCTTATATCTAATCTAAATCTACCCTCTTTCAGTTTAAAGCCATTACCCTTTGACCTATCACTACATGCCCTTGTAAAAAGTCCCTCTCCAGCTTTCTTGTAGGCCCCTTTCAAGTACTGGAAGGCTGCTAGAAGGTCTCCCTGGAGCCTTCTCTTCTCCAGGCTGAACAACCCCAACTCTCTCAGCCTCTCTTCATAGGAGAGGTGCTCCAGCCCTCGAATCATCTTCGTGGCCCTCCTCTGGACTTGCTCCAGCAGGTCCATGTCCTTCTTATGTTGGGGGCCCCAGAGGTGAATGCAGTACTCCAGGTGGGTCTCACCAGAGCAGAGTAGAGGGAGAGAATCACCTCCCTTGACCTGCTGGCCACGCTTCTTTTGATGCAGTCCAGGATACGGTTGGCTTTCTGGGCTGCAAGCGCACATTGCCGGGTCATCTGTTAAACTGATTTCTCTCAATTAGCGATATCTAATTCATCTTAACATTTACTTTCAGATAGACATGACACAAAGTACTGTTTTTTAAATCAATATGCATTGGTACAGAATTACTGTACTGCCATAGCTCAGAATTTTTTCCAACTTTTTTTTCTGAATAAAATTCTGCTGAATTGCAAAAGCAAAGTTTGAACCTTTGGGAAAAAAAGTCTGTTTGCTCATGCTCAATGGAGACATTTTCAAGTTCAAGAGAGACATTTTCCAAAGACACTGCCAGCTTCAGTCATGCTCCAAGCAGAGGACAAGCACAAGATCTTGGGTCTGATCTTGGGTCTCTCTCTTCCTCAAGCATCCGAAGAAGGTCACAGAACAAGGTCACTGACAACACAGGGCAAAGTGGCTGGGCAGTGTCTGGCTCTCCCATACTCCTCAGGGTGTATTGGCTTCTATTATTTCCTGCATGCTATTCGGATAGTTCTAGTGATAGGTGACTGATGTCTCTGGCTATTTTATGCCTCTAGTATAGATATCTGGAAATCTTTAAATATAGCACCCTTATAGGATTGTTTTATTATTTTTCTATGTGCAAAATTGCATGAGAAAGTATAGTAGTGATTTGTTATTTTGGACTGAGGAAAACAAATCAAGTGAGAAATGCCTCCACACAAGAGAACAGATTCCATTTCCTTGCCATCTAAGCTGAGCAGTGCCAACAAAGGGAAAGGTTTCTGTAGTGCCAACAGCCTCTCCAGCTGACCAGCTTTCCGTGCCTGCCTGTTACACCTTTGATAATTTCTCCCACAGTTGATGAAATCCCCATATAAAACCCAGAACGGTACATTTGCAGAGCTGCTCTACCTTTGAATATCAGTATGTTCCAGTGGCAGTACGAGAGAGGCTGGAGGTAGACAGAGGTAGTGATGCTCCATTGCTGCCTTACCTATCCTCCATATCCAGCTCTGGGAGATGATTTCAGCTGAGAGCCAGATGGATGAAGGGCGAGAACTTCTCCCCCTCTCCTCTGTCCTCAGGCAATACAGAATCCTGAGGGAATGGGATGGAAGAACTAGGGAAAGTTAGATGACCTTGAGAACTGGCAGTGGTTTCAAAGGCTGGCTGAACTGAACAGGGAAAGATTCCTCTAGCACAGCCCTTACCATTTCGGTCAAGCTGGAAATTTGTGACACAAATGTGAGAGGTTAAGTTACTGCTTTGGTATTATTCACAGCTGACAACTTAGAAGTTTAAATTCTGTGTCCTAGCTGCTTGTTTTTCTAAAGATTATTAAGAAACTGATAATTAAGGTTTCTCAAACGTTTTCCTTCTGATGAGGTCCTATTAGGTACATTCAACTTTTCTGGTATTCATTGTTCAGGCTGAAATTTAACATCTTTACTTTGTGAAGGTACTTCTGCTGTGGCTGAGCCAAAATTGTTCTGTTTCTAATGATAAAGAAATGTAGGGGAAAAGAAAATACCTTTCCCATCATGAAAAATAAATGTATGATCACTGTTGCAGAACTCTAATATTACCAGCTAAACTGAAGGAATGACATTTGGCATACATGTTATTTTGGGTTAAAATTATTTCGGGTTAAAATTATTTCAATTTGACAAAACCGTGAAGGTTTAAAGACATATTTTTTCATTTGCACAGACTTCTCAAGCATTGATTCTCTTCATGTTATTGCACCTTCTAATCTCTTGTCAGCATTTTATCTTCTTTTTTTTTTTTTAATTTTATTTTGGATTGACAAAGATGTAGAAGGAAAGAGGCGGAGTGACTGGCTATCCACAAGCAGATCTCCTAAGGTGTTTCTGGGGGCTGGAGCATGGAGCTTCTCTACAACATCACATCCTCTGCAGCTGGGAGAGGGCATGACTGGAAGAAGGGAGTGTGGCCAGGCCTGCCCAAAGGCTAGCATGGTACCTCCTGTGGTGAACCCAACATTTCAGACTGGCAAATAACTAGCCCAGGAGGGTGGAGGGATGCCTTCTAGGAAAGGAGGAGAAATAATAGTTTTTATTTTTGTTTTTGTCTTTCTTGGGCAAATGTGCTGTGGAACTTAATTTAAATACATTTTGATTCTCCATATATGTTTGCACTGCTTTCACAAAGAAATTAGATAGGGTCTTTTGATGTTGCTATAACATAATTATTTAGAGTGAGATATATGTACAGTATTGACATACATTACTGCTATTAGTTAGTTCAGTATCCCAGACAAGGACCTTACCTTTTATACAGCTCCTTGCTATTTCTCTCAAGACCATTTAGTGCATCTATTATAAATGGTCTTTAGTTAATCTTTTTAGTGTTTTTAATTCTTCCTATCTAAAGAAATAAATCACATCCTTCTGCATCCAGTCATAAGAAAACAAAACAACACAACAAAGCCCCTGTAGCTAGGGAGTTTCATCACTGTAGCTTACTTTAAAGCCTGCCTTTCTTATATGACTCATTCACTTCAGTGTTTACTGGAGCAGGGCATCTTTTAGTAAATGGAGCAAAAACACATATTTTTTTTCTGCCACTGATTTAGAAAGCTAGGAGCCTTAGTAATGGATGGCAATGTTGTACCCAGCCAGGGGAACAATATCATTTTCTGTCCTATGACAGTATTTCAACTTATTATTTTGAGGAGTTGTCTTTAGTGTGTTTTGTGAAATGCTTTGAGGTCTCAGAGAAAAAGTCTAATATAAGAACTCAGCCCTAAAAGATGCTGAAAATACTGTGGCCTTGATCCAGTAAAGCACTTAAACAGGTATTTAACTTAAAGTGCATAGGAATACCCTGGGGAATAAACACATGCTTAAAGCTAAGTACATACTTCTGTGCTTTGTTGGATCAAAACCAAAGTGCTCAAATCCGTGCAGGACTGAGCCCTCATGCTTTTTGTTTTTATAGAATATTTGTTTACCAAGTTTCATAAATTTGAGTAGATCATTCAGCTCAAATACAGTGCTACAGAATGCTTTCATGTCTGTACCACCTGACCCTGCACTGTTTGACATTAGTAGTAAGCTTTATTTCAATGGGAATATGACCAAATCTTCATGGTTTGAGGGACTCACGTGCAAATCCTGCTCAACCATCAGGCAGATAATACATGTACTGAATGGTACATGATCGCAGTCTGTGTCCTAAGGTTATACACAAACAGTAATATTTATTGCTTATCAAAAGCATCCAGAAATGTTCTGTGCATTTTACAAACAAAGACAGAGGGAAATGCTTTCTCCAAGGCATTTCCCATCTGTAAGTAGGGCAATCCAGCAGGGGAGCATCACATATGAGCAAGGGTGGTGAGAAGGGAAGGGAAAGATGAGCCAGGAATGTACCCACACCTTAGGAGCAGAGCGTGAGCCCTGCAGAAGCACTTACTGCAAACAGCCCGTAGAGTCTGCCTAACTGCAAAAAGAATGAGTTAACAACCTGCCATGTTGAAAGAAAAATGTATGCCTTTATTTCCCACTACTTCTCAAAGATGAGAAGGTAGAAAATATCATAAAAGGCAATAGTAACAAGAGGCAATTAAAAAAAAGAGGAAGGCAGACTTAAGGGGTACAACAGAGTCAGGCTGTGGGTTTCTTGCTCATCTTTGAAAAGCAAAAATAAGAAAAACAAGAAAGTACCCACTGGTAGGCTTTCCTACTGGGCTTTGACCGGAGTTCAATAATATGCCTGCAGTTACCCCATACAGAATGCCAGAGCTGTGTGTGCTGTCTTGGTAAATCATATCAGCACTGCTATAACAAAGTTTGAGGGTATATTTTTAGCACAATGTTAACTATTGCAACTGCCTGGATATACTGTGAGAACCTGCCAATGAACTTCTCAGTCATATCAATATCAGTACTTAGCCACTAGTAATATTGTACATTGTTCATACACTCCCAGTCTACCTTTTGCAAATATTCTGGTTTTTGGTTTGGGATTTGTTTGGGGTTTTTTTTTATCCTTTTCCCTTGTAGGCTCTATGTGTGGAAAACTACTGGTCTTTTCTCCTAGTAATGGTTGTTTCTGCCTTACAAAATAAAACCTGGAGAACTACGGTCAAGATCAGAAATCACAAAACTCAAATAACTGAGAAGAAGCTGAGTCAGAGAGTAGAAAAAATTAAGATGGTGCATGAGACGTGTATTTAAATAAAGAAAAAAGTAGCAAAAAGGTAAGTGTACATTTAATATTAAGAAAAACCCTGTTTTCATCGAAGTCTGTTAAAGGAGCAACCTTCAAGTGTGCAGAAAAAGAAGTCTCACAGGAGCCGTGCTTTTACTAGACCCTAAAAATGTTTAGCTCAAACAAATGTGTTATGACTGGTAAACTGGACTGATCTACTGCTTCTTTTCATTTCCTGTTTTATCATTGCAATAATGCCATAAAAGGTTAGACCTAAACATTATTTTAAAAAATGTTTGAAACATTTTACATGTTTTAAGAAAATCTGTCTAGTCCAGTTGAGCATTTTGTCTTCCTGAGTCATGGCTCTGTTATAGTCTGGAATGCTACCAAAACTCCCATGTTGTCATTAATGCATGCTACCGTGGTTTCATTCAGTACTTGGTGCATGTTTGTTTTGCTTCATCCTACCTTCTCTATTGAATCTAGTGCTAATAGCGATTGTCTACAGAAAATTGCACCTGCTCCAGGTTAGGTTAAAACAGAACTTTACACCCATAGATATCCATTTAAACATTACCAAATTGCAGTCTATATTCTTTCATATTTTTTACTTGTGTTCTTTCTTTCTGTCTTGGAGGATCTCCCCCACATCAGGAAGCTTATAGCAGGGTTTTCTATAGTCCATTTGGATTCCTTTCAAGAAACATGCAAACACATCATCAGAGAAAGAGCAAATGAAACAAAACTGCATATTGATATTTCATGATCCTCCTGAACTTCCATCGTGTAAGAGTCTCTCCTCTGAACTCACAGCTGTTTCTCCCTGAAGTCTGTGTGATGTGTGCCCGCTGCAGCAAGGTTATCCGCAGTCTGTGGGGATGACCTTTTCACATCTCTGCTCTTTCCTCTGGCCTTCTAAGTTGTATTCAGTTAAACGTGATGGTTCAGGGCTTCTCCACATCTCATTGTTCTTGTGCAACATCATTGCTGCCATCTAACCAAGAGGTGGTGATAGCACTGAGAAGTGCACTCAGACTGTGGAGATGCCGAATGTACTGTGCTAGATTTTGGTAAATTAATCAGCATTGCACTCATGAGTCCTAGCTGCTGTATCCACTCTTTACACACACAAACCTGCTTCTAAATGGAAAAAAAAGAGATTATGTTTGACATAGATCTTCTTCAGTTTATCATAATTTTGACCATCTAGAGAAATCACTCTGTAAGAGGTAGATAGCAAGATCTTTAGTCAGCATAGTTGCACTGGAAGTCCTACTATACTCAACATAGACCAGTACTCAAAATAACTTGAGGTAAATAATGACAAGATCTTTTTTTTAAAAAAAACCTTGTAATAACTTCACAAAGTGCATAGCTCTACAAGGTTATGGCTACACATAGTTTAGATAGTAATAATTTCCAGCATTCAAAATGACAATTTAACATTCTACTGAAGCACAAACAGGAACATGTTTCTTGTATAGACACTTGTCAAAGATCCTTTTTTGCTTCATAGGGACAATGGTACAGTGACTGTCACAGCCAATGTAGCGTATGTTGGTAACAACCCCATATCTCTATTGGATTAAGCCCTAATATTCTGGAAGATGGAATGATTTTATTGTAAAATGCACAATCATAGAATCACAGAATAGTTTGGCTTGGAAGGGACCTTTAAAGGTCATCTAGTGCAACCCCCCTGCAATAAGCAGGGACATCTTCAACCAGATCAGGTTACTCAGAGCCCTGTCCAACCTGGCCTTGAATGTTTCCAGGGATGGGGCATCTACCACCTCTCTGGCAATCTGTGCCAGTGTTTCACCACCCTGTAGTGATATAATTTCTTAAATTTGTTCAGCTACTAACTTCTCATTTAAAAGCTAGTCACAATACTCCATTGTTTACTGCTTTATGTTTTCAATATATTTTAGCTCTTGCTTTACTACAAATTCACACAGTACCCCCTCATAGGCATATCCTCTTTGAAGTTCAAAGTAAAATATTAGCACTTAAAAGGGCTTTGGATCTATTAGACCTGAAATTTAATTCCATGTGAAAAGTCCCATGAAAATAGCTCTGTCAGGAGATAGAAAAGAGAAGAAAGCTAGAAAATTTTAAATTAATTCATATTAAGTAAATCCTGAGCAGCACCTTTTTTTTTTGTATATAAGGAGTTGTATTTTTTTCTCTCGTCTTAGTTATTTTCAGTTTGTTTCTACAGTTGAGTGTTGTTTTTTTTTAATTACTATGAGAAAACTGCAAAGAAACTTCCTCTCCTGGATATGCATGAAACAAATTACTTTATTCTGTTTGTACTCTTTCTGTTTTCCATAGCTTTGAACACAAGAATGTGGGGCATTATATATCAATTAGATTTTTCTGCAAATTTCCATGACAACGAGTGATCAATATTCTGTTTTTGCCAACAGAGTACATCAATGAGCAAATGCTGGAAGCATGACAAGCATGATAAATTACAGCAGTGATCCATACCCCTATGATTCATTGCAGAAAAGATCTCATTTTGCCACTGTTGTTTCATTATTTTGCAAAGCATTCACTGTGTGCTACGGACCAGATCCTGACGACAATTGCGTTGTTAGCAAATCTTTTGCCAATTCAGGGGATTTTACATCTCTCTTTCATGGGACAAACATGAATTATTGCAGGTAAATGAACAAGCAACACCAGAGCTTCTTTAAAACTTCCACCAGTTTGGCGCTGCCCCATTTCCACCAGTTTCTTGCTTGTTTGACACCCCTTCTTCCCCACTGAGACTCACAGTCAGAGACTCACAGGTGTCAAATGCACATGTCAAGTAGTCTGTGTCAGAGTCCAATACTCTCTGACCAGGTTCTTTTAGATATTCCACGTGTGGAGGGTGTAATGTTTAATATCAGATTTGTTTATTTGAAGATATTTGATGTTACACAGGAGTTCTGATTTAGCAGAATGACACAAAATATACTGAAATCACAATACAAATATAAGTTACGCTTAGCAAAATACCGTAATCGCAATATACAGTTCAATCACAATACCAGTGTGATCCCTATTACCGCTCTCTATAATATGGTTGCTGTCAGCATGCTGGGTGTCCCCAGTCGCTGAGAAGGAATATGTGGGTTGAAGGCAGCTCAAGGCCATTGCTTTCTTCAAATTCTTTTGTTAGTTTTTTAGTTTTTTAGTTTTTATTGTCTGTGTTGCACCCAGCCACATATTCACTCCCCCTATGCTGGTCTGGCTTACTCAGGGAGGCATCTACACCACCAGTTGATCCACTCAGCTGTGATATATTCAGCTGATCCACTCAACTGACATGAATGTTTATCTATATATAGCCAAGGCCACCCTCGGTCCCTTTGTATTGAGATCAAGTCAGATTCTTTGCAACACCTGTGGTCAATCACACCCTACATTATTCTCCATGCTTCATGAGCACATCGATCTTGCCCATCTCTACTGAGCCTTCTTTCATTGTAGGCATTTACTGGTCAGTCACAGTCTGTTAAGAAGGCAAACTGTTGTCCCTCTCTATATGACCACAAAGCCTTTTCTCCCTGCTCTCTACAGCTTCCTGAAGAGGGGAAGTGGAGAGGGAGGTGCTGATCTCTTCTCCCTGGTATCCACCGGCAGGACGTGTGGGAATGGTTCAAAGCTGCATCAGGGGAGGTGTTACAGATGGAGTGAGAGTGCACTTCACTCATAAGAGAGAAGTAAAAATATACTTTATTGATATAGAATAGGGAGTTAACAGAGTTCAATGTGATGGTGTTTTAACAAGATTTGATAGCAAGGTACACTTGATTATTTACTGCATAGAGGACAGGGTCAGACAAAACTGTCAGGGAGACCCTCCTGTTGAGTCATGATGTTCAGAAAAGGACCCCCTTGCTTTCTAAACTTCTTCTCAGAGAGGGGTCTAGGTGCGGCTAGATCCAATCCTAGTCCCAGACTTGGTCAATGCTTTATGTCTAAAGGATTATATGTGCGCAATCAATCCTTTACATCACTTAGCTAAGATTTCAAAGTTTAGCATGCTATTAGTCACTTACCGAGGATCTGTTGGGGCAAGGAATCTCTCAACCATGAGGAGTAACCTTGAGAGGTGTCCCTGCTCGAGGGGAGATCCTGGCGTGCAGCCCGCTGCCGTGCAGGAGAGCTCAAAGGAAGGGCTCTTGGGCTGCTCACTATTTATGGGGGTAAGTTGATTGTCTCAGTCATATTTGCATACCGACCACAGATTTTAGTTTCTTAGGTGGGCACATTGCACAATAGCCCTTGGCTTTTGTGTTGTTATCTGTCTCCTAAATCCAGTTTGAGCCGGATGCAGCCATCATGACCAGATGCATCCATTACAAGCATCACTGGTAGTTATCACCTGAGTGGGGTTACAGGAGATAAAGGTCAGGGTGGGGGAAGCACACCATCACAGGAGGTTTAGACTGGACATTAGGAAGCATTTCTTTACTGAGAGGGTGGTCAAGCACTGCAAGAGGCTTCCTAGAGAGGTGGTCGACGCCCCAAGCCTGTCAGTGTTTAAGAGGCATTTGGACAATGACCTTAATAACATGCTTTAACTTTTGTCAGCCCTGAAGCGGTCAGGCAGTTGGACTAGATGATTTAAGCTCTCTGCCTTCCTGCAATACATATGGGGACACATCATCTTGAAAACAAAAGTTGCAACTGTTCACTGTGTCTTCTTACCATAAGGACCAAAGAAAAGGAATGGCTGCAACACAAAGCATATTGGCTAAACAAGGCTTATCACTTGAAATGTCTCTGAATCTTCCCTTGTGATATTTTCTTTTTTATCTGCTATCATTGGCAAGAGATGCAGAACATCCAAAAACCAGTCTGAAATTTAGAAACCAGGAAACTCAGCAGCTGTTACATGGAAAAAAACACCTAACAAAATCAAAAGTATTAGGGTCATGTAATCTCTTATTCTTGGCCTGAATTTCAGAAAAATTGAACTGTCTACTCCTAACAAGCTTTCTTGTAAAGATTTATATGCCTGTCACAGTGCCTTGCAGTGAAGAGGATGAGGTAGTTGTAAATAATCCTACATCCAACTTGTGGGGAATGCAGAATTTCTGCAGTTTTATTACACAATATGACTACAATGTGCAAGTGAGAGTAACAAAGTGAAAAAAAGTAGGCATAATAAAATGAGATTGTTTATGTGTAGATCATATATTCCAAAGGAAAATGGCTTTGGCTTGTTCGGCAGAAGAATCTGGACTTTTCAGCTCAACTTCTTGCAAGAGTAAATCTTGGCTGTTTACCATCAGCCTCAGATGACTGTGGAAGTAAAACCATGACTCCGTCAATAGGTTATACAGATCCATAACAGTATAACAATTTTTTGCTTAAAATAGAGATTCATTCTCTCTTTTATGTGTGAGAAATAAAACATAACCTCCCCTTACAGTATTAATACTTTTTTGTGAGCTGAATGAATTTTCTGACATTTTACAATTCAATCTGCTAGATAGTTTAAGAATAAAAATTAATGAAAACTGAACCGTCTAAGAAATTTAGCATCTGTGTCAGACTCTATTCGTAACCCAAATGAGTTAAGTAATGAAATAACAGAGATGCATCAAACTTCCCATATGGTTAAGCTTATTGAGAAATGGTGCATATGCCAAAACTGAAGAAATTTCATAATTATTTACAGAAAAAGGGTCTGTATCCCCCTCCCATCTTCATTATTTCATATGTTGTGCCCCACAGGTGCTGTGTCATTGTCCTTGTGCCTCTGATGTCCTACCTTGTCCACACTGCAGCTGACTCTAGTCCTATCCCAATGGCTCCACCTATGTGTTTGTGTAGACCTCTTTAGTAGAGGTCCTTCCATTGCCACAATACTTCCTATGGCATGGGCTTTATTACTTTTCCATTATTTTCAACATTTGCTTGTTGTCCCTGGCAACAAAAGCAAAAGATCCAGGTACCACTGTAAATGCTAGCTTTGCACACCAGTTAGTTATATGCTCTAGCTTGCCGAAATTCAAATTAGAAGAAATGGTGGGAATAAAACAGACAAAAAGAGCAAGTCTGCATCTAATTCAGCCTTTTTTAAAAGTTTTGTCTAGGTCTCAGATATCATATTGCTAACAAATATCCTCAGTATTCCAGCAAAGATACCACTGCATGAGATCAGCCCTTCCCAGATTTCCATTGTGTGGGGCATCTCAGTATTTTTGTATTTGATTTTCTGTCACAAGGACAAAAGTCAAAATACAGAAATACTTGATGTATTAAAAGTCTAATTGCTTTCTTATGCGAAACATCAAACCAGTTACATTTTACCATTTTCTGTTTTAGAAAACACCTTTGCATCCTCTACACCCAGCTCGTTGCCCTCTAGGAATCATAGCTCAGGAATGCAGGAGCCTTGTTCCCCTCCTGCAGCACATCTTCCCTGGTGAGTGGTGGTCTCACCTGCAGCCTTGCCTCTGCAGTACCTCCCAAGCAGGGAGGATGGCGCTGAGTCCAGTGTGATGGGGACCGATCATTTCAAGGGCCCATAATGGAAAATTGAATCAAGGCAGAAATGGGACTATGAGCGCAGGATTTTGAAATGCCTAAGGTGGACATGAAGATTTACACACACAATATGTCATTTGGATTTTCCTGATAGAAAAGTCTACCAAAGGAGTATTCTTTGTAGTAGAAAATTTCAATGAGATCCCACTTTCCTACAGGGAAGTCTTTTATGAAAAAATATTACTAGGTCCTTGATATTATTTAGCATTACAGCTAATCCATTATACAAAAAGAAATAAGAAAATAGGGTAAGAAATGCCTTCTTCTGCAGTGACATGGTTCTATGGCTATTTTTGCATTCCGGGTAGGATAGCTAAATGCAGACAGACAGGAACAATTGGTCTCTGCTTAGGAGTACTTGATTATACAGTAAAGCAATATTATTTTAATCATCTTAAGGCTTATTAAAAATAAATACCCCACCACAATTTAGCCAAAGCCAAATTTTTGGGGGCCAGACTCCTAGCTAATATAAACAGTCAGAGGGCCACTGAAGTCCAAACAGAAATGGACTCAAGTTTAAGACATGCAAAATTGGATGCTGGGTTTTTGGTTCAAGCCCAAATCTAAATTAAATTAAAATGCTTATGGTTAAAACACTGGTTTAAAAGCCTTTTAAACATTCCTTTTAAAGCCCTTTAACATGTGCTGCGACCCAAAAAGCACTTCATTTTAAATACACATTTAAGATCTATTGATATCAAATTGGCACATTTTGCAACCAGTTATGTACTTTTCAAGCATTAAATCATTTTAGTGTTCACGTCACTTCAGTAATGTGAATCCATTGCACTAATGTTCTGGCCACTCTCTGTTGCATCCCTGAGGAGCAAAGAAAATGGATCTCTCAGAAGTTGTCTAGAGTCCCATCATCGTGGGATACTTGCAGCAAGTGCAGTCAAGTAAGCCTGGGTAGATTGGGCAGTTCATCTGGATGCAGCAGTATTAATGGGGGGGTAGGAGGGAACAAGTAGCACTGGTTGAAAAGGGAAGTAAATGGGTTTTTTTTGCCAGAAACAGCTCTTAGCTGCCCTGCTAGTCACAGCTGCCTGCCCCCCTTAGCTCAAGTTGCCCTGCAAATTTTTGCATCAGTGGAACATCACTTTAAAACCATCTTCTACGCTTCACTCTCATTGTTGCTCCTTGCTGTGCTATTTTAGATAATATCTGTTGTCCTTATTGTGTATTATTCTATAAAGGGCTTTCTATAGATTTATGATAATGCAGATAAGAAAGTAGCAAGCTGCTGGGGAAATGTGAAGGAAATCTTTTTCTGGCTGTTCTCCAAACAAGGTTAAGATTACTCCCCAAATAAATGGACCGTAGCACACTTAGATGCTATCTCATACAGGATAACACACCTTCCTGTTACTGCTGTGCGTTCATGGCAAAGGTATAAATGAGATCAAGAGGCACTGTGATATGTCAGGGTCCTTCTGTTTGGGAGTGACTACTGTAACATACTAAGGTCGTGTCATGGGCTGAATGTGAGAAGTAATGGTGGAATTCACCTAACGAAACATGCACGTCTGCATTGGAGCTGATCATCCCTGGCTCCCTTTATGGTCAGTGAAAAGAAACAGGCACATCAGACCACAGTTCTTGTCCTGATGGGGACATCTAACGTACAGCAGCTAAATTATGGCAAAGCAGTGCTTGTTTTCCACTGCTGACCATTCAGGGTAGTGACTTAGATATAAATTTCAGTACTGTAAACAACTGAAATTACACACATGACACAGCTGGCCAGGAAAAAAACTAACTTCTATTAGTTTACCAGCAGTTTCCAGATGTTTTTGCAGTCATATCCCAACTTGTGACTAATCCTCAACCCGTTTTCTCAAAAATACCATAAAATAAATTTTTTGAAGAGCTGAGGTGGTGCAATACCTTTTTCTGGAAACAGCAAGTTATAAGACACTGACTAGCTGAGGAACATGAGGCTTCCAGGTGTCCAGGCCAGCCAGATTCCTGGGTTGCTCAACTTTTGGCAAGATGACCAGGAGTTTGGAAGCTGTAAGGTCTCTAGCCTTTGGACAGTCCGTAGGACAGGATTGACCTGGAAACAGAGGACTGCAGCTGACAAAGAAGTCTGATGTGTGTGCACATGCAGATGTAGTTTTTCTTTTTGCTTTTTGTAAAAATTTATTTTCTGAAGAGTTTTGGTTATCTTGCAAACTCTGAAGTCAGCCAAGAGGAGCCAAGATCATGTCAAGGATGAGGGCAATAGGGCTGACAGCAAAGTGCAGTGCTGGTGTGTGAGTCTGGCTCTGCAAGCAGCAAAAAAGTCATGAGCAACATATAAGGAATTTGCAGTGGGGAAAAAAACCCACAGATGAAATAGGTTGTGTGAAGGATGACTTTTAAGGCCCAAATACTGTACCGTTGCTGTGGCTGGCAAAGTAAACTCAGATTTAGCACACACATCTGCAAGTCACATCAAACTAAAGGATGCAGCAAAAACATAGAAACAAATAAAAATTACAGACCAAAGCGGCAACATGCTTGGTCTGAATGTGCCATGTATTTTTGCTTTTTCAAATTAAATATGCACCTCATGTATTCCCTTATGCTGAGAGTCAGTGCTTGATGAAGGAATGCCTTCCAGAGCACTGGAAGATGAAGCATAGTCAAAAAAGAGAAAGCAAACTGTTTATAAAATCATCAGCTTTCTTGAATTGTTGGGGAAACAGCAAATTTGCAAGGACTTCCAGGAACTGCATGGTTTTTAGTGTGCAATATCCGGTGGAGTGGCAGTACTTCAGAAATTGCATATGATGCTCCAGTTACAGTTCTTTTGCTGCTGTGGGTGACAGTAGCTGGAGAAGCTGGGTGTCACTCAGCCATGATTAGGCAACAGTCATGCAGGTATTTCTTCACTGAAAATGCAGTAAATCTTTGAACTGCTTGCTTCAGATTGCTGAGGATAACAACAGTTCATATAGGTTCAAAGAGACAATTTCCTGGAAGGAAAACTAGAGGATTCCTAACTACACAGAAACCACATCAGCTTAAGGAGGTCCCTGGAGCTGAAAACAGTTGAAAGCTCGGAGTGTATTAGGAAGAAGTACTGTATATGCATGTCTTGTTCTCATCATATGTTCAGGTACCTGCTAAAAATCCTATTTGAGTACGTAGTTGTTTGCAACCTGTTCCTTGTATTACTCATCAATTTGTTATAGCAGCTGATGTCCTAACAGCAGGGGATTTTGCCATCTTTAACAAAGTTTGTGATAATTTCACAAATGTAATAAAATTCACAACAAAACAGTGGGTTTTCCTGGCTCCTGCCAGAATCCTAGAACACACTGCACTTGGGTACTTATTTCTAAACAAAGAAATATTGCGTAAATGATGGTTCAAAGTAATGGCAATCAAATGAAAATCTATGCAGGTCTTTAGTTTTTACTTCTAGGTCTCAAAAATATCAATATTATTCACAAAGAAAATTAGGGCAATCACACTCTTGAGTGGTAAGATGACATAATTACAATTAAGACAGAGTTATGGTGCAAATAGCTGGTCCCCTCATATTGGTGAAAACTTCAGACGATACAGTCTAAAAGTGCAACGTGTTACAGGAAACGATGAATATCTTCCATGCACTTTTAAAAACAACTTCAGATGTTGAAAGCCTTAGAGCCAAGATGGTAAAAGGCAGGTATTTACATCTGTCAGAAAACTGAAAGCCAGTTTAATCTCAAAATGGCAAAAATGTCCTGGAAAAAAGAGATAATTACAGTATATTATCAGGAGAGAGAGGAGCAGCCATTTCATAAACCCTGTGCCCTGGTTTTGTGTGTAGTGTATGTGTCTGCTGCGTCTGTGAATTCACTCAGTGTATTTCAAAAAATCCAGAACAAAAGATGAATTCTTCTCTCTAGCTGGCACATCAGGCAGCTGAATATGCCTCAGTTTTACAAAGACTTTCCAGATGACTTTGAACATTACAGGAAAATGTTCCTGGTGGTCCTGGGGAATGTAAAGCATCCAATTCTGACAATGAGTTACAAACAGAATATATAATTTTGCAGCCATTTAGTCAACTTTCAGCCTTCTTGGAATGTCGAAATCTGCAGGAAGTGATAATGAAAATTTTATTTTACTTCTTTTGCAGACTCCAAACTGAAGTTATAAATAGGCAGACATCAAGGTGTATGTTCAAAAGTGTGAGCATCTAATTATTATTTAAAAAGTAATCTCAGTCTGATATGCTTAAATATAGTTTTAGCATACGAACTGCTCTAGACTAACATCAAATGAAATAAGTTGTCCTCCAACATTGCCTTTGATTACAGAGGCTTTCTGAATTTAGGTTTGTTGCTTTAATATCAATTTGGTGAAGAATTGTGATGCATATTAAACATTCATAAATATACAGAGATTCTGGCTTTTGAATTTTGTTAGATGTTGCAGGATCCAGTGAACCTGAGGACCCAGGGGCTTTCTCCTGTCACTGCCGGCTGACTCTACCTGCTGTGACTCTGCATCCCCAGGTCTGGCCAGTAGTGATTCTGAGCAGGTATTGCCTGTGGTCACACACGTGCACACACACACACACACACACGCGTGTGCGCGCACACACACTCCCCACCCCATGTGCCTCCCCAGAAGCTGTCCTTTGACCCTGGGTCTATCCAGCCTCAGTCTTCCACTGCCTGGTCACCTCCTGTTCTTGACACCGAGGGGCACCTCAGACCTGCAATCCCTCCCTAGTGACTGGCACTTGGACCTCTTACTCTGTTCTCCAGCTACTCCGACTTGCAGTTTGCTAGTGGATCGTGCTCACACGCACATACAGGCACACACGCAGAATAGAGAGCATGTGCATGCAGAAAATAGGCATAGTTTAATAAGAAGACTGACAGGCTGCCTAGCTAGAGAGACATCCAGAGCAGCAGTCTTCTTTACATGTGACCAGCAAATTTTATCTCCTTTTCCCCTCTATTTTCTCATGTACTTCTCCCTTGTTCACTTTGGTCCCTCCCTTTCCCCACCTTTGGTCCTTTGCCTAAGCATAATTTTCACACATTCTCACAATTCCCTTAAAATATCCTATAATGAGTTTTACACCCTCCCCGAATTCTCTTGCCCCTGCATTGAATAGCAAGTCCTATTCCCCTCTAGGCAATAACCCCCTTTATTTGGCATGGCTTTCTGGGGGAGAGGTTCTTTCCTTGACTCCTGTTGGCAGTTTCCCACTGGGGACACTGGCTGAATCGTTTCCCTGGGATGGCCTCGGGGAGCAGCTGGGGCGGTGGGCTCCGTCTCCGCTTGGCAGGTTGTGTGGGTTTCCACTTGTCAGTCATCCTCTGATCCTCACTGTGCCTTTGGGATTATAGTGTTTAGCCTTCAATCAAATAACCTAACAAATTTAAATGAAAGATAATTCTGACTTCTTCTAAGCCTGTTTTGACAAACTTAAGGCCCAAATACAAGAAACGTAACTTTGTATGTACTGGACTGTGAATGTGCCAGGGAGATCAATCAGTGTCCTAGGAGGGCTGAATGCCTTAGATGCAACGTCTCTTTTAGGTGTAAATCCCCTGTGGGCATCAGGCAGTGGAACAGGTCTCAGGGTGCAAAGGAAGGCCAAAGTTTCAGCTCTACCTACCAACCAGACATGTGGGGTCAGGGAGGCGAAACCTGCAAAACTGCACATTTCTGAGTACGAAATGTTTCGTTCTGCAAAAGCCAACAGTTGCTCCTGTCTTCCCATTTACTGCTTCCAGTTTACTTTTATTATGGATTTGGAGCAACTTTTTGATTAAATTTTCATTGCATTATGTTTCCACTTCTAGCATTTCAATCCAGTTTGCAAATGAATTGTGCAGAACATGAGAAATAGTAAATCTGCCATTTTTCTTTGTTTCCCAATGCATGTGCTTTCCAGAGCTGCTGTAATCTGACATCATTATAATACTGATTTATTGCACAAAAGGAGGAGGAAAGGAAAACAACTATGGAAACATCAAGATCTACTAAAGGAAGCCTCAGCATTTGTTGAATGAATGAGTATAAAACAGAAAAAGTGAGATGTTTTCCAGTTTTATTTTATATAACTTTTATATAAGATGCATTATTCACTAATACTATATAAAATTTCTATGATGCTGGATCCTTTGGGACACCTAATAGGTGACAAGAATTTTTAAAAAGTGCAGAACAAATATCCAATCAGTCCCAGGTGCTGTAGACATGTTGACAAATCAGGAATGTTAAGTCATGCATTCTGCTCAGGACCAGTGGATCCATCCTCTTGTGCATTCATGTTTCCATGCCTAAGGTCTATCGATGAAATGTCAGGAGGTCTGCAGACCTTCACATAATTATAAAGCATCTGTAAATCATTAAATGACCAACGAGTTCCTCCAAACCCCCAGAGCTCTGCAGTGAGCACACAAGATGAGGCCCTCATCTTGAGTACCTTTACAGCCTGTCCCACAACGGGACAGTGACCAAAGCCACAGCCCAGCTGTAGGGAGGGAGGGCAGAGGTTTGCTTTGATGTCTCTAGAACTGGTGGCTGGAGAAGGCACCTTTGGGAGTTCTCTGTCCCTTCCTCATCTAAATTTGTTACTGACTTTGTGCCAGTAACACCGCTACAGCCAGTAACACCTTTGCAACCAGGCTCTTGAACACTAGCATGCAGGTTCGCAGCAGTTTTCTCTCAGAAGCATTTCCAGGGAAGCCACGGATGCCTGGCGTGAGCACCACGTCACCAACAGGGACAAAGCAAAAAGCGATCTACAAGAAGGGCCCAAAAGCACCCTCAACAAGTTTGCTGATGTCACCAAACTGGGTGGTGAGGTGGACATGTCAGAAGGGACACCCGTCTTACAGAGACCTGGACAGGTTGGAAGAGTGGGCTAGCAAGATCTGTATGAAGTTTAACAAAGACAAGTGCAAGATCCTGCACCGTGGACAACATAAACAAAGAGCCCAGTACAGGCTAGGATCTGTGTGGCTGGGGAGCACCTTGCTGAAAGGGACCTGGGGGTCCTGGTGGACAACAAGCTGAACATGAGTCAGCAGTGCACCGCTGCAGCAATGAAGGCAAATCAGATTCTGGGCTGCATCTGCAAGGCCATTACTAGCAGGACAGAGATGCGATCATCCCACTTTATTCAGCGCTTATCAGGCTGCACCAGGAGTACTGTGTCCAGTTCTGGTCCCCACAATTCAGGAAAGATACAGACAGACTGGAGAGAGTCCAAAGGAAGGCCATGAAGATGATCAAAGGAGAACCTGCCCTGTGAGGAAAGACTGAAGGAGAAGACAAGGCTCAGGGAGGACCACATCACAGTATTCCAGAGCTTAAGGGCAGCTACAAAGGGGACGGAGGCTCTCTCTTCACAAGGAACCACATGGAGAAGACAAGGGGCAACAGGTGCAAGTTGCACCAGGGGATATTTCATCTCAACAGAAGAAATAAATTTTTTACAATGAGAACAATCAATCACTGGAACAACCTCCCCAGGGACGTGGTAGAGTCCCCATCTCTGGAGGTTTCCAAGATGTGATTGGAGAGGGTGCTAGGTAATGTCATCTAGGCTCTCTTCCACCGTGAAAGGCTGGACCAGATGATCTTTCATGGTCCTTTCCAACCTGGGCTGTTCTCTGATTCTGTGAGTCTATGACCTGTATATATCAGGTAGGGCTGTAGATCCTACAAATAGTTACTGAAGCTATTGCCACTGAAATGTGGATGGGAGTGGTTTGTGAACTGACTAATCCTCAGGTGACGACAGTAAGAAATGAGCAATGAAAGCTTAAAAAGTAATTGGAATAAGCTGTAAAGTATAGGCAAATGCAGGAATAAAAATTAGATAAAGAAAAAGTGAGAAAAAGGTTAATTGTTATCTTAGATTTTACTAGTCAGCTAACCAGTATCCAAAATGAGTTATGGTAAACTGCTAGATAGTAGAGAAAGCAGAATTTGTAATTCTGTTATGAGATGACACAAATTTATGACAGGTGGGAGTATAATGTGAATTACAGTCATTGCTGAACACACACACACTCATGAGGAATAGCTTCAGCTGATAAAGCAGAGATCAACATCGGTCAAGGATAATTTAGTCTTTACTGCTACAGATACCAGTTTCCTGAATACAGATATCCATGTTATTCACAGAAACAGTGACCAAACAGAATAATCATTATCAATCAGATTATTAACTTCATCACAACATGACATGATCTGATAGTCTTTCAGAAAAGGAAGAAAACATGAATAACCTTTTTTCCCAAGCAAATAATTTGAGAAATCTCAATTGTATTTTCCAAACTCACTTTGTGGGGACTGTTAATGTCTTTGATGTCACCCTTTCCATTAAAGCTCCTTTCAAGCTTCAGAAATATTTAATGCATGAATACCACAGAATCTTTTCAGGAAATATTTTTATTAAATAAATGTGCTTTGACTGAGTTCACAGGCATTTTCTGTTCATTTTCTGTAGGTATACTTATACCAAAATTTAATGGCAAAAATAATTTTGAAGCATGTCACTTGAACATCAGTTCAAAATGTCCACAGAAATCACCTGTTTTAAATTATAAGAGTTTGCCCAGGAAACTTGGTCCAAATCATTCTGTTCACTCAATAAAGCAACAGAAAAAAACTGTATTATTTACCATATAGTGCACAGACCTATTGTCACATGGATCCAGTCCACTCACACCTTGTAAAAGCACTGGGGCAGAAAGTCCTATATTCATATCCAGCCAGAAGAGGGGAACGCCTGCCTCCAAAGGCTACCTCCACCACCGATGTCCCATACAAACACCCATAACAACACTGGCAGCAAGTTGTACACCTTCTCACAGCATACCCTGGATTTGCAGTCCAAGAAGTACTTAGTCGTATTTGACAGAAGGCCTTGATGTATCTAAAGCAGCGTGGTCCACTGGGCAGCCCCAGAGATGCTGCTGGCTGAGCCGGCTCCCTTCCCTGGAGGGTGGGATCTGGCTGCTACCCTAATGGCTGAATGAGCCCCCTGCCCTCACCCACCTGCAGTAGCAAGTGTGGAGAAGTCACTATGAGGGGAAAAGGTGGTGACTTGGACACAGGGGCAAGTAGGGATGGAGGGAAAGGCAGGCTGAGCAGGGGGGCTGTAGCACCAAGAAGGTTGTCCACCAGCAGGACTTGTGAGGTCCTTGCTGCTGTCAAGATTCAGCCACCACCAGGTATCCATTCTCCACAAAGTCCCTGAAAGTCTAAATCATGGTGAGGAAAGGGGAGGTAAGTTGCCCACTTCAAATACAAATCTACATACAGGCAGGCACCCAAAGGCATATTGTGCAGCAGAGAAAGTGATTTTACTAGGACTGATTCTCCTTTCATGTAAAATGGTGCAAATCCACAGTGAAGGTGGAAATAACTATTTGGAGACATTACTGTAAAAATGGTGAAGGTCAGACTTAGCATGATCAAAACTTATCCCAGTGGGAAAACACACTGTAGAGCGATTATTGGAAGATGGACAACAAATGAGAAGGCAGCTGAGGCATCTGTAATAAAGTATGAGAAAATACGTGTTCCCAATGGTTTCACTGAAGTTAAACCTAAGCTGGATCCCCTTGTGATGGCCAGTCCGTACATGGGTGACTCTCTAGTACGTATTGAGCCAGATGTGCTATTCACACTTTTTCCTCCAGATGAACTGATGGTTCAGTTGCCTCCCACTTCACTCCCATATTTGAAACCAATTTGTAGCAGTTCCAAATGATTATGACCAATTTCCCAGCTGGCAATTTCAATAATAAACAGAAGTAGCTATTTTATTTACCTCAGTCAGGTTTAGATTTTCCATAGGTATTTAAATCTTATTTTGACAGCTGTTTCTACACATGCCCGGTTTAAAGGAATGGAAGTGACAGGTGGCAATAGCAGTAATTCCTGCTTCCATGAGGTTTCCCGCAACTCTGAGTAGTTTTGATTAATGCCTGTGCTTATCACTTTCTATCCAAGATCACTCATATATCAGAGCTATCTGACTGTTAGGATGAGTAAACAACCGTTCCCTTCCCCATCTAGTTCATGTGTAGACATCTCTAATTTCTGGAATAGCTAAAGTAAGTCACTTTATGGACAAGGACATTGGGTTCTTAGTGAGTTTTATGTACGCTGCTATTCCCAGCACTTGGTGTTTAGTCTTCCTCAGGGGCAACTCCCAGAAGTAAGATCTTCAAAAGAGGATATTCTGTAATAAAAATTCTGAGAAGAAACTCATTTCCCCCTCCTCTCCAGGTCTCACATCCTCATTACGGAGTGTACCACTGGTAAAATTATTCTTTCATCTGCAATGGCTGCTGTAATTGGAAGCAGGCTGTATGGCCCTTAAATAATATGCTGCAATAATTCAGTCCAGTATTAAAAAGCATGTTATTGTATGGCATGCTCAGGAAGAGACAGGAAAACCTACCAAAATTCAGTGGGTATTTGGACCTATTAATTTTTAAACTGGTCTTTTTAGCAAAGAATACAGTTTTCCTCAGCTGTACACTTCATGTCCTCTGTTTCTCAGATTTAATTATCGTAAGATTTTTGACAAGGTGTTTGGAGACTCTAATGCATTAAAAATTCTTCAGTGGAAGAATTTCATAACTAGAAAGCTTTCTACCAGTCAGTAATCCCTATTATGTTCTGAAGACTCCCATGGTTTGCTCCAACGTCTGCCTCCAGAAATAACAATCATCTGGCAATCCAGGCAGTCTACCACATGCAGTGGGAATAACTGGTGCCCATTTAGATGGGACTCACAGCTTGTTAACTAAGTTCCCTCTGCAGTCCATCGATTCAGTCCATAAATCTGTAACACCGATTTTTCTATGATGGGATTAGTGGCTCTTGGGAGATGCTAATCTCTTTCTCTCCCCTCGCCCCTTGAGTAGAGGTAGCCTAATGACTATCTTAAGCCCTTCTTTTATATAGTTAAGGCTAGACAAATTATGTATGTATAAAGTTTCGCTTTTCTCACCCATCATTCAAAAAACCTGCAGCTTCCATAACCTGAGAGCATCCTTTGACTCTGCCAACTTTTACTGCCAATCTTAGACGAAGACGGTAGCTCACTGATATTCCTGGCTTTCCCTAAACCTGTTGGTCTGGGACTCAGCTGTAGCCTAAGCCACTGAATTTTTTGTGTCTCTGCAGAGGGTTTACATGTGACCAGGGAGCCTATGCTGTGTTCACAGTGAGGGGAGATGTAGTCGGTGCTGTTGGTAGAATCGGGAGAGCCAGGGGGTGTTTCCTCAGAAACACTCTCCGAGGATGGTGACAACACATGGTAGCAATTTTGTTAACTGACTAAAACATTTATTAATGTTTTCACCCTATTAATTGTTTTCAATTTAGCAAAGAGAAACAAACAAAAAGTTGGAGAAAAAAAATCTAGAAAATAGCTGGACTCTTAAAGGGACTTCAATACCAAAAGATCACGAAGATCTGAAGGAATTTTAAGAAGTTCAAAAGAGCCATGCAGTATTGTAGTAGATATAATGCATTTAATTCACATGTCTTTTAACCAATTTCTATAGTGCAGAAAGTACACAAAATTCAATGAAACTAGAGACATATCTGCTAGGGAGAAAGAGAGGAGGTTGGATAAAATCTGGGCTACGCATCCCAGTGGCAGAAAGTTTGCCCGAATGGGGTACACCCATAAATACCTGTCTGCCAGTGGAGAGCCACTGGAAATGGCTGTCACAGCACATAATGTAATATCAAACCAACAGACTTTTGGTCTGTAATATCAGGCAGGCAGGCAGGCACCAGTCTCCGCTGACACGACCAGAGTCTCAGCCCCACTGTACAGCTGCCTCAGCCTGGTCTCCTCTTCTACTCGAGATGCGGCTGCTCTGTACAGGCAGAGAGGTGTGGTTTGTTTTGCTCTCAGTCTGTAGGGCTCACTGTGTACCAGCAAAAGAGAAGTTTTGCAAGAGAGCAGGATAAGCTCCCTTTGAGAGGGTGCTAATTCATCTATTTGTCTCTGCCATCAAGCAAACACAGCAGGTGACACGGTAATTGTCTATTGAGGATCAAACAAACACACAACTGAGGCGAGAGTAAAATCCTTAGAGAAAATTATTTCTCTGGTGGCTGAGACACAAAAGCTCCAGATTTGACACATCCAGATTAAAACTGGATGTTTTTCAAGAGCTACTGCAACTGCTGCTGAAAACCCACTGCTGATGTCAGAAAGATGCAGTCAGCCTGGCATAACTGATACCAAGATGCCTCCCCACCATGTGCCCGCTCTCCCCTGATGCCAGTTTTAGGCCCTGATGCCTCAGTGAAATTCTTAAAGTATGTGGCATAAATACACAGTGCAATGCCCTGGCTAGGGAAGGATACAGGAAGCTTGTGCAGCAAGTAATTTCAGTAATAAATTCAGTAATAAGTTGGTCAGCCATTGTGTCTATTTCTCTTCTGAATTTTATGCCTAAAATCTCTTTAGAGATTCAGAAGAGCTTCCTGGCTCCTGCAAGGTCACCATGTTATAACTGCTCCAAGCTCCAGTCCTCGTCCATCTTCCTCCCTGACCCTTGTCATCTCTATTCAGTGCCTAAACCTGGTGTCCTCAAAGCTTCATGCACACAGAAACCAGCTGCTCCTTCCTACTGATTCCCTTCCTAGAGTCAAGGTAAAGGTCACTTTTTGTTTATAAACCTTTACACCTGATTTTAAACATTCACTTGGGTAGACATCAAAACACCTTTACTTGAAGAAAGCTCAGCACGAATTTTGCATTGGCAACAATGAAAGGGAAAAAATTCATATGATGAAAGCAGAGAAATACTGCTGACTGCCTTACATACTCTAGAGTTCATACATGATGTTTTCTGGCCCTGGTCCAGCATATAGTAACTTATAATTATCTTCCTTTAATTAATAAAAAAATTAGGAAAGCTTTAGAGAAGGAATGATGGAACATGCCAGCTAAGGACTTAACTCCTGGAAAGCTACAACTCTTTTCACCAAAATTAAGAGAAAAAGTCAGCCATGGAATGATTAATGGCATGTCAATACTTTAGCCAGGGAATTTTGAAGAGCAGCAAGTTCAATAGTGGGTATAGCCAACTACTTTCATTTCAGCAACATCTATTGTTTTGCAAGAAATATCCTAAATTACTACATTATTGCAAAAATCAAGGATTCACTGTTATAGCACTAAGACTACAAATGTAGCTCATAGTGATTTTACTGGTATCATTTGAACCTGGGATCAAAGTTTTATATTATTCATCTTGGTTGACACCAATTCCTTTTTCTTGTATAGAGTGTGACTTTCTATCTCAAAGAAAATGCGTTGAGAAAAGGCAGCTATCTTTGTCAAATTCTACCCATGATCCTCTGAGAAAAGCTTCTTTGTAGAAGTAGTTTCATGAGCTTCTCATGACATTTTCTTCTCTTCGGCAATGCGTGTAGTTAGGCAGCAGGACATGCTCATTGTGTCTTGAGCTTTTATCTTCAAGAGATCGTTTCAAAATTCTGGTCCTAAAGGCTTTGTGCATGAATGAGTTTGAGGTCTAATCCACTGGCTGAATTGCCTAAATTTCTGATGCAAAAATTTCATGCACAGGCTTTGTGATGAATAATGGAGTACAATTAATTGGAAACAAAAAATCCATTCCTTCTTTAAAATGGAACAAATACTTCTAGTTGCTCTTACTTCTTACTATGCTTCGTACAATGTTCATCTATGTTAAGTTTATATTATAGAAAACTATGGTCACCAAGAGCAAAGATGGGAGAAGAGGCTCCTCAAGGGGTGACAGCAAGTGGCAGCCGAAGTGGAAGGATCCGGGCAGTTAGTGCTGCTAGGACAGCTGTGCAGCTATGCTGCTGCTGGCATACCTGAGAAATGCAGACTTTTTCAGACTCCATCATCTTGCAGAAGATTACTAGAACTGATCAGAAATCAGGTATCCACTTGCACATAAAATCCCAGTTTTCTTCTTGGTTGTTTTTAGTGGGTTTTCTTCCACATCTGGATGCCAAGCTGAAATTTCTATGTTTCCATGGAAACAAAATTAAAATGTATTTTCATTTGGACTTAGCATTTGTTTTTACAACACTGAAACCTTACACTTTCAGAAAGTTGGATCAAAATAATATCATCTTACGCTTGTATAATATTAATCAGAAAGTACTTAAAATAATATATACAAAGATATTACGTAATAATATACAGATAAATTAACACTAATGGCGCAAAACTTGTTATTGTATTTTTAAGCAAAGCAGGTGTCATGGTTTAACCCCAGTTGGCAACTAAGCACCACACAGCCGATCGCTCACCCTCCCTCCTCCCGGTGGGGTGCGGGAGAGAATCGGGAAAGCAAAAGTGAGAAAACTCACGGGCTGAGATAAGAACAGTTTAATAATTGAAATAAAATAAAATAAAATAAAATAAAATAAAATAAAATAAAATAAAATAAAATAAAATAAAAATAATAATAGTAATAAATTGTAATGAAAATGAAAATAACAAGAAAGGGAGAGAGAAAGGAACAAAACCCAGGGAAAAAACAAAAAAACCAAGTGATGCAACCTCTCACCACCCACCAACCAATGCCCATCCCATCCTCGAGCAGCGATCGCTGCCCCCAGCCAACTCCCCCCAGTTTCTATACTGAGCATGACGCCATATGGTATGGAATAGCCCTTTGGCCAGTTTGGATTGACTATCTTGGCTGTGCCCCCTCCCAGCTTCTTGTGCACCTGGCAGAGCACGGGAAGCTGAAAAGTCCTTGACTAGTGCAAACATTACTTAGCAACAACTAAAATTTCAGTGCGTTATCAACATTATTCTCATACTAAATCCAAACCACAGCATTATTTAGCTACTAGGAAGAAAATTAACTCTATACCAGCTGAAACCAGGACAGCAGGCCAGTCAAAATATTATGTTTCAACTTTTTTCTTTTCTTACATGAAGTTGCTTCAGCAGAAATGCTTTCACTATATCAAAACTACATTTATCTGATGCATATTTTCCCGATGCATGTTTTTCCAAGAACTTTTTAAGTGGATGTGCTTATTGTATTGGCAATAGGAGAGTAGATTGTACTGGAGAGGAGTCTACAAAGCACTGATTTCCACTTGTAGGTCTTCTTAACACATCTAATCTGCAAGCAGATGTTTTTAGGACACTTGCTCACAGTCTTCCACTTGTTTTTATACTTTCTTAAAGGTTACATTTTACCTGGGACTTGTGAACTCCCTTTGTGTCGTTGCTATCAAAAGCAGATTTGACATTCAAGAATAAGGTTTTCTCTGCATTTAAACAAGCTTGTGGGAGTATTTTGTACTACAACTTCGATACCTATTTTTGTGACAGTATATTGACTTCATCTAATGTTCAAAGCCTCATGCCTAATCCTCTCAAATATTGGGGAAAAAGAGAAACCTAGTTTCAACTTAGTAGAACAAAAATATTGGTAAAGGTACAATGCATGCTATTAGGAAAAAAATTACTTCATTGCATATTTTTATTTCCATCTCCCCCTTCGCAAACATGCATGCACAGGGAGCAGGAACGGGCACAGCCCAAATCTGGCTGTGGCGGAGCAGAGCGCGGGCTTTCGGGGAGCCCTTTGCATGGCACGTGATGCAGAAGTGCATGGCACACCAAGAAGGGCTAATGGAAAGTAAGAAAGTGGGCTGGCTCATCTCCTGAGCTACCATGAAAACCTCACAGTTTCCTGACAGTCACATCTGAACCTGTGACCCAAAATTAAAAGGTTGCATGAGCTGCCACGGAACACCTGCTCCCTAAAAATAACTTTTTCTTTCTGCCACCTTTTTCTTTGAGCCAACAGCATCAGGGGAGCACAGAAAAGTCATCCAGATAAGGGATTTCAGTAGTCCGGTTGACATGGCAGGTGGACGAGGGATTCTGAGAGCAGAAGCCAGAATCCAGCGGTTTGCAGTTCTGGCACTTCATAAAAAAGAATAAAAGGTGTTGGCAACATGAGCACTGAGGTAGTCCAGAGGAATGGACAGCCCTGGCAACAATAAACATGGCAGGTCTGTAAAACTGGGGGAAATAAAGAGGCTTGGAAACAAGCGATGTCTGAAGGGAAGTACGAGTAAGACAAGATTGCATACGAGCCCTGAGTAACCTGGTCTGACCTCGCAGCTTGCCCTGCTTGGAGCAGGAGGTTGGACCTGCCGAGGTGACTTCCAGCCTGAATTTTCCTATAGGCCTATGACCCCAAGTGCTGGAAGTTACAGGAGTGGTGAGTGCTGGCTGATGATTTGTGCACTGTAGCCTTGTACTTGAGACCTTCTAATCCTCGGGCCGTGTCACAATATCATATTCTAGACCCTTACCCTAGCATCTGCCAGTCACTCATAAATGACAAATTTAAAAAGAACACCTGCAGGATTTTGTCGAGGTGCTCCAAAAGGAGCAGTCACACTTCCCCGCATGGCAGAAAGGGGTTTATGTGAAAGGCTTTGTGCCAGCAGAGTTTTACTGCCGGGAGAAGGGGAACCACAGTAGGGGATCGGGCTGGGAGTCCTGTGCACGTACCTGTTGGAAAGACCACAGTCCCTTAGGATGCGCAGAACAGTTTTGCCCCCAGCTCCCCTCCTGCATCACGCAGGCCTGGCTGGGGTGCAAGCTTCTGCCCACGTCTGCTAGTTCCGCTGTGTTCACAGGTCATTATCCAGACTCGGGAAAGGTCTCTCAGGAAGGTCTTATGCTCTGGGGAAGCACAGGCACCCTGGCTGACGGGGAGATGGGAAGCCTGCCTTCCCAAGAGGCTTCGGCACGTGCCACAGCCGCCGGCTCTGCAGCTCCGTTCCCACCATGGGTCCTCACTGACGCTTGTCAGAGATTTCCTGACATTCTTCCAAACGTTTCAGTTTGGCGCTAAGGAAAAGCTTCATTTCGATTAGTGATTACTCCTTTATTTTTGGTCATATGGATTATTCTGTAAGTATTAAGCTTGCATTAAAATGTTATAGACAGTGTGGAAAATAGCATTTTAAAATTGGTATTTGAATATAACTTAGCTAAATCAAGAACAAGGTCAAAAATGGACATTTTGCCATTAACAAAATTTGAAATGGAAAATTTTGACTTTTAAAATGTCATTGAAATATATGTTGGCAAAAGAGTAAAAACAATTTTTGTAAAAAAATGAAATTTTAAAGGAAAACTGTTCTAGCCATTTGTTGAATCTCATGTTCCAACTACAAAGCACATTTTTTAATTGTTCTGAGTTATTGGAAAAAGAGCAACATGTGTGTGTGTGTGTATGCATACATATACTTAACATATGTGTGTGTATATACATGTATATCAGCCAGCATAAAATACTAAACACAACTGTCCTCTGGGAACAGGATGAGCAAAACCAAACTTTGTGATAGATACAAGTGATTACCTGAAAAAATACAAGCAAAATATTGCTTTCACTGATAACTAAAGGATCACAACACAGGTTGCCTGAAACCTCCGTAAATTGGATTGTGGTGCCTAAGCCCCCGCCCCAGACTCCGCAGTGATCAGTCTTCTATGATCCTAAGATTGATAGTTACTCCTACGAATAGCGCAAAAGGTCCCATGACAGCTGCAGTTAGGCTGCAGGCGTGCTCATTGCCATGAAAAACGGAGCAGAAGGAAGAAAGAGAAAGCAGATCAGGAGTAATTTGTGTGGTCTGCATCTTGTTCTACTAATTAATTCCTTGTGGTCAAATAGATTGTACTATTATTCCTATTTTCTTACACGTCATAATAGTGTCAGTTAGTCAAAGCATTACTAGGGTAATGTTGGTCTCTCTATATCATAATATATATCACAATGCTGGTCCATGACAACCACAAAGAAGTGGGATTCTTGAATCCAACTGAGCAGCTGAAAAGATGACATTTTAATATTGATGGCAGAAACAATTTAGAATTGAATGTGGAAATAAACAGAGGGCTGCAAATGGAAAATGTAATTAGAACACGCCCTAAGTTAGGAATCAAAGTTACAAATTGTCATAAACAGAGTTTGCTTTCAGCATGTAGTTATAAACTCCAACCATCTGTTCCTTGATGGGGATGGGAGTGTGCTGCCATTAACAAGAGAGTTATTCACCGGAGCAAATGGGCTGAAATAGGGTCTGAGGAGAGGAGGAGGGTTTCCGCTTGGGTTATGGATTACTAAAAAGAGCTTGCAGAGGACATGTGTATGTAATGCAAAGAGAAGGCATGAGCACACTTACGAGAGCACAAACTGAACATATATCCATTTTCACCTCTAGAGTAAGGATGTGCAAACCAGAAAATTCCCTTTATGACCAAGAAGACAATTTCCAGATTTGAAGAAGAATAAGGAGGAGGAGGGCAGGAGCATCTCACGTTTGGGGGTATAACTGGCACAAGTTGATGCAGAAAATAGGAGTTTTCTGAGCTATTTCTGAGTCAGACAGGCATCAGACTGGATTTATGAGTGTAAATAAGGTGATGCAGATGTGCAGGGCGTTCTTTCTGCTTCAAGACATCCTACAGACTGGGCTCAGGATCTGGCAGGAAAACTTTCCTACCATCAGTTATGCACTGGCACGAAGAGAGCTTGCAGAATGCAGCATGATCAGCCCCAACTGCTCAGTAAATATATGATGTACTTCAGTCAGTGCATTATACAAATAAATTGATATTTGATGTTTTTGCAATAGAATTGTAAAAGTTTATAGAGTGAAACTTTATTAAGAGCATAAAAGGCATTTGTTGGTATGTTTTTCTGTGCTGAATCTAGTAAGTAGATTCAGCAGCTGTCCTCATTTCCTCCTCATTGCTTTTTTCTCTAGTGGCAAGTTCAGTTTGCTCTGTGGCACCACAGGTGCCGTATGCTCCGTGGCCGAGCCTTTCACGCCAGTATGTCCTTTGCGATAACAGCAGGACTCCCGGGGGAGCCCATGCACCCAGGGTACTTTTGCTGAGCCTGTGCAAAGGCAGGGACACGGGTGATGGGCACGCTTGCAAGCCTTCAGTGCAGCTGAGCAATACAAACTGGCAGTTTGCAAATAAATAATGTCGGCAGCCACTTAAAAACTAACATGAATAACAAGCTGTGCTTTCAATTGCCTGCATCACTTTCTCAATCACCTCTCCTCTAAAAGAGATTTATTTAAAATTCTTGCTATCAGACCTACCATTTCTGAAGCCAGTTCATTCCATGGCTGGAATTATGCCCCTCCTCATCAAGCTGATTTTTATTCCTTCCTCAGATTTCTCTTCCCTGCTTCCGACCATCCATCCTTCCCTTGCCATCACATCCCAAAACTACCCCACTAAAAACAAAGTCAGCTTAAGCATTTAGTTAGGGACCATGCCTACAATGTTTTCAAACTGCTCCCCCCCACCCCCTTACTGGCAACCCTGTATCTTTTATTTTTCTCCTTCAATTCATATGACTTAAGAAGGGTTCTCTATTCATTGTAACATAAAGAAAATGTCAGGTAATTGCAGGGTATAATTTAGCTTGCCTTTTGGCAGTTTTCATCTTATCCCGATGCTTCCTGACCTGTGAGGCCGAAGACGATTTGAGTTAATTTACGGTTCCTCTGCTGTGAAGCAGCCTGGAGTGCTCACACAATCAGTTGTGATGTTTTCAGTGCTGGAGGAAATGGCCTCCAGGTGACAATAACCATTTGAACCGCTTTTGGTAGAGCTATGTGAGCATGATTGTTAACAACAGCTAGCATCTCGCAGCGTTTAATGACTTGGTAAATCAAAGAGGAGTACCATCAGATTGGCACCCTGCAAAAATAGATGGGAAGCAGTACTTTATGTGAGTAAAGTGCCCACTATTTAAGGGTCTAAAAATCTAAGCAAAGAAAATTAAAACTCAAACTACATTGTGATGTTGGTAAATACATATTATCTGCATTTCTGAAGTGTAATGAAAACTGTAAAAAGCACAAAGAGAACTGATAACTTCTGATAATAAGCCTATATTTCTACCACAGAATTATTTTTCTTCCTCTAATATCATGCAGTGAATGCTGGAGGAAGTCACAGCAATAAAGAAGGCAGGAGGACATATTCTGCTGATTTAATTAAAAATTATCAAAAAATTTGGTTTTATCAATGTCAGTACAAACACAATATCTCCTGGAGGAAAAATCCTGTATTTGTCCTTTATGAAGAAAGAGAGACACAAGGAAAAAATATATATTAAATTAGAGCCAAGAATTTTAAAAGGGGGTAGCTGGTCTTACTTCAAATTAAAAAGTGATGTTAAATAATTTCTATTTTTATTTATAAAACTCTCTGAGCAGCTGAATTATTTATATGCTGTACTACTGCAGAATGTTACCCAGCCATTTTGCACAGATGAAAAAACCCATGCTATACCGTCATATCCAAAATCTGAACGCTCTGACAGCTAACAGTGGTAGTAAATTTTTTGGCATGTTCACATAAAAAAAGAACATCTCTGGCAACTACAGCTAGAAAAATATCTTCTCCCATAAGAAAATATTCTCCCAACCAAAAGACCTCTCATCTGTGTTTCTTTTCAGTGCTTCTTCAGCCAAGGAGTCTTATGTTTGTGGTGTTTCAGTTGCATTGTTACTCCCCAGGTTGTGAATCACCATAAAACTGCATTACCCACCCAGCCCTAGAGGACACACTGACGGAGCAGAGCGTGCCTGCCGCTGCCTTTCACCATGGGAGAAAAAGCTGTACTTGGAAAAACTTCTGTAAATTCACAGCTATGAGCTTTCAGTACATCATATGGCAGCAAGATGGGGTTCAATTCTCTGTTGGGGTATACAAAGCATGCCAGCCCCCACTCCAAAGAATAACCCAGAAGCTGTAAATAAACCTCCATTCTCAGTATCCCTGGAAGGAATAGAGCAGAGACGCGTGGACCTGGCTGCTGGCCTCTGGCCTCCCAGCAATGTGCACAGGCATTTGAACCTGGGGCTAGCTCCTGGTCTTCTCCAAGAGTATTCTTACTATCATGATAGAAACAGAAGTCACTTACCCGTAACTGTAGCTCTGCAAGGTATCTCTTGATGTATATTTTGAGAGAGGCAGATATATTCCCCATGAACTTAAACAGGGACTGGGACAGAGAACACATCTGTGACAGCATGTCCGTGAGCATGTCCTGGGGAAACAACCTACCAGGAGCTCCTGAGCACTGCCTGCGGCTGCCCCTGGGGCTGGACATGGCTCTGCTGGAGTACTCAGTGCTCACAGCCTCTTCCATTAACTGAGCAGAAGGGTTTTTCCTCAGCATAACACTTAAGAGCCCCCCAACTTCTGTCCCACACCCTACTTCAGTCAGTGGTTGAAGTAGCGCATCCATCGTGCTCTTGTTGAAGGAGTGTGCACTTGAGTTGCTTCTGAATGAGGAAAGGACCCTTTCAGGAGGGTATTACGAGCATCTTCAGAGAAAGGGTGCTGGGCATGTACAGACTTCATCCAAGCCTGTGTTGAGGACAGCCATTGCTCAGCATGACTTGCTGAATGCAGTGTGTGTCATGTAACATTGAGACAGCGTCACACCATTTCTGATGGAAATGTCAGGAATAGGGATAGACATAACTCTGAATCATGTAGGAACGTGCTGCTTGTGCAAGAGTCCCTGGGGAAGGAACCAGAGTAGGCGCCAATTCAATACCACATTTATTATCATGCTTCATGTTGGCCATGAGACTAGCTACAGTACCTGCAAATTAGCATTCGGTACAACATTCAGGTATCTGACTCTTGAGCATGCAATAATTTATTGAAAGCAAAATCACAGCAGTTGTTCTTAAATCAGACATTTTCTAATGATCAGGAAGTAACTGAAGAACAGCAGATACTTCAGAACAAAGTCTTCAGATAAAATTATACTCTTTACTAAGCATAAAATTATGACAAAAATAAAGATACAAGAAAACAAAAAAAAGTATTGAAAAACATGTTGAGAACATGATTATGCCATCTGGTAGAAATTAGATTTTATTAAATATATACATGTTCATTACATAAATCTGTAACATCACATATGCATATATATTGCATACAGCTAATATATGTACACACAGGTGTAAACAAATATTGTGCACTAGGTATTTATCTTAGGAGAGGCCAGCTCAAAGCAGAAAGCAACTGGACAGATGTGTAGGTTTCCAAGGGAACCTGCACCATTGCTTCCATCATATCCACCTTACTTAACTGAAGTGTTCTCCCTCACATCAGTGAGGTTACCCTTGCTGTAGTGAATCCCTCTGTGTCAGTGGCATGATGGTCTCATTGTGAGCAGATTTTTAAACCTTCTGAGATCAGGGCAGGGACTGCCTTGCTGTTAGGAGGAAGACCTTGATCTTGATTCCCGGTTTTATAAGAAGCTGGAGTAGAGAAGAGGAGGGAGGGCCAACTACACTGTGCTACCAGAATGGCTGAGGTGAAACATTTGTTACTGACTGGAATTTACTAAACTCTTAAATCTTCAAGTTCAGGTGTATTTTCATGCTATAATACAACTGAGAGGTGAGGGAGGTATGGATTACAAGTACAGGGCCTATGCCAATAACAAACTCGTTGAACACGGTTAACAAAAGGCTTCATTCACATATGTTTTTGTGTGAGAACCTGGCGTGAGTAAAGAATTCAATATGGCTTAAGAGTTTGAGACCACCCTGCAGACACACAGAAACTCTGGAAGTCACTGCAAAGCCACTCTCCAGCATCACAGAAAGGTTGTAGGATTTGGGGCAGGTCTGTGGTGACTGTAGAAAGACAAGCTTTGCACCTACCTTTAAAAAGGGCAAGAAGGACAAGTCAGGAAGCTACAGAGTGGTCCACCTTACCCCATTTCCTGGGAAAATCATGGACTATGTCCTCTGGAAAACTGTTCCTGGGCACATGAAGGAGGAGGAGGAACGGGGGGCAGTAGGCGTAGATTTGCTATAGGTAAATCATGCCTGACCCACCTGTTTGCCTTCTGTGATGAAAAGACTAGATTTGTGGAGAAGGGGAAAGCACTGGATGTCATTTATGCTGATCTTAGAGAGGCCTTCAGTACTATCTCCTGTAGTATCCTTGGATCCAGTGAGACACTGCAGTCTAGAACAGTGAATAACCAGATAGATTAAAAACTGAGGTCATGTCTAATGGGTCATAAGACTCTGCCTGGTGGATGGTTACAAGCTGAATTCCCCAGAGGTCTGTCCTGACACCTGTCTTATTTAATATCTTTATCAGTGACCTGGAGGAGACAGGATGCCCCCTCATCAAGTCAGTGGATGATGTGAAATTGAGGGGTCCTGTTGATATGCTGAAGGGCAGGGCCATCATCCAGAGGTCCTAGACAGGCTGGAGGAACGTGTCAACAGGAACCTCATGAAATTCAACAAGAACATATGCAAAGCACTGGAGAAGAACCAACCCCCAGGAGAGGTGCAGGCTGGGGACCAACTAGTTGGGAAGTAGCTCTGATGAGAAGGGCCTGGGAGTCTTGGTGGGCAGTGGGCCAAACATAAGCCACCAGCATGCCTCAGCAGGGACGAAGGCTAACAGCATCCTGGGCTGCGTCAATGGGAACAGAGCCAGAGACGGAGGGAAGTAATTAGGCTGAGTAAATGCCCTTACTGAGCACTCAGACCATATCTAGAATACTTCATCTGGTTCTGGGCCCTAGTCTGAACTCCTGCTTTGAACACGAGACCTTCTGAAATCCCTTCTAAATTTGAATGATTTAATGATCCTCACATGGATTATGACAATGGCTATATGACCAAGGTGAGGTATAACCCAATAGAGAAGGCACTGGATTTTGAAGGAGCGTAGATTTGGTTTTATAAGTATCAATAAAGATAACAATAATTGCCTTGAGACTTACTCTAGTTTATTTGGAAAAAGGTTTTCACTTGCTTCTGGTTGACTCACAGGTGTAAGAGAGCATTCAAAACAAACAGATCACAAAAAGCATTGCTGTCCTTGCGCCTAAGAGCTTTTTTCCCTCGGAGTCTGCATGCACAAAGTGGCAAAGGGGCTGCCGCAGAAGTCAAGCAATGTGGCAAAGAATTCACTGGATTCTGACAGCAAATTAAAGTCCTGTCTTTCACCAGCCATAGCTAAAATATAAAAAGCTTTTTTTTTCCTTATGAAGGTAGGTTCTCTACAATAAATAGGCTCATCTTTCAAATTGGAAAAAAAAAAGACTTTAGGCTCATCTTTCAAATTGGAAAAAAAAAAGACTTAGTTGAAAAGGGTGTTTTTTTCTTCATAGGCACTAATGCCTCAAACACAGCAACATCAAAGCTTTTGTAATATTTGTTAGTACAAAATTGAAGGGGGAATTATCCATTGCTTGCAAGACTATTGTGAAGATGCCAAACTATCTCCATCAGGAATATTTGAAAATGAAATAAGGCTATTAACATTGGTATCACGTAACAGCTAAAAGAAAGTGGAAGTGAGCGTTTGTTGTATAGATAACTGCCACCTATAGCATGGTAACACAAGGTGCACTATGGATGGCTCATTGCTTCTTTGGAAATGTTCTGCAGATGATGCCAACCTCTTCTCATTTGCCCAAAGAGTTTCAGATGGATAAGGTATCTTGTTTTGCCGACTCTGAAGATGTGAAGTGAGGCACTTCCTCGTCTGATGGTTCTATCTCCATCCAGAAGTTCACAGAGTCCTGAAGTGCTTGCCAGTTTCCACTAGATATTTTCCTATATTAGATAAGACTGTCCTACTGCAATTTAGTTCCTTAAAAAGGATGAAGGTGGGAAAGCTGAAGAGATTCTTTCACTGTGTGAGTACTATTTCACAAGGTAGTGAATATGACTTTATGATACAATTTTACAGTTACAACAGTCTGATCTTGCATGTCTGCAGTCTATAATGTACTAATTAAAAGATAACCTAAAGCAAAGATTTAACATTGTTTAGTGAGGTGCTTGTCTACAAATATGTCATAACAAAGCAAAACAAACAAACAAACAAAAACCCCTAAACCATGAGCGGAGTCCATTCCGAGGTAATAGTAGCTGTTTTTCCATTTTTACTTCAGAGAAAAAAATCTATTGAGGGAATGCCAATAAACTGCTGACTTTCAAGAAATAATAGGCACTGAGGAAGGAGATAACACCAAATAAGAAATATAAACGTTTTTATTTGCACAGTGGTAGCAGAGGGGTACCATGAGGTATTCTGATAAATGCAAGATATCTTGGAGTTGCTGTGTCTTCAGTCATTATTTGTACAGTGATATTTTGTATCTTTAGGTAGCTTTATAAATGCAATACATGTTCTTTATTCTTTCTGCACAGGACGGTTTGGGGTACTTTTACTCAGTTCAGTAGTTAAGGAACCGTTTCCTCCCTCTCTGGCTGGACGCCTCCCTGCAGTCGTTCCTCTCCCCTCCAGGGGTGGACAGTCCGCACGCCCAAAAATAAGGGAGCCAAATTTTTGTAGGAAGGGATAACGATCTTTCAGGAGACCAGCTGGTAGAATTGGAAGACTAAGATGATTTTGAGCACAGAAACCCTGGTTTGGGTTCTGAAGTGGCTCTTCTTCCTGTCCCTTCACAGTTTCAGGATACCTGAAAACTTTTTTGATTTTTGCAGTTTTACCTGCTGGGCTAATACGAATGCAATATTAACTTTATCTCACACAAATAAGAAAGGCTTTGCTCTGTGACTCGGAATTATATCTTATACAAGATACAAACATGACCTTGCACTTGAATGAAGTCATGTGGCTTTTTTATGCAATAGCAACACTTGTACAAATGAGATGCTGCCGTTTCAGTTAATTCTGTCTAACACAATGATGTGGCATGTATCGCGGGGGAGAGCTGTCCTGGCCAGCAGCCACACTAAGCTCTTTTTCCAGCTCAAGTTTTCATCAGCTCACTGAGTTCACAAAGCTGTTGAAAGACCCTGTTGAAATGACTGGGATTCAATTAAAGCTGTGACATATACCTACTGAAAGGGGTTTTTTTCCGAGTGCTCAGTTGCCCTGCTTTGAGATAAAAGGTTTGTGCTTCCTGAGGACAGATGCAGAACAGCTCTTAACAGAAGCGAAATCCTGTATGAGCTGAACCTTTGCCTCAAGCCTGCTAATGGGAAGAAAAGAAAGAAAGGAGAGAAATGTGCTCAGCCTGTTTGTGTCTGACAAACCCAGCCAGGAGCAGCAAAGCATGAAAGGCAAAGATTAGGCTGGAAGTACAGAAGCTGGGAGGCCGGGGAGGAGCACGGTGACTATGTGCATCACCTCCAAACCCTTCCACAGCTCCCCTGGGGCGGTGGCCCCCACGTTTGGCAACTGCTGCAATGGCCAACACAGACGAGAGTGTGGAGAGAGAGGCAGCCTGCAATCAGTGGGGGGGGAAAAGCTTTCTAGAGAATAAAAAAAGCTATTGGGAAAAAGCACTGACATAATTCCTTGAAAGTATATTTATTACATTGCTTAACAGACACAGTCCCATTAATAGAATTAATTTAATTGACTGTTTTACTTTAAAAGAGTAATGGACATTAATTGCGAATGCTAAATGGCAGGCGGTTTATCTGGGGGCTTAAAGTAATTCCTAAGAGCCAGGCGCAGGTTTATGTCTGGTTTGATTTATGTATAGAAATGGGCAGTCAACATCGACACTGGCGTGTGTCACGGTGTGGCTGAAATGGCATTACCGCACTCAAGGATTGCACGGGACATGAAACAGAGAATGATTTAGACTCAAGTTAAGGGTAACTCAAACAAGGGGCTTTACACAGTTCAACAGGATCAGAAAATTTAATTGGATAAAGCAAAAAATTGTGCTAGCGTATTATAAACAATCCCTTAGCAATGCTGTATTTCAAATTTCCTGTTTGCATAATACAGGAGATGCATCAATTAACAGAGGGTGAGTCAACCTCTCCTCTCAGCTAATGGATTATGCCGGGGTGTAGAAGGCTTGAGGGGATAATTCATTTTGTTTCTGTTATGTATTTTAAGATCTCTACTGGAAAACATTGCTAAATACAATTAGCAATTTTAAAAGGAAAGAGAGAGGCGAAAATGGAGGGAAGAAAAGATCCCAAATGCCTTAATTGCAGTACGCAAAGTTTAAGAAAACAAGCTCAAATCTTGCGTTCCTTGCAGGGGCTGGGACTGCGCTGATGGGGGGCCTGTGCCCGGTGACTTCCCCAGGCTTCAGGGGCTGGATGTTCACAGCTCTGTGCGACACTTACAGACAAGCCAGCACAAGCCTGATTAATGAGATTGTTAGCAAACATTGTTCTATATTAAATTTATTTTCATAGAATTTTTGTTATTATTAGCTTTACATGAAATTGGGCAACCGAGCTACTGGGAAACAGTTTGGAGGCATCTTATGCTAGAGCTGAGCTTTGTCTTAGCCAAAAGGCAAAACAAATGGATGGGATGATCATGCCCTGCCTGTTTTTACACTCAATAATACAGGCAGGGAAAGGTGACGGGTCAACAGCCCAAATATACCACTGGTTATGTTTACCTGCAAGAATTATGCGTAGTCCTGTAATAGGATTATCAGAGGCTTTTCTGATGGCTTATGATTGTGTTGAACTTAGTTGGTCTCAACTGTTAGAATAGCTTTCACACAGTTTACACCAGACATTTTGAAAGGTTAGATTTAATTGCTTATTTATGCAAAGCCATAAATAGTTGGTGAACCTAACCAAATCATTTTAGCAGATTGCCAGTATATTCTTTTTCTGAAGTAAAGGAATTCTTTGCAGCAATTTTACCAAAATAGAGTCAAATGCAGGTGATGAGAAGTTGTCCGGATGTAACTAATGATTTGTAAGATTTGGATCTGTAGGATACCTTTTATAACTCTTGGGTCTGTTTTACCTGATACCGTGCCTTTATAGCATAGCTTCTGGAAGTGGTTTAACTGAGGCTGCTTAAAAAGGATATGTTCTTCATGATGTGTTCAGTGACATTTCCCCTTTGCTTAATTAGCAGTGAGTGTTAATTCTTTTGGTAGTACATAGCCAAGCCACTCTGGGAAAGCGAGCTGATTTTGGTCCTACTTCGTACCATACATTACTCTTTATTTGAACTCCAGCTGTAGAACCCCAGGCCAAGTTGTCATTTATGGCAGTTTAAATAAGAAGAATTAAAAAAATCAGTGAAGAACCAATTATAGAGACTTGCAGGAACATTTTTGGTCTGATATTGTTAAAGATGAGATCTTCAAAGATGCTAAGCATGTGCAGCTCCCCCTAACATCCTGAAAGTTGCAAGGATCACTTTGCTGTGGGACCATTGGAGCTGGCAAGACTTGTGGACATGCTCTTTCTTGCGGGAAATATGAGGGGTTTGGTTTCGAGAGCTTTTCTTACTTTTAGACTCTTGCTTTCAAGCACTGACTCATGATTTCACTTAACTATGGATAAATTCCTTGTGAGACTGTATTCCTGTGGTCAAAGCCCTATAGGTCTCACACTTATTAAAAGAGCTCTGCAGCAAGTGATCTCATACATTTAGGGAAGGGGAAAAATAATAGAAAAATGACAACGCTAGAAACCTGGATTAGGCTATTGGGTTTTGGAAGGGAGAGGAAGGTTTTATCCCACCTCCACCACCAGATCCCCACTCCACCACCTCAGGTTCTGCATCACATCTGAAGACGGGATGAGAGATGTTTTGAATGTGGATAAAATCCTGCAAAAAAAAAAAAAAAAAAATTCTATTGTTGGACTTACCTGGCAGAAACCTGAAAAATCAGATTACTCAAAAGACACATTCTCTCCCCAAATAATATTTTTCAAAATATCTTCATTTCCTGCACCCATTTCTTGATTAAAAGCCTCCTGGAATTCTGGTGAGTCTTTTAAAATAACCGATCCTGGGTATGTCCAAGCTAGACCAGTGCTGGAGGCTTGCACCTCAGCCAAATTGTGGATGAAGATCTCTCAGCCATCTCCAGAGACAGGCAATGCACCCGCTGGCATGCAGGGCCTGATCCCAGATCCATGCACCTCGTTCCATTAGCTCAGTGAGCCTTGGATGAGGTCCAAGGGTATCCACGACCAACAAATCCTGATGAACACTAGCACTTTGACAGCTGTGAAGATCCTTGTGCTTTGTCACGTTTTCCTTGCTTTCTAAGGCTGCCATGCACTTTGTTACAATTATTAATGGGTGAGTTCAGGCAAGTCACTTCTTGAGCATTTCATGTAGGAAGTGAAAAATAAATGTTTCACTAGACTGAAGATTTTGAATCAAAAAATTATATACTGACTGCCCAAGGTCATTTCTGATATATATACAGCAGTGCTCAGGTAAATAGCGTTCAACATTTTTATTTATCTGTTTGTGAGGATGACAGTTTTCTGCTGTGTCTCTCAAAGTTATGTAACCCCAGAGCTGCCATATCCAAAGATTCAAAAAACAAGATGGACTCAAAATCGTGGGATTTTATAAAAGTATTCCTCAGTGGGTCCTTTGCACTTGTTCTCTGCAGTGTGAGATTTTATTAAGTTCATTTTCAGTTTATGGTCTTAGACCTACTCACAGGATTAAAACAATTAAAATGCTGTGATTTTTTTTTTTTTTAAATTTGTCCTGTGTTGGGTTTTGTTTGTTTGTTTGTTTTAGTTTTTTGGATTTGCTCCCACCTGCACCGCACTTTCTATGTGATAAAAGCAGTTTTGCCAACCCTTATGCATTTTTAACATGATGATGCTCTGGTCTCCCACAGCTAGGCGATCCCACCAAGATAAACCAGACACATTGGAGACACAGCTGCTGGGTTGGATGAGGGGCTCTGACTTCTCCCAGGACACCAAAATCACAGTGTCTTCACTCCTGGCTCCCTACCTCTGCCCCTTCTCCATCTCACCGGTCACTTCCACCCCACAGCAAGCAGGTTCCCTTTCATTGCCACACCAACTGCATCTGTGTCTTCTCCTCTTATATTACCTTGCCCCAACGTAACTTTTCCACTCATTATTTCTTCCTATCTTGTCTCAGCACATTTTTGTATTTTGTGTTGCTGAGGAAACTCTGCCCTTTTTCTCAGACAAAGGGAAAACACCTCCAAGGCTCTTATCCTGATCTTTCTCTCTTGCATCACTCAACCTCTTTTCCCTTTCTCTGGGGTGCTGTTTCAGGATCAGGGAGGAAAGGTGATAAATGAGATTAGGACATGAGAAAAAGAAGTGAAGAACACAAGACCTTCTTTGAACAGCTGAATGTGTCCATCTGCCTTTTGCCAGCCAGGTCCTATGAAAATGGTACCATCAGCCCCTTTGCCATTTGCTGAGATGGGAGAGCAGCCAGCCGAAGGCAGGAAACGTGCTGATTGCTCTGAAATAGCAGCATGGTCAGACTCATCCTGTCAAAGGTCAGACCCCTGCTATACGCTGTTATCTGTATGTGAATAAGACCACAGGTTTAGGCAAATAAACATCTTTTCCCTGATACAGCTTATCCAACTTCGATCAAGTCATAGGATCCCAACTTGAGTAACTAAGTGCAAGGATAATTAGCAATCATGCCAGTGATAGTACATTTATTCAAATTAAGTCCAATGTGAGTAATCTGTGGAATTTTTTTTGGCCAGCACAGGTGAGAATCAATTAGCAGCCGATTTTAAACTTCTCTAAAAGAGAAAAACAAAGTCTAGAGACTGTTCTTGCTTTACATGTTAAGAAGGCCCAGGGCTTCCATGCATAATGTTTTAACATGATTCAGAAAACTGATTTCCTCCTTTTGCTGCTCAGTTATGGAAGAAAAGGTTTTGAGCTAATTGCTCTCCTACTTTCTTTTTCTCTCCACTCATCCTGTACCTTTTGGGTGGGACGTCTGCCCTCCACACCAGGGCTAAGAGCCATAGCACAGCTCATTGCAGGCAATGGACACTTAAGTTTACAGCCGCTTCGTTTCCTGGATGTGAAAGTTGCTTGGTTTGATTTATACCCCTTGGTGAGAATTTTTTGGGTAACGCTACAGCTGCTGACTAGTGAAATCCCTGCACATGAACTCCTGTGAGACTCTTCCAAGTAATTTTACTCCATGTGTTTTGCTGCTCCTCTGGCAAAGGGGTACGGGGAACATGGACACAGAGGTACTGCAGTGGGACACTGAAGCCAGTCGATGTATGAACACCAGGTAGGATCCTCCCCAAATCAGGCTTCAGTTTGCAACCAGACCCTGCGATGGCGACCTCCCTCTTCTCAAATGAGACGTTTGTCCCTGATTTTTGTACTGACCACCTCCATCCGGGTGTATAGCCCTGGTGCTCTGGGTTTGCTGTACTGTGCTGAGCCGCAGTGTCCATGTGGACCAACAGCCTTGTACTGGGGGCTGCATAGCACGGTTTGGAGGGGTCTTTGAGAGCAGCACCTGACGCTTTCCAGGCCTCACATGTGGCAAGAAACCCTGGTCCCTGGGTGTACCTCCCGAGGGAGGATGCATGCAGTGGTCAGTGCTGACCTTGCGCACCAGTCTGCTCTCTCCTGAGGTCTCCCTTCTGCTTTCTTGATACCCTCCCCTGTCAGATACATCTGCTTTGCTGAGGGCTTGGGAGGGATCGCGCTACCCAAGGCTCTGGGCAGGCTGTGTCTGCTGTCTGCGTGCCCAGGGCGGCCAGGGTGCATGGCCGAACTGCTCTGTGCCACTCGAGGGCAGCAGGGACTAAAGAGACACTTTTACCCTCCTGTTGGCCCCCAACTGATCTCTCTGCCCTGAAGGTCACCTCCTGCCCCTCAGGGATCCTTCATGAGACACCAGGAAGAAGCTGGGTCTGCAATGGACTGCCCTGAAGCTTTGCCCAGCTTTGAGGGAGAAACAGGACTGGCTTCTCCTTCATTTAGAGTAACCAATTGTTTCATGCATGTGCCAAGGCACGCCCCAGGAATCAAACCAAATAACACATTAATTAAATTGAAAGGTCCTAGAGCAAGTATGTGAGGGTTTAGTGAGTCCTGTCCATTTATTCCTTTACAATACAAAGCTATAATATTATAATAATATGAAGTTAACACATTAAAACAATCCTCTTTTAGGAAATGTTTCCAAGAAGAGAATCCCACCCAATCCTTGGTGAAAACCCATGTGTGTCAATGGTGCTGATACCAGGAAAGTGAGGATATAAGCAAGCTGAGGACAGTGTTCAGTATTGCTCTGATTCAGATACGAAGGACAGCACACTTTCTGCATCAGGACCTCTCTCTGCCTGGTGTTTCCTTGCTGTGCTCAGTTCACCTCGAGGCAGCAAACACGGGCTTTGCAGGTCTCAAAGAGCTTTAGGGCCTTTTCCTTGATTTTTCTTAGAAGGAAACGGAGTCAAACTCTGTTCTGCATACCTCTATTAACTGCTTTAAGAGAGATCCACATCTTCAAAAGAAACCCATAAAACTTACAAACAAATATGCATTATTTAAAAGCAGCTGTTGCCGTAATGACTATGTGCAAAGAATAACAGAGCCATAAATCCTAAGCACTGCATCCTGCAAAAAAGTCTGTGCAGATGTAACCTCAAGACCTCATTAGCCTAATGGGATTAAGTACAGCTAAACATCACGCTGACATGGGCCAATGGCTTTAACATTTTGCAGTCCAAAACTCAGTTTTTCCCCTTACTTCCATCAGTTTGGTCCAGCCCTGGGAATTTTGCCACTGAGAGCCGGACTGGTTCATAATAGTTGGATCAGCTCAATTTTCTGAGTGCTTAAGAAAACTGTTAGCACATGCACTGAGTCCCAGTCAGTAGACAATGGCAGGTTTGGATATATTTGGCCTAACAATGGAAAAATGCAGTATCAGTGATGGCTTGTTCTAATTAAATCTACCTCCCTAGAATTAGGCCATATGCAATATTGATTCATTCAGTCACAGGGTTTCCCACTGTGGGTGTAATGATAATGCGGAGACAGTGAGATGAGTGGCTCTCAGAGATGTATCAAAGCAAAATACATAGCAGACACACACCACCAGGAGACAGAAAATAGCAAAAAAGCACTAGGCAAAGCTCTAGAAGTACCACTTACATGATCGTCATGAAAGCTCCAGAAAGGAGCTTTTTGGGTGCTGTTTTAAAAAAGCAAAGGCTCAAATCTGTTCAGTTTTGCATGCCCAAGGCACTGGAATTTGGGTAACTGCTCACTGAAAACCAATAACTATTTATGTTGCATTTTCTGAGGCCAAACAGTCACTCAAGTAAGCAGGAGAAGGGCTGGTCCCTGTAGGGGTCTTGGGAGAGACGATTTCTTGCGTGACCATTGTACAAGCTGAAGTACAGAGCTCACGTCCCCAGGCATAGACGTTTATCACCCTGCCAGGCACAGGGCATCATTAGCTCACTTCTCACTATGAAACAGCAGAAGTTACAGGTTCTTTGATAACTGAGCCCTGAGGAAAGTTCAGCAACCTTTAGAGGTTTGGATTCGCTCCATTCTACGCTGCAAAGGTGAGGAATGATGTTGCAGCGATGCTCCCCCATGTGCTGCTCCACCCAGCTGAGCTGATCTGAGCCCAGAAGATCCAGACTGCAGCAGATGCTGGCCTTAAACCCTTGCTTTTCATCCCATGCCAGAGCAAAAGTTGAGACGTATCATTTTGAGAGAGATCAAAACAAATCACTTCAGCATTTGCAGAATCAGGGTGCCTTTAACACACCGAGTTGAACTTGTCAGTAAGTTCATTTGATATTTTCCACTGCTTCATGGGAATTCCAGCTCAGGCATGATGATTACCTCTGTGAGCAAGAGCTTGGAACCTCTTTGATTGACCTCTGTGAGCAAGAGTTTGGAACAAATTCAGGATGGTGTGACATCCACGGCACACTGCTTAACACGTCCAGAAGGAGGCATGTGTAGTCCGATGGGACATACCATTTTCTAGAGACCCGGTCCCATGAGAGGAAAGGAAAGGGAAAACAAGCCAGGACTCCTCGAACCCTGCAGACTCAAGACAATTCATGACAGTTCACAGAACACTGTGAATCAATTCAAACTTATGCAAAAAAGAAATTTTTCCCAGGAAAACACTGTTTGTTCAAAAAATTATTTGTCCCTTAAATGCCTTTCTAATCAAAGTTTTGTGGTCAACTCTAATTTTGAATAAAAGAAGTATAACCATAAGTTTAATTTTTTGAAGAGGTCTTCGTAGATTTACCAGCTTGGACTTTTAAATAAGGTAGGAAAATTTTTCTGACAATAGAATTTCGGCAAAAATCTTGTTCAGATTTATTGAAACGAGCAGAAAACCCAAGGAACTGTTTTGAGATCCACTTCATTCCCATGAAAGATTATCCCAGGCTGCATAATACAAGAGAGACTGCATAACACACTCCAGAGCTTGAACAGCATTCAGAGAGAAAAAGGACTCTAAACCCAGTAGGTCATACATATTCTGCTCTCCTTTACTTGATAAAAGTGTCGTTTCAAAATAACTCCAAGGAGTTTAAATAAAGCCGGCTTGCAGAGGTACCCACAGGCATGGAAGAGGTTTCAAGGGGGCTTCCTCAGGGGGTTCTGATCCTGTGCTCCTTCCCATTCTCTCACTAAGGGTGGAAGGCCGTTATTCAGATAAAACATTCACCGAAATTTCCATTTGGGCAAAAGATTAGTTTGCATGGCCTCTAAGAGGTGAACTGGACAGACAGTACCTCCTTCTTTGATCCCAAATATGAGCCCTGGGGATGGGTTTGAGCTTGTTACATTTGTGGTGGAACCCTATCCACCACCTCCTCAAAACAAAGCCAGCTTCTGAGTCTGCCTTTAATTTGCCATTGGCCACAAGGCAGCTATAGGGCTCGTGGTGGCAAACAGCCTTATATTAGTCATGTGAGATAAGACCGTCGGGCAGCCCTGCCTTCCACCCAGCTGATGTGGCCGCTTCCATCCATCTTCCTTTTTTCTTTGAAAGCAAATAATTCACCTCGGCTTTGAATCTTGACTTTAAATGAAGAGAAATATCTGTCTTTTTTTTATCCTTTAAAAATATTTTAATCTATTCCTTTCCAACAGCAAGTTATAGCTAGAATTACCACTAATGGATTTCAGTACATTAAGTTTTATGACTTGGTGGCTGACACTGTTTATATCATGTAGGTTTTCATTTATGTACATTCTGTTTTTCTCAATTCTCAAACCTCAGATTTATTAGCAAAAAAGAGCTGGCAGAGCTGATGTAAGGAGCAGTATTTAAAATATATTTGTCAGCCAAAATTAATCTGTGATATAAAGTGCCTCTCTGTTTCATAGGTTTAAAAAAAAAAAGCCTTATTGAAAAGCTTTTTTTGCAGTTGTGCAATTACCCTGCTCATATATATGTACACAAACATATACGTGTACCAAACAAGTACTGAGGACTCACCTAAAATGTATAATACATGATCGGAAATAAAATTTACTTTAACCAAACATATAGTTTTCCAAAGCTATTATTCCAGTGGCCAGAAAACTAAGGTAAAATAAAATGGAGACCCACATTTCACTAAAGATTTTTTTGTTTCAAGTGTCTAGTTTTAGATATCTGTGGCTTTACTTTCAAATGTGTTGCAATTCACAAATTTCCATGGACTTTCCTGTACTTTAACAGCCATGTAACTGTGGTACTGGTTGACATCCGAAGCTATTACATCTCACCACGCACAAAGTAACTTGCCTGAGGTCATGTAGGGTTTTGCAAAAAAACCCAGAACTTATTTTTCCTGTCCTGTTCCGCTCACTTCAACCAATATGTGCCCTACACCCGTTGTTTTGCTGGTAGACTGCTGCAACTTCTGCAGCACTGCTGCTCCAGCTTCTTCTTCATGTACCCCACTGATGCTGCTCTCGATGGAGGAATGTCCCAGGAGCCAGCAGAGGGAGATGACTTTTCTAGCAGTCCCATAGAGGCTCCACACAGAAGTCATGTACCCCATAGTGACCCTTGGGAGGGTTGATTCACTTTCTCTGAGTTTCTGTGGAGTTTCATCGCCCTTGCCAGGACTGCAGCACAGAGCAGTGCTCTGGAAGGAGGAGATGAAATACCCCTGAGCAATAGGTACTTGCAGGAAAAATCGCCACAGGCCTTGAAAATCAGCTGGGAAGGCTGTTTATAGGATGACCCAAAGTGTACAAGGAGATCAGGACTGTCTGGAAATCTGCAGGTGGGGAGGAGAAGAAGCTTTTGTGGCTGACCACTATTTATAAACGTTGACCAAAGATAAATCATGACTGGGACCTGGTTTTGAATAAAATTTTGCTTAGAGTCATAACTAAATCATCACAAAGAAGGATTTCAGTGGAAAACGGCATGATAAAATATAACTGAGATGCCATCCGTCTTTGAATACTTGAGTTTATGTAAAAATTAAATATTTTGACTTTCTTTAAATTAAATAAACTGGTCCCTTCAGTGCTGTATTTTTTTCCCAGTTAACCCTTAAACAGGTCTTACTATAACAACAGAGCAGCTGGTCTCATGCTATTTGCCTGGGTTTCCTTTCCTTTTTTCTAACGTCCTAGAGCTCCTCCCACCCCCACCACACATACCCCCTCTGTTCTTTGCTTTCCGTGACCGCCCAGCCCCCTAAGTCCATGCGTGCCATTCACCCCCTCCCAGGGACACTGCCATGCCTCCCTCCAGTGAGGTCCCATCTTGCCCGCCTCACTCTTTCTCCAAATTGCGCAGCCAGCCTCCAGTAAGACATATGGCTTTTGTTCTGCAGCATACCGGACTGGACAATAATGAATTCCTTCCAACCTGAAAGCCTGTGGCTGAATACGGTGATATTGAACCCAGAGAAGAGAATTGAACCCTGTAACTTCAGGCACCTTTGAGTACCTGTTGCTTCTCAGGAGACCTGCTCTCCTGAGTAGTGATGAGAAGGCCCCAAACACACCAGTTTACAATGGGCACGTGTCCCAGAGAAATCTGCAGCATTACCTTTATGCCTTTATTGTTTAAGTAGATAGAAGCAATAGAAGTTGTGAAAATGAAATTCTTCCCATGTCCAAAATGTGAACCTCCCAGTAGGGGAACTGTAAGTTCCAGTTAAGCTTGGAAGTACAAATACATAGAGCTTGAAAGCAAATTTGATGCAGGAAAGAGAATCTTTCTGGAAAGGGGCTATTGAACTTCTTACATTCAAGAGCAAAGATGAAGCATCTTTTTTTCCTCTTAATGTGGGGAGAGAGGCTCTCTATGTCCGGGGGAATGGGCCCTCTCTCTGCTGGGAGCCTGAGGCTGCTCTGGCATCACCCGCTGAACTGAAGCTGTGCGGACCCCACGTGACACCCTGTGCTTCAGTTAATCAGGGCTGCCCTAACAAGCAGGATATGAGGCTCATTAAGTTTTTGTGAGTAACAAATCGTTTAATTTCACCTTGAGGAAGCACGACATGTGAGTGCAGGACTGGTCCCTGGCTGTTGTTCATCTCAGCACTAGTGCGAGCTGCTGGGGGTGTTGTTTTGATGTGGTTCCCGAGGGTGAAAAGAACCAACAACCAGAAAGCTTTTCTTGCTGCGAACATAGTTAGGAAGCACTTTGAAGCTGTTTGATTACTGCCTTAATATAATACTGCCTCTTACTAAACACAGTTTGAAATCCCATTGTCAAGTCCTCCAAGAGCTCACTGACATGTTAAGGGCCACCTCCAGCTCTTTGCTAATCTGTGTGACACCTACTGAAGGCTGTGGGGGTTTAACGAATGCAGCCGAGAGCAGAATGTAAAGCATAATGCTGGATGGTAGTTTTAGAAATTACACAATTAAGTAAAAAAAGTCAATCAATAAAGGCTGTCTGAAATCCCCCTGATGTTGCTTGAAGTGTGCAGCAAAAGGGGAGAGATGAAAGGGAGGTGTGAAATATCCAGAGACGAATGGCAATACTTCATACACTGAAGACATCATGGGCAGTGCTGTCACCGTGAGCACAGGAGAGGGAATGGGTGAAATCGGAATATTCTCCTAGACCCAGCTCTGTGGGGTAGCAGGGGATACAGGGATCATGCAGCTGAATGCTATATGGGCATATGGAGCCCGGCTGCGTATGGGTCCCGCCTGCCCTGGTGAGACACAGAGAGCTCCTCTGCCCAGGCTGTGCTGTTGCAGTTGCAGGTGCTGGAGGAGGCTGTTGGTGGCTGGTTTGCCCATGCAGGGCAGGTTGGGGGATGAAGGAAAGGTGGACAAGCCCCAGCTTTGTCACCGCTGTGCCCCAAAGCTGCTGCTGTGAGCACCAGGTAAAGCCAGGCTGATGGAGGCTCGAGCCTGAGCAGAATGACCATAGGGTTGTCCAGTCCTTTTGGCACTCCTGAATGAAGACAGCCACTCAGTGCACTTAGCTGGAGACTCTTAGGCATAGCAGAGAGCAAAACAGCCTCATTTCCTGGGAAAACGATGTTATAAGGAATCCCACTGGCTATGGAGAATTTTCTCCCAGTTTCGTAGAGAAATGATACCACTGTAGTATTCACAGGTACTGGCTTCAGAGGAGTTGATTAAAGACAAAATACTAACTGTGCATTGGTCATTACAGGCTGCAAACCCTTTTCATTGGGTTTTTATAGTGCTGAGCTCTGCCTTCTCCTATAAAGCTATTCCACTTTGAGTGGAAGGAAGACATAGAGAAGGCTATTTGGGGAGGGAACTCAAATTTAAGACTGCATGGAAAAGAGTTTCTAAGAGTCTTATATGCCATGGGATTTGTTAAGCAATACCAGTTCTGAGAGCCAAGTGGTATGAAAGTTTGAAGTGTTTTAGGAGGAACCGACAAACTTGCAATTATTCTTGCAGGACTGATGAAATGCCTAGAGCTTTGCAGCACGCCTATGAAGAAGCCCCACCAGGTTAATCCACCTCTGTTGTTTTACAGAGCATTTCCCCGTGCCTGTCTGACAGGGCTGATGTACAACCCTTGAGAAATAATTAGACAAATAAAAAATCGTTACGTTCTTCAGCCTGTGAGTAAATCTCCTTTTTTATCTCCCTTATTCATAAAGAAAATTATTTGAGACACTTGCCCAGCAAAGATGATAATGTTTGTTACTCAATAGCTTATTGTTTAAAATTCCTGCTTCCTGCTGCTAGGAAAAACAAACCGTCATAATTTTCTATTCAATAACATCTTCTAGTAAGTGATTTAAACTTAGGCTTTACCCTGGTTTTGTCTGAAATCAGACCATGGTTTTAGAGCAGCTGTGGACTAGTGCTGCCCAGGAAGGATGCTGCTGCTCAGAAATGGAGGCTGTGCAATGCTTGCTCTGGAAAGGGTTGCTGTGGGCAAGGTGCACCGGGGAGTCAAGATGTCTTGCTATGACCGTCGGTGATCTCAGGGGCAGTTCTGCTCCCAGAGAAGGCAACAATATGAGCTCTAACTGGTTTCTGTGAGGGTGCGCTGGTTTTGGCTGGGATAGAGTTAATTTTCTTTATAGTAGCTAGTATGGGGCTATGTTTTGGATTTGGGCTGAAAACAGTGTTGATAATACAGGGATGTTTTAGTTGTTGCTAAGTAGTGCCTATACTAAATCAAGGACTTTTCAGCTTCCCATCCTCTGCCAGGCGCACAAGAAGCTGGAAGGGGTACAGCCGGGACAGCTGACCCCAGCTGACCAAAGGGATATTACATACCATATGATGTCATGCTCAGTATATAAAGCTGGGGAAGAAGAAGGAAGAGGGGGATGTTCGGAGTTATGGTGTTTGTCTTCCCAAGCCGAACGTCCCCCCCAATAGTGTTGAATAATAAAGGATTCATGGATTATGGTATGAATTTGTCTGGGGGCTCTACATGCCCGTGAGCACACAGCATGTAGCAGTATGCTGAGTTACACATGGATGTATTATACTGGCTTTGATCCTATCTTGAAAATAATTATAAATTCACAAAGGTGTTTTAAGCTATTTGTCTCCTCCTTAATAAATTTTTAAACATATTTGATAATTTCAGTAGGAAGAGAGCTCTTATGCAACATTTGGATGCATACTTCTTGAATAATTAATTGTACCCCGAAGGGGATGACTCAGTCAATTCAAATGTGATTTGTATTTGTCTAATGCAGGCTATTTCTGTTTGTGCAATAGTTATTCCATGATAAATATTACAGAGTGCATTTAAAAATTAATTCTAAAAAGACAGAATTAAGACAGTCTTGCAACATTACTCACAATGCCTGAGATGTAAAAGCCCAATATCCACTAACAAACACCACATTTATTTCTTTACTTCTCTACTTTACTGTAAGAGGGGATGTAAATGATCTCTGCTGCAGAGAGGTGCTCTGTCCACAGCGATACAGACAGAACTGTTCTAAATGTTTCTCAGCAGGAAAGCTGGGTAACTGCAGCCTTGTCGCCTGCGTGTGGACCTCATACCTTTATCTCAACAGATCCAGCAGCTACTCAGCCAGTAGAGAGGCAGACCTGGGATCTATATACTGCTCCTCTGGGTGTATTACTGTGCTATGCAAAATGCAACATCTTCAACAGCAACCCGTCCACAACTGCTGCTCCGTGTAGTCCAGTGGCTCCAGGTAGCACAGAGGGCCTCTGCTTAAAGCTTAGAGATGGGTGTTCAGGCTCCTTCTCAGATGACTTCCCATCTTGTAGGTAATGCTGTCACCACCATGTGCTTGGGTAATGCAAAGCTTTGTGTTCTGGATGAGGTAAACATATCCTATCACCACCAGCTGGTGCAGAAACATCTTGTCTGTAAACCCCAGAGGAGGGCTAAAAGTCTTAACACTGCCGCACCGTCACGACAGGACTTTCTGGCCGTTCTCATTAACAGGTACTTGGGTATCTGAAGAGTTTAGACAGGAATAGTTGCAGTTGTGGAGCCTAAAGCCTTGAACTTTAATGCTTGGATCCCTTTGGGGTATTTCAGCCCAGGTGAAGAGGGTACTTCAGAAAGGGATTTGGCCAACAAAGGAATTAGGAACACCTGAAAAAATTACAGACAACAGTATAAATCATTAACTGTATGTTCCCCTATACTGTACCATTATTTCCCAGTCCAGTGATAGTGAGATGTAAATACAGGATCTTAACAGTGGTGGCTATGTAAAATCAGTTCCTCAGAGCTATTGAACACTGAGGTTTGACAGAATCACAGGTCTTTGAAATAGGTGTTATAAATGTACATATGTAAAGTAGAAGTACATAGATCTATAAATTCCCTTTGGGCACGTGCTCCACAGATTGCTACTGAAATTTGAGGTTTTATCTATTTGCGAATGGGAGAGGAGTATATGTCATGGTTATCTGGAAATCTGCAATTAATAACTAATTTTTCACTATTCAGGAGCACTTAATGGAGAAAATGACACTTTTTTGTGGGTCAAGGATACTACAGAAAACAATATTCATATCTCACAAGTTTAAACAGCTTAAGATTGTCTTCTCCAAGCTATCATCCATAGGTCAGATCCCTGAGAGCTGATTGAAAAACACAGTTATATTGTCTCTTTAAATGATTCCAGTGAAAAACTTTGCTCTGCTCAGCCCAGCCTGCAAATGCCTCTCCCTTGCACCCGCAGCCAGTAATTCCTCTGCAGGCTGACACAGAGCCACGGGAAGCCCGCACCAGCGTGCGGCTCCTTGCAAGAGGGCAGCAATTCAGAGCTCGCTTGCTGGTCCTGGTGTGCTCTGCGCTTAGCGGGGGGGCTGCCCTTGAGCTAACTGGCTGCTCCTGAGGCCCTTTGAAGATACACACTGGTTCTTCAGTCCTGTTGGGGCAATCGCTGAAGAAATAGATTAATTTTTTTCTCACCATGGAAGCAATTTCTTGTGAACATTAAGGGAGATATCTGCTTGCACCGATCCCTTAGATGCTTTGAACCCTCTGCTCAGCCTCAGCAGCACTTTTCTTCCGTTCTTTGCACCAGTAGAGAGGCTCTGGCATGGAGAAGTCTCAGTCTGACCCGCAAATAGCCAACACAATGAAGCGTGCACTTTTATGAGCAGATTGCCTGTGTGCTGGCGGGAAGAGGCACTTCCACACGGGAATGGCAGGGAAGCCACAGAGCAAGTGGGGAGTTGGAGGACTTCACCAATCCCTTCCCCAGTTCATCCAGTGTTACACTTCCACTGTCCAAGAGCAATGCAACCCCTAGGAAGGCTGCAATAAAACCCTTATGCTAGATACTGGTAATGAGCCCTGCAAGGGGCAAAGTGTTAATTGAAAACTGACTCTTCTTCACAAGCAAAAGATTTAAAACCTGCAGCTCACAGCAGTAACTGCCCAATTAATTTCCAGCGGGATGAGGGCAGCAGGAGGAATGCGCCACATAACTCATCGCCAGTACTGGTGGACCGATCTGCAGATCTGGAGAGCTAGGTACAGTGATAGTGTGGCTGGAGGCAAAACCAAGCAGGAAAGCGAGGTAACAGGAGAGACGGACTGAGCAGTGATGTGAGGTAAGCGATGCAGACAGCCTGAGCTGCTTCCTACGGGGGCGAGCTGCAGATAACCCTTCCTGCAGAAAGGTGCCACGTGTGGGATGCCGGGGCATGGAGGAGCTCATGTGGCTCTCCAGCTCCCAGGGCTGCTGGCACCAGCCTCGCAGGGAAAAGAAATGGAGATCGGGGTGGGGGACTTGCTCTGCATAGCTGTGTAGGTGGGATGAACCCCGGGGGCTAGGGACTCGCAGAGGTTTTGTGCTGCCGCTGATTGGAACTTTAAAAAGCAGTAGCATTTTGTATAAATGTTACATTTGAATCTTTTTGACATTTTCCCCTCGGTGCTAATTATGCCCAGCAGCTTCTCACCATGCAGCAAATGCCTGGCACTGCGACAGTTATTAAAAACCTGTAAACAGGCTCTGGAGGAAAGTGCCTGGAGTGACCTTGCCACGTTAAAGACAACCTGTCAAATACGTAAAAATAAATTGGATCTGAACCTGTGTTAGGCAGCTTCAGAGACTTCTCAGAGGCAGAGGCTCAGGGAGGATCTTATGAATAAGTATCTGATGGGAGGGTGTAGATGAGACAGAGCCAAAGTCTTCTCAGTGGTGCCCAGTGACGGAGAAGAGGCAATGGGCACAAACTGAAACACAGGGAAGTCAAATTAAACATAAGAAAACCCTTTTATACTGCGAGGGAGATCAAACACTGGCACAGGTTGCCCAGAGAGGTGGTGGGGTTTCCATCCTTGGAGATATTCAAAAGCCATGTGGACATGGTCCTGGGCAACCTGCTGTAGGTGGCCCTGCTTGGGCAGGGGTGCTGGACCAGATGACCTCCAGAGGCACCTGGGCTACTCTGCGATTCTGAGTTTCTGTGCAAATGTGCTGTTTTCTTGAGAAACAGCTCTGACAGGCAGTCCCAGAGGGAAGTAAAATACGAGGGATCTGCTCACCCAGAAGCAGCTAGTACAGCATTGGCTCCAATCCTCGCAGGGACTGAGTGTGATTAATACTGACTGGAGTCAATGAAATACTCATCTGGAGTATTTCAGCCCAGCTAGAGCTGGACTCCGTCTTCTTCCTCTTCTCAATCCAGGAGAAATGTCATGGCTCTGTTCACAGGTCCAGCATTAAAGGGACTTTGCAGGATGTACAAAGCTGGAGTTTCTGCCATGCACAAGTGAAGATTATAGACAAGACCAAGCAATTTCCCTGCTTGGAGCTTCAGCTTTCAAGCAGCTAGTCCCTGAGAGCAGGGTTTGGACGATGGTGGCACTGCACTGGCTCAAGGCTGTGTTTCCACACAGCTACTTCCCTCACGTCTCTGCTGGTTTGCTGTGGTTTTAGTAATAAATTACTAACTTTAGAGCCAAGTTGCAGCAGGAATTGCAGGGTCTCAGAGGACACCACAAACCCTGGGGGGAAGATACCACTTCTGAATTACTGGAGTTGTCTGAATGATAATTTACATGTAAATTCAGGTCTTATGGGCCTGTGTTCTGTCCAGACCAGGAGCTGGTGGAAGTATTGCTGCATGGGTTATCTGTAGTAGGTGCACAGGTCCCCCAACACCGTATATGCCAGAGCTGTGCTGAGGCTGCTGTTTGCATAAAGGTGTTCAAGAACATTTGGTCTCAACCATGTGTGTAGTCTCAAATGTGCCCTGTGTCCATTCCTTTCAACCTGCAAAGCCAGAAAATCATGGTGTAGCAAAGCACAAGGAAGGTAGCCTAGCAGGGCTATCAAAGCGAAGGCTGGAGTATGCCTGTGGATCAAAAAGGACAGAGCTTTCTTGGGACCCAGGGTACCCGGGATCTCAGTCTTGATGGTGTGATGTAAAGGGAAACAAAACAGGTCATCTGAACACCCAGTTTGAAGGAAAATGTCATAAGCACAGGAAAAGCTTCAGATATCTGAAGCGGCATCCTACTGATGAAGAAGTTTGCTAAGAATGATCTGCCATAATTTTTAATATGTGCCCATAGCAGAAGCCCATAGCAGAAGCCCATAGCAGAAGCAGTGGCTATCAGGAGGTCACCTTCATGAATAGCTGTGGCAGTGAATAAGACACCCAGAAATTCAAAGGAGGCTGCTGTGACAGACAACAGCCCTGCTGAGGTGGGGCATCCTTCAGGAAAAACCTTAACTAGGGCCCACAAAAAACCATGAGAACTGTGGGATGTGGAAATCTTTAAAGAGGCTTTACTGGAGGGTGAGCTGTGGAAATCATCCACAGAGAACTGCGTCCCTCACCCCTAGCAGACAGCACAAAATAATGGAGATGAAAGTTCTGTAAAGGAGACCTGGAGATCCCAAACAGTTGGAAGAGAACGCAGTCTGTTCTCTTCCCGCGGGTGGCCACCAGGCCTCTGCCAGCTGCTCGCCAAAGATGAACGTATCTCACCCAGCACCTACGCTGTAAGGAAGGACAGGTTTGGATAGCGGGTCTGTGAGTGCTCTGTGAGCAACTTGGGCAGGAGGGGAAGGGGCTTTGGGTGTTTCCCTGCCACATTAGGAAAGCTAGGAACCAGAACTGTTTTGTCCAGGTGGAGGCATGCTGAGTTATGGTGCTCTGTTTGAGGACCCTGGAAGTCACCCAAATGAGGGAGAGGCATAAATCATCCCTCTGAAACACAGGATTTGGAAAGAACCCAGGTTCAGCGCTGCCTTCCACAGAATATCTGGCATTTCTAGTTAGACTTTGGAGCAGGTTGACCTCACATAACTTTGTCCTCAAATGACCTCTAGAAGATGAAACCCCCTAACTCCCATTTGTAATGCAGGGCTTAGAAATGGCTGAGACCACCTCCCAAAGTGATCGGCCCTCCTGATAAGGAGACTACTGACAGATAGGTCTGATGGTGTTGGCATACCAACTGCAAAGCTTGTTCACGTCCTGGTACGAAAAGTTGCTCAGTTTCTCTGAATCCTAAAACCATATTCAGCAAAGAGAGCTTGGCTGGCTGCCCTGCAGAGCCCGAGCTTTGGGGTCTTTGTCTTTGGCATGTTTCTTGGCCCAGAAGTTGTGGTGAACCAGCACTTAAGTTTGCATGCACGCGTGGCCCATCGCCCAAGCCTTGACAACCATTTTCTTGTCTGGGGTCCTCAGACATTGTCAAGGCAGAGGAAAGCAGGGGTTTGACAGAGCCTCTGTTTTGATCCATTATCTCTGAGGTGGCTCTGGACTTGTACAACCACAGGATACTCTGATATTCTATAGGCACAGGAACTGAAGCACTACCCATAACCACCACTGGCAGAAGCCAAAAACCCCAAGCCTTCCCTTTGAGCTGAACTTTGTGCGTACCAGTATTACAGAGGAAGAGTCACACTGAGTCAGGGCAAAGGTCTGTTTAGCCCAGTGTACCTACCCAATGTCAAGTATTAGTAGTTTAGAGCCTTAGCTTGAAGACTTTTCTTAAAAAACATTGTTTTTATTAGCCATTTATGGACCTTTCCGCTGTGATTTTGTACAATCCCTTTTGCACTTTCCAGCCTCTGCGCTGCCTGTGCCGTCAGGTTCTGCAGTTCAGTTTAGTGCTGCCGAAACACACTTGCCTGTATTGAAACTACCCTGATAAGTTTGCTGTGTACCTCTCGGTACCTGGGTTACGAGAGAGTGAAAAATCACTCCCTGTTCACCTTTTCTGTATCATTCACGATTAGGTGGACTTCTGCCCCACTCGTGCCTTTTCAAATGGATACTTCTAGCCTATTTAGTCTTTCACCGAACAAAAACTGCTGCATATTTTTACAGATCCTTATCACCCTTCATATTGTTTCTCATCTCACTATCTTTAGAAATAAAACTGAGCAAGTTCCGGAATATGTTACTTCTTAATCTGAAAGGAAGATATTTCCTACTTAAATGAGTGTGGACAAGCAAACAACTCAAGGGGCCGTAAGAATCTGACTCATCTCACTGCATTTAATGTTCCTGTTCAGTATCTCTTCATGTGTGATACAGGCAATGACAATGCAATGAGCCAGGCCACATTATAGCTTCTTGGGATCTATTCAGTCCTGCAGTTGGACTCTTCTGCAGTACAATCTTGCCTTTTTCAGTGTGTGGAGAGTTGTGGTGCTTGAACAGAGCTTTCCAAGAAGAGCAGCACTTTTATTATGTTTGCCCATGGAGCCATAAGCCGCATTAGCTGTGTTGTTTAAAACTGGCTGTAATTTCAGCTATTTTTGGATCTTGCCTGTGGGCAAGTGGATGTAAAGGTGGGAGTTAACACACACACTCAGCGTCCCAGTTCTGCAGAGGCTGGAGAACAACTGCAAATTTACGCATGAGGAACCAAAGCAATGAATTGCAGCATGAACTTGTCCATCATCAATGTAAATCCACAATCCTTTGTCCTAGCAGTGGGAAGTAAGATAGAAACTTCTCAGAAAGGTTTGCTAAGACTGACTCCAACATGGAGATCAGTATCTAAATCTATGAGCATATAGCTGTATGCACTAATGTGAGGACATAAAAGCTGCACAGACTTCAGTACATTTTTCAGCTTCACTTCAGTATCTCTTTCCTTTCCTTTCTGCATTTCTACAATCTCCACCCTCTTCACTGTAACCCATCTGACCTTCCAGGATAGTCAATCAAGAAATCAGAAAGGTTTTAAGAATGAAGTGGCTGAATTGCTAACAAAAGTCATGAAAACACTCATTATAAGCAGCACCTACGAGGATGCTGGAAGGGCAGCAAATATTTTATCAGTTTTTGAAAGACTGGCAGGACAATTACAGGCTTCTAAAGCAAGCATTTGTTGGACTGTTAATTATACCACTTCGGTGAACAAGTGGCAAGCCATGATAGAGGTAAGCCAGCTCTTGTAAAACAAAATCATGTCTTATTCTGATAGGACTTTTAATCTTTTTCAGACATTCAAACTGCACTTGTCAGAGTACCTCACAAGAACATAATAACTTGGTAATTATGGGATGATTATCCACATTTTGTTTGGTTAAAAAATGTATTTCACTGTTTATTAAGTGTAAAGTCATTCCAGAACTAGCATTTGTAAGATCAGAAGCATTTTGGTTAACGTACAATCCATCAACAGGAAAACTCCGTCCTGAACAAGCCATACTGGAAAAAGAACAAATTATTAACTTGGTGTGTTGGGACAAGAGAAACACTGAGAACTTCTCAGCAGAGCTACATGAATGGGCAGAATGAGGCCATAGGATGGCAGTGTAGGCTGAATCAAAGCTCCATGCCTGGAGCAGAGCTCCAGATCTGTGCCGTGTGAAGGGCTACCTCAAGGAAATATCCACGATGAACAGAGCCATACTTGATTCCAAATGGAATTGAAGGGAGTTTGCAAACAGAACATTAGTGAGATTAGTAGTCTTAAGAAGTCTTTGGAAAGAACGGCTGGTGAATTGGCCGACATCATCCATCAACACTTGTGATTGACTGTAGTTAATAAGCACAGAGCTACTCATGCCTCCGGAGCTGTAACTGAGCTTGCCCTGACACGGGCTATTATCTCCCATGTTTACTTAGTGTCACACTCTGTATCACTTCTGCTACCTCGCCAGCTAGCGAACAGTTAACTTACTTGAAGCAGGACCAGCAAGAGCTCTCCTTAAGACAATAAGGACCTCACTAGGTCCTCAGTCATACAGTGCTTCCCTCCTTCCTGGGGGATACGTACTGTGTTTCTTGCCATTCTCCCAGCCTTTTGGGGGGCAGGTACCAGGCACTATCACGCAGCACCCCTGTGAAGATGGGGTGCCGTGCTTGCCTGGCCTGTAGAACTAGGGCTAACACACGAGTTCCTGCTGTGAGGACCCTGATGGGCTTCAGTATGAACAGACTGACTAGGACTTCATCTGGAGGCTGTCCCAGCTAGAATCCAATGAAGTGTCCAACACATCGTCCAAAGCTCACATGGCCCATCCGCTTTGTCTTTGACCATGGTCCACAACTGCCACCCTTCAAAAGGAATTTAAAGAGTAAATGGCAAGGATGGCTGAGAACTTGAGTTGTAACATTGGCTATGGTCGGTGTTGGCTTCTTATTTCAGCACCTTTTCTTTCCATTGCATAGGTTATGGATTTGATCTCTCTTGTAAATACCTTTATTTAAGCACTTTTGAGTTAGATCTGAGTACACAGCATACACAGCAGCAGTTACCAGCCCACTTCATTACTGCTTTCATGTGAAGAGAAGGCACCTTAACACTTTGTCCCATGGCATCAATGAGCAACAGATATCCCTACAAAGTCACAGCTGTTTGAAATACATACAAGAGAAGTGGCCAAAACTAATTGATGATACACAATTTTCCCAGCAGAAAATTTTCCTTATGGGCTTTTTATTATGACAATTAACAAACTGCTTACACTCTAGATTTTTGTTCTTTGTAAGTCAAGTCTGTAGACTATTAACAATCTAGGGCTTTTTACTTTTTTTACAGTTGTTCTGTTTTAGAGCTAGGCTCTTAAGCCTTCAGACTTATAAAAACATTGCTTTAAAAATATATTTTGCACAGAAATAGCTTAGCATCTATTTTTTTTTTTAGCTTAGAAAAGCAGCATGCCTACAGATTTTTCCATAAATGTTTCATGATACTCCATTGATGTAATTTCCTATCACTCCTCTTCATAGCCTGCTTTCCAAAACAGTTCTTCCCTTTGTGAATCCTTTTTGTCTCGGTACGCATCTACTTACCTTCTCATCTTTAAGCCGTTATTTCTATTGTATCTTTTCCGCTAGTGTTCAGAACTAACCAGTCTACAGACACGCTACCAAAGCCATTTCATTCTCGCCATCCAAATGCAGGTCCCAGTTAATCTCATGAGATTTCTTCTGCTGATTTCAATTGAGACACTGCTGCTTCCAGACTAACAGGGACACAAATGAACAGGTATGAGTCAAGGGATTCAGCAAAAGCAGCTAGATGCAAACAGACAGTTCACCTCCCTCTGCCTCCTCTAGTCCGGTGGGTCATTAGGCCCACAGGTCTTTTCCTGTAAACCACAGACTGAGATTTGAAAAGTGTGAGGAATTTTTTTCTCAGGACAGAATTTAAATCATCAAGTAGTTAGTTACAGGACGGCTACCCCGTAAGACTGTGTATTAACAAAGCTAGTCTTTATACATGCACATAACGTGAAACAAATTGAAACAGAAAAATTAACTGCCTACAAATGAATATTGCATCTATTATTTGCTGAATGAAATGATTACTTAAGGATATCATCCTCAATGTGATTGGGGAGGTGAATTTGTTCTATACTGACAAGGTAGGTGTGTGCACCCGGGTAGTGGGGAGGTGAAGCAACCAACCTAGGACCCGAGAGCTAGAGCTGCACCAGGCAGCATTAATGGCAGAGACTCAAGTGCTCTTAGTTTCCTTGGTAAACGTATGATGAGGTGGCATCATCAGGGAGCATTTTGCTCATTATTCTAAATTTATCCTTTAGTTTCATATCAACAATAAGCAGAAGCAATTCCATTAAAGCAAACTCAAATATATTTATTATCATGGAGTCCAATGAACAAAAGCCTTCAGAGTTTTACGGTGTTGTAAAAAGCAAACCTCTTGCTAATTTTCCCTGGTTTTTGGTAATGAAGTGGCATTACTGGCATTGGAGGCATTTCACAGTAGCCTGTTATGGTAGTCCTTACTCAATGTTGATCTCACTTTCCAGGATTCTAATGGAATGGCGTCTTGGGCCTCTGGCTGAGACATATTCTGGTTCCAGCTATGATAACAAAAGTCCTAAACCATGAGAAATTAAGGAACTGAAAATAAAGTCATTCGGACTCCTCCCTCCAGTCAGCAGTCATTATTGCTGGTGTTAGGGCAAAGTTGTGCTGCACAAAAAGGAAGCTACCCAGCTGGCAAGCTGCCTCAGACTTCTGCCCATTTTCCTTCTCACAAAGGAAGAGACAAAGGTCTTTTGGGTCTCTCCATGCCTGGGCCATCTGCAGATGGAGGGAAATAAAAATGGATTCACAGACCTCATTCTCACTTGTAATCAAATGCGGGACTCAAATACTTAATCTCTCATCATCTACATGTCCTGCTATATTGAAGGCACCAGTATTTCAAGATTTTTTTTAACTCCTGAAAGCAGATTAACCAACCAAACAAATTATCAAGAGAATGCCATGAAAGATATATCTTAATACATGGTAATTTGCTATGTTATAAACATTAAACACAAACAGTCAATAATGATTCCCAGATTTTCTTTTTCACACCACAATTCCGGAATGTCCTAGAAAAGGGAACTTCAAGCAGTCAATCAACTTTGCAGTCCTGTTTTAATCTGCCTGTTACAAAAGTGAGTTGTGAATTCCCCTTCTCGTGCTTTGCTTTAACATTACACCACTTATAATCCCCTTGATTTTCCTTAGAAACATTAGTACTGTTCAGGCTCATTAAGGTGCAATTTTGTCTTTAGGTTTCAGATAGTAACAGCCTTGCTGAGTCTTCTAAAACTAAATGTAATATAAAAGACTTCACATCTCGTTTTCAGAAACTCTCTGGGATCCTCTGCTTGAAAAAAAATCTTAAATTTTTTAGTTCATGGAATAAAAGGTCACTGTTGCCGTGCTGCTGCTAGAGTTGCATAGCACTAGTTATGTTTCAAAAGTCAGAGTTTTGGGGGCAGAATACTTGGGTAAATTAGTGCTTCTTTGCTTTCAAAACTATGAAGATGGGAATCAGAAGTCTAATGCTTACTAATACCTCCAGAATCCTTGCAGTAAAATCCAGAGCTAATGGCAAGAGAAAAGATGGACTTTAACACAGCTACTATTACATCTGTCAGACCAGAAGTAGAAGTCCGAGTAAGCAAGCAATGAAGGAGTCGACGGCTCCCAATCTCTGTCTCAATAGGACAGAAGCCTACAAGTGCAACACAGCATGGACCCAAAGCTAATCGTCTTTGCCTGACCTATTCTGTCTCCACAGGGCCCAAGGAGATGTGGAATATCACCAGTTTGAAGTTGGAAGTGATTAGACTATGTTGCAAGACCTTTGGAGAATCTGATAGTGACATATATTTTGTGATAGCATCAAGATTCCCAATCACATGAGGTGCCCATTGCAAAAGCATTTTTCATTTGTACATAACTAGAGACTTGAAAATTAACCTAATCTGGGGAAGCGTGTCAGGACAGAATATGGAAAAAAAAAAGTTTAAGCTGCCTTTTAGTACAACTCACCATAGAATACTATTCAGGTGATAAAATTATGACACAGGTGCTTAAATATTCCTGTACTCCGTTTGCAAAGAGGAAGAAGGCACAAAAGGTTAAAGAATAATTTTTTTATTCAGCTTTCAGCTCTCGCAGTTCTAAACAGTAAACACAATTAACAATTCAACCATGGTACTGGAGAACATAGTCCTGGTATCAGTAAAATGTCTACTGTTTAAGGCACTGATAGTGGGAAGAAAAAAGAAAAAAGACATAACATGGATTGCTCCTATTTAATCAGAATTTGAATCTATTGCACATTGAATGGATATGTGCTTGCTATTCAAATGCTTAAAATTCCACAAGCTACATTAACAAACAAATGTTTATACAGCTTCAGTAATTACTGAAACAGGAATCAGTGGCTCCTCTACTTTGACTTAAGAGCAAGTACTGCATTACTTTGGAGTGGAATCAATTTTTAACCTACTAAAAGGAAACAAAACACAAATTACTTCAGCAGTATGGCTTTAAGACCCTGTATTTGGTTACAATATAGCAAGCGAAGTTAAATAACAGCATACAAGTGCCATATACCGTCATCTTAAAAGGAGCTGTTTTACAGTATAAAAATTAGTTTAGAACATACTAAAGCTGTTTTTTGTACAAACATTTTTACAAAACTGAATTAATCAAAGAAAAAAAATCAAGAACATTTTAAATATGAATCACTCTTTACATGTTGTATACATAAAATTACTTATCTTGATGATATAAATTAGGAATACTACAAAATATTAAAGCTGGCATCCATATACTATTGAAATGCACACATCAGAAATACTGTAGTTTGGCAAAAATCCTTAAGAGTCACATTTATACTTGCCAAATAGACACACAGTGACTTAGGTTTCTAAAGGAGACACAGTGACCTCCCGTGGCAACTTAAGAAATCCCTGTCCTCAACCTTTTTTTCCGATTTTGAACATGACATTCCTCACAAATGATAATAAACTTAAAAGGTACAACAGTTGTTCATGCTTGGTCCATCTATCCCAGGAAACTACAATACTTCTATCTGAAACGAGTATAAAGGAACACAGCCTTCACACAATCTAGCTCCTGGTCACAGAAACAAAGTCATGTTTCCTCTCTGATTTATCAAGAACCTGTTCCAGCACATTTTAGAGAACTGTTTTCTGTAGGTCAATGAGAGATGATGTTCAGTAGATGTTCAACACATGTTCAATATTAGGCTCCCAAATACTTCACTTCAGCTTTTGAGAGAACAAAGGAAGGAGATGTAAATTGATGCTGTCTGACTCAAAGTCCAAACCAGAACACAAAGTTGTATGAGACATTTTAAATGTGTGTGAAGTTCATCGATATACAAAGCCCAAAAACATTTTAGAAATAAACCAAGTGTAACAAAGAATCCAAAAGTCAATTAGGTGTCTTCTTCCACTGCTCTGAAGAAATGTAACAAGCAGGAACAAAACATTGTCTTCTATGTCATGAACAGATGAACAACATGAGAACACCACAAAAGTCACAGTAATGACTGTCTCTCATCTGCAGTACATTAATCAACACTTAAATTCTTCTACCACTTATAAATCCTCCCTGTTATATCCAACTTTCTTTCCATTAAGTGACTCTTCTGTGTTTGGTGCCAGCCACGTGAAATATACCTTCACTGGATCAATATTCCAATGCTTGTGAAATGATACTGGAATTTGGTGAGAAAGGTAGCCTTTTGGGTAGTCCATTGGCCGTGCCTAAGATGGAAGAATAAACCAAAACCACTAGTACTCAGTGATGAATAATAATTTTAGAACAAGAAAGTATCACTGTTCAATGACCTCTGTATCACAGTGAAGCAATGTGGCATTGACAAAATACACAAGATGATAACAAAGGGATTTTTACATCATTCTATTAAATCAATTGATAGGCATTAGTTTAGATCTTCAACTCGCACTGCAGTCATCATGCTACAAAGTACACTGATATTATATATGACCTATTTCTCAGGATGAAACAGTCACCATCTATGAAAGCAAGTGATAAACAGTGTAGTTTGTATTGCATCTTTTTAAATACACAGTTTTGGTTCAATAAAGACAAAATGATTTTAAGTAATATTCTCTTGCTCCTCCTCTTAATGAGAGTTGCCAGCACTGCCAGTGTGATTGTAGGATCCTAATAAGGCCATAAGCAGCCAATATATATCAAGTTTTATGATGGGGAAAGGTTACCAAATGCAGGAAATATTGTGGTGCCAGAAAACTGCAGTTATTCTTTATCAGGTTATATCAAAAGAGACAGAATTACAACATAGGCACATGATGCAGCTGACTTCTTAATGCACCAAGCATGTTTCATTTCCTCTGACAGTTTAATGGCATGTAAGTGCATCATTACATAAAAAAGCCCCACCTGTACTGATCCCTGATAAGATAACCAGATTTTGCCATGGTAAATAGAGTTTTGTAAAGAGAAATGCATGAAAGGCACACATTCTTTTTTTTTCTAGATGTAAAACACAAGAAGAAAATTGAGTGATTTGGATACTGAATCACTGATTTGATGTCTAAGCTAGTAACTGATTTAATACTGCACACTTCACCTGCTTATGGTGGTATTAAAGAATTCTACATGCTGTGTTCTTCATGCAGTTCCGTATATGCTCCAGTCATAAAATTAGGCAATAGAATTTGACACTAAAAAATCTGAATATATATATATATATATTTAATTTTGATATTTAAACCACAGAGTGCTTATTTTTAAAAATTCCATTGCAGAAATCAAGAGGGAGCCTATCTCCCTCAAGGCTTTTGAAAAAACTATGATGAATATTTTGGTTCCAAAAACCTGAAGAATTTACTGCAATTTACTTTGGATAGAGACAGTTTTTAGATATCTGAGATCAAAGGTTTTTTGCTGTTTGAAAATCAATCAGCTTTTTATTGAGCTATAGACATAATGTTGGTGTTTTGATAATCTTCAAAGAATGAGATCTGCTCTGATAACTATCGTATTTATTACATTTCTCTCAGAGAATCATACTGCTTTGTAGGTGGTTGACCTTAAGATATAAATTCCCTGAATTTCTTTTTCCTTATGTTTTGAGGAATCAATTATTGTAATCTTTGGGGGGGGTGGGGGGGAGTGTGGGGGGGTGTGTGCTAGAATTTGTATTTGGTATTTTACAAAAGCCAAATACATTGCTCTTGCCCAGGTTTTATATTTTGAGACCACAATCCTGACTGCGACTCAACATGGGAAGACTCCTGTTCTCTTAAAGAGTCTCATCATGTCAGAAGCCTCTGGAACAGGTTACAGAATACATGCCGACCTCAGCATGTAGCAAACAGGAAACCATTAAGAAAGCAAACACTGTTACATCATAGACACTCTAAGGATGAAGATATCTTTGCTTCTGTTTCATAATATATACTTAGTACAATTTTGGATTCATGTACTTCAAGGAACATTGTACATCATAACATTTTAGTCAAGTCTTTAAAAAATAATTTTCTGGTTGACAGAACATCCAATTTCGGTTTTCTCATATTTAAAATATTTGTCGCATAATAGTGGAATTCGTAGAATAAGCACACTCAATTTTTATTTAGTAGTCTTCCCCCCAGGGTTAATTTCTGTTCAAGGGATGTAAAATTAGAATTTGTTATAAGTGACAGTAAAGATGAATTAGAATTCAAGTGTAATTTTCTGTGTGGAAAATCAAACTGCTAGGATTTCACTTTCAAAGTGATTCAGTATCAAATGCACACCATTAAGGATTACAAGGAAGTGCTTTGTTTTGTTGTATAAGGCCATTCCTACAACTCTGTAAAATGTGTTCTGTTCTTTTCAACTCTCCTTTAATTAGGTGTTTGGGTTTTTTTAAAGACACCTGTGCTAATAATTACAAATTATTAAATAATTTGTAACACAAATTATTTAATAATTCTGTTGATTTTTTAAGATGCATTACTTGCTTTCTTTCTATACTGAAAGTAGTAAGCAATGATAAACAAAACAGGAAAGTAAACAGATATGATTTTTTTATATGGACAAGGAATTACAATATTGAATAGTGCATTCTTGGTCTTCCCATTTCTCCATATAGTAAATGTAATCAGAAAGAAAATCTCAATATAGGAAGAACTGATAATCTAAATAGCAAACCTTTTCTCCCCCACTGACAGATGCTTTGAATTACATGGCAATTTACTAATTTTCAAGTAGCCTATTATCTTAATCTCAGTTCATATCAGCTATACAGGTCTTCCCAGTTTTTAAACTAGATTAACACCTGAAAAACACTGAACACTACACTGATTTAAATACTGATTTTTTAAAAGTTGTGCACTCTTTGGGAAAAATCATAAGCACTTCTTCTCTTTAATACCATGGGAGGAAGGTAAAGTGTTTATTTGGTTTACAAGGCAGCAAATCTCTCTGGGACTCAATGCATTGTGTTTTCCACTGTGACATGACAGTTAGATGTTAAATATTCTGGAAGACAGAAACAAGATTTAAATCTGTTCCAATCCACTTCTCCCAAACTGGAGAATACACTCACAAGAAAATTATGTTTTGTGACCTCTTTTTCCCTTGTACTAGCATACAGCAATTTACCATATTTATACCATTCTTCAGAATCCACTACAAAACAACAGCTCTGGGAATACTTTTACATTTTATATCTTCACTGATGAGATATTTCAGAATAGTAAACAATGAATCAGTAGAAAAATTGGATAAGTGGAGAAGACAAATTTAGTGAAAAATTTCACAGTCAGTTCTCCATTACCTGAAGAAAAAAGTATTGTGGTGTGGAAACAAAAGTATTTTGTTTCTTTTCTTAGAGGATATATCACAAGTATTCAAAGCATGTGGCTCCTAATTCTATTTGCTTTTTGAAGTTCCGACTTCTGACTGCATTTTTTATAAAATGTCGTCACAGGGTAATTGGAATATCTTATAAACTATTAAAGCATTGTAGTAATCCATGCTTTGAGAATATTCTTTTTTGCTTGATCAAACTTATTCTGGAGAGAAATAAGGTATAGCAGCAGCATCTTGGTTATCATTATTACACATTGATTGAATTTGCAATATTTATGAGTCCTGTTTTATGTGTATACTTAAAAGAATGAAATATATTTTAAATACTAGTAAAAATAACTCTCTGACCTGATGGAAAAGTGGACTGTGTGTTACAGGGATTCCTAAGCCACTGAAACACATCCCAAGGACCATATCATCAGGCGCATCCATGCTGTAACACCGGCATTTACTAGCAAGTAGTTTCTGAACAGCTATTCTGCTGAAAACCATCCTGAGTAAAAAAAGCAAATGAAATGTATAAGACAATAACTACTAGAGAAGCCAAATTACTATAATTAATAAATATTGCTAAATGATATAAAACTGCAAGACAAAATGTAGCCCTCTGGTACAACATATCTGAAATTTCAAAATTTGAGAAGTCAGTACTGACAAGTAGTGCAAGAGGCATTTTCTGAAAGATAATTACTTTATATAATGAAAATTAATTACATCAATTATGCCAATTGTTGTTATTCCAACAATTATTTAGCTAGCTACCATTTTTACTGCAGTTGATAATTCCTCCCAAATTTGGCCAGGACTTTAAAGGGATATTCTCCTCTATTGTACACAAATGTATTGTCCAGTAAGTTATCATGTAGCATTAAATGAAAAGAACTCTAAACCTGAACTGTCATTCCTTGAATCCTCAGTTATAGAGAGTTCTCTCCATAAGTGAAAAATGTTCCTTGAAGCCATTGCAAGGCTCTTCTGTTCATCCTAACTTTCTTGCTCATCTAAATATCAACCAGAGCCTGGAGCTGTTACATCATTATCACTAAAATAAGCCTTCAGTAGACCAGAAACATGATGATGTCTTAAATTCAGCAGCTGAGGGAATATACTCTTGTCTAGTATTCCATAGCTGCCTTTTCTGAATTTGCATCATCCACCCAGTCTGGTCAGAATACCAGGTACTCTAGCTACTACAAGTTGTACTAAAAAGATTTACACTCTGAAATCGCTGCATGGCTCTCACGAGTTTATTCACTCTATGACAATCCTTCACTTGACACCAGGCCATGGCAAGACTTCTACGAATACTGAATGCTAAGGCAAAAAGACTGACCTGAGAATATTGTCAGATTAAAGTTGTAAAAGACTCCATCACTATCATTGCAACTTTGAAGACTGCATGTATCATAAAAAAAAAAAAAAAAAGGACAACACAATAGGAACTCATATGTCAGTACTCAGATCAAATAGAGAAGGAAGAATAAGCCTGGGACTTGTGACCAGCATGTGTTGCTACACAGAAGGTGTGACATAAATTACACACATTTGGGCTATATACTTGCTAGTTGAATATCTGGACTGTGTCCCTTCAGTTATATAGAATTCTTAACGTACAATGAACCTTCTCAAAATTAGGGTATGGAGCAAGATGGATGATCTGTGTCTCTATCTGCTCAAACCAGACAATGAAAATAACCCCCAGATTTCCACATCTAGATGACAGAATAGAAACTAAGAGATAAACACTAAAAAGATGTAGAAGTATAAGACTGGTAATGAACAAACATACCAGCAGCAGCAGAAAGTTTGCTTCTTAACTCAAGCATAAACCCTACTTAAGTAAGATCGTTGCAACTATGCAAAACAATGAGAAGGCCAGTCAATTGATTTTTACTTACTCATGGATGGATAAGAATCTAGTAAGTTATTATAGCCATTACTTTTCACAGCGTAAGACACTAAGGACATTCAGACATCCACACTACTTGCTTTAGACACACAAGATGGACAGATCAGAGTCTTAAGATCATTCTTATTGCAACATGAGCCAACCTGAAAGTTCATATACATGTTAATTTAAGCCAAATTTTGCATACAATCACAGGGACCCCTGTGTCTCATGCATGAAATCAACCCACAATCATTCTTTTCTATGAGATACTATTTTCCAGGACATCAACATCAAACTCCTTGCTCAGCCACCTCTCCATAAATCACCACGTGAAGTTCAAAAACAGGAGGAGAATCACTATCATTTTTCTCCATGTTTGGACAAAGAGAACAGGAAAGAATATTCTCATTGCAGCAATTTGTATCCCTAGGTGTGCTGCTTTGGGTTCTCCTGCAAACTCCACAACAGTTCAGATCACAAGTGTATTTTTTTAAGCAACTATCCCAATTGTCTCTGCTTACTACACTTTGAATCACATTGTAAGATGGTCTCTGAGTACGCAGAATGAATTCCATCAGTTGAAACAAGGCTGCGTGATGTGTATCAGGAAAACATGTGGTGCAGATAACCAACAGGCACTCAGTTCACAGGACCAGTCAAGCCAAAATGACACCTCCTGAAACACGCATGGTCCTCAGCACCAACTGTTTTGCTCTACAAATCTGTTCCCAATGGGCAGCACAACTTCCTACTAGTTAGGACATTTGGGTCTTTGAGCATCATTACATTTTAATTATACTAGGAAACATCACTGTTTCTGTTGAAACTGATTTGTGTTATAATTCAAAACATTTACATTCAAAGCAGGGACTGATGTAGATCTCAGTAGGAGTTTAAATAAATTACCCTCCGCCGCCAGTGATATAACTATATCCTCCAGTTCCCAAGCCGTAACCATAACGCTCTCCAAGAAATACTGGTTCTTTTGGGTCATAGCAGCTGAGCAATTTTCGGAGCCTGAAGATACTATAATACGAAAATCCATTAAAAAAAAAAAATTAATCATGTAGACATTCATTTTGAAACAGACATTGCTAGCCTAAATGGCATTCCAGTAAATAGCACAAAAATGACAGGAGAAATTCAGAAATTCTACAAAAAACAGAGATACAAACTTTTAAACGGAAATTTATGATGGGTTATTTACTATGAGATATGATCGCTGACTTTGGTCAAATGATGAATCAATTAGCTTAAAAATATTTTTCTGAAGAAGCAAGCAAAGTTTCTCAATAAAACTGAGTCTCATCTCAGAGCAAACATGAAATTATTTTTTCCAAACAATGGCAAGATCTTTGCAAATTATTTTTTCTCCCCAGGAATTGAAAAACAAAAAGGTAGATTTATTTATATGAATATTGCTTTATCTACAGTTATAGCCTCTTCCAAATTCTTCTTCTGTCACATCATTTACCATAAACTATTATCTTGAATCACTTATTTTCATGTTCATGACCATGTGATCCCACTGGTTGATCACTGTGACTTATTTCTCTTACACTACAGTGTCAGTTTTCATGTGCATGGGATCTAAATTCCTAACTAAATTCCTAACTAAATCTAACATTTTCTAAATGCAAGTCCCTGGACACAGTTATGGGTGACTTTGACAACTGACGCTAGCTTACAGAACCTTTCTTCTGACACATTTAAGTGAGGAATACATCTTAGAAAGTGTATTAGCAAATGACTAAAACCAATCAGTTCAGACGTGCCTACATTGAAGAATCACAACGCGTGACAATTTGTAATCATATTTGGACTATATGATTACATAATCACAGTAATATGCACAGTTTTTATCAAGTTACAATATTACTTTGTTTTTAAAATTAGTCAAGGAATGCTGAAGGAAAGCAACAATTTTTTTTCCTTGAAGGAATATAAATCTACATTAATAAAATAGCTGTACCTCTTAAATACAGAGGAAGAGATGAATATTGCTAAAACTCCTATTGACATGAACAGTGGTAATTCCTGACATATTGCAACATGTACCTTATCAATGTGTCATCATCCACTATGACCAACCACGGAGTTCTGGGAGAGCTATGATTCAAAAACCTTTCCAAAATGGCAAAAGTTTTCCCACAGTGACCTAAAGGAAGAGAAATAACAAAATATGTAAATTTAAATAAAATGATATTTTGTAATAAACAATTATTCATGAATTAAATAAATATTTTACTATAAATAATAAACTATATTCCAGCTATCCTATTAAGCTGTTGGACAATACCTGGCAAACTGCTACTCCTAAATTTCCAAAACTGTAAAATGAGGAGACTATGATAGAAACATGTTCTGCAAAACACACCAAGATATCTTAGTAGTATTTCATGATGCATCAAGCAGGTCCACTGCTTGCCTGTAAATATTTAAGTCTACATTAATCTACTGTACTCATAACCAGCAACTCAGGTCCTGATGACTTCACCAAGGAAAGGTCTTAACATTTATCACAAGACTATAACAAAGCTGAGAGTTAAAACACCATTTACTAGGAATTGAGAAGTGAAACACCCTTGTTCAGAATGAGCAGGACAAGAGAAACAGGAAGTTTCAGACTTCTACTGAATCTTTTTTAGATCTTGGAAAAATCTAATTGCAAACAGCCTTTATTCATCTAGATTACAGTTGATTGTGTAAAGCAATTAGTGCTATCATTCTTACAATTACTAAACAAGCATTAAAAAATAAGGATAGGATACTATATTTGAAGCTACTTCCAGTTAAAATATTTCTTGAGAAAATGCAGTAACTCTCAGCTTAAGAAATGAAGGAAGTCCTGGCTTTGCTGATTTGGTGAAACCATGAACTTAATGCAGACTGATATATAAACATCTACAAAATCAAAACCAAGATTTCTATATTATATTCCATGACAAAAGATGGACAAAAATAGTATTAGAGTAAACTCAGCACAATTTGTTTAGTTTAGAATGCCAGTAGCCCACAGGTCCCACTGCTCCCCACAGCAATGCTCAAAGGCCAAACACAGGAGGTCCCTTCCCCCTGGTGTGACTATAACTACTGGGCACGGCTTCTACAGATGACCCACACATGCCCAGCAGGTCTGCTACCTCCTGAAAACACCCACTGGTTGCACATGTCACACTGCACTTGTGCAAATAGAAATCCCTGCCTATTCTCTCTCTGCCTCTAATAGACCCTGTGGAGGACAAAAAAAAGGGCAGCTGGAAATAAGCCAGAGATCAGAACAACTGACCTAGTGGGCCAGATAAAGATAATAGACCACAGCTTGGACACTTCTAAGTCAGAAGCTGAGTAGTAGCCTGTAGCAGAGACTATAAGCCTAAGAACAATAGATCAAATTAAAGAAAAAGCCCTAAAACTAATAAACTCATGGAAGCCATCATATCCATAGCCTTTTCTCTATTTAAACACAAAGTAAATTACTCTAAAACCACATTATTTGTCATAAAAAGATCTTCCAATCTTAAGATTTAGTTTTTGTGCTTAAATCAAGACATACTAGGCACAAGCATATAATATTTGAATACCACATGGCAAGTAGTTTATGCTCAGTAACGAGCTGGCACTGTCTGAGGTCTTCTGACATAAATCTATGACTTCTGCTACCACTGACAATCTTACTCAAGATTCTCAATAACTCAAGAGTTATTACTCTTACCTAGAGTAATAACACCAATTTTTGTCTCCTGGAGTATACCAGTGTACCATGATTTCATACTCACAGTATTTAAGTTTCTACTAAAAAGAACATTCTACCTACATAGGTGAACTGTACTTTCCACCCATTTCTTGTGTGGCAAAAGCATTCTTTTAGTTTAGGCTGCACAAATGTGCTACAGAAATACAGAATCTCTAAACATGAAATATACATATCATCCATAAAACTTACCATCTTTAGACAGCTATTTGTGCAAAACTGGCAACAGCCAATAGCTCACCTCTGTCAGTATTAGGTATGCCTAAATCTATAGTAGGAATGGAGATGTCTGCATAATCACTGTAGTATTCAATAAGAGCAGCTTCTCTTTCCCAAGTCTGCTTTACAACTGGTACTGCAAAACAATCGTTGACATTGAAACGTAAGTAACTTGATTAAAATAAGTACTTGGTCAACATGTTTATGCACCTTGTTAACTGACATATTCCTTCACGTGGTCATGAAAATGCTGTTTCAAATACAGCATCATGGTTCTAAATGTTCGTTCTTTTTTCTTGCCTACAATATTTAGGGAGAAACAATTTTGCATTTTTATGAAAGCCAGTCAGGGCAGTTTTATCTATATCGTAACAGATTTTCTTTTAAAATATGACTCTAGTTTCATTCATATTACATTGAAAACTGTGACGTTTACATTTATGCTAATCCAAGTATGGAATTCATTACTTTTACACTTGCTGTGGTAGACTTCATAGCACACGTCAGCATGAACACAGCTCAATCATTCTTCCACTATTGAAAATGTTGCATTTTAAAAACAGCACATCCAACTGTACAGCATGTAAAATATTCTGAATCAGAAGCAGACCAAATGCACCTTTTCAAATACTACGCTTGTGTTATATACATCATATCTGACAGCAACACCATGTTAATGCTCAAAAGCACCTGTGTCTGGAGACATACTCACAGAAGGACATTTATAAATACCATACAACCAATTTTTATCCCATGGAGATTCTTTTCAAAGGAGGACTGCTTAATGCTTCTCTACAAGAGCTATCCTTTTCTTATTAGTTTGCCATTTGACATAAACATTTAAAATTGCTCATACAACATTCTAATAATGATGCTACAAATGTTTAAATTATATCCAGAAATGAATAAATCATGGGTAGCACACAAAAAGCCAAACACCTGCAGGGTGTTTGGAAGAGAATGATCCAATTAAAATCAATTATTTTTTTCCATTTTAAAAATTAAATGGTCAGGACTTAGGTGAACAACTAATCTGAAACACTGTGCATTCTGCTGTCTGTCATTGTTTGTCCACTTTACATTCTTTGACATCACCCCATAGGTCTCATTAGTAGTAGCTAGCTCTCTAAACAGAGGAAATATTTACGTAACTTCCCATTGTTGCTACATAACTCTGATGCTTGTGAACAACTAATTTTAGCCCCTTGCTGGAATCATCCATCACCTAATTTGATGTTTGCTGCCTGCCTACTTGCTCACTTTCCTCTACTCTGATCACCCAGAGACTTGTAGGATTTATTATTCTTGATTGACCAACAGTCAGTTTGATAAGACTAAAATGAATTGAAAGGTGACTGTTAGGATAATAAGAACTCAATGCACTAATGGAAAGGCTTTAATATTTGGAAAACATATAATTCCAGTTCTGTAGTGCAATGGACGATACTGCTTTTAAGTGTTTTAGACACTTAAAACTGCTCTCAAATTTTTGCATTAAAAAGTCCAAAGGGAATTACGTACAAAAAATATGTTCATATAACATGACAGTGGAGGTTTGAAATGCAAAGCCAGGAATTTCACAACACATTAACTCTACCTCCTATGTACTAAACAGTCACATTACATCATATAACAACTGCATAATTATGCATTAATTAACAGAGAATGCCATGTAAACTTTTTTTTTTCCCAAATAGAATTTAAAAAAACAAGTAGGCAGGAAATTATTTTCTTATTTTGTGGAAATGTTTTATTTCAAAAGTGTTTCTTGGAAGAACAAAATCAGAAAGCTTTCAGAAAGGCCCCAATACAGAAATGTCACAGATATACAAAAAGCTTCCAACCTTCACCTGGCAGAAGAGATGCACCTGTAAAGGCTGTTTCACCTTTCTCCAACCAAGGACCTCAAATTCAATAGGGTGCTTTAACATACAGACCTATTTGCTATTATGGACTGAACCTCTCGATTTCTTCAGTGAAGTCCTCCTTTTTTGTATAAATGAAAAAAGTTCACTGAAGCAAGGACCTGAGTCTCACCTCAGTCAAGTGGTCTAACAAGGGGGCTAGTAGCTAAAGTGTCTTTCTCTTTTCCTTGCTTGTTTTGATGGAAGTGTCACCATCCAGACTAATGTCTATTCTAAACTGAATCCCACAATACTTCATAATTTCTAACAACTCATATGTTCCAAAGAAAGAACAACACTGAAATTTCTGACTAGCTGTTTATGCAAATATTTATCAATATGTATTAATACTTGTGATCACATGGAATTTTTAATACCACACTACAGAGATACTTATTGTCCTGGTTTCAGCTGGGATAGAGTTAATTTTCTTCCTAGTAGCTGGTATAGTGCTGTGTTTTGGATTTAGTATGAGAATAATGTGGTAACACACTGATGTTTTAGTTGTTGCTAAGCAGTGCTTACACTAGCCAAGGACTTTTCAGCTTCCCATGCTCTGCCAGGTGCACAAGAAGCTGGGAGGGGGGCACAGCCAAACTGGCCAAAGGGCTATTCCATACCATATGACACCATGCTCAGTATATAAACTGGGGGTGTTGGCCGGGGGGTAACGGTCGCTGCTCGGGGACTGCCTGGGCGTCAGTCGGCGGGTGGTGAGCAGTTGCATCACTTGTTTTTCCTGAGTTTTGTTCCTCTCTCTCTCTTTTATTGTTTTTCTTTTCATTGCAATTATTATTATTTCATTTTATTTTATTTCAGGTATTAAACTGTTCTTACCTCAACCCACAAGTTTTCTCACTTTTACCTTTTCGATTCTCTCCCCCCTCTCACTGCAGGGGGAGTGAGCGAGCGGCTGTGTGGTGCTTAGTTGCCGGCTGGGGTTAAACCATGACACTTACAGAAGGCCAGTTCTAAGCTCTAATTATATTTTATTTGTGCTACCTCTAGAACCCTGATGCATGTTTGCAGTCTTGAAAGTTTCTTATATAACCATATATGGTATGTGTAAGAAGGAGAGTTGTATCTGAAGTAAATTCTGAAGTAAAATTTAGCTGCTTTTGCACATCGAATTCCAAGCCTTAATGTTGCACTAATGTAGTTTTTGGCATACAATAAAAAATGACTTACCAGGTAAAAGGAGCTCTCTGAAGCTGGCATGCATTAATCTTTCAAAATTCTGAGTAAGATTACCCTCTATTGCATAACACTGGAAGCTGTGAGGAAGTTCAAGAATGTTCCTCAGTCTTCAACAGGTGTTTCTTGAAGGATGTTTACACTATCTTTTGGAAGCCTTGTGTTCTTTTCTGACTTTTTTTTTTTTTTTTTTGGGGGGGGGGGGGGGGCATGGTTTGTTTGTTTTAATTTTGATGTAAGGAAATAAACATGGATCCAGAAAGGAGAACTCTTCAGTGAACTCCAATTACAGGACAGTCAATTTTGTTTTGTCAAAAGCTACTTTAAAGATAGCCTAATGATTAGGTGATTAAAATACTAGAAATGTGCTTTCATCAAGTGCAGTAAAATTAAGAAAAAAATTCCATAAATCTTATTTTGAAGAAAAAAAAAGCAATTGGCAAATAGCCTAAATTTAGAACCTACAGTTTTGGATGCATTAGCAAAGGGGGACTTAGTTAAGAAAATAGCTTTTATCTTCACCCTGTCCTCTGACAATAGCTGTGGCAAACCCCCAGAATATTTGGTACAACTACTAGCCATTACTTCATTTTCAACTTTTTTTGCCAACAATAATCACTTTAAATTAAGCTTATGAACAAACTAAGCCTAATGGTGACAATATTACATACCTGGAGTATTCAAGGGCACATAAAATTCAAGTAAATTCCTGGGAAAAAAAAACATTCCTGAATTTTCTTATTAACAAAATGTCTAGAAGTAGAACGGACTGGTAGGTGGCATCAAGTAGGTAGAGTGTCTTCTGTTAAAACAGTGGATTTGGAATTTTTCCTTCCAAGTTTTGTAGACACTGGATCCACCTCAACTTAGCTGAGCCTTACCGTGTATTAGCTGAAGCTGAGTGTGTCTCTGTGTCTGTGCCTCTGAGAAGGAAGTTAATACCCACTGGACATATCTTGTTGGGCTGTGCTAGTTTTTTTGGTTGTTATTTTTACCATGGATATCATGGTTGTACTTTCATGGTGACGATCATTACTTGTATAACACTACAATTTCCAGATGCAACACACTATAGTGTTGCACACTTGGGAGACTCTTGATCTGGGCCGTGGCTTGGACAAAGTAACTACAGATGACCACGCTTCTACAAGAGACAAAATTTCCCATTCCAAGCATTATAAAACACCTGTGCACATCCAGTTGCATAGGGTGACAACAGACAGAAGCAATATAACAGCGTAAGCTGTTCCATCTTTTACTGGAGGGGAGGGCAGGACAAAAGGAAGGAGGAGGGGAGAGAGCTTTCAGCTTGTTCAAATTTCTAAATCAGCCACCATGCAGCTGCACAATTGTCCCTGCAAGTACAAGGAATAGAACTGAACCAACTATCTGGGGGAAACACACTAAAGGATATTAATAGCTGCTATATTAATTAATATTGCAACTGCTCCAATTTACAACAATATAAACTAATTTTATGCATATTTTTAATTTAGGTATTCAATTTCAAGATTTTTGCAAACCAATCACTAATGATGAAACATCAAATGACCACAACTTTTAATCTTAAACGTTTCACAGCACTCCTGAACTCTGAATAGCAAAAAAAATTTTACCTAAAGAATGAGCTGTTTACAATTCTGAAGCTTTCATGTTTCCCAGTGGATTTTGCAAACATTTAGTCCCAAAGAGCTACAGAGACAGCATATATCAGCTTGTTTTTTAAATATTAATTTCATAAACTATATTGCATAGAACTACTACCTTGACTAACCAACAACTTACTTCTGTCTCCATGAAATTTCTGACATGTTTTTACAGCAACAAAGACATCTTCCTTTTTCACTGGCTCTCCCTATAGGAACAGAACAAAAAAGAATTTTGTAATTGTAGACTCTGCCTCTAACATTTTATAGGATATGTATGCCCATGCATATAATAAAACAGAAAATATCTTTTCATTGTATAGCATATCAAGTAGAATAGTGTACCAATAATACAGTAGAAAGTACATTTTTGTCTCTTGAATAAAAGGTCATTAGTGGTTTAAAATTCCTGAAATAACATTATTGAAATACTTTTTCCATTGATGTAGTATTCTAACATGAACTAAAACACATATCATTAGGAAAACAGAATAAGTAGTAGAACTTGTTGAACTAAGAATGATTCATCTGAAAAAGAGTATTTTCTTAATTTCTTTGAAATTAATCACTATGAGAACATGTTGAACTGTATCATACTTGGAAAAAGAAGCTTAAATGCTACACAGTAGAAATCTTTGAATTTTCTCAACTCTAATAAAATCATTTAACCTTTTTTATTTGTTTTCCTTTTTGGCACCTAGAATTTTGCTCTCCTGGAGGCATGGAACACTTTTTGGCCTCTAGCAACAGTTAACCCATACTATCACAAATGTATTCTCCTAGAGGTGGAAGAGATGGGTTGTACTTGAATGCACCAAATACTACAATACATTTTATCTTTAGCCTCAACAAGTTTTAGATTCCCATTTGTGAAAAAAGATTATCTATACTTCAGTATCTCACAGAAATGTGAGGAGAAATACTTTATAGATCATGGGCTGCTCAAACACTGTGGTAGAAAGACCCATTAAAGCATATGCACTATTTGTTTGCCAGGAAATATCCTGTGCCATGGAAGGTTGAAAGCATATCCAAAAATAGATAAATGCCAGAACAAACTTTTTTTTTTTAACCTATTGAAAAATATTTTCTTAAGGTTTGAGATCTTTAAATTTTTAAAGATTATGCATTTTAGTAAGAGTTTTACCTTTACTAAGAAAGTGGTATTTAAAATATGGTACTTACACAAAGTGGCAGAAAATTACTGAATGTTGTTGCACAATGATCAACCTTATACGAGTTCATGTCATCTGTGCAGAACTCCGGCACTGGAGTAAGATGTGGTCCTTCCCCTTTCTGCCAAATATACAGGGCAATCTATCAAAATAGAGAACATTTATATCAGTAATGAAACTGGATAAAAATTCTCAGGGCGTACAAAGAAATCATATTACAGGACAAACTGAACTGAAAAATGCTGTAGAAGATTTGTCCCTTGGTTAACTATCTGCATACCTTACTTCTTGCTCATGTTTCTAGAGCCAACATGTAATTTTTTTGCTATAAAAGAAATTCTGTAGACAGACAAGTTTTAAAATTTGTTTCATAGAATTACCACTAGTTTCATATATTTAAGCATGTCAAAACAACTCATCTTTAACTTTTATAAGAAGTGGAAGACTGAATATTTACACCTTCCTTTAAAAGTAAACAAAAATCCTTATTGTGTTGCTCTTAAAATTTTGATAATTTGGAGTAGCTAGGCCTGTTTCATCCTGTGTGGCAATTTTCAGCTTTTCAAAATAGAGCCATTCTCTGGTGACAATTTAAAATGCCCGAAATCACTAATGAAACGCTGAGAAGTTATAAAATACAATGAAGGATAATGTAATAGATATGCTACCCTATAGTAGAATCTTGTCCATTTTAAATGCAACAGCAAAAAAAAATCCAACCAAAATTTACAGAGAAAAAGGAAGAAGCAAACCAGTGATGTCTGAAGAAGATAAAAAACCACCCCTTTGTATTTACATTCAATTCATAATAAAAATAATAATATTTCAATCTGTACTTCATGACACATCAAGAACACTTACACTTGCCCAACATTTCTATTGCAATACTTTTACACCGCTTATAACTTTGTCAGACTAAGTATTCAGGCAGGAAAGTTCTATGCTGGGTGCCTACCTCAGACCAGTTAAAAGATTAACTTCATTTCATATAAAACTGTTCAGAAACTTGTAAGAACAAAATGAAGTTCTTAAAAATCTAAAAGGCAGAAAATAATATCTCAGTAAGTATGTGGATTCAGAGCTTCCCAGCTGCACTGCCATACACCCCCGATTCTGAATGCTTAGCCTCTTTTGAGGACAGGCCAAAGATGTGAAAGCATCTTTGGACACGAGCTGTTTGAACTTATACTCAAGATACAGGAGGTCTGGATTCTAGGTTTGCTTCTGCCTCTCTCAGACAGAAGTTACAGCTTCTAGTTTTCACAAGGGTGCCTACACCAACGAACCATAGATATCCTGGGACAGAGACTCTCCATGTTACCTCATGAAACTGAGTTACTGTGCAAAAAGTAAGATTCATGGAACCAACAAGATAGTGTAGCAAAGGTGAGCCTGACTCTACTGCACAGGGGGAATGGGACTCCTCCAAGGGAGGAAAATCATTCTTGGGTTCTAGTTCCCGTTTCCCATGTTATTTACACATATTCCCAATGACTCTTGCATGGAAAACTAGTTAAGTGCTTCACTGGACTATGGGACCAGACCCAGCACACACTAAAGGCAATGAAAATGAGTCTCCTTTTCACTGTTTTATGCCTTCTTAAGAACTGTTAGCTTTAACCCCCCCCCCCCCCCCCCGGGCCAGAATTCAGCTCCTCTTTTAGCAAATAATGTGAACATTAAGCTATTATTAAGAGGGCATAATATTACCTTCTCCCCAGTGTTCAGGAAGAACTCAGCGCAAACCAAGAGCATTAAGTATGGTCTGGACAAGCCCAAGTCACCAAACCAATTACAGACTTCTAAGTTATAGATGATTATTTTCCTGCCCATCTCATTTAGGTCTCAACATTCTCAGAAACTCCCAACTACCTGCACACAGTCATTTCTGGAACTTAGAAAACAGGTGTGCCAGTTTGTTACAGGCCCTGTTAGGACTGGGGGCAGGCTTGAGAATACAATCATATTTTTTAAACTTAAGCTTCCAGATTTGAAAGATTTCCGACAGCAAACACCTAGGGTACAGTCACATACTAGAACACAATTAACTGATGACTTTTTAGCAAGTTGCTGATTGTAACTGGGCTGTCATAACTACATATGTGCTCTTAGACCACCTCAACTGCAAAGTAAAAACATTTAGTTTGATTGCATTGAAAAGAGTTTAATTACCGTATTTTTCTTTGTAATTGAGCAGATGCAGACAACTGGGAGCTGTGCGTACAAACATGGTCACTACTACTGCTCAGCTGATAGTGACTTGCTAAACCACTGTAACTCAGGTGCAGGTTCTTTCAATACAATGAGTTTTGTAGTTTGCAAGTTCTAATTTCTCTTAGCCTCACCATTATTAAGTGGTCTGTTTATTTGCTGTTTTAGCAATGCTTCTGAAAACACAGATGATCTTAGCATTACAGATGAGTTCAACAAAGTACTAAAGGGAAAGACCACCCTATAGGGAAGAAAACGCATAAACATGAGTGGCAGTTAAGACAAGTACTATTGATAGTGCTTGGAGTAGAGGAGTATGGAAATGACATGTAACACATATATGCTCGTGGTAAGAGCAGCCAATAAACACATATACATCTTCAAGGTTATCTTTTTGCCTTGTCACCACATTCACATTATGGGATGTAAGTGGTTCTTGACCCTGCCTTGTAGCTAGAAGACTACATAACAGCAAGGGATGGGATTTCTAAAGCGCTTTCAGTACAGTTTAAGATTGTATTAGTTCAGAATTCAGCTATTCAGAATTAATGTCTATCACATAAACCAACAAAGAAGCAATGCTCCTGCAGCACAAAGAATATTTAACAAATGTAACTTAAAATGAATTATTTATGAAAGTTCATACTGTGCTAAGATTTCCCACTGAATAATGAAATCTTCAATAGAAAGTCTTAGAATGGTGTGAAGCTACACTTCAGAAGTGAGGTTAGAGTGCCATTTTAGGTTATAGAACAGGATGACAGACTGTTCCCAAAACAATGGTAATGGATTTACAATAAAAAGACAAAAAATATTCTTAGCCTTAGTCCTAGTTCAAATCTAATGTTAGATATACAAAAAATCCATTATTCACCTCTAGTTTTGAATAAGCATCTGGGAATACGCTATATATCGTGCAGTTACAAAAAGTCTAAAAAACAATCTACAAATGAGCAGCAGCATGACAAAAACCCTTTACCACATTTGCAAGATAGGCCTTCCAGATGAAAGATGATATAAATGTTATGGATGTTAAGAAATAGGGACTTGGAAAGTAGTAGGGTGAAAAAAACCTGATACAGAGCACAGTAAAATACCAAGGACTAGAGGCACATGTTATCAGGACTCTGTCAAACTAAAACATTACTTAAAACATTTATTATCCTTCATAAATTTAAACAGTATGCACAATCATTAAAGATCACAGATTATATCCTTTGATTTGTTGTCAGTCTTGATTCGCACAAGAAGGGCGTAAAGATAAAAATGATTTAAGAAGGAGAAGATGGTGATTTATAAAATAAATGAGGGGGAATGGAACTGTCTCTAGGGAGACACGAGACTGTGCAGAAAGAATAACTACAGGGCTGAAGTAGGTTATCAGTAGCAATAATAACTACAGGGCTGAAGTAGGTTATCAGTAGCAATAAATTTGAAATGAAACATATGCAAAGAACTGCTAACAGAATAAGAAGTGGATGGAAGTAATTTTGCCAGTCGAGTGATCAATTGTTTTTCATTAAGCAATCTGTGGCACATAAAAGAAATGTCTGTTAATGATTTTTTTTTTTTATGACACTATGTTTAGAGACTTTGTTAGTGCTGAGGTAGACTGGAATATTGGGAATATACGAATGACTTTGAGGTAACTTACAAAAAGAAGATTAACAGTATGAAACCCAAGGTCTTGCATTCATAAAAATTAACAAGAGGAAAGAAACAGCTTGTTGGCTTGTTTCACGTAGAAAAATGAAAGCTGAGAGGGGTTCAATTGCTTTTGAGAAATACATCAGTCAAGGAGGGGAAACTATGTGAAAGAATAGTACTGGCACAAACCCAAATTCATTTCAATATGCTACCAATTTATAAATACACTGTAGATTTATGTTGGAAATAAGGAGGTTTATAACCATTACAGAATAAAGATCTGGAACAGCAGCAGTAGTTTTAAGTAAGGTGGGTTTTTTTGTGGTCTGGAAACACAGTTTATAGCTGCCTTTCAGGAGTTTAAAAAAATTAAAACAAATTCAATATCACACATAATTTCAGGCCAAAATCAGCAAGCTTATTCCAGATTCATCCTCCCCTTCCACCCTGGTTCAGGAGTTCACTTTGGTGACAGTAGAAAACCATGGGCTGCACAAACATTTTGAAGGCAGAAAAAATAAAAAAGCAGCACTGATATTCTTTCAGATCCCCCCACTCCTTTTTTCTCATGTTCTTTCAGTCAACTCACTTATTCTCTGAAAGACCTAGTGGCTACCTTTTAAAACTGTTGCAAACCAGAGGCAAAAAAAAGGTTTCCAGACTTCCATGCTGCAGGTTGCAGAGTTGATTGTTCACACAACAGTTAGGTTCCCCAGACTACTGAATTCAAACTCCATCATATTTAGCTCTTCAAGTCTGATTTAGAAAGTGGGTGAGCCTGGCTAGTATCTGAGATACTATTCATGTCAGCTTATGCTTCATGCATTGGAAGTCTCTCTCCTTCTTTATAGAGCAAGCCTTAGAAGATACCTCACTGTATACAACCATGTATGTATTCATATATGAATGCAATTTTATTCATTAATTCTTCTATGCCTGAAATATAGTTTTAAAGTATTATAATATTCTAAAGGAAGGGAAAGAAATTAAATATGCCATTGCATTAAAACTTTTTAGCAACCTCTAAGAAAATCTGTTATTTCCATTACCATTTACCACCATTCAAATATATAGATTTGAGACTATTTTTTCTTTCATGACATCACTGCTTACCTCATGCTTTAAATCTATTGTAAAGTCTGACTTGAGTGGTTCACTTTTCAACTTCTTTGCAAGCCTATACAATTAAAGATGAAGAAATTTACTCAAAAAAACATATTAAAAAAAAAATCAGTCACTAGTGTATGCAGCAAAGTCTGGCTGGTACTACTGCCCATCTGAGGGATGGGGTGGGGGGAACACAATTCTGCATTTATTGTCCCAAGAAGTAGCTTATATTTCTTTTTCATATCAATTTTTTTTTCATCTGAGCACAGTGTGATGATGTTAATATTAGTTTTCAGCACACACATTTTGATACATTCTTCCTGCCCAAGAAGAAAGTTCTCATGTGGAGTAGATGGACAGTCTGGCATAACATTTTGAACAGATTAAAAGCAGCAGTGCGTTTGAAGCTCAATACTGATCAGCATCTCAAACCTCAGACAATATTCTCTTTTTGTGTATTCCAAAGCACAGTATTTAGGCACCTTCAATTTATGAAAGCATCGATCCTTGCTACAGCAAGATGCATACAACTTCTGAAATCTATGAACTTTTCAAATCTCATTTAAAAACTAAGCATCTAATCTGAAATAAACATCCAGGTTGTCTCTATAGCATGAGAGAAACACTTCTACAGGGCAATGCAGTCAACACTAAGATCCAGGAATAAAACTGCTGTCTGTGGGAGACTACATTTTTAAAATGACAAGAGATGGTATTGAACTAGTTGAACGACTAGTACTGGACAACTATTAACTAGTTGACAGGACGTTAACATTTAGATAGGCAGAGTGAAGCAAAATAAATCACACGCACAGCAATGACACAGAAATCTATTTCTGTATCCTCATCTACTAATGAATTCTTAAGTGTTTATTTATAATAATTATGCTTGGAATGTGTAGAATAAGGAAGAAAAGGAATTTTATCAAAGGAGTATTTTCTGGGTCAGTTCATAGTGGGAGCACGAGTCTATGTAGGCATACCTAGAGCTAGTTGTACGTTACTGTGCCTGGCTGAACATCTTGCTATGCACCTTAGATCCTTAAACTAAAGTAGACTTACACGTATTGGCACGGTTGCTGATAATACAGGTGGCAGCAGCAAAAGCTCAGTGCAGGCTCTGAAGTCAAAACCATGAGAGGCCAGCCTGCACTGGTTGAGTACATCCCAAGCTCTCTGTCATAGCTAAGCTGCAACCAGCAGCTTCAATTCAAAGACAGCTCAAAATTAAAATTTTACTTTGCATATCTACGTGATCTGCAGTAAGACCTTCAAGTGCACTGCAGGCACACCTTCATCTTTTATAGAAAATATTAATCCATATGAAATCGTAACTCATTAAAATAATATTGATTAGCATCTAGAAAATTTGTGTAAATTCAACACTCTTAATTACTATCAATAAACAATTAAGAAGTGATTAAAAATTCAATTCTTACTTGTTAACAAGTGGAATGCTAAGTGCCCAACCAGCAGCAAAATCTGGAAATTTAAAGACTGTAGGATTTTCAGCAAAGGCATAATGGTGAATTATTGTAGATTCTTCATCATATAAGGCTTTACCTAAAAACCACTCCTGTAAAGGAATATAGGAAACAATTTCGTTCATCTACAGCATCCTTTTAGTGAAGACTATGACTGCATTCATGCTGAATAAAGCAAACCTGAAAACAGAAACAAGGGAAGCATATTGTTCACAGTAATCCAGACAAAAATTATACTTGGTAAGAATGAAACTAAAAGCAGTTCTCTTGAGTTCAGGTTCACACTGTATTTTCAAACTCCAGCATATGCCCTGAATTCCACCTGTTCAAAGAGCACTGAATCCAAGAATCATAGAAGGGCTGAGGTTGGAAGAAGCCTCTTGAGATCATCTAGTCCAATCCCCCTGCTCAAGGAGGGTCAGCCAGAGCAGGTTGCCCAGGACTCTGTCCAGTTATGTTTTGAATACACTCCACAACCTCTCTGGGCAACCTGTTCCAGTGTCTGACTGCCCAAACTGACTACTGATTAGACAAGACACTCAAAAGCATTGCATTCAGGAACTTTATATATATATCCATTTTGAATTACCATCTGTCTAGCCTCTTTTACACTAGGGAACTTAAAAAGCAAATACATTTAAAATACCTTGATCTTCAAAACAGTTAAATGAAGAAGGTCCCAAGTATGCATTTGTACAGTAAAAAATTAAGTAGTAATATTATCATTAGTTTTTAATAACAGTGTTTAAGAATTTACTACTGACTCTGCTGTATCTGAAAATAATTAACTAACTTAAATACTACTTCTTTAACATTACTGTCAGTTGTCTTAATCTTTGTTTAGAATGGATATAAAACAAGTATACCTCCAAATTTTTTGCAGAATAAGGACTGTAACGAAGGGAAAAAAGAATATATGTGTATATATAAAATTTTAAAAATAATATATCTATAAATTGCTTTTCAGGCCTACAAGTACAAATGATGAATCAGAATTCTGAATCACCTTAGTGGTTATATTAAATCTTTAAAGTGTGAAGTTCTTTGCATTATGACAGTAACTCAGGCTTTTCTTTTTCCTGACAATTTACAAGTTCATCACTAAAATAGATTCAAAGTTAGGGCAACTGTTTTTTCACAAAAGATTCTCTTTCTCCATTCTCCCTGCCATGCTTGATTTTTCCCCTCCTTTAAAGGGGCAGCTGTCAGCAAGAATGAAAAATTCCTTCAAGGCATTAGCACAGTTCACACACTTGACATGAGGTAAATAAATAATTTACACAAAATTGAAGACAAAAGGGAAAATATTCAAGCAAAAGTACTGTAGAAATATCCGGGGGGGGGGGGGAGGTCGGTCTAACCCCAAGAGTATCTTGCTTCTCAGTAGTCATCTTCCTAACTCCAAGCAGATGTTGCTATATAGACTGAGCTAATTTTTATAGCTGAATCGAGGAGGAGGAATGAGTGAGATTCGGCCAGGGCGCAGCAGTCAGCAAACAGCAGAAGAGAGGTCTGCATGCATGAGGAGACACCTCCAGCCAAAACCGACTGGCTGAGCCTGGCAGGAGTATGCAAGCGTGGCTGCCCCAGAGGACACTCAGCCTGGAAACCCCCTGGCTTCCAGCCAGGACTCAACCTGGCTGCCCAAAAGGCTAAAAGAGGGCAGCCCCCAGGAGCTACCAGGGATGCTTGTCTTGCCGCACATACTGAGTCAAAGCTACAGGGTGCTGCCTGCTTCAAGAACCCCACCACTGCAAGGATTATCAGGACCCATATAAGCAATCACAAATTGAAGCTATGGGATGCCACCCCTACCAGGAACCCTTACAACTGGGACTGACGCAAATGTAACATGGTCTGCACGCTCATGTATACGTGTGTGAGGCACTGAGTGCATTTCCCCTGTACTCTGCACATTTCTCCCCTCTACTTTGATCAGCTACTCTCAATAAAACTAAATTGAATATAGCTTGTACTTGACTAGTGACTTCTTCAGGTAACACAAATGCTGAAAAGTTGTTTGCTCCCATAATCCCCACATGCCTCCTGAGGCTGAGAGGTGCTCACAAATCTGTTGAGGAAACAGCCAAAGTTAAACTGACACTACCCAATATATGGAGAAGGTAAGGGTGAAGATTTTTTCCCACCATTTTTTTAACCACCTTCATAGGAGTTGCTACCTGGTAGCTACTTACTCAGCCTGTGATTTAAGCCTTCAATCACAACAGACCCTGTTTTCTCCTTCCTTTATTGTAAGGATTCAATAGTGTTCACTGGAAGGTTTAAAAAACAAACAAGATATTGGGAGGTAAAAGAAAATGGGCAAACATACTAATTTTTATGCACAAAGATGATTGCCTTGAAAGAATCAAAATAGTTCTTTAGAAGCATTTGTACGCACCATTTTTTAACTGTTCTAGGGTCTCCAAGGCTTCAGAATGTTCATAACACAAGCACACTATTCTGTTTCAGAAATAGGTACTAAATATTAACATTTTAATATGACAATACCATCTGGAAAGAATTCTTTTCTGGATCTCCACTTCATTATGCTACACAGTGAATAAAAATCTTTACTTATCCTAATTCTGCATGCTAACGTTTACACCAAAACAATCTACGGATTAAAAAAAAAAAAAACCAACAACCTTACTTTCCTTTCTCTATAAAACATAGAAAATTAAACCCATACATACACCTTCCTCAGGCTTTCACATAATACTATTTCTGGCAATATTAAGCCACAAATCAACACAGTGAAGGCATTCCAGGTTACAGCCAATACTCTCCAAGCTTGTTTGGTCATAACATTGTTTATTTACTACACTGATATGTAGGACAAGTAGATCTGTGCAGGCTAGCTTTACAAGATTAAATTAGTTATATGCTAGGAACTTATAAGGTAACTTAAGGAATGATGGTAATCAAGTTGAATGTAGGCAAAAATACGGATTAAAAAAAAGAATGTGATTTATTGCATTATGGATAACTACCATCCACAGGATCAGTTAATATTTTGTGCTTCAAAAATGGCAAAAGCACCTATCTTTAGTAAGAACACTCCAAAGTCTTTAGACCACTTTAATATCTGAAGGAATTTGATGCAACAAAACTCAATACCAGACTCAGGGAGGGCAGAGGTGACTTTACATAACTTGCTAATCAAGTTGATTCTACCCACTCACTTGCAAATACCAAGACAAGTGCACCAAACTCATCTGTTCAAGACTTGTGTCTGACACAGAGGACAGGAGATTTCAGCTGTCACATCCCCAGTGTCTTACTAGAACATCTTACAATTCTCAAAGACAAACTGTTCTTTAGACAGAACTTTTATACCCTTTAAGTATCAACAGCTACTAAGTCATTGCTGCCAATCAGCTTGGTTTACTCATTCTGAATACCTTTGGGGCTGCAGTCTGTCATCCTGTTTGGATGACAGAAAAAGGAGTGGCACATACAATTTGGATTAACCTTGCTGCCGCCTTCCATTATGAAAGCACAGGTTGAATCAATCTGCTGTTGAAAGAGAATCACAGAGGGGTTGAGGTGGGAAGGGACCTCCGGGGGTCATCTGGTCCAACCCCCCATGCTCAAGCAGGGCCACCTACAGCAGGTTGCCCAGGACCATGTCCAGAAAGCTTGCAAGTATCTCCAAGGATGGAGACTCCACCACTTCCCTGGGCAACCTGTGCCAGTGCTCAGTCACCCTCACAGCGAAAAAGTGTTTTCTGATGTTCAGACATTATTCAGCATCTGAGTGCTTGCCTTGAGGTCTTTATGTAAATCAGATATTCTTCACTCTTTTTTAGTTTTACTGCAGTCAATAATGTTCTTGGTTATCAATTCAGGTCATTCTCTTAACATTCATCCACAGTCTCGTATGATGCTTTCACACATGTTTTCAGTCATAGTACATTCATATCAGTCTCAGTAGTTCTGTTACTAATTTCTACATATCCAGATTGAAAGGCTGCAGATTCATCAACTATTCACATGCCCCTTGTAGACCTTTTATTGTGATTAATGTATACCAGCTTTTTATTATGCAGAATGCTGACATTTTAAAATGAATAATGAATGAGCTCATTGTGGTCTAACTCATCTTAAATTTTGTAACTGATGGACTACTACTGTATATAAGGAATCAGTTATGGACCGTTACACTAAGATGACGATTACTATGTACAAAAGCAAAACATTTTATTTTCCTTTTAATGCAGGTTGGAACACAATTTGTTACTGTAATAGGATTTACATGTAATGCAAAGGACAGATTAAAACTGGCGTGAGGGCAGCATCTAGAACAAAAATCTTTATGTTTCTATTCTGAGAACATCACTTAGGAGTAGGTGTTTCTGAAACAGAAATAAAAGGATATTCCAAAGGCCTAAATATATTCAGTCAGCCATTTTGAAGACAGTGTGTTTAAAAACGTAAGGTCTCTGAATTACTATTATCACCATTTTATAAAAGAATTGTGTGAAAACATGACAAGGCCCTATGCCTGCAAAAGAAGTAAATAAGCTAAAGTGAGACCTGAAGCAGAGATCAATATTCAGTCAATACTCAGTAACAATAAAGAGGCAAAATAGGTTTCTCAGAGGAGATTTTGGCTTCTTTTATTCGTGGCAAAATATGGACATGAAGCTGAATTTTTTTTCTAAACATTAAGAACATTAACAGCTTTCGTGTCAGTTGCATTGCCAAATTTACTTTGTTCCATGGTGACTGCATTTTTCCTTTGTTCTGCAAGTCTTTTGGCTTTCTTTCTTTTCTAGCAGGTAAAGAAAAGTGTCTTATCACCAAGACAGTTCAGAAACAGAATGCAAATAACATACCCTACTATATTAGATCAGAGACAGTTAGTCAAACTAACATCAGTCATTCTGTCTGTTGATAAGCAAAATTGATGACAGACAGGAAAATGGGGAGAGGGGACCACACAGTAGACTATATCTGTCTTTTTACTGATGCTACATTATTTTCAGGCTATCCACAGAAGGAATCTTTCTACCACTCAATTTTAACAGTTCTTTAACAGCTAGACAGGCACTCATACTGCTTCATGTTAAATACCCTGCTCACGCTCAGCCTCAGCAACAGAAATCTAGGTCCCTATTTTAAGGGACCTCAGAGTTCTGAGACATCTAGGCAGTGTTATAAATTAAATTCTGGACCACAGAAATTGTTCCATAACTAGGAATTCTAAAATTCTGTATTTATAATTTTGTACTTAAAATTATTCCACATGTTTAATCTAAAAACTCATTCAAGCACATTCAAAAGGAAGTTAAATATCTAAATTTTTGTTTCACCTTAGACCCGTCAAATCTTCCAAGTGTTTCTAGCAGCTTTACAACTTGTATTCTTGTGTCTTCTTCACAGAAGAAAATCCACGAGGAGTTCCTACCATAGGTAACAGAGAAGCTAACAAAAGAAATTAACATTTTACTACTAAACTGGTTTATGAACAGAATGATAGATTCAACCCCCATTCCCCAAATACAAGTACTTTGCAATCAATCATTAATTTACACAGAAACAGAAACTTTTACTACTTACTTAGAATTACATAACAGAGGACTACAGTGAATGGATAAAAATATTGCATCTGCTGCTATCGATTTATATAGCACCCGTTAGTCCAGAAAGAAGGGAATGGAGATATATAAAGAATGTCCACTCAGAAATGTATAGGTACTACAGGTATAACCACCTATGAATTCAGAAGTTTATAGATAGCAGTTTAAGTTACCTTCTCCTCTGTACCTTAACTTTCTTCCAAGGAGCCCCACTGTTGGGCATCTAACACCACTGCAACAATCATGAAACTGCCTAATGACAGGTTTTCTCACAACTGTTTGACACTGACCATATCATCGTCCCCAACCTAAAAACTTCATTAGCTTTTTCAGTACAGTGAAACTACACAGATTGAAGGGATGCTCCTACCCTCCTCAAAGCTAACGCTAATCTCAATGCACGAATCCTGACTCCTTCAGAAAATTCTCATCCCTTATTTTTCTACTCCTCCCAGCTTAATTATTCTACTACTTAACAAAACAAAGCCTTATTAATTCATGACATCCTAATGGAGACAAAAACCCCAACAATCTCTACTTGTCCAGTTTCCTTTGTATAGCTTTAACATCGATTTAATTAAAGAAATCATCTGAGGAGAGGGATAAGAAAATTAGCACCTATAAACACCAGAGATTTCTTCCTCTACAGCATTGTCTACTGATAAAATCAGCAATGAAAATAAACAGTAGAAATGTAAGTCATCAAAAATAACTAAAAAAAGGGTGATAGGATCATTTATGTTTTAGGGAATGGTATTTGCCTAAAAAAACCCAAATAAACAAAAACAAAAAAAAACCCAAAACCAACCAAAACCCAAACCCACTATCTGAGAAATACTTGCGCTAGAACATGTGATAGCTGCCTCTGCAGGTCTTCAAATTACATGCTAGAAGCACCAGATGGTTGCCAGGTGCTAAATTAGTTCAGTCTTTTTTCATCTGGGACAAGTCATTGTTCTGGTTTTGGCTGGGATATAGTTAATTTTCTTCACAGTGCTAGTATGGGGCTGTGTTTTGGATTTGTGCTGGAAACAGTGCTGATAACACAGGGATGTTTTTGTTACTGCTGAGCAGTGCTTACACAGGGTCAAGGCCTTTTCTGCTTCTCATGCCACCCCACCAGTCAGTGGGCTGGGGGTGCACAAGAAGCTGGGAGGGGACACAGCTGGGACAGCTGACCCCAACTGACCAAAGGGATGTTCCATACCACATGACGTCATGCTCAGCATAGAAAGCTGGGGGAAGAAGGAGAAAGGAGGGTCCGTTCGGAGTGATGGCGTTTGTCTTCCCAAGTAACTGTTACATGTGATGGAGCCCTGCTTTCCTGGAGATGGCTGAACACCTGCCTGCCCATGGGAAGTCGTGAATGAATTCCTTGTTTTGCTTTGCTTGTGTGCATGGCTTTTGCTTTACCTATTAAAATGTCTTTACCTCAACCCATGAGTTTTCTCACTTGCTCTTCTGATTCTCTCCCCCATCCCACTGCGGGGGAGTGAGTGAGCAGCTGTGGGGGGCTGAGCTGCCTGCTCAGGTTAAACCATGACAGTCATCTTCCCATAAAGCTACCTTTCCTCTGTGTCTTGCGATGGTATTTGATTATTCACTGCTTTCTGCTTATGATACTTAATTTGCTAAACTATAATAGCCAGAAGAACTCACAATTCATTCATCCTTTTACTTCATAAAAGCATATACTTGTTGCCTACTCAACACTGTAATCTGGGCAACTCTTTGCCATTTAGGCAAGCAAACCGGACAAAATCAGCTGGGAAACAGACCTCCTAGCTGTTCCTGCTAAAACTTGCCGAACAAGTACAGAAAGGGTATCAGATACCCTCATGTTTTTAAAAATGTACAGTATTCAGTGTCCTGCAAAAACTGCAGGCTTTTCTCTCACACTTTAGTGCTCAGCTAGAACTTTAGGAGAGAAATACCTGGATTTACACAAAAGCAGGTGGGTGAGGGCCAAGGAGAAAAACGCTAGAATGATCCACACAAAAATAATTGCTGTATCTTGTGAATATAGCACAAACAAGTTCACAAAAATAATTATCTGTTCATCTAGCTATTGATGGACAAACAGCATTATTTTCAAGGCTAAGTATTTCAGGCTTGCAGAGAGTCTTATGTAGACCTCATAGCACACAAACTTGGAGTTCAGATTGCAAGGAACCATTGGAGATACTCAGGTAAGATCCAGTTTCAGGGTAATAATTTAAAAAAGGGATTTCTTCTCTGCTTAATCAACGTGGTTACTGAGAAGAAATGCAGTAGGCCTTCTGGAAGCAGTAAGGGTACTGTGTCATAAGACATCCATTCATGTCTTATGATTACATCTTCTGAAATGAAGTATTTTGTCTAAGTTAACCTGTGGCCAAGAACTAAAAATTAAGAATTATCATAACTGTTTAGAGGCCTACTTAAAAATGCTGACAAACACAGAACTGAGGGAAGCCATTCTTCTGAAAGCAGTTTTCAGGTAAGAGTGCATCTTCTATCACAATTCCTAGCATCATCAGCTGCTGCAGAATGCGCTGATCCCTTAATCTCCCTTCCTCCTCTTCTGTCCATTGAAAAAACTAAACAGTACAAGCCTCACAACATCGACATGCTTCTGAACGACTCCATGTCTTCATTCTGCCAAAAGTGGTAAGTGAAATAGTAGACACAAGGAACTTCTTATTCTAGAATTCTCTTCAAGACGGAAATCCTCTACTTAAGATTCCTCTTCTGATTTCTGAAGAATTTTCTTCTGCTTTATCATACAAACTAGTATTTGTATTTTTGCTTCTCAGTTTTGCTGTCTTGTAAGAGCTATATCTGTAAACCCTGTCACTGAGACATAAATAATTCAGAAGAGGAACCACTAGGTCATTGAAACAGGAGCTAAGAAAGATGACTGATAGTTGGAACATCATCTTCCAGTTTTTCAATTTACTTTAATTGTCCTTTTCCTTCTTTTCACAGTTTACATATATCTCAAAGATAGCTGCTATACAAACACTATTTTAATGTTTCTACACACAGAGAAAGCAATGGAAAGCAGAAGAGGGAAAAACATCCTGTCCTGTAACCAGTCTGGTGCAAAAATCTCAAACCAAAACAAAAACATCCTTTTGAGTAACTCTAATAAATGATATTAAATAAAATAAACCTCAAGAGGCTGCAGAGCCTCTGGCATCAGTTTCAAATGCAAGTTTTAGGCAAAGGATAGCCTTCAGTACTATGGAGCTTTTAGGACTTTCTGAAACAGGAATCATTGCTTCCTAACAGTTTGCAACATACTACCATGTAAATGCAGCATGTCTTCCCTGGAGCCATCTGCATAAGCTAAGAAGAAAATATATTTGAGATTACCTGTCTTCTCTGACCATACTAAGATGAAAACTGGCCATATAAGCTTCCAAAAATATGTCGAAATCTACACTTTTTCACTATAGAGGCATACCACCTCTTAGAAACACTATAAGCAATAAAAGATAGAAACCCCAAACAGGTATATTATCTATTTTTAAAAAATTATTTATCCGCTTCATTCAGCCAAGTAATCTGAAGGTCAGAAATTCTGAAATACCTCACACCTTACACTGTGAGAAGTGGGGACCAAAAAGGAAAATGCACATTTAAAAATGGTATTTCTTTTGACTAGTTTACTTCCTTAATAATTTTAAAACCCACAACAATTTGAAGAAGGTAGTTGCTCACTTACATTATATTATTGTTGTTCTTTTATTTAAAATAGCTCTCTGATTTAATGAAATTTAACAGAAAATAGGTTTGGAAAACTAAAAAAGAAGAGTAAGAAAGTGAGAAGATGAGGTTGCAACTCTCATTCAAAAACTTTCCTTCTGAAAAAAGAGGTCTGAGTAATTAATATTTATATTCTTGGTTGCAAAAAATTCCGAAAATAACTGGCATTCATTACACTTACTCTCTCATTAATGGTAATATTGTCCATGCACCTTCATGCCCGTCCATCTGATGAATAAGCAGAACCGTAGGTAATTCCTTTAAGAAAAGTAAAAATATTCCCATTAAACTTGCATTATACGCACTTTTTTTCCTAAACGCCAACTAATCTTAAAAAAATTACTCTGGAATCACTACTCTTCATTGTTTTTTACTGGCAAGTAGCCCTGCAAAATAGATGACTTAGGATGGTATGAAACAAGGCAATCTGCCATTTAAGGAAAGTACTTCTTCCAACTCATGATTTCTTAATTCTCTATTACATATAAAGCTAATACACTTCAAGTGAAATGTTTTGTAGAGGTCCCATGTAGTCAATTAAGCAATATATCATACTCATTTCTTTACCATATCATAAAATCCCATACTGTAAAGGAAGACTTATAAACAATGTAGGGTATTCTACAAAGGCTTCCACTGACAATCACGTTACACAGAGCTTATGCAGGAGTTCTAACACTCTCTACTTTGCTGAGTTCACCTTTGACCTGTCACACTAACATAATAACAAAAAAACCACAGGTTTATGCAAAAATCAAAATGAGGAGTTAGCATTTTTTCTTCCTGAAAAATCAAAGAAGCTTCCTACAAAGGAAAATATTTTCATAAATTTCTGTGTTCTTTTGTTACTTGAAATCTCTTTGGTGTGGCAGATCCTGATGTTTAGCAGACAAGCTATCATTATGGGGTAGTTCCCAAGAAAACACCCTTTAAACATGGCCCTCTGATAAACCAAACTGCATAATTCATTCACTAGTTCAAACTGGGAGATATATATCTCTCCCATAATATATAGGCAGTATCTTACTCCATTGATTAACTACCTATTCATTTACAAGTACAATTCTCTCTATTCTCAGCATCATTAGGGTCACAACAAGTTCACAAATGTCTAAATCCTTTGGGTTAGGTAATTGCACTAATACTGAAGCAAAAATCTTCCTGCCGGAAAAGCCTAAGCCTCACCATCTAAGTACCTCCCATTACAACAATTAACCTAATAAAGCACTGGTGGTGTTAATGCACTTTAACATAAATGACTTACCACTAGCAGGCAAATGATCCCACCTTTCCATTATACAAACTGTTAGGTTATGTGATTAAAGGCTCATCTCCATAAACACAGAGAAGTGCAGAGGAACTGTAACAGGGTAGGAACCCCAATAAAGTCATTGGAGAAAACTGAGCACCCTGACCTAGCTCCCCCCAGGCCCGTCCCAGGGGAGCCACCAGCCTGTCCAGGCATGACACTCACCAGCTAAAGAGAAGGGAAAGGCTCCCTGCTCTCCTTACAGTCTGACAAGGGTTTACAGCCTACAGGGGCATGGAACTCATTACAGGATTCAGGGGAAGAGAATTTTGGGATGGCACAAAACTTATTATGAGATGCTTAGAGGAAGATGAAAGGCCAGGAAAAGAGGGATCAAAGTGGTTTGAGGAGGAACAACCATTGGTAAACACAGGGAAGGGAAAAAAGAAGTTGGTCACTTAAAAACAGATTGCTGGTCAGGACGCTTGTCTGGCCATGCCCTGCACTGGTCACTGCCGTCTGTCCTGTCTTCTCCTTAAACTTCATTTCTAACTCCTGGGTAGGGGACTCTGTGTGCCTGTGTGTGTTTGAAGGTCTGAGTGCCTGCAACAGGAGGGGGTACCATGAGTCACAGGGGCGCACATGTCTGTGGTGCCAGAAACTGTGGAGAGCAGGGTGCATGCACATTGTATGTGTGGGGCTGTCAGTGTGCTCATGAGCATCAAGCTGAACTAAGAGTAGAGGAGGCTTGGGATCCAGGTATCAGAGCAGCCACAAGTCCAGGGCAGACACTGCAGAGACCAAGGGGCCTGATGGTTGGTTACTGGAGGAACCAGGAGGTCCCAGGTACAGGAGAGCCTCTGGGGCACAAGGGTCAGCTACATGTAGGGTATAAGCCTGCACCAGCTACCAGAAAGACCATTTGAATGTGTGTGTCTGTGCGTGAGGCAACAGGGAGGCCAGAGGGTCTAGGGGTCAACTACTAGATACACCGAGTGTCTAAAGATACTGGGAGGATTCATAATGTCTGCATGTGTGCGTGTGTGTGTGCAGGAGCAGGGCTGAGCACCAGCAACTGGAATGAAGCTGCGAGCCGCACAGCAAGCCTCACATGCTGGCAACTACAGAGACTGTGAATGCAAAGGCCAGCGACTACACAGACTGAATGTCAAAGACCAGCTACTGAAAGCATCCATATTGTAGGTATGTGTCTTTATGTATACATATTCCACAAACAGGCTTTCATCCTGATCAGCCAGAGAGGTGAAACATGGTCAGGCCATTGGTGCAGTTTATGTTTGTGTGAGTGCTGTGCTTTCCATCTGTGTTGATCTACATGGATGACCACATATACATGTACACGTATTGTGTATATGTGTGCACATGTGCCTGTTGGGAACACATGCTCAGCCTTGCTACTGGCTGGACCTGGGGACGCAGAGCTGCAGCAGCCTTGCCTCTGTCAAGCTAGTGGATTCAGCAGCTCCTAAGACAAACCGTCTTGACCTCTCAAGGGCCTAATTCCTTTCCACTTACACCATGGATATGCCAAACATTTTTGTTTGACGAATGCGTCTCATGAATATAAGCCATTAACATAAAATTCACATTTAAACACAAAAATAATTTATTGTCTAAGAAAAGCTAGAAGATAAAGTTCACACTGCTTGCTGGCTCTGTCAAGTTTACTTTAAATCCTTTTTAAGGGCAATTAAGCATAGCACCTAGAAATACATAAAACCCCCAAACTTCATACACTAAAGAAAACATCTCTACCACTCTAAAGAATAACTGTGTCTCTCAGGAGTGCATTAACCGTATCAAAAATAACAATCTGCTGTTTTAAAAAATGTTTATGCTATTGTGAATGACCCAAATTGAAAAGAAACAATGCCAAAACTGTAATTTGGAACAGGATATTCAGCTGCATCTAAAATATCAGCAGTTCTGATTTATGGTTCTAGTTCCAGGCAATCTATCAAATATGTTTCTAACTAGTTTAAATTTATTGCAAAACCAAAGAAGTCCAGGGGTTTTTAATGGAAGTGGCAAATCTTAGTAACAATATGCTCAATGTCTGGTATTTCACTAAAATGTAACCACTTCATGGTAAAACCATAAAAATATGTTTGCTTATGGGATTGCAGATAGGAATACAAAAGGGCAAACCTCTGTCTTTACAAGAACTTTTGTTTTTACAAGCATACAAACCCTGCAGTTATGCTAGTATTTGTATGTGGCCATGTATTTCATGTACAATAGGAGCCAGACAGAGATAAAAGTAGTTAATAATAATATATTCAGTGTCTATATCGCACTAGAGGCTGAAGTTTTATTCATTTTAGATACAAACAACATTTGCCCATGCAAAAGGTATGAAGAACATCACATAATCTAAATAGCTGTACTATATACTCAGGTATCTCCTCTTTAACAAAAAAACCCCAACTCTTTCCTTTGTGCAGACCAAAGGAGTGATGATAAAGAAAAAGCACTCTTTCTTGAGCTAGTCTGATACTTTTGCAAGGTACCTTTTATTTTTTACATTCTCATAAGCCTGCTCTCTTTCTCCACCCAACTTCCTCTAAAACATGAAAATACATGTCCTGCATATACCTTTCCTTCCACTCATCTCTAATAATGCATCAATTCTGATTTAATAAAGGAGATGCTTAAAAAACACTGTACAGGTAAAATAGCCTCTTCCAAAAATACAGGAGGATCTCTGTTGCTTTTCCTTTCTCATTTATGTATTTTCACTCTGAACCTAGTGGAACTGGGCTGACCTATTCATTTTATTTATTCTACCTTTATGAGTTCTGTGTATCTCATAAAACTCTCCTACAAATGCATCCATATCCTGTACTGTATTCACTGGTTATTTTATCTTGAAACTATTGTTTCCACAGTTAGAGAGCCCATATGCTTTCACACATATTAACACTTTACATATGACACAAGTCAAATTTAATCTAAATAAAATAATTTAATCACTTTTGAAGACCAAGAAACTACCCTCCCACTACCTCCCACAACTGAGCTGACTATAAAAGGGCAAAACCAAAAAATTGAATCACTTCTGGTCTGAAATATAGTATAAGGCATTTTTACCCCAAATACTACCTACTGTATCGGCACAGTGAGAGCAGTAATACTTGCCACAGATTACAACTGCAAACTCTACACAAACAAAAAAGTGTGAATAAAGGAGTTAGAACCACATCTTCAAACCAATTCAAAAGACATTGACACAGCCTCACATGTACCTTTAAAATCATTTAGTATTATTTATGCAAGTTTAAGTACAAAGATGCTAGTGACATGCTCAATTTCACAGCAAATCATCAACAGAACTGAAATCAAACTCTGGTTCTTGAATCTAAACATTAAAAGTCCTCCTCATTAACACGTGAAAAACCTTGGGGAGAATAGCATATCCAATGAGGAAAAAGAACATTCAGAATAAAAGAATTCTTATGAAATAATTAAGATAATTGCTAACCCGAAACAAATACCTGAAATCTTTCTGTACTACATGCAATTTCATATTAATCTACCAAAATCTATATGAGAAATATACAATTTATAGAGCACAAAACAGTATGGTGTAAAAACAAAGAAAAGGGCTAAGATTTCATAGACTACAAGGCCAAAATGGACCTCTGTAAGCACCCAGGATGGCAGAGATCATCCCCAGCTAAAATGGGATTTCCAGAGCCACAGCTAGGTCACAACCCCTAGGACCCCCTAGCAGACCTGCTCTTGCTTTGTCTTCCTGTGGAACGGAGTCCACTGAATTTCATCTAATCATAACTAAACCTTGCCCTAAGTGTATGGTTTAGTGAGACCATGCTTTTAGAACATAATTGAAACTGGATGTTGTTCACCACTATTTATTACATGCCCTGTGTGACATAATATTGTAAGTACTACATATAAACAGATACGGAACTGCAGTGAAATGCAAAACATGACAGTAATATGTTTATTGTTATATTACTGAGTCACCTGATCAGAGCAATTAGCAAATTTATAACACATTATAGAAAAATACAGTAGTGTATAGGAATCTGCTCTTAATGAGTCCAGTATACTGGCATCTGTAGGTGTCTTGCATATATCCCCGTGCTTTGTAAGTTTATTAAACTGCCTCATGAAACCCAGAACTGGGGGGGGGGAAGAGGGGGAGGGGGGATCCTAAACCCTAGACACTGTTGTTGAATCGCATAGTTCCAGAATTAGAAAAGATTTCCTAGTTTTTGCTCTACATGCTCTACAAGCACTTAACAACATTTTCCCTATTCTCTTATCTTCTTTTCAGAAACTAATCTTAAGACACATCCAGAGCTAGCCTATCTACCCTCTTCTCAGCCCTCCCCTGGGAGGTTAAATAAGCCAAGCTCTTCCAGTCATCCGTTATGACTACTTTGACAAAGCAGAGCTGTGGAATACACACTGAAGTCTCCCTACAGCTTTATTTTCACAAACATGCCACTTCTGTAGACACCCTGAAGGCTTTCTAAAATGACAGAAAGTAAGAGCAAATCTCCTACCTCTAAACCCAGTGGGTCAGTCAATTTGCTAGAATTGCCACCATCAAATACTACACTGTACACTACATCTTCTCCATATTCTAACAATTCACTTAACCATTGAAAACTACAATACACATTTCAAATATTTTTCATGCTTTAAAGACATAAGTATCAATATTTATCAGAGCACCATGTCCAAAAATCCAGGACAAAATATTATTTCAATGTACTCCTTCAAGTAAAACCCACGAATGATTTAAAGTACTACTTTACAATACAACTGTAACAAAAGTACTTTGCTTCTGTTTAACAAGTCAGTTATTTTGGAGCTTCTCCAAAATGGTCACAGCCTTTTTAACCTTTGCTCCCTTTAAGCTGTTTTCATAGAATCATGCAATGGTTTGGGTTGGAAGGGACCTTTAAAGGTCATCTAGTCCAACCCCCCTGCAATAAGCAGGGACATCTTCAACCAGATCAGGTTGCTCAGAGCCCCATCCAACCTGACCTTCAATGTTTCCAGGGATGGGGCATCTAGCTCCTCCCTGGGCAACCTGTTGCAGTGTTTCACCACTCTCATCATAAAAAATTTATTTCCTTATATCTAGTCTGAATCTACCCTCTTTTATTTTAAAACCATTACCCCTTGTCCTATAGCAACAGGCCCTACTAAAAAGTCTGTCCCCATCTTTCTTATAACCCCCCTTTAAGTATTGAAAGGCTGTAATAAGGTTTTAAAAAAACCCATGTTGCTAACAAAGCATAATATCCAATAAATAGACATTTTGTAGTCTTTCGCTCCTCAGGAAGCCTAAAGTAATAAAGTATAATCTGCTATTTTCCATTAGAGAGAATCTCTACTTCTGTTCTACTCTCAGATGCCTGGTTATCATTTTAAAAAAGAACCGAGTTTTTATAACATGTTATATGCAGTTTCAAAAGGTTCAGGGAAAGGCCATAGCACTACTCTGCTTTCATAAATCAAGAGCAAGATGCTGTGTGTAAGTCTGTCATCAAATGATCCTACATTAAAGAAAAGATGGAAGCATTTACCCAATCATATGGAGGTAATAACTGCAACTTAAGAAAGTGATTTGAAGTGTTCCTGACTGTAACTTCAGATAAGAGGCAAAAAAAAGGAAGAGTTTTAATGAAGAGGAAGTAATTTTATTCCTTTTTCCTACTGTACATTATATTGAAATCCTCAGAACACAACTTAGCTGCCAGAAAATATACTTGAATACAGAACCAAAGCACTGACTCCTGAGTGCTTGCATGCTAGATCCAACAACTCATTGCCTGGGAAAATAGCTACAATAAATATTTGTATCTGAAGGGATTTTTTTAGGCAGTTAGATGGAATATTAATCCTTATGCAATAAACTCTTTCATCATCAAAAAGAAAGCTTTCTACTACAATATATTTCTGTCTCAAAAACCTATAATTATTGATGTAACTTTTTCATGTGGGAAAGATGCTGGTAGCCACTGATTTTTTTATTTTACTGGGCTGTTCTTCAACAATAGTCAGAGTAAATTTCAGCATGCATATTACAATGTTGCCAATTGCTAACATGCTGCTAGAGTTCCCACAATTAGAAAATCAGTAAAAGGTCCAATAAGGTTTTTGTGATCCAGAAATAATTCACTTGTGGTCAGTAGTAATCAGTGTTAATTTGGTTTACATTATGTTGATGTAACACCACAAAATTTTCCTCCACTACTGGTACAAACAATTGTCCTGCAGCAAACTGAAAAACAGTCATACAAAGAATTTATAAGTGTGCCTATGTTTTCCATGATCAGCAGCAGAAAACATGTCAACATCAATATGATTGCCTCCAATCTTGTAGATGAAAACCTGAATAGATCATAATTCAGATGACCAGGACATGAGAAGACTCAAGAAACTACTAAATCTATAAAAAAAATTAAATAATAAAAAAAATTCAAAATATATGTCAATCAAAAAATGAATTATACCCCCCCCAATTCATCAAAAAACATAAAATACTTCTAATTTCATCTTTTTTAATCTAGACTGGGCTACATGTTTCAAAGATCAAAATGAAGTATGGAGTCTTCGATTAGTGCTTGCTGAGAGAGTTGTCAAGTCCTGACTTTTCAAACTGAACAACATAAAAAACTAATGTCATTCTTGTAATTAGTGAGATGTGAACAACACTCAGAGGTATTGGTCCATTTCAAAAATATTATCATAAATCTTAATACCTAGGAAAAAAAGCCATATTTACTAAATGAAATTCAAACCTAATCGCAAGATTGAAACCTAGACCAAAAGCAGCTCCTACTGCTTCCTAACACTGCCTCATACATTCAGTCTCAGTTTGTTCATTTTTGTGCATTTTTTTTCCTACTCACTGCACTGTCTTGCATCACAGAGCCCACAAACTGTATTCCTTTCGGATGAAATTAAACCAGAAGATGTGCTGCAACTGCTAATGGACCTCCAGTTCACAGAAACAAATCAGAACTAGTCCAAAGTTAAATCCTTTGAAATGTCATGTAACACCAGTGCTAGCTCCTCAGAAACAACTGCATTGCTCCTCATATTTGCTCCTATTGCACCAAACTACTTGCTAATGCAGAAAGTCCAAATATTAGTCCAGATGTGCCAAGCAAGTATGGCACATCTGCTATACTTTCAGTTAACTGGGATTTAACAAAATACTAATAATAAAATAATTACATGGATTTTACATCAGACTAATATTTAGTTTGACCAGCAGTCTGAATTTTGAAAACTGAGACAAGTATTTGAACTTGCTAATTAAAAAGTGTACCTTTGGGGGAAGAAACTTAATCAATATAAGAGTTCTCACCAATTTATTCTGCATTTTCTGTTTCCTCCCCTAGAATCTCCTATTTTCCCCCTAGATATTCCCTATCTTCCCTGTTCTGTCCTTTTGAGAGTTAATGATCACCAACATCCCAAAGTATGTCTTATTTTGTAACAAGACAAAAACAATGTGGAAAAATCTGGAAAAGATTTGAGTGTTTATTATAATAAGTGCTACCAGAGATGTGTAGAATGACAATAATAAATTGCACTAAAGTGCCATTTGTTTGCTTATCGCTTGCGTGGATAAAAACCAATCAGGAATACTGTCTCCACAGCTCACAGTTTGCAAGAATTCTGAACAAAAGCAATCATACAGCAGACAGATGTGATATACAATACACAGCTATTATTCATGAAAGTAAGTATTAATGGTGAACCATAATAATTATGTTGCCAACTGATCTGAGTAAGATTCTTTATTTAGAATGGTTCTTTAAGATAGATTTTGCTTTTAAGTAAAAATTCACATTACACACTAGTATTATCAGCCACAATACTAAAATCCATTCTCAATCAGAACTAACACATAAAACCACTTCAAACAACAAAATTAAGCTATTTATGGGGTTCTGTTGATTCTTTTATTATTAGCAAATTGTCCCTTCGAAATCTATTTTAACATTGGATGGTCTGCAAATTCCACGTGTCATACACACAAATGGACGATGGTTTACTTCTGTCTTCTGCTTTTCTCTCCCTTAAGTCTATGGAAACAATATAAGCTCACTAACCTTCAACTTTTTATTACAATTATCTATTGAAATTCTTAGCCTCACAGAAAGTTTTAAGTATTTCCACTTCTTAGTAGATTTTTATATTCACAGACAAGTAAGTCTGGAGCATCTTTCACTAACAGTGAGTTTGAGGCAGTCATCGCCCTAGCTAACTTAATGTGATACGTGGGGCAGCAGGTCCCTTCCCCCCAGTAGTCTTTTACCAAGTAAACCCAACATACATTTTCTAACTTAGGAAGAAGAAAGTAAGAAGAGAATGAACAGGAACAAAAGAACAGAAATAAGCTTCCACAAGGCAAGATATGTGGTAAATGTATTTCAAGTACTAGTAGAGATGCTCAGGAGAACTTACAAGAAATGAAGAAAACCATTAACAAGTACTGATTTTAAGGGTTAATTTTCATGATTTAGTAATTCTAGTCTCATGTATACTTGAGAGCAGCAAATATGGCACTCTATTTAAAGATGACTGAGCAATTTCAACGTCGCAGACAGCAGTCACAGTGGAAAAGGATACTTTAGATCAATCTCTTATTCATTCTTTACTAATAAAGATACACCTTAGCGAAATGGTTTCCTTCAAATTCTATGATGTATGCAGAGATTGCTGCAGAAGAGGCTGAGAGGCACCTTTGCCTAAAGCACTTAAAACTTGCCAATTTCACTTATATTTTTTGTCCTGACATGAGAAGTCATCTCTGTAAGGTGACAGGTCCAATTTTCTGCATACAAAAGCCAATGCAGTTATCACATATTTGACTGGTAAAAGCAGCTATATAAAAAAAGTGTATGATGTGCAAGGCAGGGCTGAGAGGAGGCCATTCGTCACTGCTAAAACTGTTAAAAGATCTCATTAGTGCCGTATTATCCAACTTCTACAAATTATTTCCAATCTACTGAATACCTATTATGGGAAGATGATCATATTCATCTTCTGGCATTACAGTGTAGGTAAGTTTTACAGTTTCAAGCACAAAATAGTTAAGAGGCTAGACATCGACTTTGCTGATAATAAAGCCTAGGATAATAAAGCAAAAGGATTCTGGTACCTTTGCAGAATGAAAAGCAAGGGCATACCGGAAAGTCAGAGATCAAACAATTAAAACAAAAAGCCAAGAGAACAACTGGAGGAAAGCAGAGATAAAACAGAAGTCAGTCAAATCTGTGAAGTCCTGCAAGATGACCTTGAAGAGAAAAGAGTCAAGACAACTCTGCAATACATTTCCAAACTAAATAGTAATTTTGTACGCTTTTCCTGAAACACTTTCAAAAGGTTTGATTTTCAGAACTTGGAGGCACCTCACCCTTCAACAGACCAGAGTTTAGAAGCATTTCAGAAGTTGAGCACCCAAATATTGAGGCCCCAAAATGAGCAGCTGCATTTAAAAATGCAAATCCTAACAGAAATTAAGCATAATGAAGACAAACTATGTACTCAACAGGAAAGAAAATGACCAAAAACATGCTGATATCAGACAATGTATGTAAGCAGAATAAGTAATACATCAGAAAACAAACAAATGCAGGTGTTAATATGGATAAGGAAGGGGAAATATGAACTTCATACACTGACCACTTAAATGCACATACTTATTAGAGACAAGGTTTTTATACTGCAAGCTGTACCCACATAACAGATGTGAAGTTTTATGGACAGGTTTGGAAGATAGGTATAAATATGAAAGTTTTGGTTGATGTTACAAATAGAAGTCAGGCAAAACAGAAGCAAAGAGGGAGAGAAAAAAGGTTGGACAAAAATGAAGGTCCAATTAAACTTGATACAGGAATCTGAAAATGAGGGCAAGTCCGAAATACTAAATTAATCCATTAATTTGTTTTCTGTCTTTTAAACAAATAAATCCAAATTATGCAAGGTGCAAGTATGCAAGTTTAGGAGAAAATTCAACTAGTATGGCAATAGTTAGGTGTTCATTCCCTAAATGGAAAATATTGTCGGGGCTGGGGGGAGAACAGGACAAAGAACTCTTGTTTCCAGAATTTTCTATTCATAAACCAGAGATGATCCAGGGCTTTTAGTAGTTACTGGTACTACCATCTGACTCAAGCAATGCAGACAGAAAAAAGAATCACAAGAGCAACACATACTGGGTACTACGATACTCAGAACTTTTGGACAAGGATTTGTGTGGTTTCAGGAGGTCACCAATAAAAGCTGGAACTTCTTCCTCCCTCTCTTTCACTGCAGTACCATGTTCCCTTATTACTCTAATTTTTTCAGTCCATGAGGGATCCCCTGCTGGGACTTCACTTCTTTGAGAAAGTAAGAGTGCCAGAAGCTCCAGCATCCCTGCCCTCACCACAGAGAAGTGCAGGACTTGTCATCTCAGCAAGATACCTTCACACAGTCTATTGCCAGTCATGTGCCAGATTCATCATTTTGCTGTGGAAAGAGTCCTGCTGATCAGTCAAAGACTAGCAAGACCTGGGCCAAGTAGAGTGGCGTACAAGATTAATATCACAGATGACATGACAGTATCTTCCCCAACGGCTCTGGTATAGACTGGCACCTAATCTTTGTTCTACAAAGAGGGAAAAATGATGGAAAGCTAATGGAGAAGGTATGCCGAAGAGCCTTGTTTTTCATAAATAAAGTCAACAAAAACTGTCCACTGTCTGGCAAGATAAACTCTTACATCTTAAGGAATAAACATTTTAAGAACTAAGGTGATAAGCACATTTCATGAGGCTACAGGATTTATTTGACATGAATAAATCCTCGCAGAAGAAAAGAAAGCTGTTGCTAGGGAAGGAAACAGATTGCACACTAACATTTTACAAAAAAAAAAAAAAAAAAAAAGACACTAGATCTAATAACACCGGGAAATAAAAGAATTTAAAGTTATGCATAAAACATACCTGTTCTAATTAAAAAAAAATAGGGTTGATCTTGATATTGTGCAAAACTTTGCCATAAAGACGAACTGTTGTATACATGGAGGTGGAGGGGCAGGACAAAATGTAGCCCAACGCTTCACTTAAATATAATCAGTTAAACCTTGTTAAAACTGCAAGATTCAAAAATGAATCATCTGATCAGTCTCAGCTGGAAAGTAACTTCCATGGCATGGGAAGCCATTATAGGAGGGAGAGGACGAAACAGGGTTTTCAGACTAGAATCTAGAATTTGAGCAAGTAATCTGAAAGTCGAAGCAACAGATATATTGTGGATTGCACTGCATTTATGGTATTAATTTTGAAAGGTCTCAAGTGAATTAAGTCTATGAATATTTCATCTGAATATACAGATCAGTTTAAAAATAACTCAGCTGCAGTGAATAAGTAATCCTTCCACTAAATTTTATAACCACAACATTATTAACATGCATGTGAGCTTTGCAGTAAGGGAACAGTTCAGACCTACTCCAAGAACCGCTGGGAAATTTTAGCTATAGAGCTTGTAGGTCAGGAAGAGGAATCTATGCCTGTTCATTTGTGAAATACATCTAACAAGGAATAAAATAAGGAAGGAACTACTACAGCTCAAGAAAAACATAGACACATTTTCAGAGTTGTTTCCATCATAGACTGATAGTATTAAAAAAATCTCTTTCAGGTGAGCTATGGATGTCAGAATTCATCGTGGGAATAGTATCAAACAATAACAGAGGAATATTTAAAGAGGCTTTTGGACACTTCAGCTATCTTCACTCCAGCATTTGAAATCAGATGTGGAAGTAGGGCTAGGAAGGACTTCAGAAAACATTAATTCACCCAGAAAAGGAATGCATGACCCACTGGCAAATTAAGAAAAAAAAGATACAGTCTACAAATTCCCTGAAAGTAGTCTCTCACAGATGGCCAAAACATGAACAAGAACAATTTGGAGACAGATCATTTCAGGCAGGAATATGGTGATGGCTTAACATATATACATTAAAATTCAAGCAAACTAATTATACTTTTTTTCCCCTCTCCAACACTTTAACAAAGAAATCTTCCATATTATTGAAACAGTGCAATGCTGCCATCAGTACAGCCTAGGTAATTAAAAATAACAGATTTTTAAAGCACATATGCCATGCTCAACAACAACTGGCACTTTGGCAATAGATATTGTGGCCATGAATCTAATGACATAATAAAATAAAGCTGAAATAGGCACCAAGAGGCTTTTCAACATTATAGATGCAGCAGCTAGGATACTGAGTTACAGTCAATTTGTGTTGGAAGCAGAAAAATAGAACCTTCTGTAGGCATGATCCTGTGAGATAACAAAGAGACTGAACATCTGAGGCACAGACCACTGGAATAGGCCAGCCAGGTTTCTGATCATTTTTGTTCCTGATGCACTTCAGGAAACAGGATTTTGCAAAATTGTTTTAAATAAACAGGAACACAACTATAGGATACTCCTAACATTTGTCACCTATTTTCATGTTAGCCAAACTGGAAATTGGGAGATTGACAAAGAAACAATACTATGAAAATTTAATGAAGATATTAACTAAAGCAAGTATTTACTCAAGCAACATAATATGGAGGTTTTCTATGTACAGTTCCACACTTTTGACTGCACTTTTTTCTTTTAAACTGATGTTAATAATCACTAAAGTAACAGCCCTCAAACTCACAAACAAGCAATATTCCCCTTTACATGTAGGGATAGCTTAAATCTGTGAAACTTCATTTATATGAGATGGTACAAAATACAGGATTTTGCTCAAAACAAAGTAAGCCTAATAGTAAAAATATTGCAAATTTTAGTTACAACGCTTCTATAAAACAGAGGTCATACTTCACATCATCTATTATTCATATGGAAGTATGTGATACTAATTTTCATTTTCCAGTACTCCATGGTATCAGTCTTAAAATCTCATTCTTACATTCTTGTTTTGTTTTGTTTTTAACTCCATAATAAATAGTACTAATTTGCTATATTTCTTCTGGTTAATATACATAGGATACCATTTAATCTCTAGGCTTTTCAGGAAAAATAAAAGGTTTTTGAACATAATCAATTGGCTGAGGGTGTTCAATGTAAGAACCTTCAAGAAAAAAAAAACCAAACAACTCTACTAGACCAGTTTTCATAAAGAAATACACAGACCTTTGTCTTCAAAATACTGTCACAATCCCAGGCAATTAAATAGCATTAACTGCATCTAAAACAGTATTCCAGATAAAATCTATCATTTTTCAAAAACTGTATTTTACCTGTTTTCTAGTCTTAAACGTAATAGCCAAAAAAGTAATCCTGGTTTTCCATTTTTTAAGAAGATAGGAAGGGAACAGTCCCAAATATTGTAATTTCACACTCTGACAGCTTCCTTATCTGGTGTTTCTTAGGAAGGTCTAGTTTACAGAGCTTCTTAAATGCTCAGAAATCTCAGAAAATTAAGAAAATTGGTAAAAATCTTAAGGAATTTTCTTCATCGCTATATTCTAACTTAACAGTTTTGGTTAACGTTCACTAAATTGCTATGAAATATGCTTGTCAGCATGAACACAATACTGACATCTACTGGTGACCGGAATTACAGATTATTTTCACATGAAAATAATGTTTTAAGTACATGGTGAAAGAAAATAAATGGACAAATTACTTGTAAAGATTAATGTAAGGTAAATATGAACGTGAGTGATTTAATCCATTTTAAAGCAATGCAGGTATTCTAGTTTCATTAAATAACACAAATCTAACAGCTGGCTTCCTCTTCTCATTTTAAAACAGAGGAAAATAATAACTAATGAATCCTTATGGACTAAACATCTATCGTTTGGTCCTGTGACAACAGGCAAGTGAACCTGCTGATTCAGTTGATCCAGTCCTTTGCTTCTATACAGCAGTTGTCCTTTAAAACACAAGGATCTAATTTCCTTTGCCTGAAAGTAATAATTTCATATGTATTCTTTTTAATGAAAAATGCAAACTTTAAATGTTGATGTGCAGAATTTAATAGAGCTTCTGTCTCTTCTCCATAATTAGTATTATTGGGTCATGCCTCACCGTGGCCTACAGTGGAATTGCAAGTTGACAAAAACAATCAAGACATGCCAAGTACATGCAGGCTATGCTCATTTTTTCCTGTACATTGATGGCTTTCTCCTTTTTCCAGATTTCAGGTATGAAATTTTTGGTGTGATGTATTTCCATCACTGCTTCCCTAAGATGCCATGAATGCTGTTTAACAGGTATCTCAATATTGGAAAAGCATCACCATTTCATCATTTCAATAAAGCAATCTCCTTAATTAGACAATAAAGTTTTTTAAAAGCCAGTTCAGTTTGCTCAAGGCAGAAGTACTCACAGGTACAACTCTTTGATTACAAAAAAGATTCTACCTCTCCCATAAAACATGCCTATATTCCTGCCTCACTGAAGCTATTCATACTTTCACCTACTGATCTTTTCATCATTCATATTCTGCAGCATCAATTTCAGAACTCAACTAAAATCCTTGGTTTTAACAACTGAAGCCATAATCTTCTCTGCACACATTGTATCTGAACACTTGCCCCAATCCCAAAGAGGACTCTGAAAGAGCAGAACTCTGCAGAACAAAGGCTGTTCACATGACTGATTTCATTAAGGGATTAAAAATTGCATTTAGAACGGATTTAATTACAACAGGTTTGATAAGCTTGGATAAATGAAGCCTAAAACATCCAGGAATCTGATTTAGGCACAGCAAGGCCAAGATACATAAGACAATTTAAATCAGATTTCTTTTTCCTTTACAACAAAGAACCTGGAATTGAAAAATAGGTCCAATAACCTCACAGCAAGCTATTTCATATCAGGGGATGTATGCCTCTTACTTTGTTCTTATTTTTATTAAAGACAAAATAAAGCATTGTTTATGTACACTTAACTTTCAATGTAAGTCTCTTAAAAACCTCTTCTCTCTAGGCTAAAGCTTTACAAGTAAAATTTCATATTACAGCCTTAAGCCAAAACCAGACTTGTACAACATGCAGCTCCCAGGCCAGCATGGCCCACCAGCAGGTGAGAGGCAGAGTGCTCAGTCTGCAGTGGGGTGGCAGAGGAACAAGGAGTAGTTAGGGAAGGTACTGCACCGCGGAGGGAGCTAATACCGATATGGGCAAGAGAGGTGTGGAAGGCTACTGCTGTAGGAAGTACGGAATCCTGTCTTAGGATTTTAATGTCCACATACATTGCTGCTCTACTGCCACAATGCTACAGTTGTGCAATGAAATTCTGACAAAATCTACATTACAGCATCTTCATTGGCTCTAGTAAAATACTCATCTAAATTCTAAGTATTACTTAAATGATTATGTATTTCACTTCATAAAGAAAGCATCTGACTTTTTCTTAAAGGCACACTACAAGTCTTTCTTGTTATCAATCTTACATCAAATGCCATCCAAACAAAAACAGTTATTACACAAAAGGTAGATAGTTCAAATTAAAATTCTTTCATGATACATCACGGCATACAATCAGTAAACACCCACTGAAATAGTTCTCTTATAAGCACACAGAAGACAATTAATAAAATGAAAAAAATTGATCCAAAAAGGCACAATAGAAAACTATATTTTTAGTAAAATGCATTAAAAACATACATAACAAGGTGCAATCTATATTATCTAAACATACCTTTCCAAGATCTGCAGTCTGTTTTAAAATATCTCTTTTAAGGTCTTCTGCTCTCTTGGAATGAAAAGAATTACTTTGACTCTGGATGATAAATACAATTTCTTTTAATTCTGTAAACCAGAAAATAAGAAGATTTAAAGACAAAAGAAGTTATTTCCAGTTTTGCTCCAAAGCTACTGAGAACCCAGGTGTAGGGGGGAATCTATTACATAGCAAGCTACTTATTTAGTTATACAAACGTTTCATGAATAATAAAAAGGTATAATTTAACAGACAAAAAAATCCAAACCAGTCCTTTTAAGGATTAACACATAAAAAGTATGACACGACTAGGAGATCTGCAGCGACAAAGAAACTTATGCCTGCAGTTAACAGTAGCCATATTCTTTACATTCCTTTTTCTCTAATACACCAGCACTCCTTATTACCAGAGTTAAAAGGTGTTAGTCATAGACCAGAAGCTCCCCTCACTAGGCAATGGACGAACACGAAATGGAAAAGATGCTTCCTCAATACAGAGCTTAAAACCCTACCCAGAAACAAACACCAGGTGGAGAGAGACGCACATGAGAACAATGAGGTACTTTTATCTGATAGGACAGCATCAGCACCTCAAATGTGTGCTCACAGTGTTTAAAGGTACCATAGTTAAGAACTTTCAACAGGAGAGGAGACTGTGATAAATTTAAAAGAAAATAACGAAGTAGCTCTGCAAACATTTATGGACACAAAAAAATGCTTATTAAAAAATACAAGTAGGTGATGAAGGCTGATACTATGGAGAAGCTGAAGATAGCCAAATTTTATTGACAAAGGTAGATAGAATAATCTCTCAGCACTTTGAAATCTAAGAAAAACAGGCAGATTTGATCCCATTCAGAAGCAGAACACAGCAGAGGATGAGAAGGTGCAAGAAGAGGAGAGGACAGATGCCCTTTCCAAAATTCTTAACAAGTTTGACCAGTGCTGCATAACCCACCCAAGATCATAATTAAGTAGCAACATATAAGATGAGGAGACACTGTACTATAGTTTCTGTTTGGTTTGCCAGAAAAGGCTGAACTTTACAGATACCATGCAGAACGTGTGCAGATGAGGAAATTCAGGGTATAACGATTTAAGAGGTACAAATAAGTGACTGACCAATTATTGCCTAAGGAACAAAAAAACATAGTCATGATGTTCAGTGTTCCAGGAGAGAAGTAAACGACTTGTGGGGAGAGTGGGCGGGGACTGAGAATTGCATTTAAATTCTGTCACTCGAGGTAACAGTCAGATCAGGCATAAAAGGTAACAGATTCCAGTTAGTTCAAGGAGGAGACGGCACAGAAAGGCTCCTGAGTTAATGTTTACAGATTACATCACTCCAAGACAAGACAGTACCAAAAGGAAAGAAATCAAAGATTAAGTCCCAAGGGATCTGTACAGACTGTCAAAAAATGTGGAGAAGGAACAAAGTGCACACCAAAAAAATTATATAGGTAACAAAAAAGACATAGGAGTCAAATTTCAGAAAAGCAGAACTTCAAGACCATCATCATTAGCAACATTATGAAAGCTGACAGAGAAATCAAAGATATAAAACCTCTAGGAGAGCTTTCTAAGAACAGTTACTGGTATTCCACTGAAACCAGACTTTCAATGAGATATAGAAGACGTCAAATTGAAGACAGTGCAGGATGAAAGTTCAGTAGAGAAAATCCAGAGAGTCACGGCTGCCAGATTTTACTACAAGCAAAGTCTGTGTGCAGATAAACATCCCAAGGACAGAGCACCTTAGAGGAAGCATGTGAAGCTTCTTGTCAGGCAGCAGAGTATTTCAACACTTTTAATGTGCAGTTTTGCTGCAGTATAAACTCAAGTTTTACTTCATGCAATATTTATTTTTAAAATGTATATTCTTGCATCATAGATCAAGTCAACCTAAAAGATCCTAGTTTCATATCAAGATCTTGACCTCTAGGTTAAAAATGCTAATTTGGCAAATACAGTAGAATAAGTGAAGAACAGCGGAACAAAGATGGAGAACAAATGTCCAAAGAAGGAAAGTAGTAGTCTCAAGGAAAAAAAGTAAAAATGAGCACATGAAGAAGGATCACAAGAAAAACGGTGGCAACAAAAAGAACATTAACCCCAAATATCTTTGCTAAGACTATGGGAAGATGGACATGTCCAAGACCTGACCATCGATTACATTCCTTTGTTCCTCTGAACAGTTACTTGTTAATTTAGACCTATGACAGCTCAAAGCTGCAGTTAAATGTTTTTCTACTTTTTCCCTGATACTCTTTTCCCTCAATTTATTAGCTTATTCACCAAGACAAACTCTGAAAAAGTCAAATTGTGTGAGGTCTCTGGTGATAAAGTTGTGGAGACGGCATAAGCACCAACATAGATATCAGTTCTGATCTCACTTTTTTTCCCACGCAGCGTTCCTTCATGCTCTGACCCACCCAAACTGCTTAGAAAAACATGCACAATAAAAATGTCTGAATAGCACCTATTTGCTATCTAGCAAGAAATTTGCTAGATTTCCTGTGCAAAACTTAAAATGAGAGCAAAAATTAAAATTACACTTCAGTGATGCTAGTGAGAGTCAAAGGGCTAAATCTACATGCACAACACTGAAAATATCCCAGAGATAAAAAGCAAAAGCTATATTGCTTTATATAATTACTGTTTTAGTATCAGTACATTTACGGATATGCAAGCATCTGAATTACACTCAGTTTCACTTAACGGTACATTTAACACCACCTGTGATATCCCACAATAGAATACTTTCTAGGAGTAATCTAATAACTACTTTGGTGTTACTGCTTTAATCCAATGGCAATAGTTTCGTCTGCTATAGACACTTTAAAATAGCTCATTAAAAGAAATATTCAGTGTATTAAAATGTCAACAGAAAAGTATATATAATTTTAAACACCTAAATTGTTTCTCAAGCTGAGAAATAGTCAACCAAGCAAGACAAAGAGTGCAGTCTTCTGGAAGATTACTAACCAAAAGAGCTACTGATATACTTTATTTCTCTTGTTGTCTTCTTTTCTCTTTTATTCCCTAAGACATTTCCATATCTAGAAAATATCTTCAACAATCTCAAACGCTTATTGATTTGAAAGATACTGCAAGTTCACAGAAAAAAAATATTTAAAAAAAAAAATAATATTAGGAAACAGGAATGCTGAAACTTCCTGAGTCTTAAGACAACCATGTCTCATTGCTAAACAGAATGGAGCCTTAAAAAACTTTTAGCAAGCCATTAACAGTAATGTGTGTTTTGGCAAGTATACAATGACCCTATGCAAAATACGCCTCCTTATGAATTATCACTAAATCAGTTCAAAAGGTGGCGATGGGGAAATACTGCTATTTGGGAGATAAGCACTGCAGTATAACCACTAGCACGAATGGACTACTTGTATGATTTTTTTTTTTTTTTTTTTTTTTGCAAAGTTTATTCACCACAAAAGGTGATTTAAGTCAACTCAAAGCTACTGAAAAATTTAAAACAAACATTTCAGGCCTCCCCATCAAAAAGAGTAAAGAAGCTCCCAGAAGAATATAAGATGATGATGTTGCTTGCTAGCCTTCCTCTGCTAGCCAGCAGTTAAAACATTCACCCAGGATGCAAGAAACCCAAATCCTCATCTGTGAGGGAGTTTGGGCCTGAATGTAGATCTTTGGCATTCCAAATCAGTCTTAATTTCCAGGTTGCAAGTATATTCTGAGGTGGGTCTTCCCCATTCCCTCCTATTGTTCTAGGAATGGCAAAGAGTGAAAATGGCTCCTGAGCTTCCAAATTACCCAACTCTCCTGAAACAGTGGGCATCCGGAACCATGTCTCTGACTCGCTGAATGTTTAAACACATCAATAAAATGGTAGAACAGGCATCGACAGAAAAGACAGAATTCCATTAGGATTTTTATACTTCCTGGAGTATGTGTGACATGGTCCAAACCATTTCCGCAAAAATTACAATCATGACTTTAAAACAACTAGGATGCAGTCTAACCACCGGCCTCTAATAGGTAAAAGAATGCCACTGACATCTTTGCAGCTCTGTCAATGGTGCTTAAATCTACCTCCTCCTTTCTTTCGGTTTTTCTTTCCTAAGAAATGATGGAAATAAAATTAATTTGTTTAAGGCTGAACGGAATATTTGTACAATGAAAACAGCATTTTCATTCCAGTGAGAAAGTACAAAATGACTCATTATTTAGTCAGACAAAAACTAAACTGCAGAAGCACTGGTGCTTTAACTCACAAACCAGAGACTCTACTGTGTAGGTCAGAAAACTCAGCTTCTGATTTGGGTTTAAAAAAATTAGGCCACTTGCATATTCTATAGGCTTTCCCCTCCTTTTATGCCAACTCTAAAATCAACCTGAAACTCCAGATCAAGATCTTATAGTTCTTATATTTTGAGCAAATTATTGTAGCCTAGTATAAAGCTTCCACAGTTAAAAGTAAAGGTAAGTCTTTTCTCATGCTAAGAACAGTAATTCATAAATGTGTTTATATAAAAGTTATTGCGATCTTTCTGGATTAAAGGCAGTATATGCATATACAGATAGATATAGGCACACAATCTCATCTCTGTGTGTGTGCTTATTTATTTACCATATATGCAATAAGCATTGTAATGACTGATTATCTGTTTATGGCCTACAGTATGAGAACTGAAAGCCATCCTAACTTCAAACACTCTCTTCTCAACACAGTTTGAGTATTTCCGATATTTCTGTTTCCTGAATTTTACTAAACTACTTGCCTTAGTAACAACCAAAAAACCCCTTTAAAAAAATTCCAAATGCACCACATTTTTAGGACACTTGTTTACTTCTTGAAATTAGAAGTAATAGTATCCAGTTGTTCACAAACTGCACACCCTTTCATAGTTTTGTAATACATAAAGTATGTTGCTTACCACCTCAAAACTCATGATGTGTCTTAACCTACTTTTAAAAAAAAAAAAAGTTCATCACCTATGCATTTGATCTGACACTAAAGAAAAAACTTATTTAAACCTCGCATGTTGTTCTCACCTTTCCACCCAAACTTCCATCACTAATTCCTAGAGAGCCTAGATAAAATGCAGAACTAGGCCAGGCAGGATATTAAAAGGATATGACTGCAAAAATACTTTTGATCCTTTCAGAATATTGCAGGTATTTGCAGATCATAGGAAGTATAACATCACCATATTTGCAAGAATCAAATCCAAGAAAAAAAAGCCTCAAGACTACTTCATTCTTCTTCTCTCATTTAACACACATGTTTAAAAAAAAAAAAATACAAAAGAAAAAACCCAAACCAAATACCCTCTCACCCCACGGCCAAAAGCTAGTAGATACCCTTGTGGTGAGAGGAATATCTCCAGAGAGAATGACTCAACCTACCTCGGATCTCAGTCACTCTCTGGAAGTGTCCCGCTCTTTCCACAGACTGCAGAAGGAACCTAGAGAACTCACACTCCCAAGCTCAATGCTTCCTTGAGTTTCCAAAGAAGGCAAAATCATTGTACACTAGCCTGAAATAGCCAGCGCCTCACTTCAAGAAGAGATTTGCTTTTGTTATTCAAATATTCTAAAAGCTGAAAATACTGTTCGTCAGCATTATGGCCTACCACTTGGGGACAAATACATCCACCAATAGAGTACCTATACATCTACCTGAAGGGCAAGACTTTTTGCCTTGGCGTGGCAATGATGACCCAACATTGGTTAAGTCACGTCACTGAGCTTTTGGCTGGACTATAACATATCTGTGCATGAAACTCTTTGCACACCAGCCAATCCAGAAAGCTACATCATATGGAGACAAAGCGACCATGAGAACATGAAGTTCAGTCTTCTCTGTATTACACTTGTCTTCCCAGTGACTAGGATATCAAGATGTTAATACCTGTCTTCAAAGGCTTGGCTAAGGACACTTAAAACGATCCCTTAAAACTCTGGAAGTAAAACTACAGATGATAACTCTGCTTCCTTGTTACAAAGGTACAGCTTATTTATAAAGGAGAAAGAATTTTCTTGTATAACAGTTTGAAAAAGAAGAATGAAAAAAACACAGGAACTAAGAACCATCAAGAACTTCATTCTCTGTTTCAAGTCCTTCCTTGATTTTACCCACAGAAATGGGTTAAAAGAGACTTTAAAAAAAGAATTCTTTCTTAAGGAGAGGCAGAATCTCGTTAAAAAAAAGAGAGAACACAAGAAATGATGTATTACATCAGACCAATGGTCCATCTAGTCCAGTATATTGTCTTTAACAGTAGCAATAGGAAACACTATTTAGGAACACCACAAGACCTTCACTTTCTCCAGTGCTCCTCATACTCTAACAGCATCCACAACTATTGTACTAGGAAATGCCAGCAGAAATGCTGCCTATCTTACCATACATTTATGGACTTGACCCCTCTTGAAACTGCTGATATGGTCTGCTTCACGTCCTGTGGCAGCAAGTTTCTAAATTTTGCTACCTGCTGCATAAAATACTTCTGTTTGTCTGCTTTAAAGTGATCTCCTACTGAAACAAACAATATATGGCAGATGGTAGTTACATCACTAATGTACGATTGTAACATTCCTAAATATAACTTTCCTAAGTAATGAGATTGTATTAAAACTTATGAAAACTGAGTCAAAAGCCAAAAAAAAGTCTGTCAATGCCTCCCTGGGTGTTTTATGAAGTGAAATACAGCAGGTCTGCTGGGAGTGATAAAAGCAGCAACCAGCATCTGGCTGTGCTATGAGATTCCACAGAAAGAGATGAAAGAACACAAAGAGGAAATGGACTTTCTTTGACACCAGATAAGGATGGGTGAACAGGGAAACAGAGTAATAAAGCTTCTATAGAAAGGTCCTGACCTTTCAATGGTAAAACGGGAGATTAATGGGACAATGGACTTAATTATTTTCCACAAAAGTGGTTATCTGTGTTAGGGACACAGCTTGCAACTAAGTCCAAAAAAAGCCAACAAACAAAACCCAAATCTCAGCACCATTCAGAGTTCTGTTAGCAACTCCACTAAAAGCATGCTAAGTCTTCCTGGTGTTCAGCTTTGATGTCAAAATGAACTCACAACTACTCAGAAACTGCTGCAAGAGACATGGTCAAGCTGGCTCTTTTTAGAACAAGCAGACCCAAGTGCTCAGGGTTTAGAAGAGTGAGAAGTACCATAACAGTCCAAGTTGCTTTAAGAATTGAACTGCTGTACTATAGCAGAGGCAGCACTAGATTACAGTGCAGATATTGCAAGGCCTTATCTCAGGTCTGTAAACTTTTTGCTGGAAGGACATCAGACTTGTTTTCAGAAAAGGCAGAAGCTTGCAGAATTTTTAGTCTCATAATTTATCTCACATGTCCTGTAAAAATGTATTTTACCACTCAGTATCCTATTAACGTTTGACGTGTTTTTTAAACACTTGTTTCCAGATACTACAAAGTTATTACAAGTTGTTACAAGTAATTTATAAAAACCCTAGTTATTACAAGTACCATGAGAACCTAGCAGAATGGTAAAATTCAGTTTCATGTTAAATTTTTACAAGAACTGCTACTAAGTATAATGAAATTTGATTTTAATGTACTACAATATACGTCTATGTACTACAAAAAGCAATGCATCAGTTTCATAGTGCACGTGCACATTTTCAGAAAAACACTTAACTACAAGAATCGCAAATACAAAGATCGAGAAGCTTCTGTTTGATGAGACTACATGAGCAAAGAAAAAAAATACAAAGTATCTGGGAATTGGCAATTAACTAACAATGGTGTTGAGCACTTAGGCACTGTTCATGGCAGTCACTTCTCAAAGCATAACTGTATTTTATTCACATTAAAAAGGCAGCCACAAGTAAAAGCAAATACAGACTATACAGTACTTACCTTTGCTTATTTTACTAATTGTTCCACTTTTTTCAGACTTCTAGAAGAAAGGAGAAAAAGCAAAATAAGGATACATGCAAAAACTCAAATATTTCTATAGAGAGACAAGGGGAGTCAAAGCATTCATCAGATTGTAAATGCATACATAGAGGTTTTAACTCAAGAACTAAGAAAAAAACTAAAGTAAAAAGTTTTTCATCATCGAGAATTGAAACAGATATTCCACATTTGTATACTTGTATACTATTACTTAGACAACACAGTAAAAGAAGAAGAAAAAGAAAAAAAAAAAGAGAGAATGCTTTTCCATGACTCAGTTTATACCAGGGCTCCTTAAGTTAATACTTGTCTTTTTTTTTTTCAATGTCTTTTTAATACAATGTCTTTTTTTTTTTTTAATATGTATCTCCTGAGCACAGAGTTTGGAATATGGAACTCTATAATACAAACACACCTGTTCAGTGTGTAAAAAAACCCCAACACACTCTTACTTATTTGATCCACTATCAAGCATCTACTGAAACACAATTCTTAAAGGAGGACTCAAAAGCAATTTATATCAAGACAAATAAATATGAAAAGGTTATTGTACATAACATGACTTCACTGGGATTTATTCAGGTATCACATACATTTGTGATGGAATTTTAACAGAGTGCTGAGAAACAGGCAACAGTGACATTGCATTTGCATCGTTAACCAGGAAACCAAGACACACACATAAAAATATCTTACGAGCACATTCAGTTGCTTCTAAATAACAGAGGCTGGGTGGAAAGGTGATGTTTAAGAACTGCTGACTGGTAGAGAGAGAGGACTGGAGAAATAGCTTTGCGCTTCCTACAAAAATTGTACAAAGGAAAACAGAGCCTTCATTTATTGCACAATTTCTCCCTGGTAATAGCACCTCAGTGCTTTGGTTTCTCCACATGTAAAAATCAAGATCATCTTTACTAATTGCATAAGGATGTTGTAGGATATATCTTGGTTCAAGCATTTTAAGACCTTCAGATAGAAATGCCGTACAAGGCACTCCTCAGTAATAAGCTCGTATATAGTTTTCCTACCCTTGTGACTTAATTCCTATTTATAAACACAATTTTTTCTCCCCCTCCTTTTTTTAAAAATATCATATCCATCTAATCCTTTTAGTCTTGCTTACATCAGATGATCTCTCCCTCTGTCCAGGTCTGACTTTTACACTGAAATGCATAAGCTCCAACTTCCCTGGTAGCCATCTGTAAAACCTTTTCAAGAATGACTGCATTGCATCCATGCTTATGACTCTTTTTTGCTGATCGGGTCAGCAATTCTTATAAGACTAAGTGATTTTGATGACTATACACAGTACTGCCATCTTACAGCATAATATACACCACATTCTAAGTTAGCCTTATCATAAACAACATGGGAAGATTAATTTTCTATGCAAACAAAAAAGTATGTGTTTTGTGGTACACAGTGTGACAAGCCAGCCATATTTTACAATTACCTTTATTAAAACACAACACAGAACAATTGTTGCCCATGACATTTATGTTAATGTAAAAAAAAAGGGGGGGGGGGGGGGGAGGGATTTTGGCCTGAAGAGTTCTAGGAGGCACCTCTGACTTCATCTGAGAGAAGGTTTTGAAACTTTAAAATAGTAGGAAAGCCTTCATAAACTATATCCTATATAAGAATGATAACATTAAACAGCTGGATTGAGACAGTAATGCAATTTGACAAACAGCAACTTATAAGTAATGAAAACAGAATCACATTACCTAGTCTCCCAGATACACTGCAGCAGATCAGCTGTTTGCAATAGGGATCTTTTTCATTTATGAAAATTACTGTAGATACAGCAATCATCATCAAAACAAAAAATTATTTAGAAACACATATCTCTGACCATACTTCCAATGCATTTGATACGAGATCAGTAGATCTAAATGGCATTTATAGATTCTAACTCTTGATTCATTCCAGTACTTTTATTTGATTCTCCTCCCTTAAATCTCTTTTATACATTCACAAATATCTGTTACAAATATATGCATATAAAAAAATTGGTAGATAGAAACCTGTTAAAGGACATACATGCATACACACCTAGCACCCATTATGCTGTATAACAGTAGGGCTAGCTCTGACCATTAGTTCTTCTAATCTGTTAATTTTTAATTTCATATGCAAGCTTTACTTGAGCCGTGACTTGGGTAGCAATATGTAATAATGCTAATTTAGCAGAGAGGCAGCTATTTCCTTCTCAATGTATTATATATTTAACAAAACCAAGAAGAAAGGAAAACCTGTCTCTGAACTAATAAAGGTTATATACTCAAAAACTGTTCTCAACAGCAATAACACTATCAGCTTGTAGAAGCTATGCAAAATCACCAAGGTTTTTTTACTATAAGTTTCTAATGCACTCTTCAGCTGATCCTGGGAAAAAGAAAATTAATTGTTTTCTAAATTATAGTTTTGTTCCACAACAAAACCCAAAAACCCTAATTCTCTTAATACAAATGGCAACATAAGTCAGAAAATCCAGTGTAAGAAAGAAATCAAAAGTGCTAAGTATAAGTTTATTCTAGTAATTCTAAGAATCCATAGGATAAATTAAGATCCTAGAAATACTAGAAGAGTAGTGCTACATGCAACTTGTGTCCCATTAGAGGTATCTTATATGCCACACAGAACCAGAAAGACATCGTATGACATTTAGTACCACTGAAGTCAATTATCAAAATAATCAATGTCACAGATGTTAGGCTTTCTGCTCTGGTCTCTTCTAGATGATTTTGTAACGTCTGTAAAATGTTCCTGCTCTGGCAATTAAAATTTATTACCTGCAGCACTGGTAGTTCAGTCTCATCTTCTGCACCTTCAGGAACTACACTTACAGCAAAAGCTGAAAGAAAAAGCAGACTTTTTTCACATTATAGGAGCTCATTTTCACACTTGACAAAGTTCTGCAGCAAAAGAAAAAAAAATCAGGTAGATTTTCACATTAAATGATACTATATTGGTAATAATCTTTATGAGCATAAGACAGTCCGTTCTCACGGAATTTATACATTTTCTGCCTGACAATTCTATTCCCGTACATCGCTGAAAAGATCACTCTTTGATGTGAAGCCAATTTATCTTGGCTTCAAGGCAAATAAATCCCATTTTTAAAAAAATATCAAATCTGTTCAGTCCAGTAGTTCACTTGACAACAGCATAATGTGCTATCACATGGGAGACCTGCATTCCACTCTATCTTTAGGTTAAAGTTTGGATTACTAGAGCTTCACTTGGAACCACAGAAACTGACAGCAGCCGACAGAAATTTCTATCAAACTTGAAGATGGCTGTCATACGCTTTGAATGCCATCTTTGAACAACAGTCAAATTTGTTAATGTATAAGAGACCCAAATAAATGTTTACAAAAAGAACACAGACCCCAAAGAGCTAATTTGCACAAACCTAGCATTATCTTAAACCTTTTATACTGACACCACCTTAGGCATATACTTCTAGTTTGTATTAGAAAAATAGTCATAAAAAAGGGTTCTCTTTTTTTTTTTTTCCTTGTTGATATAGTCGTCTAATCAATTTGTCTCAGCTTGCTCATTTGTAAAAGTAGTTCCATTTAACATAAGAAAGCTTTGCTAAGATTCTTTGTAAGATGTCTTTTTCTTAAAGGTACTAAAGAGATGCAAATGAAAGTAAATTGCTATAATTTGGAGGGAACTCAAGATACTACTCATCATGGCCAAATAAATGATTTTCATAAAAACTGGGGTGGAAAAAAACCCAACAGATTCAAGTGGAGTGTCTCACTGCAAGTTTAAATTATTTATAGCTTGAAAATGATTTCAAAGTGAATTGCTAGCAACTGTCAATTCCTTGGACACAATAGAAACCTGGAATGTAAGAAAGCAAGAAGACAAGATTGTCCAAAGCCTGTGGTGCTCCATCTCTGATTACCTATATCACTACGCTCTTTCAACTGGAGACCAAATTTCATCAAGTGTCTAGGAGTTGAGTTTCACAATGACATCTCAGGTCCTGACTAACTTGAATCTCAAATCACACTGCTAGATGCAGACATCCCAAAATCATTCTAACACAATAGACTCACGTTGACCATAGCCACATTTCAATAAGGCATTTAGCCAGGAAGAAAACAGAATACAAGTAGGAGTGTCCCCCCCAATGTCGTCCTCAAGTAAATGTTTCGCACTTCTAGTTCGAAAGTGCACAGAGAATACCCTCAGTCTGCCTATTATATCCCTTGCTGACAGCATGTTCTGATTATTTTCCTCCTTCTCTTCCAACATAACAGTACTTAGAGCTCCAGATAAGGAATATCTTCCCCTACACAAACCAGATCCACACCTTCTACTTGACACAATCCTAATTAAGATCAACACAAAACACCCTTATTCTGGGAAATGTACTAATTACATAATATTAACCTGAAGAAGTATCACCTCATAAATGCAGCTTATTCACAAGACTGAATGCAAGCAGAATTTTCACGACTTTCCATTTTTAATATGCAGCTGAGGAATGGCACACGAGACCTGAAACAACTGTGATTGACAACAGCTGCTGCCTCTCTCACCATAATGTTCAATAACCCATGCCACACTGCTTCTAAGATTTATAAAATATTAATGCACATGATCCTCAAAACAAATCATACAATACTCAGAATACCTCGGAAAAAAAAGACCTATTTCATACTATGTCTCTGACAGCACAGATGAAGCTCTTCAGGGAATTATTTTAACAACCTACTTCATCTTCATATTACAGAACCACAGAATTGTTGAGGTTGGAAAGGACCCCTGAAGATCATCTAGTCTAACCCCTTCCCGGAGCAGGATGCTCAGGACCTTGTCTAGTCAGGCTTTGAGTATTTCCTAGGACAGAGACTCCACAAACTCTCTGAGCAACCTCTTCCAGTGTTCAATCACTCTTAGAGTAAAAAAAAAAAAAATTATGTTTAAATGGAATTTCCTGTATTTCAGTTTGTTCCAACTACCTCATGTCCCATTAGGCACCACAGAGCCTGGCTCTGTCTTCTTTACTGCTCCCCATCAGGTATTTACAGATGTTGGTAAGGTCCTCCCTGAACCTTCTCTTCTCCAGGCTGAACAGCCCCAGCTCCTTCAGCCTCTCCTCTTACGTCAGGTGCTCTGATCTATTCATAATCTTCACGGTCCTTTGCTGGACTCACTCCAGTATGTTCATGTCTCTCTTGTACTGGGGAGCCCAGACCTGGACACAGCACCACAGGTGTGTCTCACCAGTGCTGAGCAGAGAAGAAGAGAGAGGATCACCATCCCTGACCTGCTGGAAACACTCTTCCTAATGCAGCCTAGGAGGCTGCTGGCCATCTTTGCCACAATGGCACACTGCTGGTTCATGGTCAGTTTGTTGCCCACCAGGACCCTCAGGTCCTTCTCTGCAATGCTGCTTTCCAGACAGTGTGCCACCAGTGTGCCTTGGTACATGGGGTGACTCCTCACCACAGGCAGGACTTGGCATTTCCCTTCGTTGAACTTTGTTTTCCAAGTTTCCCGTTTGCCCATTTCTCCAGCCTGCTAAGGTCCCTCTGAATGGCAGCACAACCAGCTGGTGCATCAACCCCTCCTGCCCATTTTGCATCCTCTGCAAATTTGCTGAGGGTGCACTTTGTCCCATTGTCCAGGTCATTAATGAAGAGGCTAAACACTACTGGAACCATTATCAACCCCTGGAGTGCACCATGCCACTGACTAGAGCCCATGGGCCCTGCAAGTCAGGCAGTTTTCTATCCACCTCACTGTCCACATATCTAGCCCATACTTCATCAGTTTGTGTATGACATTATAAGAGACAGTACTGAACTCCTTGCTAACATTGAGATAAACAACGTCCATTGCTTTCCCCACATTCATGAAGGCAGTCATCTCATCACAGAAGTCTTTTGGGTTGGTCAAGCATGACTGCCCCTTCATAAAACCATGCTGACTTCTCCCAATCGCCTTCTCGTCCTTCGTATGTTTGTCTTGTCCTTCCTTGTTTGGCAATGGTATCCAGGATTATTTGCTCCACCACCTTCCCAGGGATTGAGGTGACACTGGCCAACCTATAGTTTCCCCAGACTATCTTCCTTGCCCTCCCTGAAGATAGGTGTGACAGTTGCTCTCTTCTAGTCTTCAGGAATCTCCCCCAGCCACCACGACCTTTCAAAGATTATCAAGAGTGGCCTTGCATTGACATTGTCAAGCTCTGTCAGCACTTGTAGGTGCCTCCTATCAGGTCCTGTGGACTTCTGTATGTCCAATTTGTTTAAATGTTCCCTAAACTGGTCCACCTCTAGTGAGAGTAACTCTTCCTTGCTCCAGACTTTCCCAGGAGTTTCAGGAGCCTGGAATTGCTGAAGGTGGGTCTTACCAGTACACACCAAGGCAAAGAAGGTTTTCAATTCCTCTTCCATGTCTTTCTTTTAACCAAGCCCCTCCCCCCATTCAGAAGCAAGCCCACATTTTCCCTAGTCTCCCTTTTGCTGCTGACACACCTGTAGAAGCCCTTTTTCTTGCTTTTCACAAATTGAATCCCTTGCCAGATTCAACTCCAGGTGGGCTCTGGCTTTCCTAACAACATACCTGCACTCTTAGACAGTGTCTCCATATTAATCTTGGGGTGACCTGACCCTGTTTCCATCTCTTGTGTCCTTCCTTTTTATGTTTGAGTTTTGTGAGGAGCTCTGTTTACGCACATGGGCCTCCTGCCATCTTTCCTTGCCTTCCTGCATGTGGGGATGGACCATTCTTGAGCTTGTAGGAGGGGAACCTGAAAATCAACCAGCTCTCCTGGACCATCTCCCATATCAATCTTTCTGTATTGTTGAGGACAGTGGTAGATTGAATATGCCTGGCTAAAAATGACTTTTGTTGCAGCTGCCCTGACATATGGTGCAAGTTCAACCCTCACACATATCATTTATTAAACAAACCAATATCTGTGATGAACATTAAAGTCTCTCTATATTCTTTACCATTATTCTTACTCCCAGTGATTTCAGACATGCAGCTGCCCCTTCTTTTCCAACAAATAAACATATTAAAATTACTCGGTATTTTTTACATTAAATATTCCAGGAAGACTTTTTCCAGATAATACATTTTAATGATAAGACAAGAACTGTTCAGGCTATTTTTAAACTACTGACGAACCATTCACTAAACAGACTAGGAGACCCCTGAAGACACCACGAAAAAGCCTCAAGAGTCTTCACCCAACAGTAACCAAGCTTTTCACTTAGGCAGACCATATGAATTTATTTTAGCAACAAATATGCCATGGCCCCTCTGCTACCTTATTAGCAAATAAATATCCTCTTCTAAGGATTTACTGGGAAAAGGGTGGCATGAGAAAGAATGTGGTAAATCTAGATGGCATATGACTTATCAATAAGGGGACCACAGGGTAGGTAGGAAATACAGTGCTTGGGCACAAGTGGATGTCTCTAAGATTAATTCATCCACCAACAATTCACTCCCAAGAGGTTTCTGAAAAAGGTGTGCCCAGGAGTGGACCACAGACAGAAAACTTCTAACTACACATGCAGCTCATGACCAGATCAGTTGTACAAAACAGGTAGAAACTGTAAACTCTCTGTGGCAAGGATATCTTTTTGTTGCGTGTAACGTACACACACACAATGAAGGATGACCTATGTCTGGGAGCTATCAGATGCTACTATAACAAAAGAGTAACTTTTCATGAACAAATATCATTATTAATTCAGACAACTGCAACAGATTTCTTTCAGTATAGAACTCCCCAAGACACATATCAATCTCTGAAGCTAGAGGCACCTTTGCTAAATCCAGAATTTCCTCTAGTCCCTTTGAGTTTTTTGATGCAATGCAAGCATACCTCAGGTGGACCACTGACTTACCGTAGAGCGCAGAGAAAATATATTGCAAGAAGAAACTGATTAGCTCGTAAAAGTTCAAACTGTGTAGGCACCACAGTAATCAAAAAGGCTAGGGTCATTAACTGTACAATTTCTCTCAAACAAAGCTATCTAAAGCAAAAAAATCCCAGCAAGGCACTGTCTTAAATACAACCCATAATTTTGTATTTGTCACTTCATTATTTAATGCGTTGTGTACTTTGAAGTTTGTTAACACACGTAGCTATTCAAATCATTTGGCACAAGCAGACAGAAAATGAACGTGTCAATTACCAGTCCTCCCCTCCTTTTGCTAAATGCTCAAGAACTGAGGATAAGTAAGAAAAGGAAAGAAATTTTAGAAAGACTTTAAAGGTCTTTATTTTCATAAATCTTATCTTTATTTCTTTTGAAAGCAGGACTAAGATCCACTGAAAAAGCTAGACAACATTTTTGGATCCATGCAAAACCTGGAAATTTAATCAGAGAATGCAATATAAGTAGCTTCAATTCCTATTTATTTCTCTCAAGTGCTCCATTATTTCCATTAAAATTTTGGTGAGTAAATAGACTTGCTTATAACACTAGAAAGTAAAACTCAATCATTTATTTTCATTGTTCAGCAGCTGAACTGCAGGAATGTGACAACAAACTATTAGGAAAATGGATGTAAATACTGTAGTATTAAAAGACAACATACTGTATAAATATATATAATGATATAATACCACATGATAAATGTAGAAGTAATCCTTTCTTCAGTACTACCCTTTTGAGTGTAAACAACTTCCAAATGCTTACAATTATATGTCCTTTAAATGCAAAGGATGTTAAAAACTGAGGAGTTAATTCTTTTGCTTTCACAGACAAAATCCATTTGAGGCAGAAAGACAACACTTCTGTTATCTTCCTCTTTTACGGTCTGATTCAAGGCTGACTGACACCAGAGTCATTCCAATCACCTCACGAGGCTGTGGGTCAGTTTAAATGAGCTATAAAAAAGTTATGATTCTATAGCTCACGTATGGCAAAACCATGACTAATAATAACCACTTCAAATAATTAAAGCCATTGATTATGTTGTACACAGTAGACAAAACATTTAAAATATAATTTCTTCATAATTCTAATTATAATTTAATGAAAGGTCTATTTTTGTTTTGGTTGGGGGTTGGTTGGGTTTCCTCCCCCTCCCAAGTTTTCAAAGAACATAAGATTCTATGGATTGACATGATTCCAGAGAAAATCTGCACTGATGCTGTCAGTCAAAGAGACAGGATCTTCCATAATGAGACAGCCTGAGAGCACTAGGAAGCAAAATAAAATAGTCTCATGTATTTATATGCAAGCTTTTATAATATTTCTTTATTGTTGCTATCCTATCAGCATCAAAGACCCTGGTCTAGCCAGGTAAGAATGAAGACTTACAGATTTATCAACCCAAAATGGGGAGAGAGTAGGGGGGAGTAGGAAGGGGAGGGGGTGATGCAAGCAAATTTCCAGCATCTGAAGCTTTTCGTAAAATAAAAGCAACTCATTTTATTTCTTTACTCAATTTCTTTAAGCTAATGGCACATATGGGAAGAAGGCAGCTGAAATCACCACTATGAACCACTGAAATGTCTAAATGAGTGCTGTGTACACCAGTATCTTCATAAAAGGCAAGCAAAGAAAAACAGCAGAAGAAAAAGCATCATCATTATCCCTTCTGATTGTCTAGAAGTTAGATCAAACAAAATCATCTGAATACGTTTTCCCATTCTGCAAGCTGCCACCTGCAAGCTGGAATTTATGAAATGACTTAACTACCAACAGACAAGCTGTTTTCTTCTGTGAAATGCAATCCAAATTATTTCTGTTTTCCAAGAGCAAAGCTGATTGTTTTGCAAACTTACTATCCTGGCCATCTCAAAAGCATGGGGTATTTACAAAAGAAAGGAGTTTAATATAAAAGGATTTTTTAAAAACTACAAGAAAGCCATCATACTGCAATAAGGTTCAGGTCAACAAATTCTATACAAGCATTAATCGAGACCTACTGAACAAGAGGTAGTTGCACAAGCAAGAACACAAGTTTTTCCATTTCTGCCTTCTACCTGCATGTATACAATTTGTGTGTACAAATATACGTACACACACGGGGAAAACTGAACCTGCTATTCTCTTACTGTGATTACAATCTGTTTGAGTTTACAAGTGCTATAGTACCTTGCTGAAGCACTGGAGCAAAACTGCTCGTCCCGGAAAGAATGAAATATAGCTTTAGGAAGAGCAGTAGAGTATTAGGACTTCTCCAAAAACCAAGCTGCATAGGGGAAAGGAAAAGTGTTTTACAAGTGAAAAATCAAAGTATCAGAGTTTTACTTTGCTGAAGACAGGATTTATTTTACCAGGTTTCCCCTGCAGGATTTTGATCCACAAGCCATAGTAGTGGACGAGAATCAAATCCAAAGGCAAACTGACAAGCCTATACTGACAGAGATGGAAACATTCAGGAACAGAAATAATGAGAAACATAACAGATGTAAACATTTATTCCTGTCTCTTACACTCACGGCAACAGCTCCTAACTCCAAGAGCCTGTAGCCATCCAACTGCTGACATACTACTAACGCTTCTATTTCTCCCACCTGCCTAGACACATTAAAAACGTCCCTAAAATATAGTAGTAAGATTTTTTTTTTTCTCTATGCTGACATTTTAACCAGGCGGTATTACTTTCCATCTCCCCTCAGCAACACCCAGTCACAGTAAGGCGCTATTTCAAACACGAGCACGAATAGCTTCGTGGTGGGTTTTAGCTAGTTGTTTAACGAAGATTTTCTTGACCTGAGCGGCTGGCCCCAGTGAGGACCGGTTTCCACGGCGAGGGCTTTCCCCTGCCCCGCACTGGCCCGGGGCAGAGGGCCGCCCCCTCGTCCCCACACACCGCTGCGGGGCCCGGAGGGCGGGAAACGGTCCCTACGCTGGCCGTCACCGGCACCTCAGGGCCGGGGCCGCTGCGGGGAGCCCGCACTGCCCCGTCCGCGCTCCAGCCCAGCTCACTAACAAACTTCGGGGGAAGGGGCACCTCCTGTCTTCCGCCCGCTTCCCCTCCTGGGGCAGGACAGAACGGTGAGGAAGCGGCGACGGCGGCTCCGGCGCCCCCCCCCAAGCTCTCCAGCCCTGTCCCGTGACGTCCTGCCCCTCATCGCCTCCGCAGAGGGGCCGAGCGTCCCGGGTCTCCTCCCTTCACCTCGCCATGGCGTCCCGGCCCGGCCCCCGGCCACTCACCCCGGGTGCGGAGCGGCGGGAGAAGGAAGAAGAGGTGGGTGCACGCAGCGAAAAGGAGCCAGCGGTTGCAGCCGGGCTCCCGAGACATCTTGGCAAGGGCCACCGAGCCGCACGGCAGGGGGCGGAGGAGCGGGGCACGGTGCGCCCGGCTGCCCGCCTCTGCCGCAGGAGCGCGGGCTAGCGGCCTCCGGCGGGTGGCGGTGCCGCCGCCAGCCCGCCCTCCTTCCCTTCCCTTCCCTTCCCCCCCCGCCAGGGCCCGGCAGGACCGGCCGCCGGCGCCGGGAGGAGGGGGAGGCGGAGCGGGGGCCGCGGCGCCCTCTGGCGGGCGGCAGCGGGAGAGGCGGCGCCCTGCGGCCCCGCGCCTCCCCGCCGGCTCCGGCCTCCCGCTGCCCGCCGCCGCCGCGGCCCGGAGCCGGCGGCAGGCAGCCGTTCTGCGGGCCCCAGCCCTCCCGGACCGGCCGCCGCAGGCCGTCAGCTCCCCGGGGGCACCCGGAGCTCCTACAGCCCTGTATATGGGTATGGAACAAACATCCAGCCCAAAATAATCCTAATAAGCATAGCTCTCCATAACCATTATTGATCATCCAGTGCCTGTTACCAAAACCAATAATGTCTTTAATTCTTAATGCTAAATTATCAACTCCACAGAAGGTCCTCCAACAAGGTTTCTAGGTTGTCCGGTTTAGACAAAAGAGGACTTTTTGGTTATTAGCTTCATCCTTCTCCTCTCACAATCAAATTCAAATATTGTCAGTCAAATGATACCCAGCACTCTGACAGGAACCTGGTCCACAATAACCAGTGGCCTAGTTCATCTCTAAAACAACCCTCACAAGCCGTTACCCCAAAAGAGCACATTGCACCTCCAGACAGCCATTTCATTCGGCTGGACTCGATGATCTTAAAGGTCTTTTCCAACCTATACGATTCTGTGATTCTGTGATTCGTAACTACCTGTGTAACCAGGAGTGGAGACATGGGGTGCAGCACAGACTACAGGTATGTGACACGAGAGGGGCACAGCCTTGGCACTGGAGACTCCACAGCTAAGAACAACTCACTCACTCATAGTCAGTTAAAGAAATGCAGACCAGAGCCACACAAAACTGGTTTCAGGAGTAACGCAGAGAACAAAGAAGTAGTATCTAACATGCATAAATGTTACGATATAGACAGTAAATTTGGACGTAACAGACCTGCAGACCAACAAAGAAAGATCAAGAGTGTAAAACCTTGTTAGCAAACAAAAAATGACCCCATGTGGATCCTGGAGCAAGGAAGAAGAAACCATCCACACGTACGTCAGATTTGTCCCAGTGAAGCACTCCACATGCTGACAACTTGCTGTGACACCCCCCATACACCCCAGAATGAAACTGCCAACTTTCAGACCCAGGGGAGCCACAGAAGTGTGAGCAGGAAAAGGAGCAGAAACCCAGCAGCGTGTATAAAATTTTCACTGCATTGTCATTCATTCTTTTTCTGTAGCAATTAGATCTTTATTAATAATTAGATTCTTCACATTTCAACTATAATAACAAGAAATTCTTGGCTTTACTTACTGTCGCAGATGGAGTGATGCACTTCACTTCTATGAGCGAAGCAAAAATATACTTTATTGATACAAAACAGTGAGTTAACAAGGTTCGACAAGTGTGACAGTGGTTTAACAAGATTTGATGGCAAGGTACAGTTGATTATTTACTGCATAGAGGACAGGGTCAGACAAAACCATCAGGGAGACCCTTCAATTGAGTCATGATGTTCAGAAAAGGACCCCCTTGCTTTCTAAACTCCTTCTCAGAGAGGGGTCTAGGTGCGGCTAGATCCAATCCTAGTCCCAGACTTGGTCAATGCTTTATGTCTAAAGGATTATATGTGCGCAATCACTCCTTTACATCACTTAGCTAAGATTACAAAGTTTAGCATGCTATTAGTCACTTACCAAGGATCTGTTGCAGCAAGGAATCTCTCAACCTTGAGAAGTAACCTTGAGAGGCGTCCCTGCTCAAGGGGAGATCCTGGCGTGCAGCCCGCTGCCGTGCAGGAGAGCTCAAAGGAAGGGCTCTTGGGCTGCTCACTATTTATGGGGGTAAGACGATTGACTCATATTTGCATACTGACCACAGATCTTAGTTTCTTCACTGTGGTTAGGTGGGTGCATCACACAATAGCCCTTGGCCATTGTTGTTATCTGTCTCCTGAATCCACTTTGAGCTGGATACAGCCATCACAACCAGATGCATCCATTACGACTGTCACTGGTGATTTTCGCCTGAGAAGGGTTACAGGAGATAAAGGTTGGGGGCGGGGGGAGCACACGGTCACACTTACATATAAGGCACGCTTCCTTTTTGCCCTTGAACACAATTTTGAGTGTAGCACCTGGTACCCCTAGGTAACGATTCCTTACACGGTAGGTACACATAGACATGAATTCCAGCCTGGTCTATATGTATACATTTTCCCATCAAATACTTTCCACACAGACCCCTCCTACCAACCCAACTATTCAGTATGCACTGATCTCACTGGAGGCAAGTGCTGCGATGTCCAGGTCAGCCATAAACTTCCCATATTTTTAATCCAGTAAGGCGAACAGCATGGGACCCAACTTGGACCTTTCGTCAAAACTCTGCAGCTTTTAGATCGACTGCATTCTTTTCCTGACAGATCAAGCGGTTACAATGGGGTACCTCAAGTATACCAGAGAGGTGATTTTGAAGATGAATGGAAATCTTTTCATGGTGATAAATGCTCACTCTCACTGCAAGTTCAGGCAAGCACATCTATATCACTGTAACTTGGTAGTAGACTTCACACTTTCCTTTAAAACTGTCTCAATAGAAATAAATTAGCTAGACTTCCTTGGGGTATTAGGCTTGCTTTATGTATTTGCTACCCCCCTGACATTGCAGGGGCTTGAAGAGAGAGGGAAAACGGGACACAAGTCTGAGCAACCACAGCGTGTTATTTGCCTTACATAACAACTGCTTGTTGCCGACCTTCTGATTCACTGAACAAGTTACTGGTCTCAAGAATAGTAATTCTGGTGCAAATTAAAGAGAAACTTTCATACTATATTTCTCTCTCTGATTCTATGTGCATGCTTGTTACCAGGAAAAAAAAGAAGTGTGAATTATCTTTCCATTTCTATACCTATAACAATATAAAAGGCATTAATCCTTCCGCTCAACAAGTATATCTGCATTTCCTTGGTTTTCCTTATAAGTTTCAGCAGCGTTTCCTGACCTTTCTCCCATTTCTCTGTTCTGTGCTGGTTTCCGTAAGTATTCACATCACAAAGATCATGCCCACAACAGCTGGCATAAACATAAGACCTTTCACTTTCAGAATGGTTAAGATATACCCATGTCCAAATGTTTCCCCATGCAGCAAGTCAGCAAGGAAAAAAAAACCCACCCAACCTTTTGCTGAGATGTAATCAATGTTTTGGTTTCTCACAAATATACGAGAAATTTCATTGCAATAACCTCTCTAGAAATATGGAACTCTACCATTAAACCTAATGTTCTCCAACTGTTAAGAAAAATAGCACTTAAGTGTTTTAAATCTTCTATTCCGGGCTGGGAGGAGGAAGGAGGAAATAAATCTTTTTCTTGAATTCTACGCTACATACAAACTCAGAACGTGTTTGTTTGTTGTTCTAACTCCCCTGCTGAGAATTTCCATCTCATGATGGATGAAAATAATGAACTTTCTGGTAAGGAACACAGAGGTTCAGAACATCACCAAGCTTCCTTTCCTTAGAGTATTACATATATCTTACATTAATAAATAATACAAATGTAGCACTGTTGCTGTCCCACCTCTCAGATTAACAGAGGGGGCTGCAAATACAAAGAAATCCTGTCAGATAAATATACATAAAGTATGCATATCAAATTTATTTTGTCCTGGTAGGATATCTTTTACAGATATTAAATACAATTAAACATTTTAAATTAGTTATTCATCACACGTGAGATTTTTAGAAGAAAAAAAAGCAAAAACCCAGCATTTTTTCCAGAATGAAAAGTAAACCTGGACTTTGGAAAAAGAGTAATTAAAATCGTAAAATAAATGACTATGTCCTTTGAAATATTTATAATAGCATGTATGTTACAGCAATTTTGCATCCAAGTTACTACATTTTATTTAATAACATTTAGTATTGTATCATAAATTGTGGGATTATGAGGCCTGTAGAATTTCTGAGGTTATTTTTTCTTACAGATTTGTGGAAGCTTTGCTGATTTGCTTCAGCTTGACAATTTGATGTGAGAGACAAAGCAATGTTTCATCAACTGAAAATTGCCAGTGATTGGAATGGGGACAACTTTTCACCTATGATTTTGGCCCTGGAAACACTGTATGTGCATAAGCAGTTAAAAGATCAACAGGACCATTCAGATGGTAAATTTAAGTCCTTACACCTTTTCAAAGACCCAGTGTCTCTATTTTAACCTTTTTCATTAATCAAATGGCTACAAGAAATCAAAGAATCTGGAGTCCCAATGGAGAAATAAGGTTGAAGTTATGGCAAGTGCTTATATTTTACCAAACATCAAGATAAGCTTCCACAGTATATACAAACCCTACTTGTATTCCAGCTGTGCCATTTGGGCTAATGAGTTATTCACCCATCCCCTTACATACACCAAGGGACAGTCAACCTTTCTAGCTCAGAACAAAATGCTCAGATTGCCATGTCAGAGAAAAAGGGAACAGTGAGAGAAGTTCAGAGACAGACGACAACAGCGTCCACTTCAGACTGGCCAGGCTGGCATGTGGTTCAAGGGTGGTTTGCCCTTGTGCACAGGCAACCCAGCAGTGATTCAGGATACTCTGATGGCTCTGTCATCTGTTCCTATAGAAAGACTATAACATGGGAGAAGAGAGAAATTATGAGCCAGACACAATGGCAATTACTGAGTTAGAGAACTTGACTGGAACTACGTTGTTGTATTAGCCATTTGAAACATGTTTAACTAATCCAGGAATGACAGTGTACTCATATGGTTTCTTGCAATGGATGGGGCGGTGTTGTGGTTTAGCCCCAGCTGGCAACTAAGCACCACACAGCCGCTCGCCCACTCCCCCCTGGTGGGATGGGGGAGAGAATCGGAAGAGCAAAAGTAAGAAAAGTCGAGGCTTGAGATAAAGACAGTTTAATAGGTAAAGCAAAAGCCGCGCACGCAAGCAAAGCAAAGCAAGGAATTCCTTCACTCCTTCCCATGGGCAGGCAGGTGTTCAGCCATCTCCAGGAAAGCAGGGCTCCATCACGCGTAGTGGTTACTTGGGAAGACAAACACCATCACTCCAAATGTCCCCCCCCTTCCTTCTTCTTCCCCAACTTTATATACTGAGTATGACGCCATGTGGTATGGAATAGCCCTTTGGTCAGTTGGGATCAACTATCCTGGCTGTGTCCCCTCCCAGCTTCTTCTGCACCTGGCAGAGCATGGGAAGCTGAAAAGTCCTTGACTAGTGCAGCAACAACTAAAACATCTCTGTATTATCAACACTGTTTTCAGCACAAATCCAAAACATAGCCCCATACCAGCCACTATAAAGAAAATTAACTCTATCTCAGCTGAAACCAGGACAGGCGGGAAGGCCTTTTCGGCAGAGACAGGCCTATTAATCACACGAGTTGCGTTCTCTTCCACCTCTTTCTCAGGCTGCTGCAGTTTGACCTCTCTGTCCTACTCAGCAAGTTACATAAGCAGGGGCATAACTTTAAGCTATGACTAATCCTTCAGAAATCGGCAAAACCAATCCGAATGAGTTCAGAATCACACAATTACTCTTTGAATCGCAACATGTACCTGGAATCAGAGTTTCTCAGCTTTCAGCTACTCAAGACAGTAATTCAATGATAGCTCCATTCCATTAACATCACAATGTCCAGCTAATACCCTGGGAGTACATCTACTTTTGTCAAATGCTAGGCAGCAAGCTTGAGCATGGGAGCTCTGATAGTCTGCATTGCTCAGCTCTTCACTACACTCCCTTGTCCCCTATGGACCACTCTAAATAGCTCTCCCCAGGAGAAATCTGCAGTAATGGGGAAAGCCCCGAGTGCTGTAGACATGACTCAGTCAGTGACACTCGGCCTGGGACTCGCCCCATCTTGTTCTGAAGAACTGATAAAGTTGCAGGATCAGAGCACACGCATGCTGTAAGCCTGACAACCAAACCACTGAGGGAGATCAGCACTCCAGCCAACCCCTGTGGTAGCCCACAGCGTAGTCCAAGTTTAGTCTCTCTCCCTCCTGGGTCAATCTGGGAAGCACTTGCTCTTAATTAAAATTTGAGGACTCCATCTTGAGGTAAGTCTTAGGGCATTCAGTCAAAGCTTTATAGAGAACTGGTCTGGGGCTGTAGCAGAGTCCCAGGGACAGAGTTCAACCAAGCAATTTCTCATGATAGACTGCTGCTATTAGATTACACACTCTTTAGAAAGGACCTGGAAAAACACTGGGCACGAAGTGATCAGTCACAGATTCTTAGAAGATTGTAAAGATGGATCAAAGACAATTCCTTTCCTATGGGGCAAATAATGCCTGCTTAACAGCTCCTCTGTCATCTGGCTGGAAACACTGAAAATACCTTATGTAGCATATTTTCTGGAGCCATGATAGGATTGTCCAAGAGGCAGAGTATATACACTCGGGGGAGGGGGGAGGACACAGGTATTTTAACATCTTTGAACCATTAGTCTGTACCATTAGTACGGACCATTAGTCCGTACTTAGTCTGTACTAAGCCACGGATGAGAAACAGGAGATCTATCAAACCCTGGAACTTGACACAGATCCCCAGAGTGCCTTAAAACAGCTGCTTAGACATCAGTGCTTCAATCTCCCATATAGACCACACCTTGAAATTTTGGATCGGATCATTCCCGTAGGCATCACTGAAAATTTGTTGCCTCTGGGCTGCCAGATTCCAGGGGTTGCTTACCTTCTGGAATGCATAATCTCAAAGTAACAGCATGAAGGAAGACTAAAATGGTTATGCTTATTATTCAGGTAGCGTAAAGAATATAACATATAGCTGCAGCTTTGTCAAGTTTGTATTTCTGAAATTTGTGGTTTAAAACACACAGTAGAAGTAGATCAACAGGTCTGTGTGAGAGACGCAAGCTTGGAATCTGGAATCCTTTGGAAGGTGAATCTAGGAACTAAATTCCCTCCCTCCCTCCCCCCTACCCTGCTTGAAACCTTTCCCACTTCTTTACCTCCACTTCAGTCAATAACTTGGCTATCCCTCCTTCCCACAGGATCGTAGTTTAGTTGCAGAATCTGAGTCTTCTTCTTTCTTGCCATATTGGTTCAGACATTAAATTTCACTGACTAGATCTTAGAACATCCTCAGACGTTCTCTGCAGCTCTTTATTCTCCCCGCAAAGTCACCATGTTGGCTTTAGTCATTCCACATGCCTAAACTTCTACCTCCTCTTTGGCTTTGTTCAAACTACAGTGTATCTAATCTGTCAAAAAACCCTACTACAAGATTATCCAGTCTACCTGAAAATTACTATACTAACCTATCATATCAGACAAGGAATTCAGACTGTCAGAGTCCTGTGGAAAGGCCCTTATTATCCCTAAGTTAGTATTAATATTTTGTAACATTCAACTATGTGCAATTACAAAGTTTTCCTTTTCTACTTTTGGAAGTGTTGTCTCCAGTTTTACTTTATGAGTGTGAGAGACTGAAAGAGTTAATGTCTCAAACATTGTGGCGACTTGAGGCGCTATCTGCATGGCGACAGCAGGTCGGCGAGCACGGGGTGGGGGAGAGCGGGAGTGGGACGCGGAGAGCGCGTCGGAGGATGCGCGGTTCCGGGTTCTGCCGGACCTGACCACGTATGGCAGAGGTCACACAGACTTCATCTGAGGAAGGGGCTTGCGACCGCCCGAGAGACCCCTCGCGACCACCCCCCTCCCCCAGCGCCTGCGCAGAAGATTGAGAACTTTCTAGAACAAGAACCATGGAAGTCCTGAAGGGGCGTACCTGGAGGCGGGGTACCTATAAACGCGCGCGCGCCCACCACTGGAGGATTGCCACGTCTGTCATCGTCATCGCAGGGTACAAGGGTGGTGATACTTTTTCTTTCTCTTTCCCCCTCTCTTTTCCTTTCCTTTTCTTGCTTCTCTCTTCCTCTGCTCTTCCAATATGTATGCAAGTTTGGCAAAAATTGTGACGGGTTGCCCGGAAAACAGCTCCATTGCCAAACCGCTTTTGTTCGTTCGTGAAGCTCGCCAGTTCGTTAAGTTTGTCTGTTTGTGGAATTCGCCAGTTAATAAAGTTGCTGGCCAGACTGTTCCTCTGGGTCATTGTCGTGACTCTACCGACCACGCGGCTCTGCCGAGTAGAGATCGGCTTTTGTCGGTACACAAACAGTCGGGGAATTGAAAAGATTCACCCCTCTCACAACCCACCGAGTGGGACGAGACAATGAGATTACTTTTAAAATGAAATAATTTGATTAGAAATTTATCTAGGTTCAGAACTGACTGAAATTGTTTAATCCCATATGATATTGACAGGAAGATTCAGTTATGAATTATTTTTAGTTCAACATTCCTGAAAAGCTATATTATAAACTTTTTTCAGAATCAGTATCTGCAGACAAATAGCCGCCAGGTTAAAACTAGGGAGCAAATGCATTATTTTGATTTCTTGCAACTGTCAGGTGATGAGAGGAAGATGATTTACGCTCCTTTGTACTGCACACAAAGAGAAACAAGGGTAGTACTTCTACAGGCAGATGCAGATGACTGAAGCTTTTCAGTCTTGATTTTAAGCCAAGGCCACATTGCCCACTCCTTTGGTCAAATGAACAGCTTGCCTAAAGAACTGTCAGACTTGATACTCTTTCCTGGTTTGTCTCCTGCTGCTTCCATCTGACACAGAACTGCCTCTATCAAGCATATCTGAGCTCTTTATATTTTCCTTGCTGAAGTGCAGCTATTTGAAAATATAAAACATTAGTCCTAAACTACCTAATAGTGTCTTTTTATCAATATATGGAAATATTACCTTGTCAACTGAGAGTCAGAGTATAGATGAACAGCAAGGGATTTAACTGAGCAAAACCATGTAGGAACAGAATGCTTCCATATATTTTAAAGAGCTTAGTGGCCTTATTGACTACTTTCCCCTGCTCCTATTCCTAGAAGAGAAGAAATAGTGGTATAAAGAATCACCTACCCTTCTCCACTGTGTACTAAGTCATAGTGGCAGGGAAAAAACCAAGGTGAACTGCTCAAGGAACACTGGAGTGGATGGTCAGACAACGTACTCTGAACTTGTCTTTAACTTTTCTGCTGTTTTGATGAGCTGTACATAACATGATCACTCGAGCACTGACTAACTTGCATCAGTTCTTGGAATTACTGCCTCAAGATGTCCCACATCTCAGAAATGGCTTCTACATGTTTTGTTCTACCTTATTACAGCTGCACTGTAAACTAAGACAGTTCAGGAACCAACTCAAAAGTTGTTATGACACCCCAATTTGGAAGAAAAAAAAAATTTAAAGAAGTCCTTGGGAGTAGACAAGACAAGTAGTCACAGTAACATCCAGAGATGTTCAAACAGCGTGTAACATCTGAACTAGGTTTTAGACCCTGGAAAAATGCATCCTGTAAGATGGTGACACCAAGGACTTTGGGGTATGTCTGTTTTACAGCTAAAAGCTGTAATCCCAAGTAACGCCAGTAATCCCAAGAAATGCAGGGGGTTTACACTTAGATAAGAACACCCTAAGCAATGGAAGGAACATAACAGCTAGTTTCTTTAGTTGAAGTAGCTCTCTTGTGAACCAACTCGGGCGTGCACAATAATCATGTCCCTGAACAAGTAGGGTTGGAAAATTCCCACTAGCTGTAGGTCTCTGCATTTTATTTTAATACAACTAGATTAGGCATAGTTTTCTCATTTTGTCATCTGTGCCTCCATAAACCTTTGTAGCTATGCTAGGTATTATAAATGTTTTGTTCTTATCTTAATGACACTTGAGAGAAATCTCATCTCTAGTTGAGGTATTAGAAATGCCAATGCCATTGCTATAGGAGTAGCTTTCAAACATGGATACTCTCACAGCGTACCAGCACACAGGGTATCAAAAAGCTAGTAATTAGCAGAGGGCCAGTATGCTGACAAATCGTCTTCTCATGGTCATCATCAGCCAGGAACGTTTTCTGGTGTAGAGTAGCAAAACAGGAGGGAGTCCAAACATCACAGATCCCAAAAAAGCTTCTGACAATGATGTCATAGTGTTACATTGTGCCCTGATACCTGAATCTACCTGCTAGAGAGTGATAAAATACAGCAGTTGCCTTCACACCGACAACTCTGGACTATACAGGCAGCTGCTGGCCTTTTTTTATCACTGTCCCAAACAATTCCTGGGGAGCACACCTTCAGCAGGTTTGCAGGTGACACCAAGCTATTGGGGAACAGTCAAAACCCTGGAGGGCAGGGCTTCCCTTCAAAAGGCCCCTGATAAGCTTTAAAAATGGGCTGATAGAAACCTTATGTTGTTCAACAAAAACAAATGTAAAATTCTGTGCCTGGGTCATAATACCAACAGGCTGGGGACTGACTGGCTAGGAAGCAGCTTCGCTGGAAGAGGCCTGGGAGTCCTGGTGGTCAATCTGAGCTTGAGAAAGCAGTGCCCTTTTGTGATAATGAAGGCCAACCACACAACAGGCTGCATTAGTAATAGCACAGTCAGCAGGACAAAAGAAGTGATTAATACTCTCCACTTGTTATTTGGAGACAGTACCTGTAATATTCTGTTACAATTTTGGGCCCAACAGCACAAGACAGACTGTCAAACTGGAGCAAATTGACTGGACAGACACTAAACTGGTTAAGGGCTTGGAACACATGGCGTACCAGGCAGGTCTGAGGTAACAGATTGTTCAAGACAGATGGAAAAAAAGACTAAAGGGGAATCTAATTGCTGCCAGCAATTACCTAGAGAGGGAAAGCTAGAGATTCTTCTCAGTAAGTGCACAGCAAGAGAATAAGCATTCACAAGTTGCAGTAAGGGAAATTCTAAATGAATATAACAAAAAGTCACAGAGATTAGACGCTGAGACAAGTTGGCCCAGAGAGGCTGAAGAATGTCCATCCTTGGAGACATTCAGAACTTACTGGACAGGAGCCTGAGCAACTTCAGAGGCAGCCCTGCTTTGAGCTGGGTGTTAGACTGGGTGAGGTCCTCCCCAGCCTAAATTATTCTCTTATTCTGAGATGACAGGGAGAAGAATAGAAAATGACATGACACCTATCTGGCACATACCTACAGACAAAATCAGTCTATAATTTTGTGTCTGTAAACTGTCTCCAAGCATAGAAGTTGGTATTTGCTGCCTGTTGAGGCCCACCACTTAGACAAAACAGTGGTTTAAAATAATTAGTTGGCAGAAAGGTCAGTCATTATTAAAGGTAAAATGATTCAGTTCTGCGCTTGCCAACCTTGCTCATGAATAAAGTCATCTAACAACCCTTGACATGAACAAAACCACTCTGTGCAATAAAAATAGTTTTAATTATGTCTGAAAAGGACATCTGCATCGTGATCATCTTTGCTCAAAGGCGGGCATCTGCCTTGTCCTGCTGACTGGGGTAAGGGGAAACAAGGGCTGGAATAGTTAATCAGATGAGGAGCTTATTGAGCAAAACTGACAGTAGGAACCAGAGCACTCCTCATTCCAGAAATTTTCAGTTACGAAATGGCCCTTAGGAGTCACTACAGCCTGATGTCACTGCAGAGCAACTGCACTCATTGCAGCCTGTATTAGCCTCAAAGCAGTTTTAGGTTATGTCCACCAGCAATTGCTCCCTTAGGACTATTTCATTCTGTTCTCAATACAGAAAGTCAAACGGAACTGGATCACAAAAAACACAGAATGTCACATGTGGTACAGAACCATTCAAATACAGCAACATCAAGTGAACATGACACAGAGGAAATACAAAAGTCAAAAGATGTTTATGAGATTGATGTCAAAATCATAAAGAAAAATATTGCCAAAACCCCCAAAATATACAGTTCTAAACCAAAACCACTCAGTTAAGACTCTGGAAAAACTGCTTTGTGGACATGCCCAGTATGCTATGCTGCTTAACAGCAATAATGAATCTTTACATAGCTCTACAGAAACCACCACCAATCCTGAGAAAATGCCTATGAGATACAGAGTAAACCTCAATAACTGAAGCTTTTGTGTAGATGGTGTGGAAACAACTAATTTGCTAAATTTTACCTAAAATGCTGTGAAGACTCAGTGTACTGAGTCTGGCCAGGATGGAGTTAACTTTCTTCATAGCAGCCCAGATGGTGCTATCTTTCCCCCTAGTTGAGCAAGAAGTTGGGAAGGGACACAGCTAGGACCCAAACTGGCCAAAGACATATTCCATACCATATAAAGTTATGCTCAGCAATAAAAGCTGGGTTAGAAGAAGGTGGGGGGTTGACTTCCAAGGTGGCTGCTGCCTGGAGACTGGCTGGACGTTGCTCTGCTTTGAGAGGTGGTGAGCGATTGTCGTGGCATCACTTGTCTTTCCCCCTCTCTTTCCTTCACTTATTAAACTGTCTTAATCTCAACCCACAAGTTTTCTTGCTTTTGCTCTTCCTCTATGCAGTGTCCTGCTGGGGGAGGGAGGAAGCAAGCAGCTGTGTGGGTGCTCAGCTGTTGCCCAAGGTCAACCCACAACAGTTGGTAACGATCTTCTCTAAATCAGTAACAACTTTGTCTTTTCAACACCATTATCTGGCAGTGAATTTACTGTAACAGATCTTGGTCTGAATAATAAATTTGAAAGACAAATTACTGTTTCCAGCAGATTAATCTACTACAGAATGTACAATACTAAAATCATGGGGTGGCATTGGACAGGACTTAGAAGAAACCTCAAGAGGTCATTTCATTCATATCTGCTCACAGGAGGACCCATGCTGCCTCTCAAAGCATGGAGACACCAGAAATCAAAAGCATCTTCCAGTTATGCAAGGCATTGACTCCCAGTTCCTGGCTGACACTGAGCTCCACACCCTGTGGGAGCCAAAAGGCACAGTATCAGCTGAGTAGTCCCTACGGAAAGAAAAGAAAAATACAGTCTGGCACATCACTTCTTCAACCACAGTCCCTAGTTCTCCTCTATCGCCTCCCTCCCAGTTCCAGCCAGAAGGCACAATGAACTGGGTCTAAACCACTTTGACAGTTGTTTGAAATCTCTGTCATTAGAAGCTGCTATGCAAAAGTCTACCTCAGTATTTACTTGTCATGATTAGAATGCTTCTTTCTGATATCTGACTTAAATCTTCTTTGTTTAAATGTTAGGACATTACTTCTCATCATATCCTTTATGGGCCTAGAGAAAGTCCTTACCTAGTTTTTCAGTACTTGAGAAATAGTATCATGTTTCTTTTCAATTTCTTTTCCCACTAAAAAGAATTAAAAAGTATGATTCTTCTAATGTTAAATCACTGATCTTCACTGGTTCTCCTGGCATATATTTAAAGCTTCTGTCCCATTTTTCAGCTCTGAAACTGGATTATCTGTTACTCCAACTTTACTTGTGAGGCTCTAAATGTTTGAAGAATGAAAGATCTTGAACTTGCAGAGCTGCACTGCAATCCGTTCTAGAGCAGCATAAACAGATAGAACTGGACAGATTATGCATGACAAACAGATAATCCAAGAAATTTATTTCAATAATCTGTTCTTGAATTTTGTAGTTGGTTCAGATTCTAGTGAACACATTCCTTACAAAGCTTCACAGTGCAAACTTCTGCAGGTAGCAGGTTGATAAGTGGTTTATAGCAGATACTACTGATACATGATTTGTTATTGTTTCTGATAACTCAACTGGATGGCAACATTTTCAAAGATTAAGAAATACTTTTATGCAGATTTCTATTTATGCTAAAATTGTGGTATCTTTAGGTTGAACAGCCAACATACATGCAAACAGGGGGCTTTTAATAATAATTAAAAAATATCACTGTTACTCTTTAAGCTTTCATCAGAATGTTTTCCCCCAGGTAAGTCAGTCCTAACCCTGATCTACATAACTCCAACATTGCTCTGCTATGAGACTTTCTGAAACAACTGCAAAACTTAATTCTGCACTTTTGCCTCAAATCCAGCCATAAACTAAAAATTAACCCAAATACTGTATTCCTTTTTACTGGCTCATTCAGTTCCACAGTAGTAAATCCTGTGTTACTGGTCAGTCAATTTTCAAAATGCAGTCTCTGACAGTTTACTTTAATTAATCTAATGGCAAAATGCTAGTAGTTATCTACTATTATCTACTATTTGAGTATTTTGCTCTGTACAATAAATTTAATGAACCCTGAAAAAAATTTATACCAGTAGCTAAAAGAGGTATTTGTCATATGCTTTTATACCAGTAATACATTAAATTTGAAAGTGGCATACATAGAAATATCTCCTGATCTGGAACAAACTTGGTACCTGCCAGCAAGGAGATCAAGATCCAATTAAAAAGACCTAAATACATCTTAAAAGTAAACTTAGAGGAGATCTTGCACTTACAGAAACATATAATGGTATCTGATATGTCAGCCATGTCACTGATGCAAATCAGCTCTTAATTAAAAAAATCATTTTACACTGAAGTTTTATTAAAGACAATAAAATACACAGGTGCTATTCCTGCTTTTTACATTAGTGCACAGCTTTGCTACAGGCTGGCTGGGGCACACGCACACGAAAGCAGGTTGGCTGTAAAGGGTATCTTTCTATTTCAGTCAAGAGCTTCACAGAAGATCTGTACATCAGCACTTGAAATCAAACAACAGTTCCTTAAACTAAACAACAACAGTTCTTGGTCAAAAATCCATTACCATTTAAAGCAAGATGATTACTTAAAATCAAGCTAAAAAAAGAAAAGAAAGAAGGCTACTAGTTCTGCTTTTTGACTTGCCTTATATAGTTATGCTAAAGGAAAAAGGAAGCTGAGCCAACACTGTAACACTTAAGCTAGAAGGCATCTATACGGTGGCTTACATGAGGCAAGGGTGCCACCCAATGTCCAGAAATTATACATAAGCTTGTTTTTCTTTATTGATCCAAGAGCAAGCAAAAAAAAAAAACCCAACAAACCATATGTAATGCTTATTAGTAATCATACCTGCATGCCAAGGCTTGGCTCAGATGTAAGATTAACAGATGTGGTAAATTTCAAAACAGGCAAATATTTCATGTTTCGTTTCAGCTTGAATTCTGTGTAAAATGGATATTAGCATAGCCCAGGTAAATCCAGACAAGCTGTCAAAACACATTTACCAGAATTTCCCTAAGGTCCTCGTTATTTTAGTTTCTCACTTTTTGGGCCCACCCAGTTGGGGCCTCTCGCAGGGATCAGTCTTCAGCATGTTCCAAGCAGTGCATGGACTTTACTATGACACTACTAAAATAAAATCTCTAGCACAACAATCCAGTTTTCATCCACGGAGCCCTGAATCTAGCCCATGTTCAAAGGACAGTAACTTTTTAGAAAGGCAACCATCCATAACTATAAAGAATTCAAACAAGTTTATCATCTTGGAAAAGTTTACCAGGAGATCATTAATGACAGTCAGTGTTAAAAGCATACAGCTCATTTTTGTTTTGAATTTTGCTCTCATCCTTCTACTAGAAGAACATTACATGCCTATGTCTAAAATAAAAAAAATCCTCTGATAAGCATATACCTCTTTCTTGTATAAGTAATTCTAAGTCTGTAAGTAAATCTAAACAATGGATTATTTATATCACTTTGCAGAAAGTGCTTTCTACACTATAAAGCATGCTGCCAGGTCTTTGAGCTATCTTCAACTCTTCCAAATAATCTATAAATGCAAATGCAAGAAACTACACACACCAAGTCACACTTGGGTTTACACAAGCATCCACATCACAAAAAGTAGCCTTGTGTTAAGATCTATATCCCTGTAGTAGAACGTTCTGATTGTTTTTCAATGCTTGCTAGTCCTTTATACAACTATGGGTTTGTGCTGCCTTATTTTCACCATATTCATAACTGAATCTTATGGTCACCTAACAAATAAACAAGCTCCCTTCACAGGCCCTTAATTTCCAGAATGCACATAATATTTCTTAGTCAAGCATATTCAATTTTTTTTTCTTCAAAAGAATAATTTTCATAGTTCTGTATGTACCACCTTTGAGACATTTCTGGAGAAGGGAGCAATTGGACCTGTTAGAGTAATGATTCACCCTGTTGATTTTTAACTTTCAATATTTGATATTCTATCCAACAGATTTCTGTAGCTTTCATATAAAGACAGTTTGAAGTTTTGAATTCTCAAAATACATTTTATTAGCAGATTTCTGTGGCGGCATGTTTAAGATAGTCATATATTTATAATAGCTAATTTATTCTGCAATTTATTTATTATGCAAGCTAATTTATTTATTATGCAAGCAGAGAAATAACATACCTACATTTCTTTTTAGAAAAAAATATAAAAGTGTTGCATTTATGTATGCACAGGCACAGTACAATGCACACACACTTTTAAAATAAGATGTTTTACTAAATGTTCTTTCAAAGCGTGCTTACTGTAAGCTGTAGTGTATATAAATCTATCTAGTTATCTTTTCATACTGTTCAGGCCTAACTGCTCAGTCAGTATATTTTTAGTAAGTTAGTCAAAAAGAGAAAAAAATTAATTTCTTAGTGTCTGTACAGAAGATACTGATATTATATTGGGTTTTGGTGTTTTTTTTTTTTTTACATAAGTCAAAATTTGAACAGTCTTTGAAGTGCTTGTGGTATTTTCTAGTGAAAAAATGGCTTGGATTACTGTCAGAAATTCATAACAAGCACATGACATACTAATATCGCAAGTGTTATTTTTAAAACATTCTACCAACGTTGAAAGCACAAGGAGTCTGCATAATTCATGCACATCTAATTAGCACTGAGTCATATAAATGATACATAATGATTTGGCAACATATTGCCAGATGGTTTGCTATCAGATCAAGTAGTAATAACTTAGCTTTTTTTTCTCCATTCCCCCCCACTCCCTGATTTTCATTTATATCCATCTTTATTTCTCTACTTAAAAAAAACATTCAGTTCCTTTGATTTTATATACACAAACCAGTCAAACCCACTGATTTTTTTTTTTTTAATCCAGACTGCCTCCTTGCTTTGCAATCTTTTTGCTTTTACAAGTGCATTTATTTCATTAATTCCACTTAGGCATCAGAGAGTTTATGCCATCTAATTTCATATTTACTTAAAAACTGTTCAACTCTTCACTACTTCCAATTAGTGATGTGCAGCTGGTCACCTACATTAAATTTGTTTTGCACCATAATCCTATTGTCTGATTTTCTTATTCAAGACACTTCCTATGTCTAAGCAACAGGAGAAAAGAAAGGTTATGAGGGACTTATAAACACATAATCATTCAAGTTAAAATATTTGAGATTCATGAACACTTAAGGTTTAGTATTATTTGAATGTTCCTGAACTGCATAATTTTGTATCTTAAAGCATTTATGGTACATTTACCTTTGCCTTACTAAGTTTATTAAACACAAAGTAAATAAAGTGTAAGTGTTCTTTTTCCTAAAATCTTCACATTTTCCAGGACAATCCTGGAAATTGTAGTAGGACAATCCAGTTAAGTGAAAGGATGAAAACATCTGTACAGCTAAGTGCATAGAAGTAAGACGTTTACAAAAACCTTGGCACTATAACTTCTAACTTACCTTCTCCACCTGTGCATTATTTAGTTTCAGTCTTAGTTTTGTGTTTTTCTAAATCCAAAGAACGCTTAATCAACGTCAGAAAGTAATGGTAGTTTCCCAGCAATCAAAACAACCATTCACAATTACAATTTTTGAGGAATTCACATTAACCTCAAAAGCAAAGCCTGCTCCATTTTAATTCATGTTTTATAAGCACACAGATCTATTAATAGGTATGAAAATTAAAAAAAAAAAGTCACAGAAAAAGCACATCCTTGTATTCGGATTAAAAAGTTACTTTTGGGTTAAGAGTCTTATTCAGAGTGTCAGGAAGATAAAGCATCACCCCCTTGGTTACTCTGGGATTTGGACCCATGCTATGCTGTGTGTTAAAGTACGCTGGTATGTGGGCAGAGCCATGAAAAGTCACATTAGAATTTGCCAAGTGCTGAAGCTTTTATCAGGAAGCATGCAAAACTCTATCAAGTGAAGTTTATCTGCCCTACCCGAGAGGCTGTGCATTTTGTTTACAGTGGATATTCCCCACAGCAGGGATGCTCTGAACAATACAGCTCAGATGTCAAACCTTTAGAAAGCAGTGCCCATTGGTTGCTATGCTTCAGACTGCTTACACTACCGTGTTGGTGACATATCCTTTTCGTTCTGTCTGTCTGTCTCCAGGATAAGTATGCGGATCGAGGTATTAACAAAGATAATACTGTACAACATTATCATTAACACTTCCCATACAGAAGACACCAAAAAAAGGCCAAATGAAAATACTTAGCTATTTTACAAGCATAATGTGTTACCTATTGCTTCATATAGTTGAATAAACATTTGGCATTTCATATTATTTTCCTTATTACTATAATCTTCTTCCCTTGATTTACAAAATGTTTATATACACAAAAATAAATATCATACAGTGGTAACATAGTGGTATGAAAATCAGTGTAAAAGAGGAGCTGCAGTACAGCATTGTACAGCAGGGGTGAGACTACTGGAGTTACCTAGTGAATTAATTCATATTTCCAGAGAACCATAACTTGGTTGGAAGGTCAGTCTGTCTTTGGAATAAGCAATGATCTCAAATGCCCTTTACCCTTTAAAACTTAGCCTGGAACTCAAGAACAAATGAACCCTAATCTCATCAGGTTTGCATTAAAGACCTTCTCAAATGATGCGAGACAGAAATGGTGCAGAAGCCTAGATTGACCAGCATGTCCACCATGCACTATCGTAAGAGCCAACTGCTCACTGGTACAGAATGCCAGCTGCTATAAAGCTGGCATAGGCAACCTCCAAATAGATTAGAACGACAGCATGGGCTGGAATGCAGCTCAACCCACAAATGGGAACTGAGAACATATATAGAGTCCCCAGAGAAATGATACAGAGACCTATTTACTTGTAATGCAATGTTTAGATTGTTGCCTGCCTGTGCTGGGATGGCCTTTCCTGTTTTAAACAAGATATGAAGATTACGTAGAAAGAATGCTGCCTCTACTGTCCCAGCAGAGCTCCTGTACATCTCCGTTTGGGCCCCTGGCAACATAGCAGAAATCCTAAGTACTCAATAGATTCCTATGTTATGTTCTGTGATGCCCGGCCTTCCACAGGGACATTAGCCAGTCCTCTGTAGTTCACTAAGGTCATATTTTATAAAGGTAATATTCCCTGTATAGACACTAATGTCATTCTACCTTCACACCCCATGAAAGCTTACCAACATTAGGATTGGTTTAACAGATGAGATAACTGTTGTTCCCATGTCAAATTCAGTTTCTTAACACCCTTATTCATGGTCTGGTAGAAGCCACAACATAGAACATCCAGTACCAAATATGAAAATAACTCTGTAAAGGCCTGACCTTTAAAGCATTGCTTGCACTGATGAAGGTCTGCTTGCTCTTTTCTCCAAGGCAGAATGTGGGCATTTAAAGAAGCTGTTAACTGTCAACAGACAATAAGAGCACCTGCATAGCTGAACTCCCTGCGCATGCTGAGGAATAAAGGAAAATCCAAAACAGATACTTTTTTTGTCACCAAACCATCTCCTTATTTACCATAAGCTAAACACCTAAGTAGATAGAGTATTTGGGTAGACTGAGCAACACTCATCCTAACTGTGCTAGGCAACCTTAAAAAGTTGAAAAACATGGATCAATCATTATTTTCTGGTAACAAGCTGCAGTAGCTGGTGCATTGCAAAAACACGAAGGTTGAAATAGAGCATCCACATGTAGAATCCAATATCCCACTGAACAATGAGAAAGCAGGAACAGCAGAACCTTCCTCTTCCCTTCCCAGCAGCATTAACAACCCAGACCACGTGACAGGTACCAAGGAGAACATTAATAGAAATTTTGCGTCAGGCCAGCACGTCTATCCACACGGCCACTCAGTAAAGGCTGATGTGACAATCAAGGGGAGGGGCAGCACACCAGCTGTTCTCAGTTTCTAAACTCACAAGCTTTCCAACACAAGGAAACCCCAGCATAAGTTACTTACAATGTTTCCCCACACCCCCATATGAGACAGTTAATTATCCCTATGTAACCCATACTATCTCTAGTTCAGAAAGGAGTGACACCCAGATTCTCCACGTCATTGGAAGAAAGAACCAAGAGTTTTAAGGGTTTTTTTCTAGACTTTTTAAAGAAAGTTTATCATCTCATCTCTATAACCCTTCGTAAATCACAGTCTTAATGATTCCAACCTTGCTGGCTCTATCCAGAGCATCAGTCTAGCCAGACAGATGCAAATCTTCTCACTGGCATGCCTAACCAGTGTGTTAACCTTAGCCAATCAATGTCGTATCATTTCTTGATGGCTCTTTGATCTTGTAGGCAACAAATTGTCTTTCATCAGTGATGAAAACCAGGGGGTTGTTATTCATGGCATAACAGTCAAACTTGTTCCCCCACAGAGCACTTTAGGGTGGTACACAGCCTGCGTCCACAGCCACAGGGTTTCCAGTCTACAGAATGCTGGCAGTATGCAGCACCGGCTACCCTTTTGGAACGGCCCTCACTGCTGTTTCGGCTGCCCCAGGGCCAGCCTTAGGGACCACCTCGAGCAACCATCTTACCACTGTTACCGACCTCGCAGTTCTTATCTCCCCTCTACTCCTCCCCAACACCACTTACAGTTCCACACTGGGAATTCACCTTACAGATGATGCAATTCACTATTAATATGTGCTTCTGCTCTAGGCCAAGTAAGAGAAACTTTATTCCTATACTGGGATCCCATTTAACTGAAGCCATAGCTCAACCACTGCACCGCACAACGCTGTAGTGCGCCATCAGACAGATGGTGCCAGCAGAGTAACTTCCAAATTCACTGCTGAGCTTAACATTTTCCTCCCTTTAGAGACCAGCTGCAAATCTGGGCAAACAGTCAAGTTTTCCTTATTTCTATTCAAGGATAAACAATCTACAGCAAAGGAGAAAAAGCAAAAGGAATGTTTGGTATCTACTTTTATAATCTATGGTGACACTTAAACTAGTGGGTATGCTGTATGTTTATCATTTGCCATAACAGCATTTTCTAAACAATCACTGAAAATGCTAGGCACCCAGCTTCTTGTCAGATAGGGCAAAGGCTGACGTACAGATGAACTGGTAATAAAGGGATTGGATTTTCAGCTTCAAGCTCTAGAAAAGTATTATCCAGGATGCAAAGACTTTAGACACTCATGAAGGCAGTGGAAGTATTTTGAGCATTTCTGTATCACCCAAGTAAAAGCAGGATATTTAAGCACCTAAATACTTTGAAGAAGTCTACCTCCTAATTTAAACTTGGAAATGCATTATCAGGAATATTTACCATGTCAAGTAGGGACAGGAAACCTCATCAACATACATATACACCTTAGTGTTTGGCCAACCTGTCAGCTTATTCTGAAGTTGTAAGTTACATCCTCAGCTATAGCCACACAGCAGTCTCAATGGATTTTTCAGCTATGTGGCTCCTCCAAAACAAGCAAGTATTATTTTAGGGGACCGATTCCTCCCTGTATATACTCAGGAGGGGTCAAGATCCAACACAGCTGAATGTTACTCAACTCTGAAGCAAAGCTTTAGCAGAGATAGATTGCTACAGCACAGTATCTAGACAGGGAGTAGGGGCAGAATACTGACATTTTGCCTCTTCCACAGAGGGACACCCAGGACTCCGAATGCAACTATCTCTCCCTGCCCTTCATAACAGCCAGGACCAGAAAGGCAGAATATAACAGATGTACCACTGACAGGCAAAATCACCGTCTGTGTACCTGCCGTGCCTCCATAAGGAATGCAGGAGGTTAAGGCCTGCCTGTAGCAGGCCTTAACAGCTAGATTAGGACCTTGTAGCAGGGTCCTGAACAGCTAGAGCTAGACAGCTAGGAGGCAACAGGACACTTGTATTAGAGTGGATTGTGGCACTAGACACAGAGATGGAAGTCCTCTTAAAGAGGGCAAGTCATCTGTAGCATTATTATATTTAACCTGTTACTTTTTGCTAGCCCTAAGAGCACCCCAACAGCACAGTGGGGAGATACCTATAACAATGTGGTAGTCGACTCTGTAGAGAGGTTTCCCAGTGTATTAGAGAAGTGAAGATATTGCCACAGATAGCTGCTTATCTTCCATTCTCCCACACATATAGGCTTAGCAAAATACAAGTTCCTTGAACAGTAGAGCTGAGTAACACACTCGGACAGCAAAGCACCGCTGCACTTCACCTGTGCCCCAGCACTTTCCTCACACAGCCCCCCTGCCACCGTGCTCTCTCCATGACTAGCAGGCCCCGCGGCTTCCGGGCCCCTCCACCGCGGCCGCCATGGCTGGAGCCCTTCGCCCCGCCGCCGGCAAGGCAGACGCCACAGACGCGTACCGCCATTTGCAGCACTTCAACGAGGCACACACTCATCCCCCCCAGCACTTTTTTTGTCAGAGAGCAACAGCAGAGCTCTCCGCACGGCCCCCGCTCCCCGGCAGCCCGCGCCGCCCGGCCCCGCGACCGCTCCCGGGCAACCCCAGGGCCAGCGGAACACCCCACCGCCCCTCAGGAGCGCCAAACCGAAGAGCAAAGGGGAGGCTGTGAGCAGAAAGGCTAGGAAAGAAAGGCGACGGGACCAGGGGGCACGGGAGCGCACCGACGAGGCAGCGCCAGGACTCGCTGCCCGCTACCCAGAGAAGCCGCTTAACAGCCACCACCAGCTGGGCGCGAGACGCCGCCTGCGCGCGCTTCCCGCCCCCACCACCTTCCCTGCTCAGCCCCGCCCCTGCCCGCCTGGCCCCGCCCCTGCCCGCCGGCTCCGACACCGGCCGGCGCATCCCCGCCCCGCCCCCTCCCCGCGCGGAGCCGGCGGCGTCCGCGGTCGCCATGAGAACGGCTCCCGTCACCGGGCCCCGGCGCCGCTGATTGGCAGGAATTGTTCGAGAACGCCGTCGAAGGCGGAAGCGGAAGCCGCACGTGGAGCCGGTGAGTGGTTGCCGCAGTTTCTGGAAACTTCGTCTCATTGTCATATTTAAAGCGGCGGTGCCGGCTCCCCTCCCCTCCCGCCTGCGCACGGAGCTGCCGCGCGCGCGCGGTACCGGGGCCGGCGGCCGCAGCGCCGGGAGCGAGCCGGGGCAGGGCGGGGGCCTCCCCCTGGCGGCGGGGCCATGGCCGTGGTGGGCTTTGACCTGGGCTTCCAGAGCTGCTACATCGCCGTGGCGCGGGCCGGCGGCATCGAGACCGTCGCCAACGAGTACAGCGACCGGTGCACGCCGTGAGTGAGGAGCGCCTTGGGGGGGGGGGGGCGGGGAGGCGCGCAGCCGGGTCCCTCCCGGGCAGGGAGCAGGCAGGAGCCGGTCAATGGCCGGCGGAGGGCCCGCGCTGGAAGCTGATGGAAGCTTCCAGGCGAGTGGGGTGGGGGGGTGTCTGCTGTGTGGGGGCAGCGCGGCCCCCGGCACTCGCCGCCTCCTCACGGGCACCCGAGAGGCTGCTGGGGAGCCCGAGCGGGCGCGGGGGGCAGGTGCACGGCGGCGGGGAGGCGCAGGGCCGGGCGGCGTTCCGCTGTGTGCCCCCCGAGACGGGGCCGGAGCGTGTCCCGCGAGTACTGGCTTGGAAATGGGGGTAGCCCGCGGCGGGGAGGCTTCTCGGCTAATCGTGCGCCAGGCTGGGGAGGCTTCTCGGCTAGTGGTGCGGCAGGCTGGGAAAGCCGGCGGTTGCGTGGGGAACCCCCGTCGGGGCAGCTTGGGGATAACACACACACACACGCGCTCTCTCTGCGGTCGGGTGAGCTCTGCAACTGCGCCAGAACAGTTCTCCTTCAGTCTGGGGTCAGGTATAGAAAGCCTCAGGCTCGAAGCAGGAGTTGTGAAGTTCCGAACACAGGTAGGATTTAGTCCGGATGTGAGCTCTTAATTCTGATCATCGTGTTGAACTGTTTGGATAAACCGTTGTGAGAAGTCCCGGATTCGAGCCAAGGCTTTAAGGTGGATAAGAGTCTTATTGTAGTGTTTTACCACAAGCTGGAAGAATGGCACTTCAACAGAAAGCCTTCGGTGTTTTATTTGCAATTGTAGAAAACGTATCCATGATAGTCCTCGGTCGCGTTTACTGTTAGCACTGAGTTAATTAGCCTGTTGTTCTTTTCAGATCTGTGGTTTCGTTTGGATCCAAAAACAGAGCTATTGGCGTCTCGGCTAAAAACCAGGTATGTCGTTTCCTGGCACTTGTGCATAACGGTAAAATCGGCCAGTGCAAAGTGTTCAAGTACCAGTGGGTGTAAAGCGAGTTGGCTCACTGTAGTTAGAACCAAACAACTTCATTTTTCTTGTCAAGCCTTTTATTTTAGAAATGCTGCACTATGCTGCTATGCTTCCTTCAGAGAAATGCAGGATGTTTTTGCTAGAATGTTACTGCTCTCTCTTTTATTAATGGTAATATTTTCTAGTTGAACATGTTCCTTTTCTGACAACTTAAGGTCATCGGGTCTCTTTTCCTAATGGAAAGCAGGAATGTATGTAGGATTTTCCTTGCACTTGAAGGAAAACATTTTAAATGCTGTGTATACCTTCTTAAAATTAGATGCAAAGGGAGAGTCTTGGCTCAGATTCTTAAAGCTATTTAGGTACCTTACTACCTTTGTTTTCTCACTGAAAGGTAAATGCCTGTGTTTTTGAAGGTGTAAGTCCTTAGGTTGTTTTTTGGTTGAGGTGCTCTGAAAGATTGACTGTTTTCTTCATTAAAGTAGTATTTTCAATTTAAAAGGAGAGCTTAATTCTGACAAATCTTAGAATAACTAAATGTCATGGTTAAATAAATCCTCAGGTATTGCATTGTAGGCTGTTATGTAACTGCTGCTGGTGGAGACCAAGCGTGCAGCCTCCGTCGGCCTCTCTCGGGGAGTAAAAGGGCTGCAGCGGGCTTCCACAGAGAGAGCACTAAAGGAGAGTTTTTTCCCCCACTGTAATAGCTCTGCTCTTAATTTTCAACAGCCAAGGAAATATGAATAGGTTACATGTGCACAAGCACACATACACTTTCAGTTACAAGTTAACATTTGGAGCAATAAAGTAAATACATGTTTGTTTTTTCCTTAAATTTCATTTTAGCATTGCTTTTGTTTATTTGAATGCTTCCACAGTTTCAAGTCAGAAACTAGTATGAGTCATTAGTGTGCAGAAATGAATTGTTATTCAAAACAGCAAGTGATCCGAATCCTTTGTACTCTTGAGTGTGTTTCAATATTGTTAGATTATTCCAGTAAATGCTGTTGAAAATGTGAAGTAGATTCTGTCTTTCAAATTGCATTTAAAAGCATGTATTTGCAGTGATGAACACCTGTGAGTTCAGTTGCCTTCAGATGCCTGTAAGATGTTTCTATATTGAGTCTTTCATGCTTGGTTGTCCTAGCAGTTGAAACCAAATGTTTTTGCCAGAAGAAAAGAATGTGATACTTAAAACGATAAAAGATTTCAGAGCATTTCTTTCTTTTGCTATAAGCGGTCCAGTTTGGCTGACCACCTGAGATGTAAATCATGTGTCTTTTGCAAATGTAGAAGTTTCCTGACAGGGACAACTGAGAGTTATATTTTCAGTCTCCTAGGGTGTAGTAGCTACTTAAATCAAGGAGTAAAATGATCCCTTTCATTTGAATGAGTTTCTTAGTTTAAAAAAACCAACCAAACAAAACCAAACAAAAATCCCCACCAAAAAAACACAAAACAAGAGGGGAAAAAAAACAAAACCGTCTTTGACTGGTGACTTCAACAATGTGATTTTGTGTGAGAGAGCTCATAATACTCGAAGGTTCTCTTTTTCATGTTTGAGGAGCTGCTATTGGAGTGAATTTTTAGAGAATTTCTGTTTCCTTTAAGTAAGTCTGGTAGCATTGGAGATCAGAGCAGTATAGTTAACAGACTATAATTCTCAGCTTTCTTAATTGTGACTAAGCAGGAAGATATTAAAACATGCTACAGACCTAATGGTGTACAATTACTCTAAAAATATCTTAAGATTGTTCTCTTAGAAAAGGCTCTGAGCTTAATTCTAAATTAGGCTATAAAAGCTACCAGAATGTTTGTGCTTCTCTGCCCACTGCACGGTAATTATTTTTGCTTCTACGTTCTTCAGCAATACAGCTGTCGATTACGTAGTATTCAAGTATTCTGAAGTTACGGCTATACAAATAAATGAAACCATGCTCAGAAACAATCTTGGATGCAGGAACCTAAATACGCTATTGCATTAAAGCACTGGAATAGTTCCTGGCATGTTTTTTGGCCTGTACTAACTCATGCTCTTACTAATAATTGCTGAGCGCTCTTCGGCAATTGGAATAAACCAGGGATGATTCCCAATAGAGAATTTGGGTCTGACATCTTTCTGTCCACACACAGCTTTCTGAAAGTTACTGTTTAATAGTATGGGTATGGCCTGCTTCTCTGTCAGGGAGCTTTTCTGATGGAGAATTGTCATAGTTGCATAGTTTTCTAAATAAGATGTAGCTCAAATTCTTCAATTCCATGACGGAAAATTTTGCATGCAATAAGAAACTGGTGCTTTCCTTTGAGGGTAGTGAATGCTAGAAATCTTCCTCGTTATGCTTGTCATTTGAGTTATTATCATGCAATCTGGTGCCTGCCTAAATCTATTCTGGAGAGAACAACACACTTTTAGTTTCTCTCCAGTAGAATAGGATTCATTCTACTCTGACGTACTTGCAGTATCTCTTTTAGGCCGGTCTAGTCTAATTTCTGTTCTGCATTGCATTCCTGGTAAAGAATGGTTCTCTAGGTCAGTTGGTTCTGTGGGGAGCTTGCACTGTAGTTTAGCATGTACTTTAATTACCAAGAAAGGGTCTCATGTTTCTTACTGTTGTCTATGCACTGTATCCTTCTTTGGTCTGGTGCAAGAATCTGAGTGACTGCTAGGTGAACTTGAACAGGGAAATGATGTGGTTTGGAAGTAGCTCACGGGGGAAAAAAGTAAGTATTTAAATGTATGGGGAGACTTGCCAGCTTGAAACTTAGTCACTGTGAAAACAGTTGTTTGCAGTTAATGTAAAGGGTTTTAAACTGAACAGCTAGAGGTGAGGTGGCTGGGATTGGAGTGCCAGTTTACAGGCTTTGCAAGTTCTTGTGAGGCTGGCTCTTATCTTTAATTGTTTGAATTCTGTCTAAATTAAGTGACTAAAGTAGTAGGCACTATAGATGTGTTATTGGTCACTTGATTGCTTTGAGGTTTTAGAGATACTTGTATAATCCTTATAATACTTAATATATAATGGTATGTAAGTATCTATGTCTCTGACTCATAATCTTCTGTAGTAATGTGACAGATGTGACGAGTGAGCAGTTGTCTTTGAACTTGACTGATGCTTGAGGGCATACAGAGCAGCACTGAACATTGCAGGTTGATTAAGAGTGGATTTCTAAATATCTGTATTTCTTTACAGCAAATTACTCATGCCCACAACACAGTATCTAACTTCAAGAGATTCCATGGCCGTGCATTTAATGATCCTTTTGTTCAGAAGGAAAAAGAAAAGTTGAGCTATGATTTGGTTCCTATGAAGAATGGTGGAGTTGGAGTAAAGGTAAATTTGCAGTGTATCTTTTCAGGTTTTATAGCTAAATTTAAGAGTTTACATTTCAGCACCTAATCATGAAAATACGGGTTTCATTTAATTACTCGAAAGGTTTTCTTTAACCTTTCTCTTAAAGAAGAGCTCTTGTATGAATAGACAGCTTCATCTTTAAATAGTAGATGTTAACTATCAAATTAAGGTTCGTTTGTGAGTAATTGCTGAAATGTGAGCTTTCCTCTTGGTAAATTGCACATCCAGCTCAAACATCCTGGCAGAAAAACTGCGAAGATAATTATGAGGTCGTATGGTTTTCTTTCAAAGTATTAACCTTTCTGTTGCTCTTGTGTGGAATGCATTGCAACAGTCTAATTACATGGTTACAAATTCCTTATAAAGTAGTAGGAACTCTTCTTTAGAATAATTGCTATATATGAGTGACAAGTTTGTCTTTAGTGGACTGCCTGGTGTAAGTTACTTGCAACAGATGTTCAAAACCAGCTTGTACCGCATTGCAAGTTTGACTCTTGCTTAGATTTCAAGGAGTTTGCTGATACAATGTCAGCTTTTCCTAGAATAGGTATCAATTATTGATAAAACAATAATGTCATATTCATTTACAGAAGTATATAAAAATATTGATAATGAAGCCTTGCTGACATAACAGATGATGATGCTTCACTAATGAAGACCCTGGCTTAGGGCTGTGCGTTTAAGACTGGGATGTTTAGAGAACAATTTTTCTATTAAAACTGAGATGCTTAATTTTTGCCCAGTTTGGACTGATGTGAATAAAAGGCAAGTGCTGTTTTCAAGAATCAATTGTAACGTGTTCCTTCACTTCATCATTGCCATTTATTCTATTACACAGAAAAATGGTGATTCAAGAATAATTTCTTGGTAAGGGAGCAACAAATAAACTTTTTGCTGAGCTTCATCTTAAGCTTTTAGTTGTTTTATGTGCATAGGTGAACTGTTGTTGTGCAGTTCGTCCTTTCAGAGACTCTTCACATGTTTGAGCAGAAGGATAAAAATGTCAGGGGAAAATAGCACGTAATTCTGAACTTCTTTGCAGTTGGCAGTGGTTTGAAAATTGATGGCTATTTTTACTTTTTTGGCATAATACTGTATGACCATGTCTAGCTTTAGTCACATTTTAGACTTGTGTCACTTTAAATCACTTCCTAGTCATTTCCTTCATCTATAGAGTTCATATGGTTCTTGATGTTTTAAGTCTGTGAAAATAGAATTATTGCTTCTGTAGACAGTCAACTGGGAAATTACACTGTAAAGTGAAGTTCTATAATGAAATAATTAAGCATGTCATGATTAATAGAGTATTAGTCAGCAGTGTATCAAAAACCATTAAATGTAAGTCATTTTTCCTCCAGTTGAAATAATGGAATTTTTACCTATTTCTTCTATCCAGGTCATGTACATGGATGAGGAGCATATCTTCAGTGTGGAACAGATTTCAGCTATGTTATTGACTAAATTAAAGGAGACTGCAGAGAGTAACCTGAAAAAGCCAGTAACAGACTGTGTTATTTCTGTAAGTAATTGTAGTGCACAGGAACATTATGTCTTTTAACTTCAGCTATTGAGGGCATTTTGCTTCTATTCGTGTAGAGTGAAAAAGAACACTGCATAAGCACTTACAAAGGAATTAATCCTAACTAGCTTTAGAGCTTTTGGCTTAAAGAAATCCCAGGGCCGCTTCCGTATTCCAGGCCCTGACCCACTTCATGAACTCATTCTCTTGAAGATATCTGAACTTTCGGACCCAGAACATTTCTGAGATCCAGGTATATACCCTTCTGCTGCATCTTGTTTCCATGACTAAGCACACTAATTACTCATTAAAGACACCTTTGTTTATCAAAGTTTGCCCTCTGGTAGCTGAAGACTTTATTTGCTGTCCTGTTCATGTTCATCTCAGTAAGTTAATTTTTTTTTAATTTATGCACAGAAAATGACCTCAGATAAAGAACAGTCATTCCATTGCAAAGCCTGAGTATAAAATAACATCTGCCTCTGTTCTCAGTGACTCCTTGAACAAGTCTGTCTCATGTTGCATCTAGGAATATTTAGTTCTGTTATTATTAGAAGAGTTTGTTCTCCAGTTGATACCTGGAAAGTTAGTGTCTTCTAATGATGTAGTTTCTGTCCCTCATGACATCAGAGGTCACTGTCCAACGCCAGTACTAGAGATCTGTAGCAAATTTTCAACAACATATTCCTTCAGAATCTCTTACCACTTCTTGCCCAAAGTAATTTTGGCCAAACCAGATTCTCTTCATTTGTTATCCCTTATTTCTTTGCATCTCTCATCTGTAATATTGCTGTACTTCTTTTTTTCATCTTTACTTTCTTGGATAGGAATACATCTACTAATTCTCTTTAAGGTTATTCCATGTCTCTTTCTCCATAATAACCAGTTTTATATTTTGCACCAGTAATTAAGGTTCCTAGCATTTGTATACAAATAACTAATTTGTTTCTTGCTAGTGTGTGCTCATGTAAACTAGCTGATGCTCCTTTAATTCCATCCCAGCTTGACTGAATAGAATATTTGAAGTCTCTGTTGAGTACAGTAGTTGCATGTTAAAAGACTTGCAGTGAGCAAGTGTATTCCTCAGAGGAGGAATAGATACAATTTTTAAATGAATACTTTCAAATAAACAGTGTGATGTCTCATTTTCAGGAAGTAACTTCCCATTCTCACCTACTTTCTTCAGGTTCCATCATTTTTCACAGATGCTGAAAGGAGGTCCCTTCTGGATGCAGCTCAGATTGTTGGCTTAAATTGTCTTAGATTAATGAATGACATGACAGCAGGTAAGTGGGGTAAAATACCAGTCTCTGCAAATGAAAGGCATGATAGAGGGTGCATTTAGTTACTCTAAGAAACAGGGCTGACTTGAATAATCAGACATGAGACATAAATGTTCTAAAAACTTGTTGCTCTTCTCTTGATTTACCGTCTTTCATTTTAATGTCGTCTCTGTGAAGGGGTAGAAAAGATGACGCTTTAGTGATTGTTATCTCCATGAGTACTTATTTAGGAGTTGCTACATGTGCCTGGACTACATGTCCATTTAGTTTACTGTCCAGATTTCATGGAAGAAACCTTATGATGCACAGTTGCGGGATTTAGGCACTCTTAAAGGAAGTTCCTTGATTAAGCGTCGACGCTTAGTGATTTCCAAGGCTTTTGTCAGTATAATTGTGGTTTTAAAATACACACACACACACAGAAAAAAGGCAATTAATCTCCTTTGCTAATCTGTTCGGAACTCTAAAAACACATTGGCAGAACCAAGAGTTTATTTGGTCTTTCTTAAAACAAGGATTCTTACTCTGTCTTCTTACATTTTTCTGTTTGCATTTGGTGGGAGAGCATTTGTTCCATGTTTTTAAATGGCATAATAACTAGTACTTGTTTCCTGGGGGAAGGGTTGGGAAGTAGAGGTCTGTACCAGAAGACAATTCCTTTTCTGCTCCCACTGCCCACATTAGTTAGATAAGTAGGGAAGAGTTTACTTTGGGAGAATGTTCCATGTGAGCATTTTTGGTGCACACCAGCTGGATTCATGCTTTTGAGTTTCATATTTTATTTTAATTTTTTTAAGGAGTAAAGCAATCTTAAATATGCAGTGATGGAGTGGTATCTTAAAATGTTTTTCCAGAATCAGTTTTAGATGAGTATCTACATGGTAATGTATAGGATTTCTAGTAAACACAGTCGTTTAATCAGTATTACGATCTTTACATTGAACACTATGTATTTGCAGCTAATGAAGAGCAAATCTGACCGTACTGTCATTGCAGAAGCCATAGGTGTGTGTTTCTGTCATCTAGCTTTAGCTTAATTCTTTGTTTATATAGCAGAGTACTACAGAGAACATGTGGTAGTGTGGATTCTTGAGCTGGGTGTGGACCCCACAGTAGGTACATTTTCTCCCATGTGTCTGGATTCCTCTGAGTTACAAGGCTTGTACATCTCTACGGTGACTGTGGAGAGAGGAGGAGGAAGGACAAATATCCAACCCTCTATTTTTAACCTTCAAATTCCATTTCCAAAACGTTTATGAAGAAACTTTGTATCCATAAAGGAAAAAATGTTAGTGTTTTTCAACCTTAGCAGTCAAAAAAGAGTACCTTTCCAACCCCTTTCTGTATTGAAGCAGAAGTAATCCTTCACGCCCGATTCAGAGATGACCTCTCATGATGGGACCAACTAAAGGCCTTGCCAAAAAAGGCATTGTTACTTCCTTTTTGTTTGTTTGGCAGAACACGTCAGCCCAGTCTTTGGCCGTGCAAGAACCTTGAGATCTTTTCAGGACTTTTTAGCAAGGATCTCTAGAAGCTTTGCCATTGGTATGAACAGTCCCCAGAAAAGCAGATAGCTCTTTCATCCCCTTAGCACCACCAGCAGCCTTGCTTTACTGTGTAGCACACAGCATTTCTAATTTTCTTTCTTTACCTTGCAGGGCTAATGAGTACTATCCAAGTTTTTCTAATATTTTAAATGTAAGAATCTTTGATTATGTGTTTGGGGAAGGGGTCCTGAGGTATAGTAGGGCAGGTAGTTGTTTTTGTGGTGGTGGTGGTGTGGGTTTTCTTGGGTTTGTTTTGTTTTGTTTTTTTTTAAACGAAAGGCAACTTCTGCTGTGATTTATCAAGTTTTGTTCATAAACTTATTTTTAGCTTGGAAACAAGGGCAATGTGTTCAGTCTGCTCAGAAATACAAATGTTATGTGAATGAAGAGAGCAATACACAATTTCAATCAAATCTAGATCTCAAGGATATAACAGATACGTTTTGTGAAATAGAGTTTCTGTTTTTAATTAACCACCTCTTAATGACTGCTTGTGGGAGGGATTAATGAGTGCTGGTATTGGGTTTTTATAGACCCCCAAAAAATCCACACAGATGAGAATGTGCACCAACTACAGGGGAACTTTATTAGACACCAGAATCCATAAATCTCAAGTCTCTGATCAGTGGGAAACTTGGCTGTCCTTGTTCCAGATGGTCTGGAACTACTGCTTTTGATGTGAGAGAGGGAGGAGTTGGTGTCCATTTCTCCTCAAGTGAGAGGATGTCAGTGTGACTATAAAACACTGCTCTTCAGAGCACATATTCCTGGCCTTTCTTACCACCTTCTCTAATGCTCTAATTCTCTTTGCCTGATAATCTATCTAGTATCCTGGCTGTTATCTTCATCTTGAGATTTTTTTTTTTTGTCATACGCAAATGTACATTCTTGCACATTCTATCTCCTGCCAAAATCTCAGCCTTTCCTATGTAACCGTGTAGCCAAGACTCTCTAGGGTTTTATTTATCTTCATTTACTGCATCAGCCTCCTGCCTAGCTTTGACACCGCTATCCATCTGGAATGAATGCTGCTGCAAAACTGTGTTCTGTCCTTTGACTTCATTATCCTGTGTTTACATGCCCCACTGGCTTCTGTTTTACACTTTTGATGCACTTCACAAACTGTCCCTGCCTGATATTCTGTATAGACTGAGGTTCTTCCCTCTTGCAGCCTCTGCTGATGGTTTATACCATTCTCAGACAAAACCTTCATGCCTGGGAGATACTCCTTGTAAATACAAAACTGGGTTTGGGTTTTGTTGTAAAGATGCTCTGTGTTTTTTGATTACTATGCAAAGCAAAAAAGGGAGTTGTTAATAAATGGATCAAAGTAGAAAACCCCCAAACAAGGTTGTTGCTTCTTAGTTTTGCATGCTTAAACACTTAGTGTATACAGAACTGAGGAAGGATGTTTTGCTTCTGAGATCGTACAACATATATTAATGGAATAAAGCTTCCATGTAGGTAAGGCCTTGCATAGGTGTATGTCTGGATTTGTCTTGCTGCTCTTGATCCTGTAGCTTAATATTCACGGGGATGTGATGGCATGCAATAGGAGGCTCACTAGAGATTGCATTGATAATATCTGACACTTGTTTTGCAGTGGCTCTGAATTACGGAATTTATAAACAAGACCTTCCAGCTCCTGAAGAGAAGCCACGGATAGTTGTGTTTGTTGATATGGGACATTCTGCATTTCAAGTATCAGCCTGTGCATTTAACAAGAGTAAACTAAAGGTAGTAAGAGTAAATGAAAATAAAAGGGTTGGAGACGTTAGAATCAAATAGCCTGTAAACCTGTCTCATTTTTAAAATTCTGAAATAATTTAATGTATGGGAAGTGGCAACGAGTCAAAAGGTCAAGACTTTTATCAGTGTCCTTCATTTCATTAGGATGATTTCAAATAGAGGCTGTGAATTCCTTGCAATATACCAATGTGAGATATACAATACAGCTGCTATCATTTAGTGTGTTTTATCTAAATGGATGTGTGTATGGATTAAAATTGTGAATGCTTAGGATTGTCACCTAGTTACTTAGTCTTACTTCCACTGTCAAAGTGAAGAGCAATTTTTGGCTGATATGATTGATTGAGGTATTTAAGCCTGTGCATTGGAAGATAGGCTGACTTGCCAGCAACCATTTTGAAGCAAAGGCTTGCTGATATTGGAAGACTGCTATTCCATTTGACTTGTGTAAGACTAATTGTGTTCTTTCAAACCAGGTACTTGGCGTAGCATTTGACCCTTTCCTAGGTGGAAGAAACTTTGATGGAAAGCTAGTGGATTACTTCTCTGCAGAAATAAAAGCAAAGTACAAACTGGATCCAAAAGCAAAAGTTCGAGCTCTTCTTCGTTTGTATCAGGAATGTGAGAAGCTGAAGAAGCTAATGAGCTCAAATAGCACAGATATTCCCCTAAATATTGAGTGTTTCATGAATGATACTGATGTATCTGGGAAAATGAACAGGTGAGTTCTACACAAGACAGGCAGTTGCTTTGGTGGCCATATTTAAGTGCTTCTTTCCATGTTTGAAAGAAACTTACTGTGCTAAAATTAAGCGCAAGTGCAGAATAGCTGTGGCATTTTTGTAATGCTAGAATAACTAAGACTGTGAAATGTAACATTCAGCTACCTGAGGAATGTTTCAGTGTAATAACGTATGCATAAGAAGCTGGGATTCTTTTTGTAGAATGACACATTCTTAAAACCATGGATTGATGCATGCAAACCAGACCCCGGAGGGGTTGGCTGCTTATTTAGGCCTCCTGAGTATTTTAGGTAACCTGAATCCCATACTGCTCTTAAGATAGCAACAACTGAAGCTTTGTTCCTTTATTTCTGTTCTTGTTGTACTGTGGATATTGGCAGAGAAATGGAGGACAGAAATGATGCTTATGGAGGATGACTTGATTATGGCCTGAGTGTAAATAGAGTCTCTGCATGTCTGTCTCTTGCACACACTCACAGGCACAACTTAATTTGTAGTCGCTGTTAGTCCTGTAACTACTGCCAAGAGAGTGGTGGGTTGTTTTTTTCTTCCCTCCAGTATTTAGGCAACAGTTTTTCATTGTAAAGGAAGTATCAGGGTTTTCTGTATTCTTATCTGTAACCTCTGCTGAGAGCAAATATATAGCACCTGCCCAAACAATACCTTTATCTTATTTAACTACATTGATAGCAGCATAGGAAAATCTGTAAGCAGCTGTTCATGTACTGCCTTGTCTATGGTTGTCACTTCAGCCTACCCACAGGGTTTTAGCTTTAAGTCTCTTTGCAGTGTAGTTGACAGACCTGGTCAGCATTGGTTTGGAAACAAGAATACCAGGAAATCTTAGTGGTGGGACAGGCATTCTTTGGTTAATTCCATTTTTTTCCTTAGGTCACAATTTGAAGAATTGTGTGCTGACTTGCTGCAAAGGATAGAGATGCCTCTGCTTTCATTAATGGAACAAACACAACTGAAAGTGGAAGATGTAGCTGCTGTAGAGATTGTGGGGGGAGCAACCCGTATTCCTGCTGTCAAAGAGAGGATTGCTAAATTCTTTGGCAAAGATGTCAGTACAACACTGAATGCAGATGAAGCCATAGCTAGGGGCTGTGCTCTGCAGGTATAGTACTGGCAACACTTGATAAACTTAAAACATTTATTGAGAGCACTTTTTTTAAGAATTAGCCAAGCAGTTATGAGAAATGGCAGAAGTGGTCCATTTTAAAGCACACAAGGGAACATACATGTTCACTGGGTCTTTTTATGGGCCTATGCTGTTTAAAAAGTCCAGAGTACTCCTCTGTGGTGCAGTACTTCACTGAAAGTGCTGATGCTGGGTGTATTCTGTAAGCAGTCCACTCTTTTCTTCAAAAGAACAGGATAAAGGGATCTTTAATGCAAAAAAACTTAAGTTGCTGTCAAGCTGAGGGAAGAGATATTTTTAATCAACAAAGTGCATGAGAAGTATCTGTGGAGAGCCCAAAACACTGCAAGTTTGCATTTTCTGGTATCCAGCTTTCCATCAATGTGAAATAGATTTTTATTCTACCTCCCCCCCCCTTTTTACAGTTTCCAACTAGTGAACTATATTTTACAAGGAAACCACTCATTCTGCTTTCTTCCTTTTCTCCTTTACTTAATCTCTTACTTCACCCTCTCTTTGACTTGTTTCTTTACCCCATCTCACTAATTGCTTTCCATCACTAGCAATCAGTTGTCTCCAGGGAAAGAAGCAGGACCTGTAAGATAAGCACCACTTCTTTTAGGACTAAGTAATGCAGCACTTCCATTCTTTACAGTCCTGGTATTCGTTTAGACTGTTACCTTTTTCACAAGCTATGGCAAGAATAAGGCCAAAAGTCCTGCTAACCCAAAGGGTGAAAACACTTCTGCATGAGACTTCTGTTTTATTATACTCCATTGAAATCAAGCAATTTGCCTACCTCTGTTTTAGTAAAGTCAACACAGCTCTCTTGTTTAAAGATGTTTAGCTGTCTTGGGTGGGTGGAGCAGAGCAGTTAACCAACTTTAATGCATGTCTGTTTCTTGTTTAGTGTGCAATTCTTTCTCCAGCTTTTAAAGTGAGAGAATTCTCTGTGACAGATGCTACACCATTCCCAATATCTCTGTTGTGGAACACAGAAGCAGAAGACACTGAAGGGTAGGTAGCTCAAACTACAGTTCTGTGAAGCTTTTGGCCTTCATAATTCAAGGATAATGTTCTTGGTTGCATTTAAATTAGGATCTTGGCATTCTGATGCAGAAAACTCGTAGGCCATGTACCAGAGATGGTTGACAGTGGACAAGGTGAAAAGGCATGCATTGAAATTTTAACCACAACTCCTCATATGTTAAAAAATAAAGATTTAAAAAAAAAAAACATGATTGAATGAGCTACCAACCAATATCTTGTATTGCGTTGCCCTTATCTGGTTGACAGGTTTTGGAATACAAAATAAACTAGAACTGCTGGATCCTGATCCCACTTTCCTTTCTGGCTTTTTTAACTCAAGATGTTCCTAACACCAATCTGGATTCTTGTTTTAGTAGGAACATTATGCACTATGTAAATATTATGAGCTTACGTGGATGCTATTTGGCTGAAAACAGAAGCAAGGATTTAACTCTTAAAGTTTTGTAAGAGAAAGTTCTTGCAATTGCAGTGTCTTAAGACTCTGACCTCTCTGCTATTAACTATGCCATGCCTGTGGGGAATGCAGTTGCTGTCTAGGACGTAAAGAGGTCTGAGTTTAACTTTTGGGAAGTTTAGACTTCTACAGGGACCTCTTCATGCCTTTCTCATATTCTTTGTAATTCAGCCTTCTCTTTTTTGTCTGTCTTCTGTGGAGGTGCAGAACCTAATTTTTCTGTCACATGCTTCTGAGAGCAACCTGTGGGTTCACATTCTAGGTGAAGCTCTTATTTTCTCACATTTAGGTTATTAGATGAGATCCTTCCATAGTTAGGAGACAAAACTTAGATGGAAGTTAGAATCAGACTGGCATAATAGCGGACAGACCCTAGAGGAAGAACATAAAATAAAGCTGGTTGTCTTTCTGTCATATCAAGGAATGAATAATAATCTGGTGTCAGGGTTCTCAACTGAGCCACAGAAAGTAAATGAGTAAGGAGTTAACAGGGCTATAATTAGCCTTTTGAGACTAACTGAGGAAGGGTGCAAATTATGATTTAAATTATGCTATTCCAGGCTCAGAATAATGTCTTTGCAGGAAACAAATTTTGGAGGTCTGCTGATAGTCTGTCACTGAATTGCTACCTACATCTAAACTTATTTGCTTCTGAGACTCAAAATTGGTGGAATAGGACAATTTTCCCATTACAGTACACAACAGTGTTTTTTTTTTTCCCCTTACAGTACAGTAGTGAAGTACCTTTCTTGGAATTGTTCAGAAGGGTAAATGTGTCAAAACATGGTGATGTTTCTCTGAAGAGTTCTGACCCTAGATCAAAGCCTTTCAGCTCAAGTACTCTGCTAAAAGTGATATTTTTCTCTTAATTATAGGGTTCATGAGGTGTTCAGCAGAAATCATGCAGCACCTTTCTCCAAGGTTCTTACGTTCTATAGGAAAGGTCCATTTGAGTTAGAAGCTTTTTATTCTGATCCTAATGGAGTCCCATATCCCGAGTCAAAAATTGGTAAGTAATTGTCTTGGAAATGGTGTTGTCTCGCACTATTTGGTCTTAAATTAGTTCTGTAACTCTGTTGTGTTACAGTATGGTTATATGACATATATGTAGGTTTTTGTGTCTGGAGGACTCAATTTTCAATTATCCCATTCCATAGGTAACTGAATCTGGATTTTTTAATTTTTCTAGCTTCTAAAGTTGCCTCAGTCCAATGAAGAAATGAAGGGAAACTATAGCTGAATGCCCAGGACTAGAATGGGGCTATCACTGCAGAAGATAACTTTTAAACTTTTTTAATCTTCTTTTCTGCTTTTCACTAAAGCAAGCTAGGAATACTTGAAAAATCTCCTGCATATAAAAAACTTAAACACATCTTGAGTAACTAGTTGTTTTTTTCCTATACTTTCTGGGTTTGACATAATGCTGAATAAGTTTTAATCAAAGCAGCCTGAAATAGTGGCAGCTACAAGACTACAGTATTGATTTAAATTGTCTAGGTAACATTTATAAGCAGCACTCTCATCATTTTTGACAAATTACAACGTTGACAGTGTTGACACTTAGAAAGAGTTTACAGGTGTGGTTAGAAAAAGATCGTGATGGTAGACAGGCCAATTAATTGCTCTTGAGTTCTAAGTTCAATTAAATGTTGTATGTTTGTATGTAAAATTAATATAAAGCTATTACTAGTTGTCAAGTAATTGCTTTGTTTTGTTAGAAAGCTCAACTTGTTTTTCAGAGTGGTAGAATAAATGACAAATCTTGGTTAAGTATTTGACAACACAGCTGTCCTGTTGGTTAAAAATGCACTTAAAATACAGCATCACCAGAATTGTAGTGTTAACAATAAGCTTTATAAATATTCTTACAATGGGTGGGAGAATATATAGGGCAAAAACATCTCCATCTGATTTACCAATATTTCATCTGACACCTAGTGCACTACGAAGTTACCAAAAACTATTATCCTAACAGAAAACATGAGTTATTTTCTCTACTTCAAAGCAAATTATGTGGTGGTTTCACTGAGAGTCACAAAGTTCAAATACCATATGCCTTAGAAACCAGCACAATATTCTGTACTTACAGAAACAGCTTCATGTTAACTCTTACCATAAAGACTGATAGTGGGATTTGTGAGTGTTCAATTTATATGGCTTTAACAAACGAGAAGATATTTAACTTCTGTTTTGCAAACTGGTGAGAACAGAACTGAAAATCAGACTGGTTTCAGCTCACTCGCTGATTAACTCTTCACTCAGAACAGAATTAGTAGTAGTTGTAGTGGGTGAGTCAGTAGTTCTGATGCGACTACCAAAAGGGAGGACAGGTCATAACCCCAGTATTACAGGATTTACAAGGGAGGGGGGAATTACAGTCTTTAGCCTGTAAAGTGAGCAGGTAAAAGCTTGTATGCATGTGGTTTGGATGTATTGATGACGGAATGGTGTGTGTGAGCATGTATATATCCAGCCTGTGATGAAATCAGTGAACTTGTACTTTGCAGCTATACAATTATCGTAATTTCCAGGTCACTGTTTTGGTGATACACATATAACCATGTACTAGGCAGGAAAAAGATGTCTGCTCTTAATGTCAAGGAGATCTGATTCTTCATAAACTGTTAAACTAGTTGTTTGTCTGTTACTTGAAACAAGCATTGTGAAACTAAGAATTACAGGAGTTACAAAACAATTACATTCTGCCCTAGAGTAAAAGGTAATGGTGGACTTACATGGATGTTAGAAGCTGAAAAGAACACTTCTAGAAATACTGTTTCTATGTTGGGCAGCAACTTGTATTAAAAAGACGTACCACTTAACATTGGCATTAGACTAAATCTTTGTGTAGTTTTCTTTCATCCCACTATAGCATCACAGATAGCATGTAAGGGGGAGTGAGCTTTTGCTTTTTTAATTTTCTCTATAATACTAGTGGCAGGAGAACCTACCCTAGATGATGAAAATAAACATTCTCCCTTTTGATTTGTAAGGTAAAGTTGGCTGAAAAGCAGCATGCTTTTTGGTTTTTGTAGTATTCTTTTCATTTTGGGGACCACAAGATCAGCACAGAGGCTTCATCAAATATTTAGAAAGTGTGTCCTCTATGAAAGACAGAGGTGTTTTCCTGGCTCTGTAATATTACCTATTTAGTTCCACTGTGTGAGTATTGATTCTTTTGTTTTTAGGTAGGTATGTTATCCAGAATGTGGCAGCCCAGAAAGATGGAGAGAAGTCTAAAGTCAAAGTGAAAGTCCGTGTCAATACTCATGGCATTTTCAGTGTGTCCACTGCGTCCATGGTAGAACCAGTTAAAAATGAAGAGAGTGAAGATGTCGGTGTTGAGACTGAAGTGGAATCTCAGGACCAGAGGCCTATTGAAAACTCAAGTGATGTAAGTTGGCCTTTCTTGTGCGTGAATGTCCTTACTGATGAAAGCGTGTTCTGCTGTTACATACTCTGAAAGAAAAATACCTTCTTCTAAGGAAGCAAAATGAGGTTAATTGAGATGTGCATAGCTGTCAGGAAATACAATGTCTTTATAAGAACAGGAGAAAATTAGTGCTATCTTGAAAGTGTGTGGACTTGAAAATCAGTTATTGGACAAAGTGCCAAAGAGCAGCAGGTGGGTTGCTTGAGGGTGGGGTTGCTTGCAGCTGCCATTGTTATCAGAGTGTTCCAAATAGGAAAACTTGGTTTGGATTACTAGTCATCTATGCTTTCTGTGTTAAAAGGATTTGTGTGTAATCCTTTGTAGTAATAAAGTTTGGAAACTTTTTGTGGAAGGGAAAGCTGGGCTGTTTTCTACAGCGTTGAAGGGGAGGGGAATGCTGGGGAATAATGCAGCATTGTTATGGTGTACTTCATGTTTTAATAGTTTTCTGAGGGGGGAAAAAAAACCTTAAAAGCTGTAACTCAATAAATTAAAAGCAACTTTTTGGAAGAGAAAGTGGTAGCATGTGCACACACGCAGACGAGCATTATGCTGCAAGCCTGGCACTGGTAGCATTTTCACCAAGTCCTTCTGAACTGGCACCTAGTCTGTATCTCCGTTAGTTAAAGCGTGTGTGTTTCTGCATGTGCGCAGAATGCTTTGTAGGGCACTTTGTACAGTACGTGCGTCAGAAGTGAAGTGCCCTATAACTTTTATTAAATACAAGTGCACATGCCTTCTACATCCTTTGTGCCTGGGCTTTCATTTCAGAAAAATATCCAGCAAGAGAACAGTGAGGCTGGAACACAGTCCCAGGTACAAACTGATGGTCAGCAAACGTCACAGTCTCCCCCTTCATCAGAACCTCCCTCTGAAGAAAACAAAATCCCAGATGTCAAAGTGAGTGATCCTTTAACTCTATTGAAAATGTTGTGCTATATATGGGGACTTCTAAAATGGTATCATATTCCAGGAAAAAGTAAGGAACTTGGTGCTCGGAACCTTTTTCATTTTTACACCTTTTCTATTGTGAAAAATAATGTATATATCTTGTGATGATTTTCATACAGTTTGCAAAAGAATTCCTGCAAGAAGTCTCACTCTGCCACTTCCCTGTCTCTATGCAGTGTTGTACAGCTAATTCGTTTAACAGCTGTTAGAGACCAAGCTTATTAGGCCTGCTGACACAAGTTGGGATCAGGAATTCCTAAACCTAAGAGGAAATAATCTATGGGAAAAACAGGCCTGCATGATATTGCTAGTAGTTTGCTCTTTCGTCTGTGATGAAAGATGAAAAAGGTTTTGGGTTAAAATCTGGTCACTGTCAGCATCACCAGTGAAGTGCTAAGCTACAGATGGGCACTTCTGGAACACCTGCAAATACACCGTATATCTGAGAAACGTTCTTCCTGTAGCTCAGTACTTACTGTCCATGAAATAGACTGTAAGCAGACTAGGATAGGAGGTGGAATCCCTGAAGGGGAAGTGCCTCACAAGTATATTTTGGAGATTCTGAACGAACAGAGAAAATCTCTGCATGTTCTTCCTGTGAATGTTTCTTTTTCATCATAGTGCTACTTCATCAGAAGGAAGTCAGGAAAATTATCTTATTCTTCTTTTCTCCAACTCAGACAAATGAGAAGAAAGGTGATCAGCCCCCAGAAGCTAAAAAACCCAAGATAAAAGTGAAGAACGTGGAACTACCTATTGAAGCTAACTTGGTTTGGCAGTTAGGAAAAGATCTCCTCAATATGTATATTGAAACAGAGGTGAGTTAGAGTGTGGTTTAGACTGCTTTCTTGATTGCAGTTATTAACCATTCACCTGCTTTTTAAGGCAACCTCTGATCTTTTACTGTAACCCTGGAGTGTGGACTCAGATAATTTACAGTGAGCTAATACACAGTCCAACTTTAACACATAACTGACAAATGTTAATCAGAAAGATTGAAATGTTGTTTATAGTGATAGTATCAGAGCAGTGATCCATGGAATGATATCACAGATTGGTTCAAGCTTTTGTAATCTAGAGAACTGCATCCCATTTCTTCAGGTGAGTCCACTGCGTAGCAATGAGAATTCCAGCAGTTATGTGAGCAAAGGCCTCTGGGAGATTACTGTGTTTTACAGGAGCTGTGTTTTGTAGAATGCTGTTTGAACATGGGCATTTTTAAATTAAAATATTTTCTGTGATTATACAGGGTAAGATGATTATGCAAGACAAACTGGAAAAAGAAAGAAATGATGCAAAGAATGCAGTGGAGGAATATGTGTATGAGTTCAGGGACAAGTTGTCTGGACCATATGAAAAGTTTGTTTGTGAAAAGGTAGGTTATGGTTTCAGGAGCTTCTCTGAAAGTACTGATACCTATTTTGTATTCCTTGGTGAAGCTTTCTCATAGCTGTCCTGGAAATAGGTGAAAACTGTAACTTATTTGAATGATGGCTAGGACTGATCCAGAATTAGGTTCAGGCTTAGCAAATAGTACATATCCCTGAAAATAAATTTTGTCACAAATGGAATAAAGTTTTGTTTCCAAATAAAGCTGGTGACTAGAAGGGGAAGCTGTGTTGCTGGAGTTATAACCAAAAACATGAATTAAAGCTGCACCCCAAGCATTGGCCTAACGGGGGACAAAAGGCTATAAACGCTGCCTATGTTGTAGATGTGTGTGTTTCCCAGTTCAGAAGCTGGTGTGGTTTAATTGACTCAATTAAGCAAAAGTTGCAGTAGAAATGTAACTTATGTAGGAGGCCAAGAATTAATGTATATATTTACCAAATTAGTGTATATATTTACCAGTGTCCTGTTACTGCGAGACACACACAGTCAATTGGTGCATATTTTGTTGTTTGACGTGTTGACTTGTATTGATACATAGGATCTGCAGGGATTCTCTGCACTCCTAACGGAGACAGAAGGCTGGCTGTATGAAGAGGGTGAGGATGAAGCTAAGCAGGTGTATGTAGACAAATTAGAGGATTTAAAGGTAGGTCTGTTAGTATGCCCAAATTGCAAAATTTCCAAAATATCGCACAAAACAATGTTAATGAATCACATAACGCATAGGAATTGCTTTTTCTAGAAATTAGGTACTCCAATTGAAATGCGCTATCAAGAAGCAGAAGAACGACCAAAGCTGTTAGAAGAACTGGGACACAGGCTCCAGTATTATACTACAATAGTTGGGGAATTCAGGAATAAAGTAAGTGGCCTCAAAGTACCTTTCTTTTACCACATAGTGTTTCACTGAGGCTCACCAGCTGGCAGAGGCTTCAAATTCACTTTCAGATGAGCTGCAATCTACTGTTATATAGGTCACAAATTTAACACCGCAAATGTTTCCCAGTACTCAAAAAATCTTGCATAGTGCGTCATATCTTCAGTTGCTTGATACTTCTGGATGTTTTCAGGCCAAAAAGGACATTCTTATAAAGAGTGAGGGTTAAACTGTGGTCTGATTCTTGACCTTTTAACAGCTAATCTGACATTTTTAGAAGTGTGGTCTTCCAGTTCTTTTGGGAACAAGAATTGTGCCATGGTGAGAAGCATTAGTGTAAAAGCTACTCAGGATAAACTAAAACATCTAGCTTTTTTATTATATATAGGTGTTTGGGGGGTTTTTTTGCCATTGATATTTGCAGATTACTTTCTTAATAAGTATTCCTGGCTTTTGAAAATTTCCTTCTTGGGTTTCAGCTTAATGAGTTTTAATAGGGCAACTCACAACACTCAAGCTAATTCCGTTTGAGATTGAGACTTGTGTCAGAAACAATTATGTCATCACAGCTATAGATACAAAATCGCCGTTATTAAGTCCTTCAGTAGTACTATACAGTCTTGAAATAACTAGCATCATTGAAAATAGTACATTTAGGACTTGAGTCCATATTTAGAATTCTTAACTAAAATCATAGGTTGTGTTGTGGGTAGGTCCTTCTCCTGATACCAGTTAACTGTGTAACTATGGCATTGTAGGGAATGCTCCTAAAGTTGAACAATTGATCCTTTCCCTTTCTGTGTACAGCAGAATCGCGCTGTCTAAACTACCTTGGGTCCATGTAAATAAGACTCTCCAGGAGGGAGGGAATGGTTTTTTTATTAACCCTGTTAAGAATGTTATATTTTATTGTGTGACCTGTTTGTGAAGCCTCTATTCCCTCTGTGAACTAGGTTTCTTGTTTGATTATTGGACAAAGGCAGCTTTATTTTGACATCTATATTTCTTGTTGTCTCTTGCTGTAACAGATCTGGCTTGTTGACAACTTCTATTTATTTTGAAAATCAGTAAAGATTATACATTGTAAATAATTGGGATAGTCTTGTTGGCATAACTTGATGACAGTAAACTTAACATTAACTAATACAAAACGTTTGTATTTGGACAGGATGAGAAATACATCCATATCGATGAAATGGAAATGATGAAAGTAGAGAAGTGTGTTAGTGAAGTGGTAGAGTGGATGAATAATGCTGTGAGTGCACAGGCTAAGAAGAGCTTAGATCAGGATCCGGCTGTGCATTCAAGTGAAATTAAGACAAAGCTACAGGTAAGTACCATAAGAAACTAATTTTAGAGGCTGGTGCTAAAGCTAGACTGATATGTCCCCTTCCCTCTCCCCCAGTTTCATCTTGTTGCTCCAGTGTTCTTAAAGGGCAGTTAGAAAGTATGGACAGAAGGAGATGCAGTAGAAAGCAGAGGAGCTATACTATACTGTATACAATTCTGTGGAGCTTATGGACGTTTTATGTCTTTCAGTCATCTTAAAAACTCAGGTTGTTTTTCAGTGTTACTGGTAGTAAATAGTCTTGAAAAAAATCCACGTGAAATCCAGAATATTAAGTTGAAGAACTTTGCCCACAAAACTTCAGAAAGTACACCAGTTAATTTATTTCAGGGTACAATAAGTACTTGTCAGTTTGGACTCAGGAAACAAATTCAGAAGCATGCTTCAAACAGTCTTTTGGGCACAGAACTCTTCACACTAGTGAAGCTGGTGGGTCCTTAATATATATTCTGACCACATGTTTTCCCTTTCTTTTAGGAGTTAAACAATGTCTGTGAGCCTGTTGTGACACAACCAAAACCAAAAGTTGACTCTCCTAAGGAAGAAAACCCATTAAATGAACAGAGTGATTATAAAACTGAAGATGTGGGAGAAGATGACAAAAATTCTGAAATGCCTCAGCAAAATGGCGAATGTCATCCAAGTGATCAAAACACCATTAGCATGGACTTAGACTAAACCACTGCACTTGCAGCAAGTTATTTCATCCCATGACAGAAGATATTTTTGCTGTCGTATGTGATGGGGGGTGGGAATGCATTGTTTTGGGAACTATTTATATTTTTTTCTTAAGACTTGTCTGGGATATGTTGTGCTATGGGAGGAAGAATAGTAGTAGTGTTGGTCATGACTATCCTAAAAGGAAAATTGCCTTGGTAACTTTCAGATTCCTGTGGAATTGTGAGTTCATACTAAGCTTCTGTGCAGTATTTAACCATTTGCATCACTAAAGATGAAAAGAAGCCCTTGCTCTGAAATATACTGCTCCTTCAAAAGGTTATAATCGAAACCTTCGTAGGCATTTGTAGATGCCAAGGTAGTTTTCTTTCGTCTGGACATCTACTTGGGTATGTCAATAAAAAGCCAGTGTCTGTCCCGTTCATAAGGACTTTCCAGAAGAAATCCTTCTGTTCTAAGGTTTTTGATTATTGCAGTCCAAAGCACTTATCAGATAAGATGGTGAAATGTGTTAGTAGCATGCAGAAACGCTTACGTTTCATCTCTTGCTAAACAATACATTTTTCATGTGGGGTACATAAAATGAAGGAAATGCTAATTCTGTTAGTGTTATTGTGAAGCTTTTTAATGAGCTTTAAAATAAAGTTCATTTTACTGGTATCTCCTGACTTGTTGGGTTCAGCTGTTTTCAGTACTTCTGGTGTAAGTGTTGCCCTTCTCACAGTTTGTGACAGGCCATTGCTTTGTGTTCCTGTGCATGAGAGTCAAAAAGGCTTAAAACTCTCACACTTAGAACGGTTGTGCAGTGAGTTGAAAGTAACTCAGCTGCTTAATGAGTTATGCCTCTTTCTTTTCTTTGCCCCAAGGGCTGTACACACCTGAAAGAACCTGGAAGCTTTGCAGATGTTAAGGCATAGGACAAAATTTGTAACACGCAGAACCTTATAGCTTAGAGACAATAATCTGCACTTCAGAATAAAGTGTTAAAACCTGATTGAGTACTTAGGCCAGGTTCTGCTGCCTTTTGTTACAGACTAAACTGAAATGGTAAAATGAGATTTCAGCCTGTTCTGCTGAGCAAGTGGCTCTGGTTAGACCTTGGTAAAAGGTTTTAAAAATTAAGAATTCTCAAGTAAATATCTGTAGTCTATTGAAGAGGCTTATTTTTAGGTACTTGGAGCAGGGGAGGATGCTGAAAGAGATTGTTTGTATCTGCTGCTTTAGACATCAAATTACACTAGGGAATCAGGCACCTGAAGTACTGAGGGAGGGAGTTTTTCTTGGAAGCATATTCCAAAAGGTGTTATCTCTACTGATGCATTGGAGCATAGACCCCATATATAAGCATGTGACACCAGATGCTGGAAGATCAATGTCACTAAATGCAAAGGTGTTTGGTGTTTTGTTTTTTTTAAGAGTTAGCGTGGCTCCAGCAGTATTTTGTCTGCAACAACAAAAACAAAAGGAGAAAAGTTAAATTAGTCCTGCTGGAGCTTCTGAAGAAGGGAGTACAGGTGAGAGGACTGGTGTTTTCTAGGGCCAACTAATCCTACTCATGGCAAGTGGTTTTTTTTCTAGTTGGTGCTTTTAGCAGCACACTAAGTCTTCTCACAGCCAGGGGCAGGAGCAATACTACAGTGTGCAGCTTCCCACAGTAGCACCCAATTTTCTGCATTGACTATAAGCAACTGGATTATCAAAATGCAGATCCCTGTTACTGGCTGCTTTGAGCTGTCTGTTCTTTACCTCTGCTGGTCCATTAGGCAATTGTGTACAGTAGGCAACACTAAGAGTACTTTGTTCCCCATCCTTTTCCTAGAGCTAAAGAATAGTCAGACCAGACTTCAAAACCATGTTTTGGAGTGTGGAAGAGTACTTCTGTGTTGGTACTGGTAGAGTGGTCACATCAAGGGTTAAGTTTTTGTAACAGAGCTTGCTTAGATTATTGCTGTAATGGAAATTATGGTTCTAGCACCACAAAAGATATAAACTTACATTGCAAAATCAGGAGGATGCAATAGCAGGAAGCTTACCCTGATCAGAGGAGAACTTTGTAGGGACATTTAAAGTAGAATTCTGTCAGAACATCTAGTCCTGGATCTACAAAAAGCAGCTTTGCTGGCCCTGGAGTGATTGTCATGTGTTCAGTTACCTCTATAGAAGGTACTGCTCTAATTTTCCTTGAATGAATCTTCATAAAAAGTCTGCACCAACAACAGACAAATCTGGGTTGGTTTTGTGTTGTGGGATTTTTTTTCCAGATTTCTGGAACATTAACTAATTCATAGCAGCTAATGGTATGGTAAGTGATTGATCCCTTATGATTAGGTGGCTTATTTAAATTCTTACAGTGCTTGTGCTTTAACCTGAGGGGGGCAAAAATGAAAGCAGAAATCAGTGATTCAACTTTTCTTCGTCTCCCTTCCCCCCAGTTTAATGAATTTCTCGCTTTCTAGTTTACCTTTTACCATGTGAAAATCACGTGGGTGTTTCCACTTTGATGTCAGCATCAGTCACAGGGAGGTGAAGATGTTCAGGATGGCAGTTTCCTTCATGAGAACACTCAGCAGTGCAAGGCATAGATTGCTGGCCAGTTTAATCTCACTGGCACGGAGGTGTAGTGGCCTTACTGTTACTGACTAAATATTGCACAAAGGTTTGCTTTTTTTTTTTCCCCAAAAGAAGAGAACTTGACTACTCTAAAACAAGCTTTTCAAATTCTTTTGATGGAGTATGGAGTATTTTGGATAGTGTGTGTTAAGTCATTACATTTACTTACAATGCACTTCTCTAAGTTCCCAATTTTACCTAAGTCTCTACAATTGTTTTGCTATACTGGCATTACTAATAGGGATTACTAATTTGCATCAGTATTCAATGTATTTTTATTTTTGAGGTATGGTTTTCTCAAGCTGTGTTCTGAGATTCTTTGGACTCCAAGTCTTTCAAAGATCCTAGAAAAGTGTCTAATAAATACAAACATTTATTTCTTATCCAGAAATCTGTGTGAAGTATACAAGGATGTCAAAACCTCACTAAAAATGGTTAAGAATGTGAGTGGAAAATGCTCAAAAAGCACTTACTCAGACTGCCTCATTGGGTCATTATTAACCTGAGTTACTTATATAAATATTCTTTAACTGCCATTATCTTCCTGACATAACAGACTTGTGAATTAACTCTGTCTTTAAAATAAATTTCATAAGCTCACAACACACATCAAACTGCCTGAAATTCAATCTTTCTGTAATTCTGAATCTTACATGATTGAGCCTTATGTAAAATACTTGAGACTTACCAGAACTGTTGTATTTTACTTTGCCATTGTGGTTTTTTTGAAAGGTTTAGTGGAACTAAAAATTGTTAAATGGTGCACAGTCTGATAAATTATTTTTAAAATCAAATTTTTAAGTATTTTAAGCCACCAAGAGCTTAAAACAAAAAAAGGATAAGGACAAAATAAAAGTAAATTTAAGATTTTACCTTTTTTATTATTTATCTACTGTATAACCTCTCTCAAAGGTTTGATCTAGAATGTTTTGATGGACTTAACAGTGCATAGACTGACTACTATTGAAGTTCAAATGATGTATTTTAACACTTGGTCAGGTATCTTGTCCCTCAGTGAAATGTTCCTTTTACTGTTTACTGCTTCTCCCATTCTTGCAATAGATTTTACTTTCTTCGTGGATGTACATGATGCAAATGGTGGTGCCAAAATAAGATAATCTCTCTGGAATACCAAATACACTTGCTGCATATATAATGAAGTTTCCATTAATCAGATGATAGTCTAATACATCTCACGCTGAATTTCATCCTTTTGTTCCTTAGCCTGTTGTAGGAAATGCAAAGACATGATGCCCTAAGTGCACCATTGTGTTTCCATTGCTTGCTTCACTGGAGGAGGGACGGTGCAGGCACTGGAGACCTTGCCTGTTGCACAAAGCTGCTGCCTGTGCACAAACCTCGGGCACAGGCTTCCCTGAGCTTTGGGTTGCTGGTCTGAGTTGAGGACTTGCAGGACAGAAGGTCTTCCTTCTAGCACTAGGTGAATGGGCAGGCTTTGTGGGTCTATCAGTATTCCATAGGGAACCCGGGGGTGTTTCCAGGAGGCAGGAGTGGAAACCTCCCACGGCTCAGCCTGGCCAAAGATCCTGGGCAGGGGGGGAGGGAGGGAAAGGAACTGTGTGCAGAGGTGCACAAGGAGGACTCATCTCAAAGCTCAGGGCAATACCAGCTGTAAAGCTGGTAGGAAGTCTTCAGTTAACTTCTGGGGAGGGGAGGAGCAGAAAGCAGGATCACAACATACACATAATAGAAAGCTCAAACAGAAAAAAAAGTGCCACTGTTTTAAACAAGCCGTAAAGGAAGGAGGGACTTTTGAAGCATTGCTGTGATTGATCTTTGGCTCCTGGGTCTTTATTCATGTGAGTTACAGCTGCTGGTTCTCTCTGCTCTGTAGATGAGGATACTGGACTGCCAGGTGAGTTACAGAATCACAGAGTCGTATAGGTTGGAAAAGACCTTTAAGATCATCAAGTCCAACTGTAAACCTAACACTACCAAGTTCACCACTACACCAAGTCCTTAAGTTTACTAAATTTGAGCGGAGGTTTTAACTTCTCTGTTACAGTTGAGCACCTGATTACCTGGGTATCTGCTGCTCTGGTACAGATAGTGTTTGTGTCCTACACATGTATTTCTGTATTTTGTGTCTCCCTGTGATTAAGCCGCAGCACAGCTCTCTGAAAAATATTCCAAAAATAGATACATGTTTATGTAATCTTCCAAGTCAGATGTTATTTATTCTATGGACCTTGAGCAATCCCCCAAACTGGTATTGATTTCAGTGGATGTTAATTCAGATAGTTTTCAGCTGACTTTCAAAAGTGGTGAAGGATACAAAACTGCATAGAAGAAAATAGGATTTAAGCATAAAATTTCCACAGGTTTTTTTGTTGTTGTTAAAAAAGCATAACAGGCATAATAAAACCTCTTAACATCTGCATTTTCAGATTTTGAAGTGTCTTAAAAGCTGGGCTCTAGTTCTTCTGGCTAAAGGAAGTCAATTTTAAATATTATTTGACCATGTTCTTCCTCAGAATGTAGGATGCATATGGGAAAATAGAAAAAGCCCAAAGGCATTCCCTGCGGAATGAAGAAACCCTATCCTGTCACTCAGATATAGCCCCTAGTGATTTAAAATACAGATGAAGACTAAAACAGAAGATGCAAGACAGAAAAGTATAGGTCTAAACACTAAATGCAGTCCATGAATGTATGCCATAGGGGCTCACCCACCCATGGCTCCACCAGCAGGGTGGTTAGAAACACCCTGCATTGGGTTCCTGCAGGTGTTTCTTCCCTGCGCATCTGCTGTGTGCCTTGTGTGCTTAGCCATTAGCGTTACTTACCCATGTGTTCTCCAGCCAGGCTCCAGAGATGAGCTGTGCCATCTATAGACGAGGACAGCAGGACTCTGTCTTCATCCATCACCTCTGATCTATCAAAGCAGAGACAGAACAGCACATAGGTACTAGGAAACCTGTGCTAGTGTTGCGAACTTACACTGCCGGTTGTTAACCTCCACTGTCAGCAATGGCAGGTAGCTTTAAAAATCGACTTTAATGTATGGATGCTCATCCTTCTCAGGATCCTGCTACAGAGAATGGGGAGGAGAGAGATCGCCCAAAGAGAGCTTTAGAAAGGGAATCAAGGGATTGGACTACAGAGGGGCTGGGGACACCAGCCCTCTCGGACCAAGGAGCTCTGACCGCATGTACGGTACCTGTGCCCAGTGCTAATGCTGTAACCCAGACGCTTGTTTTGAGGAACAGAAGCTCCAGGGAGGATCGGACACATCCAAATGATGCTGAAGTAGAAATAGCACCATGAAATGGCACTTCTGGTGATTTGAGAAGTGATCACTGCTGGTGACCTCTGGACCATGCAGAGGGCAGAGCTGAGGTTTCCTGTGCTGTGGGGGGGGTGGTAATTAAGTAACCTAATCACATTGCCATTGAAAAGCAGCTGGCTATAGGCCTATGTACTTTGTGGGTATTTCTACAGCCAGAACTGAGCTACGTAAGACCGTACTTACAATACAACTGTGTTTATGTGCGCTCACCAATGACACATATCATAGAATCACAGAATCATATAGGTTGGAAAAGACCTTTCAGATCATCGAGTCCAACCGTAAACCTAACACTACCAAGACCACCACTATACCATGTCCCTAAGCAAACAGAAAAATCAAGAATAAATCTGTAATACCCCATACAATTTGCAGTAATATGCAGATGCAGCTCAAGAGAGAAGAACGTGTCACTGAATTATGTTGCAAAGAGGCCACGCTTTGTGCAGGGCCAAACACAAAGCCTAACAAATGAAAACTAAGTGACTAAGTAATGCTGTTTCAATGCAACAAAATGTTAAATTAGTTTTCATGCAGAGCATGAAACAGACCTACATGGGTAAATAGCTCCCACTAAACTGCAAGGATGTGAGTGTCACAGGATGCTATGCCAAAGTCCTTGCTGAGATTTTGCTCAGTCCTTACCTCCTACTGAATTCAAAGTAGGTTTGTCAGCGTTTAGCCAATGGGCCATTAAATTGTTTTACTTGAAATGCTACACAGGGGCAAACTTAGCTGTGCTGAAAAGCCACTGCAATACCAAGGACAGATTTGTGAGAATGTACAAGAGGAGAAAACAGATTAACGTGAAGGAGGAGAGGGGATTTTGATTTGTTTGGTTTGGGTTTTTTTTTTATATAGCCACAAATCATAGGCAGGGACTTTGCTCATTTAAATCCTTATTTTCTCTTATCGTGTTTGCTCAGATGCACACCCATACATCCAACCCCTCAAACAGTTTATCTAGGTAGGAAACAATCCATATCACATACATTGTGGTGGCTCCTGCTCTAGAATCCCAAGAGCATAATCCTTGGTGCTGTCAGCACGCACGCACCCATTGCCATCGGCCCCACAGAACCTGCTCGTGGGGAGTGACAGCTATGCTGCGGAGCTGCCACCGTGCTCCAGACCGAGTTGGACAGCCAGGCCAGTTGCGTGATTAACCAGTAATTTACCGCCTGTGATAATACAGCACAGGCTGTTTTAATGGACATACACTGCATTGTGCGGGGGCCTGTAACAAACCCAAAGAGGGGATGCATGTCTGCAGCAGCTCGCGAGAGAGAACATGCTTTTCCTCCCTCCTCTTCGTGCGTGGTTTGTCTGGAGCTGCACGAGGGGTGCCGAGCTCGGCTCTGCGTGGTGTGCACATACCGGCGGGCGAGCTTATGGGTGTGAAGCTGAGCAGGCTCCAGGAGTAGAGGAAACTTGCAGAAAAAAAAATGGTGATGGCAAAAACATTTCTCAGTAATGGTGGAACATGAGTCTGTTGGGAGAGGAATGCCCAGGGGATGAAATTAGAGTTAGAAGCAGCAATCCCAAACCTTCCTCCACTGATCATCATGCCTACAAGTTCTTTATTTACGAGCGCTCTGTAACATGCTGGCTTTGTCATTTTTATTATTCACCTCAAGTATTCTCTGGGTATTGTCTTCTAAGCAAATGATTACTTTCATTCAAAACTTTAACATAAAGAAAAGGAGGGATCAATAAAATATCCACATTTAATGAAAAAAATCAACCCCAAAACAGTTAAAAAAGATTAGAGCAAGTCCTAGCTATCAGGGAAAATCAGAGCTCTCCCACAGGACGGATCACTGCGTCACGCCACGGCCAGAGGTCCTGCAGATTTTGCCACGCAGGAGAGGTATGTTGTGCCATCATCAGTTCAAGGGATTTGTTTTAAGATGCTGAAAATCAATAATCTGCATACACATGATCACGGATTAAAAACAGAGGGAGAGGGAAGATTAGTTATGACCGCAAACTGAGAAACAGCTAATTTATGGTTTTCTAAAAAAACCACAAGCATAACCTTTTTTTCTTCAAAAAAATCACTGTACAGATCATTTAAAAAATCACTCCATACACCACAGAGCCATGACATGTGCTGGGATGTGCACCACATCCCGGTGTTAACTCCTGCCTCAAGGCCCATTGGAAATGAGAGTCGCTGCTCCAGAGCCCAGCAGAGCCATGCGAGCCTGTAGAAATATGGCTTGGGTACTGCTTGTGGCTGCAACTTGGAAAGAAAAAGGAAGAAAAAAATGCGTACGTTCACTGTCGGCCTGCTTAAATGTGAAAGAATTTAAGAATTATTTAAATTATAGAATTCATAATTACTTTTCTATAACAAATTATGTTAAATAAAATACATCATGCTGACACAGCAAGATGTCCCTGTTGCTGTGTTGAAATTATAGTAACAAACCCCCCACCTTTGCCTTTTTCTGAAGCAGCTGTGATGCATTTATTAGAACTGCCCCTTCACAGCCTCACAAGGCCGCTATTGGAATCAGATATCACCAATGACAGCTTCCAGTAGAGCTGGTCAAAGAAAGGTGGAAACATTTTACACTGGAAAACTTGAGTCTACTGAAATGGAAAGCAGTCTGCTGAATGATGGCTTTTACTAAGGTTTCACTTTGAGAAGAAAGCTTAGTAAAGTCTAGCAAGTCTCTAAAAGAGGCTGTTTTAGCATTTTCAGAATAAACCCAGCTTTGTTTTCCTTTAGAAAAACACTGCAAATTATGTTTATAATCTGTAAGATAAGTATATGGCAGAAGTAACCCCATAAAAGTCCGAGTCAGCCATTTCAATCTATCTTAAACACTTTTCTGATGTTCCTTTTGCAAAGATTTTTGAAAGCTGGGGTATATTCATCGTTTTCCTAAGCAGCACTTGCCTTTTCCGCCAGCACAGTTGGTGGGAAGCAGCGTGTGAAGTTTGCGGCAGACGCAGCCGGAGGGCATGATCCAAACTATAATGTCACCTCTACAACCAGCTGAGGCGAGGAGAGCCGGTGGACAGTGGCCATCACACAGGACATCTTCTTTGTGGCCATGGGGCTGGATGGAAGCAGAGAAAAGCCACGAAAGAAACAGCATTCATCCTCTCCTTTCATTCAGCAGGTTCTTTGACTTGGTCAGACCATACACATAAGCTTGACCCTGCCGCAAGCTTGGTGGCACCTGGTTTCCACCTCCCATCTCAGTTCACAACCATGCCATTTTAACTGCCTAGCCCTCGCCAAGTTCAGGTCATTTCTGTCTCTGACTTCTCTTCATAGACCTTATGAAAACTAGCGACTGAGGACTGACTATGCGATGCTAAGATTAAATTAACAGCTTAACATGAAAATCGTATCTGCCTGAATTAAATCAAGACCAAGTATGTATCTGTTGTGCCGTGCTGACTTACCCTGTGCCGTAACTTACTGCTCTCATTAAATAATGTATTTGAAATACAGACTCAAGGTGGATCCTTACTATGTCGTCCTGCCAAAGGGCTGAGGTTTCTGAGCACGATGGAGCTCAACCACAGAGTCCTGGACCAAAGAGACCGACAAGGGAGAGGCTGGTTTGGCCACCGCCAGAAGAGGTTTGTCCTCCTTGGCCCCAGACATGTGCTCCCTGCTCTGGGGACGGGAAGGTCAGCACTACGCAGGCTACATGGCCCTACTGGCAAAAGGAGCTGGCCAGAAAATGGGAAATCCACGTCACAGATGGTAAAGAAGTTTCTGACTTTTTTCTCCCAATTTTGGATAAAACGAACTACTTTTTCTTTTAAAGAGAAAGCAAGCAAGAGGAGTGTCCCAGAACAGCCAGCAGCTAATTACAAGCTTTTTCTTTCCCATTCAGTCCCATGCCCAACATTGCCCACTTTGTTGATGCCATTTGGTTCCAACAAATGACCATTTTGTGATGACCACCTCTTTTGTGGGAAGAAGCCTGCTGGTGCCTCCTGGGGGCTCGGAAAGGAATCCTGGACCTTGTAAGGAAAGAGCAGGCCCTTCAGGTCTGCAGAAGTAACAAGCATGCTTCCTCTCTGCATTTTAAATCCAACCTTGGCTGTTGCCACCACAATTTGGCTACCCAACAAAAGGCAGCTGGATGTTTCCCTGATCACTGGCAAATGCAGCTTTACACAGATTTTTTTCCCAGTGAATCTGGTCCCAGGTCCCAGGTCCAAGATTCTGCGTTCAGAGGAAATAAAACCTCGTGGCACTTCCGTAAAGATGTACAGACATACATCTGGGCTGATTAGTCAAGCTGAACTCAATGAAATTGCTCCCAGCTCCCAAAGTCTGCCCACAGCCAAGCTACTGGGTGTTTTCCCAGGGGGGCAGAGGGGGTGGGCAGCTGGTGTAACACCGCTTCCCCTGTGGAAAGATCCCCAAGGATTTGTGTATCCTGGGCACAGTTTTGGTTTCCAGCCCAAACAGCAGGTTCTAGTGGTGGTAAAGTGATTTTTGCTCTGTTTTGTTTTTTACCAAGATCTAAACGCCGAGTTTGTGTTTTCTTTTAAAACAATTTCATATTATTTTATGTTGATAGATCATCTCTTTTAGATGCAGTCTTTCTTCTTACAAAGCACACATTTCCTCTTTTGTCCCACCCAACAGCCACAATATACCTAGAAGAACATTCAGGACACTCTTTGGTTTATCAGCATACTTTTCCAAAATTAGAAAGAGATGTGGTATTTACACATGGTTAGTTCAAATATTCAAACATGAGCAAATTTACTCGCTGGTCTCTGAAGGATGGAATAGTAATAATTTTCCACTCTGGGATTACTCTTCCTCTTGGAAACTACAGAACCTTTCATCAACGTACTTGGTCCTATGCAATAAGCTCAGACTTGCAATAAGCTCAGACTTGCGCGCGATGCTATATTACCAATAGCACCGATGTGTTGTCTATGGTGGAGCAGAGCAAGGGCACAGATAACATTTTTTTAGAGCACCATCTGACTTGCACACACTCTGCGGGTGTGCAGACCCAGCCACGGGCAGCCTGAGCCTGCTTGGTCAGGCTGGGCAGCTCCATCTGCTTGCACTACAGATCTGCTCAGGTTTATTTTTGTTCTTTCCAGAAGCTGTAGTATATGAATCTGACTAATCCCTCAGGATTGTCTCAGGGGAGGAACTTCCCACAGAAAAGCACAGTAACTTGCAGCATAAACTCCCACCCAATGCACCTGGCCCTGGGACAAGGCTCACGCAATGCCGGGGAAGATCTTGCTTGCCTCTGTTGACCTCTGCATAGGTGCAGACACAGATCTCATCACACTTTCCTTCTGCAGGGAAATAAAAGCCCAATCCACTCTCATTTATGTCCTTTAAATGTTTTCCAGTCTTCCAGAAATTTGCAAACCGCTTACCCCTCTTCACAGCATGCAGGCAACGCCTGTTGTTGTAACTCCCTGTCTTCAGGCACCCCTCTCTGCCTCCTGTAACCAGCCTAGCACAGGACTCAAGTGCAGCTCTCTTTGCTGCAGGCACCGGCAATAATTCCTACAGAGATGTAACCAATATAAAAATAAATGTAGCTTCTTCCACTGCTATCAAAAGTCAAACAGGTGACTGCTGCCCAATGAGCACTGGTGAACTCAAATAACTGCTTTCCTGTTTCAAAATCCCACACTTTAGTTGTCTTTAAAGGAAAAAGAAAAAAAAGACAAAGGAAGTTTGAACTCTGAAAAGCAGCTCAAACTTTCCACTTAAATTCCCACTCCTCATCCCCACCTTCATGCCCCAGCTTTCTTTTCTGTTGAATAGCAAGGAAAATGCATGTCTTTCAGTCACCTTTACCGAGGTCTGAGATACCTTACCGATACTACAGTGGAGGCCAGAGGACGAGTTTGAGTGGGCTTTAGTACTTAAAGTTCCTTTGAATGAACTTGCATCTGGATGTCTAGCACCTGTGTTTAAGCAGCCACTGCTGGGTGGGCACACGGCTGCCCAGGTCCGGGCTGCGTCACCCCACACACCGGTGGGAGTCACGGGAGAGGGCAACCACCACCTCATTTGCAGGACCTGCCCCATGACTGTGCTCAGAGCACATCCCACCCTCTTCAAATGAGGGATGGAGACAGTAGTGTTGCCAGCCATGTTTTAATCCAATATCCCGTGATTACCTACAGTCCCTTCTACAGAAGCTGCTCCTGTTTGTGTGGGAGATGCTCAGATGTTTCAGGGCTGGAAGTCAAGTGGTTGCAGGGTGAAGGGCTGAGGCCACCCCACAGGGACATGAGAGCCCAGTGAGTGGCGTGCCAAACCCCAGCACCAGTCCGCCTTACCGGCTGTCCCACCAGATTAACCCTGAAGGAAACTGCTGGGGCAGTATCCAGCACAGCTGCTGGGGCTTATTGCCACTTGAGTCATTCACCCAAGGGAAAACCCACCACAGGCTCTGGGCAGGCACAGTGCGATGGGCAGGGGGACCAGAGAGGGAGCAGCATAAATAACAAAGTCATGTTCTTGGGGCCAGTGCTGAGAAGATGACTGGGATGTGCAGCTATGTACCATGTAGATACTGGGGCGTTAAACATGCACAGCCCATGCCCCTGGGCTCCGAGGGAGGGAGGGACCGCCGGCCATGCTGTGCAAGCCCCAGGGAAGGCAGGAACATGTGGAGCTGCTCTGCATCATTTGCTCTGCATCATCTGCATCAGCCACACAGGGGAAAGACAGACGTGGGGCTTAAGTGGCTCTGAAAACTGAGATAAGGAGAATGAGGCTTTTGGTCCTTGCAAGCAACGTGCTCCTCTCTGCCCCTGTTACGGCACTCCTGCGGTCCTTCCTGAGCCGTGCTCTCACGGGCCTCGCACCCGCCCGACCACAGGCTTCAGGAAGAAAACCACAGTGCAAAATGCCCTCCCTCACCCTTTCTCCCCAGCTGTCCCTTTCCTCAATTTTCGGTAGAGAAGAGTAAGTGTATTCTCAGTAACATAAAGGGGTTGCATGCCAGGTACGTATTGTCCTTGGGCAAGCCGAAAACCAGCAGCTCTGGTCCTCAGCATCCCAAATCCATGGGGAAAAGAGAAGGAAGAAAAGCTCAGCCTGCCTGGGAAGGGTGGTGGGAAGTTGAGCAAGAAGTGCTCTGCTACGTTGGAGCGTTTCACTGAAAGGACCTGAGGTAAAACTACAGAGATAACTTCGACTCTGGCATTTCCCCCTTCCTATTTGACTTCAGATTTGTAAATGTTCTTCTAATGCCAGCAAAGGGCACATGTTTATTTTGCACAGATTATGTATGAGTTACACATTCAGAAATCAGACAATTTCAGCAAATTTGCATAGAAAGAATCAGAGTATTATATCAGTAGCTTCTACAGACTTCAACAGTAGACGTAGAAAATATTTTAGCATCTTCTTCAGATATGTGAAGGTAAAAGATCGGTGCTGTATGGCTTCTGAGCATGCCTGTGCATCAGCTGAAATTTAGATAAGAACAGCTCCATGTTAAGCAGTTTCCATCTGTGAGTTTCTTATTATGCCAAGTCAAATCTATTAACACTTGTGTTTTGGAGAGAAAAGTTGTGCAAGTTTTCTCAGGAAGGTTTAGCCAGCAACAGCAACTGCCTTCACTGAAAGGAAGGCAGAGATACTGCAAGCATTTGCCTGAAGAAAGCGGCTTTTCCTGCTAGTTAGTATTGCTCCGTGCCTCCCCTGTGCCCCGTCTCTGCCTGCTGCCATCTCCCCTGCAGACTCTAAGTCAGCTGGGCTCCTCGCATCCCCTCTCTGAGTAGTACCTGGCAGGCTTGTAAGCAGGTTTGCAAGAGCCTTGCAAGAGCGTACAGCGATGTGGCAGGACCCCGCATGGAGCCGAAAGCCCTGCTCACCCGGGGGGCATCTGTCTGGGCAGAAACCGCTGCGGGATTGGGAGCTTAGGGATGAGGAACAGCTCCAGCCAAGCTCCTGTTACAAACAGTTTGTGCTTCTGCAAAGCATTTATTTATAGAAGTGATTTTTCTCTGGGGTTTGTAGGAGTAAAGGGATTGCAGTATTAAGAGCAATGTGCTGCAGTGCTGCACGCCGGGGTGTCTGGCCGTACCCGAAGCAACGCAACGGAGCCGTGGTCCTGAGCTCACAGTCGGCAAAGACACCAGCAACTCGTTCCTGCAGCGGCAGCAGGGATGTGGTTAGCTGGTGGGAGCTGCTCGCCCTCCGCACCCAGCTGTGCGCCGGCACACCGCGGCGAGGGGTCCCACAGCCCCTTACCCGGGCAGGTTGGGGATCCACAGCCGGACCGCCTGGTCCCCTCCACCTGTCACAAGCAGGTCATGCTTCTTATTGAACACAAATGCTTTTAGTCCCTTGTGGGCTCTGAACGCTGGCTGGTGCCCTCCGGGTCTCCTTGTAGGAGCTCCCATGGCCAGCCACCCTCTCCTTCCCTCGAGTCTTCCCCCCGCCCCTCTCTCTCCTTCACCTGCAGCTCAGCGTGAGTGGGGCCAATGGTGCACCCTGAAAAACATGGAAACTTCCCTCAGCACAGCCAGGCAGCTGGGGGGGTCCAAGCCCCGCCAGTACCAACTGCCTTTCGTGAATTTGGCATTATGATCCCGAGTCACTACATCTTCCTCTTTTTTAATTTTAGACGTGGTTAACTCCTGTCCTTTTTATCATCTCGATGTATTCCTCCTCCCATACCCATAAGATTTCCTAATCCTCGGTGACAGTTACTGAGTTTCCCACTAACTGACACAGAGCTCTTTTGCTCTTCCCTAGTGGGTGAACACAACCCCAGCCCCCGGCTAGTTTTTCACCTTTCCTTGAACTTCTTCCAGTTTGTTAGCGACCCTTTTCTAAGGAGCAAGGAGGACTGACTGCAGCTTTGCCGGTGTCTCTGCACGTACTGCTTGCCCCATCGCACAGGCACAAACTCGCCTTGTGCCAGCACCTGGGCAGCTCTGGGCAAGGGAGAGCAAAGAAAAACATCAGAGGGACCAAGTGACGGTTTCTAAGAAAAGTTAGAAATTAAAAGAAAAGGAAACCATTCTTTTACCTTGCTCCAAAACCAAAATTGTTTTCATAATACAGGGAAAGAGGAGTAATAAAAGCCCAGGACAGCTAGAACCCAGCACCACAGAGGGAGTAGAGGTCCTCTTTCCCCTTCGCTAATCCATCTGCCTTTCCATGCAGCCTGGAAGCTGCACAGAGGTAGGTCTGGTATGGCTGCGATCTGCTGCTACCGAGAAGATCCCAGAAAACGCTGCCACCAAGTTTCAGAGCAGAATAATTGTCTATTACTAACTTTATAACCTTGAATTAAACACATTGTCCACTTATGATCTATGCAGGAAAAATGAACTTTGAGATTGAAAAGCAATGTGTGTTTATAGTCCGATCATGAAGTAAGAGAGTAGTTGTGGTTGTGCCGGTGTCAGCTCTTTTAGATAACTTGATGTCTGCCTGCTGTCTGGTGAAAGGAAACCGTAGACAGCGTGGTATCAGCCTTGTCTGCAGTTACCACATTTCGGCTGAAAAAAAAATAACCTTCTTGACATTTATTGGCTCTGCAGTGTAGATGGGCCATTAACCTTCTGCACATTCTTCATACTACACCGATAATAATATTTGACTAACTCACAGTGTAGCTGTTAAGTAACGACTGTACTTTGCATTGAGGTTACTGGAGGGAAGTTGCTATTCTCGCATATTATTACAAGAAGTGATTTGGGGTAACTAAACAGCACCATTTTTTCTTCTAAGTGCCTTGGGACAGAATGACATAGGGGCCCGAATTGGGAAGGGAAAGACTGAACTCCAGCGGTTTCAGGTTTTCAATGTTCCTCATGAAAATGATGATTTTTAAGAGGCATTGCTCATGTGGTTAGGCAGCAAAGAGGATCTCTGAGTAACTGAAACAAAAGGACAGTAGCCTCATCGTAACTGTTGTTCTGGATGACAGTAAGGGATAGCTTAAGGGAAAAAAAAAAAAAGAAATATTGCACCAGCAGTTAATTTGCACTATTTCCAACAATTCAGCTAAGCCTAGAGAAAACAAATATATGGGTTTAAAGATGGTTGCTATAGAAACCAGAAGAGATTTTATAGTTGCTTATGTGAGTAAAGGAGGTTCTGACTGATAAGACAATCGCATTCAAATAGTCACTATGGAAACCCAAGGTGACCTGGAGGAGACGTGACTCCTCTCGCTCTGCTTCTGTGGGCAGATGAAGACAGCCTGGGTGGGGGAAGGTCTGGGCTGGGCGATAAAGCACGCTATAGCAAGGCGGCACAGCGCTCACTGTGATGCTAGAGATGCTCAGCATTTCACATTTCAAAGCTGCGTGAGTGCTGTTCTCTATATCGGTGAGATACATTTATTTACTTACCCTTGAAAGAGGGTTTTTCTCTCACTGAAATCAATAAGAGCTCTGCAATTGACTTCTTTGGGAGCAAAGCAGATTTTAGAGACCTTCCTATGTCTTCACTCCATCAAAGCAAGGAAGCACATTTGCACGTCTCCCATGGAGCTCAGTGTTTGGCAGCTGCCTGTGCTTTGCTGAAATGGGGCCGCGGAGTTGCTGAGCACTTTTCGCCTTCAGTAACAAGACCTGTGCTTGCACCATGGTCCCAGAAATAGGACAGAAAATGAACTGAATATGCAAGCCTTTTTCTTGTAGATGGGTTATTTAAGGACCAAAGTTAGTCAGTCTGCACATGACATAACCCCAAAATTAAGTAGCTTGATAATACCTCAGTAACCACTTAACATTTGTTTTCAATATCCATTTTTAAAGTTATTGATAGAAAGTTAGATTAAAGGGCAGGTGCTCAGCACTCCTGGACACAGCTGAAAACTGAAAAGTTATTCCTTATGTCTACTATTATCTTATTATCTTGATTAATGCAAAGTGTTAGTGCCATGGAAATCAGCTCCAGGTATTTGAAATACACTAATTCCCCAGTAAGGGTTCAAACTGGGCCAGACCCCCCAGGGCCAGACCCCTCCAGTTCCTCTGCCAAGCCTAGACACACTCTTCTCCTATATAATTTAGAAAATCTTTGATTCACACTACCCACATACGATCAAATCATACAGATATTAATCATCAGAGATTTTTATTTTGCATTATTTCCAGTGAGGTAGAAAGAACTAGTTGGCAGTCTCAGGAAAACACCGATATTTCTGAGATTTCACCAAGTTTCCAGTGTAAACACGCAGACAGGAGGAAACAATGTCATCTGGAGAAAACCTGAGGATGCAAGTCCAGACTGCAGGAGTAGAGTACCGAGCAGCACGGGTTCCTTGCAACTCTTGCCCCCTTGGTTAGCTGCCAAAGCTGGTAAGAGCGGCCAGGAAATTAGTCCAGCCCAGCTGCAAGGCTGCTGCCTTTTCTAGCCAGCCTTGATTTAGAGGGTTTAGAAATTGCCCTCCCATGTAGAAAACCTAGCCGTGCTTGTACAACAGGTAACCCATAAAAAAAACCCAAACAAAAAAAGAACCCAAAAAGAGAATACTGCTTCTGCTTCCATCCTCAAAGGAAAAGTTTAAACCTCAGGCTACGCTTAGAAATGCAGGTAGCACTGACACTGTGGTGGGGCTGGAAGCACGGAGAGCTGGTCAGACACACATTATCTTGAAAGAAATTCCTACTGGTTTTAAAGATAGGCAAAATTGTTACCTATTACTAAAGCTGTCAACTCATGGCTGGAGGTAGAAATCACTGCTTTAATGGAGCCATAATAATTCAGCTACAAAAAATGAGAGAAAGAGAATAATATTGAATAAAAGATGTGCTCACAGGAAGGTGCAGTCTGCCAGGTGAGTTTCTGTTCTGGTTTTGTGTCTGTAGAAAGGAAATACATAGCTAAATAAACAAGAACAAGTTAAGCTCTTTGCACAGGAGAGGATGGTGTAAATGCGTAGCTGAGCCTTTTATCCTTAGCACACTGCTGCTCACACTCTCCATCACCAAATGACAGAGCAGCTCCGATATAATTTAAAAAAAAAATAAAATCCATGTAACCCAGTCTCTGTGCACCTTCCAGCAGATGTAAGTCACACTGGGAGAGAGAACAGCTGCAGTTGTTCTGGGAAAATATTCAAGGTGTAAAGGTGTCCCAAAGCACACGGGGGAACCTGACAGCTTTCTCCCCTTGGCAGTGAGGATGGGTAGCACTTCTTTACCAGTGCTGGGAATGGATTGGGAAGATGTTTTTCTGAGAGCTTATCACCCTTTTCCTCCAGGCTGAAGCGGTCTCAGAGCATCCCTCCTGGACGCACACGCTTCTCAGTATTCCCTGCAAATCGTCCCAACTCGAACAGGCTCCCCTGGGCCCCAGCAACCCCGTACCAGAGGCATAAGCTGTCTCTTACAGACTGCTTCTGCAAGCTCCATTTTGAAACCTGTCCAAGGAGATGGTACAACTTGCTCTCCTCCTCCCACCTTCCAATTTTAAAGAAAAAGCCCCAAATTATTATGATGGCAGCAAAGCAGCATTTTGAGAAAACAGTCCATGAAAACAACCAAACTCGTAGGGGTTTGAAATCCTAAAGCTCTCAACACTGTGGGATGTGTTTTGCTTTCAGAGCCCAATCCTTCAGTTCTCTGAAAAGTGACAAGTAGCTGTAAGCCTCATAGCTGTTCCCTGGTAAATACCATAAATAAACTAACGGATAGTGTAGGGTTTCTCCGAGAAGCGTGTAAAGGCAGTAAGCACCATCTGCTGGCTTCAGCATGAAAAAGGAAACCAGGAATTTTTCATCTAGTTGCACGTCTCTTCGGCTGTTCTGCCTCTAGTTTTAGGGCAAACTCAAAGAAACTTGTGCAACAACCTCAAAATGGAGCAACCTGGCTGGGGAATCCTAACCAGAGCTAGACTGCCTGGGGAACATCAGTTATCCTGCAGGCAGACCAAGATAATATAGGACAAAAAGAAGAAAGTTAAATGCAGTGAAAATTCACAATAATTTTGTCAGTGTTCAAAATGAGCATCATTAAATACCTTCATTTCTCACCTGGTTTTGCATTATATTTGAAACATAAATGCTTGCCTCCACAGAGGACATGAGCCAAATATTGTCACAGCCTTAAAAAAAGAAACAGTCAAGAAATGTTTTGCAAGAAAATTGTACTCACAGACTCGTTTTCTCCCCTCAGTCCCTGATCTCCAATAAGGATGTGGGGATTTGGCACAAATATAGCAGGGCAGCATTTCGCAGATGGCTAATTCATGTTGTAGATATTGATTACCAAAGGACCAGCTATTAAGCCAGCGAGAGCTGAAGGCACACATCGGCTTTGCAAAGCTGCTCAGCAATTTGCAAAAATTGAACCCCGAGCACCAATAAAAGTAAGGAATACATGAGAATTGCCAGTTTCCAAATAACCAGCAGAACCAGCCCCAGCCTTTTGCATTCAGAGTAAGACAGAAAATGCCACATTCACAGTTAATTCACAGGAAAGCCTAATCCTGCAGGGCTGGGGCCCAAGACTTGGGCACATCCCTGGTGGCGGGCGTGTGGAGCCCCCGGCCCTTCCTCGGCTTGACCCACGCGGCAGCGGTGCCTCCTCCACCCAAGGCACCTTGTCCCCCTGCCGTGGGGTCTGCACGGACCAGCCAGGCCAGCACGCAATGGCTCGGGGGAGAGGAAGGGCATCTGTGTGCATCAGGGGGGAATTTCCCACCCCAGCCCTCCCCAAGGAGCGCTGGGTCTGTGTGAGAAGAGCTGATGGAGGGAGGCTTGCTCAGGTGCACCAGACCAGGCTTCCTCCTCCCTTGCTCAGCCTGAGTGCTGTACACCCTGCTTGTTCTGCCAGGCAGGCATAAAAGGGGCAAGATACCCATTTTGCTAGCTCTAACCAAGGGATAATTCTTTCTCAGAAGATGCTTCAGTAAGCATTTGGAGCTGCCTCCTCAGACTACATCGGCAACAGGAAGATGTTGAGGTTTAGTTGTTTTAAGCCTGCTCTTGCTTTTGACTGCAAGATGAAGCCCAGGGAGTAACCTCACCCTGGCTAGGTTTGCCCTGCCAGACAACCATGGGAAATGGTGGCAGTGGCTGTTCTACGCCTGCACAGCAGGAGGTGGCCTGAGCACTCTGCATCGCTGTGATCAAGTCAGTGAACTAAGAACGCAACTTCTCTGCTCTCTGGTTAGATTAGAACGAACCTCTAACAGTTCCTTATATCCACAACCTCTGGCTTGTTGAGAACAAGATGCGTGGCAGGTGTTGGAGGTTTCACTTCAGCACAAACCCCCTCAAACATCTTCTTTTAGCCTCTAATCTGCAAATTAGACAACTTAATGGTAAATGCTGGATATGTTCATGTAGCCATAATCCACTGAGAATGCCTTACTCAGATCATGAACCGTTATTTCAATGCTAATGCCAGCACTCAGATCATTCAATGTATCATCAAGTACAGCTTGACCCTACCAGTATCTTTAAACATTATCTGTCAACAAAATCCAGCTTCATTCAAGTCTCTGCTGAAACATCCTCATTACTCCGTTACTGTAGCTCCACAGTAACATGTTCATGCATTGCAAGTTTTATTGCTTTATCACCCCACTAACCCAACCTTTGGTTTGGCAAAGGTCCTACCCTTGTACTTGTTTACAAACAAATAATACTAAGCTTCCAGGGAGCTTAACTGCTTTTGTTTGCAATACTACAGCTTAATATGGGCAGTTGTTTGTAGGTACTTATTATGTACCCTTGTAGTACCTGGTAATAAACTGTGAAACATCATGTGCAAAATTAACTGGAACATGGCTTGTTAATTATAAAAGGTGCCCTAAAGTACATGTTTCATTTAACAAAATGATTAGTTATAAATATTTTATTGCAACAGCAGGCTGTTTGGTATGCTACACAGTACTTAACGGGGACATTTTGTCACATTGGGTCCAATCCTGGTTTTTGTCACTTGAAAGGGAGCAAGATTAAACCTGTTCACCCAGCAGTTTCTTCAGGAGAACGGCCCCTAACTCCTGCAGCAGAAGGCAAAATGCCTTTCTCTGGGAGATGTAATACATTTTCCCCCATCCCCAGTGTAAAGCAGCAAATGGCTAGGCATGAGGAAGCTTTGGGGTCACTGGCTAAGCCGGTGACTGCATGGCATTGTCAATCAGTGTCATCTCCCATTTGTACTGAACATTTCTTAGTGCCAAATATTTTGGAGGCAGGTCCTCGACAGGCATTAGCTACATTTCACGTTCACTCACCATCAAGGGCAGGACGCACCCACACCCTACCATTTATGTCTGACTTCAAGCCGAATAAACACCAAAGCACATAATGAGAGTAGAGTAATAAAATTAAGATTATAATGAAGAGAGACCAAGTGACCTATTTAACGATGCAGTTTTGTACATCCAACAGGACACTGTGGAGAAACATCACGTGAGAGTCTAATTGCTGTCAAGGCCAGAGGGATCCAACAGTGCAAGTGGGAACCACTCATGCTGTTCCCAGGAGGAGTTGTACTGTGTCATGACAGTGAAATTCAATACCCACTTAGGCTTCTCCTTAGTGAACTTCTCCTAAAAAGCAAGCAAGGACGTTGCCGTCCCCATGCTCCGTGAGAAGACAAGGTGCTGCTCTCAGGTCTGGGCTCTGTGCCTGGCTGTCTTCTGATGCCTCCGAGAACCTCAGACACCTTGCAGAGATGGAAGGCGAATATTATGTGACCCCCACCAGACTGAGCACAGTGTAGATTGCATCCTATTAAGTATAATGGAGAATGAAGAGCCATCAAGTCCCACCCGGGATGAGCCCCTTGCTTGTCACCTATAACACTGGCAAATCAATTATTCTACAATACCCTTTTTTGTTGGTGGGGCTGACCCTTGCCTTACGTCTTCACAACTTATGGCTGCATTTGGGAGCGGCACAGTGAGGCTCGGGTGATTTTTGGAAGAGTGTCCAGCACGTGATTATCGCTGCACAGGGAGAGGAGCAGGGACACTGGTGTGGAGCGTGCCTTTGGGTCAGTTTGAGCAGGATTAGGATGTCAGGATCGTTTTCCTAACTTCTTGCTCAATTTGTACAAAACCCAAAAGGAAGCTTGGATCCTGTAGCAAGCAAACTATCGTCTAAAATAGAACAAAAAAGTGCATTTTCAGAAGAATTTTAATGTGAAAATTTGGATGTCATTTAATGCTTCCTCTCTTTAATATACTGTAAACCATGACTTAAACCCTATTGATGAATTTCTGAGGCTGCAGTTCTTACTCCTGTTTTTGGCTAAAACACTTGTTCTTCAAGTGAGAAAAAACAAATTAAAAGACCCCAAATCTGTCCCCCATACACACTCACCCACTGAATTCTTCCTGTTGCAGCAGAGTCTATTTTCATGAAAAGTTTTTCAACTTGCTCATGACTGTGTGTATGACACGACTCTGAGACTAACATGTTATGTGAAGAGTAACTGAATTAGTATGCTTTATTTCTGTAACAGATTTAAACTCAGCTGGAAATAATGGGGTTTTGCAGTCTTGGTTTTCATATTGGTTTCTACATGAGTATCAGAATTTCAGGAATAACTTTTTTTCCAAACATGGATCAGATTAATCCAATTATGGGTTCATTTTACATAAAAATGCCAAATCCATCATAACCGAGCAAAAATGAATGTGGACAAATATTGTTCAGTTCTGTTTGCAGAGCTATCCTACTGTCCTACAGTTTTCGCTTAAGGCAAACAACCTTCCCTCCCTCTTTCCATAACCATAAATGAGTAATCACTCTTGTAAGAGGTTACCACACAAATAAGACACAAGCAGAAACTACATATTTAAAATACAGCTTTTCCATATCACCTATTTTTGAATGCCTAATATTCTGGGTTTCTGGGGAAATTCAGTGGCTTCAACAACAGCCTCTGGGCTGTTGAATGATCTCCTGTCTGCAGGATTAGGTCCATAGAGCAGAGCTACACTTTAACAAAACGTGATCTTGCTTTTCAGGCTTTTTAAAATTGTAGTTCACTTACTGTGCTATGTGGACTCATGCACTTCTTCATGATCCGCTTGAACTTCTCAACATGCATTGATTTATAGCCTTCCTTTTCTAACTCCTGGGTGTAGAAGAAACAACATAACATTGCTGAAAAAGATTGTATTTGGTTTGCTCATTCATTACTGAGCACGTTAATGTGAGCCTACACTTCTGGACAATTTTCTCTAGAAATACAACAATTTTCTTAAATCCAGCAAGAGTTCATTATTCCAGTAGTTGAGAAAATCTAGCTTTGCATTAGCACCTTGGGCTGGATCCTGTCACCTGACTCCAGCAAATCATGACAACTGGGCTTAAATCTCATGCTTTTTGCAGCCTGGCTATACTATTTAATAAAATGAAAACCTGTTTGGCTACTTTTTAGTCATCTGGATACAGTGGTATAATTATTGCTAAATAACGAAGGAAAACAAAACCCAGGAAATAAGCCCAGGGCTTTCTCTGCACTGCAGAACAAATTATGGTAATTTAATCTCCTTAGAAATATATTGAGAAAAGCATAGTTTGCAGCATGTGAAAAGTAAGTATGGAAAAGTAAGTATGAAAAGTAAGTATGGAAAAGTGCTTTAAAAATGCTATGCATCAGGTTAAATTATGGATCTTCTGTGTACCAAGTACAACTGTGGGACAATTTTTTCCTGCATACCCAAAAGTATTTGTCACCTCCAGGATGGAGATCTCCATCACTCCTTTCTGATGCGCTCAGGCCTGGAGGATCAAGATTTTTGCTGTAGAGTTGGATTAAGACATCCTGATCATCTATTCCCTGGTCTTGAGAAAAGTATAACATGTTTGGGCGGCCTGTCTGAACAGCAGAGGATGGCAAGGGGCCTGGGATGGAGACAGCTGGTGGTGTTTGCCATCTGCCTGGGCAGTGATGGGGCAGCAAGACAGCATTTCCCCGAAGCCTCTGCAGAGATGGATGGAAGGATACAGGCTCTTTAGGAAGGACAAGCAGGGGAGATGAGGAGGGGGTGTTGCCCTCTATGTCAATGACCACCTGGAGTGCATGGAGCTCTGCCAGGGGATGGATGAGGAGCTGACCGACAGTTTATGGGTCAGGATTGAAGGGAGGGCAGGGACAGGTGACATTATAGTTGGGGGTCTGCTACAGGCCACCCGAAGACTGAGCGGATGAGGCCCTCTATAGACAGATAGGAGCAGCCTCACGTTCACAAGCCATGGTCCTCATGGGGGCTTCAACCACCCCGATATCTGTTGGAGGAACAACACAGCAGGGCATAAGCAATACGAGAGGTTCCTGGAATGTGTTGATGATAACTTCCTTCTCCAAGTGAAGGCAAAGGTAGGGACTGGCAGAATGAAGAACTGCCCACTGTAGGAGAAGATCAGGTTTGAGACCATCTAAAGAACCTGAAGGTGCGCAAGTCCATAGGACCTGATGAGATGCATCCACGGGTCCTGAGGGAACTGGTAGATGAAGTAGCTAAGCCACTATCCATCACATTTGAGAAGTCATGGCAGTCTGGTGACATTGCCACTGACTGGAAAAGGGGAAACATAAACCCCATTTTTAAAAAGGGAAAAAGGAAGACCCAGGGAACTACAGGCCAGTCAGTCTCACCTCTGTGCCCAGCAAGATCATGGAGCACATCCTCCTGGAAATTACGCTAAGGTACATGGAAAATAAGGAGGTGATTGGTGACAGCCAACATGGCTTCACTAAGGGCAAATTGTGCCTGACAAATTTGGTGGCCTTCGACAACAGGGTTACAGTATTGGTGGATAAGGGAAGAGCAATTGACGTCATCTACCTGGACTTGTGCAAAGCATTTGACACTGTCCCACATGACATCCTTGCCTCTAAATTGGAGACGGATTTGACGGATGGACCACTCGGTGGATAAGGAATTGGCTGGATGGTCGCACTCAAAGAGTTGTGGTCAACAGCTCGATGTCCAAGTGGAGACCAGTGACAAATGACGTTTCTCAGGGGTTGGTATTGGGACCGGCACTGTTTAACGTCTTTGTCAGCGACATGGACAGTGGGATTGAGTGCACCCTCAGCAAGTTTGCTGACAACACCAAGCTGTGTGGTGCAGTCAACATGCTGGAGAGAAGGGATGCGATCCAGAGGGACCTGGACAGGCTTGAGAGGTGGGCTCATGCAAACCTCCTGAAGTTCAACAAGGCCAAGTGCAAGGTCTTGCACCTGGGTCGGGGCAATCCCAAGCACAAATACAGGCTGGGTGGAGAATGGATTGAGAGCAGCCCTGAGGAGAAGGACTTGAGGGTGTTGGTTGATAAGAAGTTCAACATGACCTGGCAATGTGCACTCACAGACCAGAAGGCCAACCGTATCCTGGGCTGCATCCAAAGAAGCGTGACCAGCAGGTTGAGGGAGGTGATTCTCTCCCTCTACTCTGCTCTGGTGAGACCTCACCTGAAGTACTGCATCCAGCTCTGGAGCCCTCAGCACAAGAAGGACATGGAGCTGTTGGAGTGGGTCCAGAGGAAGGCCACGAAAATGATCTGAGGGCTGGAGCACCTCTCCTACGAGGTCAGGCTGAGAGAGTTGGAGTTGTTCAGCCTGGAGAAGAGGAGGCTCTGGGGACACCTTATAACAGCCTTCCAGTACCTGAAAGGGGCCTACAAGAAAGCTGGAGAGGGACTTTTTACAAGGGCATGTAGTGATAGGACAAGGAGTAATGGCCTTAAACTGAAAGAGGGTAGATTTAGATTAGATATAAGGAAGAAATTCTTCACTATGAGGGTGGTGAGGCACTGGAACAGGTTGCCCAGAGAAGTTGGGGATGCCCCATACCTGGAAGTGTTCAAGGCTGGGTTGCATGGGTCTTCGAGCAACCTGGTCTAGTGGAAGGTGTCCCTGCCCATGGCAGGGGGGTTGGAACTAGATGATCTTTAAGGTTCCTTCCAACCCAAAGCATTTTATGAGTCTATGATTCCATTCCCCTTTCGCCTCCTGGGGCTTGCCAGGTGAGGGTGGAGAACAGCTTTCACACAGTGGCTGGCGGGTAAGCCATGTTCCCAGTGTCCTGGTTTCGGCTGGGATGGATAGAGTTAATTTTCTTCCTAGTAGCTGGTATAGTGCTGTGTTTTGGATTTAGTATGAGAATACTGTTGATAACACACTGATGTTTTAGTTGTTGCTAAGCAGTGCTTACACTAGTCAAGGACTTTCCAGCTTCCCATGCTCTGCCAGGTGCACAAGAAACTGGGAGAGGGCACAGCCAAGATAGTCAATCCAAACTGGCCAAAGGGCTATTCCATACCATACGACGTCATGCTCAGTATATAAACTGGGGGGAGTTGGCTGGGGGCAGTGATCGCTGCTTGGGGACGGGCTGGGCATTGGTCAGCGGGTGGTGAGCAGTTGTATCACTTGTTTTTTTGTTTTTCCCTGGGGTATTCCTCTCTCTCTCTCGTTATTTTCCTTTTCATTACAATTTATTATTATTATTATTATTATTATTATTATTATTATTATTATTATTATTATATTTCAATTATTAAGCTGTTCTTATCTCAGCCCACAGTTTTCTTACTTGTGCTTTTCCGATTCTCTCCCCCACCCCACCAGGAGGAGGGAGGGTGAGCGAGCGGCTGCGTGGTGCTTAGTTGCCAACTGGGGTTAAGCCACGACACCCGGCCAGCTGTGAGTGCAGCCCCGTGCCCCCACTGCAGCCTCAGCTCCACTGCAGCTACCCCTCCTTTGAAAATGTGAAAATGTGCTTGCAGGAGACTCTAACCTGAGAGTCGCCAACATGTTCATACTTTTCCTCTCTCCTGCTTTTCCTCATGCTTTTCCTCTCTCGGTGGTTTAACTCCAGCTGGCAACTGAGCCCCACACAGCCACTCGCTCACTCCCCCCGGTGGGATGGGGGAGAGAATTGGAAGGGTAAAAGTGAGAAAACTCGTGGGTTGAGATAAAGACAGTTTAATAGGTAAAGCAAAAGCCACGCACGCAAGCAAAGCAGAACAAGGAATTCATTCACAACTTCCCATGGGCAGGCAGGTGTTCAGCCATCTCCAGGAAAGCAGGGCTCCATCACGCGTAACCGTTACTTGGGAAGACAAACGCCATCACTCCGAATGTCCCCCACTTCCTCCTTCTTCCCCCAGCTTTATATGCTGAGCATGACGCCATGTGGTATGGAATGGCCCTGTGGCCACTTTGGGTCAGTTGTCCCGGCTGTGCCCCCTCCCAGCTTCTTGTGCGCCTGGCAGAGCACGGGAAGCTGAAAAGTCCTTGACTAGTGCAAACATTAATTAGCAACAACTAAAACATCAGCATGTTATCAACACTGTTTTCAGCACAAATCCAAACCATAGCCCCATACTAGCTACTATAAAGAAAATTAACTCTATCCCAGCCAAAACCAGCACACCTGCAATCTCTAAAGCTTGCTGTCTGATTTGGGCTGATTTTCTTCCTTCTTGCACATCTTCCCTGGCCTCTGATGCTTCTTACTCCCTGTCTGCTTGGCCTTGCTGCTTTCCCTGATGCCTCTGGTCCACTTTTTTCCCATGCAGGTCCTCATTTCCTCTCTCTTCTCCTTCCTGAGACAGCCTGTTGCAGAGTCTGGCCCACAGAGCAATTCCCATGGAAAAAGTGGAGCAGTCAGGCAAGCGCTGTGTCCCCTTCTTGCAGCCCTGCCCTCTGCCTGACCCATGTCACCTCCTCACACAGCCCTTGTCTCCTCCTTTCTTTACTGTGCCTCGTGGCCATCGGGGCAGTCTGAGCCACAACTCAGCGGGCCAGTTTCGGGAGGTGTGATCACGTCAGGTCATCTAGAAACCAGGGCTGTCTGTTATTAAAAGGGTCACAGCACTATTCCCAGGACTTGAACCCAGCCAGCCGGGAAGTTTTGCTGCTCCACCAGCTCTGATAACTTCACTCTTCAGCTCAGCAGCCTCCTGCCAACAACTTGCAGTGTCTGCAGAGCAGTTGGGGTGCTGCTAGCAGGGTGCTTTCTCTGCAGAGCCCCACTCCTTCTCCAGCTGGACCCTTGACTCCACGGCAAGCAATTTGCCAACCTAAAAAACCTTCTCTTTTCATTACTGCCAAAATTCCCATGCTGGATCAGCATCCCAAGCCAGAGCACAGCTGGGAGAACAGGCAGAGACCTCAGTCACCCCTGCTCCCCACCACCCACAGCCATGCCAAGCACCTCCCGGCACGACTCCAGCCTCTCATCTCATGAACAGCAGCAGGGAAGGGATGTATTTAGCTGCCTCATTACAAACATTTTGGAGAGCGGGCAAAGGAATAGAGCTGCCTCTTTCACTGTGCCGCAGCCCTCTTTGTGTAGGCTGCCCAACCTACAGCTGCCTTTCTAAGCGGGCACCAGGTTTCCTCCTCCAGCAGAAAAGATCTTTCCCTTCTGACAGCTCTTGGCTCTTTCCCTGTTGCAAGCTCCCCAAAGCAGCTGGAGACTAACCCCAGAGCACAGCTCCCTTTTCCCTTCCTGTTCCTAAGCTGCTTCCTCCTCCAGAGCCAGACAGCAGGCGTCATGCTGAAGGAGAGTAAATTTATCGCCAGCAAAACACTCATGCCACCAGCAACCACAGGCTGGGCAGCTGCTCTGTGCTGGGGAGACTTTCCTCCCTCCACCTAAACCTCGTGATGGTTAAGGAGATCCCTCCGGCCAAGGGGTTGCATCTCTCACAACCACTTGGCGAAGTCCTGCCGGCCTTAGTGGATCCAATCACTGGGAACATTGCTCTTGGCCCGCTCTGGGCATTTGTTCCCATGCTCATGAAGAGATAACAATTTAACTGGCAAACTCCTACCTGAAATGCAGAATTCAGCCTCTGAAGTTCTTCAAGAGTCATTTGTTGTTCAATGTTGCAAAGTAACAAAAGAAAGCAGGTCTTAAAGAAAAAAGTCACTCACAGTGGTATTAGTCACACTCGCAGTAATGCTGTGCTGTGAATTGTCTAGGTGCCTGGAGTGCATGCTTCTAGAAGGGGCAGGTTTGAATGAATTAGCAGACACATTTTTTCTTTTCCTCTCAGATTATTTTCTTAAATAAATTCACTGTATTTATGCAAACAAGATCCCATTTATACATATTCCCTAAATAAAAATCTTTCCTGTACTTACTGAAGACAATGAGGATTCAACACTACCTTTTAAGGGAGCATTCCATTTTTAATCCACCAGTGTATCCTCACTGCAAGCTAAGTATCTTCTTGTGATAGCTGCTGGGAGCTCACTACACTCCTTAATTTGAATATAGCTCCTAGTAAAATCAGTTATGGTTATGGAGAAGCAAAATATTTTCTGTACCTTTGCAGTCATTCAAGGAAAGTGCATTTGTCTATTTTTCCCCTCCCTTTCTTCGGATCAGGGAGACACGGTCTTTGCTGCTCCACGTACTATTATTCATTCAGCAGAATGACAGACAACAGTTTCAAACTTTCACAGAGCTACCTCCATCAATAATATACTGCATAAATAATACTCCTTGAGCAACAGTAATCAACAAGATCCAGAGATGGTAAGCAATGGGATGGAGCAGCATTTTGCTTCGTTATCAGTATGCATACTCCTGATGGCATCAGCCAGGGATCGATCCAGAGCTGTGCTGTCGTGTTACTGACACTGTACAAACAGCCTAGAGCTGGGGTCTGACTGGTGAACCGGACACTGGGGAGATCCCACAAGAGAGGCAGTAGTGTGAGAGCAGCAAATGGTTTGGCCACAGCAGATGTGTTTGTATTAAGCACAGGAAAACTTTGGGAAGGGAGTTGAGGAGAGCAGGAGATAAGAGGGGCAATACTGGAAGAGATGCAATTCTGCTCCCAGCTCTCCCCCTTCCAGAGGCAGTCCCAGCAGGGTTGTACAGACATCGCCGAGTGACCGGAGAGCCAGCCCTGGCAGCTCCAGCCGCTGCTCCTGTTAGGGGGGATCTCTAGCTAGCTTTCCCAGCAGCTCATCCTTTTTGTTCCCCTGCAGCATGGGAGGGGAGAGGAAGGGGGGTGAGCCCCAGGTTCTTGTTTCTCAAAGCATGGGGAGGGAGAGGAATCTCCCCTGCATTGGGAGATCTCTGCCAGAGTTGACTTTAACTCTCTTTTAACCCCATGTTATAAGCCATCCCAGCCTTGGCTCCTTCTCTTGCTGATGCCCTCAGGTGGAGTCGCTGACTGGCTTCCTTACTGCTCTTTCTTGCATGCCCAGACTGTGGCAAAGCCAAAGGACGACCAGACAGGCTCCCCATGCCAGCAGCGACAATGCATATTCATGCAGCCATCATAATAAGAGTGTGCAATACTTAGCATTTATATTGAGAATTTTGCCTCCCGAGCAGCAGACATAGATTAAAATTCTAATTCTGCTCTTGAATACCAATATCTGCTGCTAGTGTCTCTCTCTTCCCATCCTGTCTTTCTGAAAGTGAGTAAATAACTGGCTGATGAGGGAGAAGGCTTTTCTTTATTCAGAGTGATCGGGCTCGTAGAAATCTGTTATTCACACCATGCACGCTCAGGTCCTGCACACAGCCTCAGTATTGTCATGCCCTGGGAAGCAGTTCATGTCACTGGGTCCTCTCAGAGACCCAGCCCTACTCAGAAGACGAATCAGCCAACATTAATGTACAGAAATTTCCTCTGGTTAATTGAATCCTGTGTTTATCCTGCGCCTGTCTATCTGCCTCTGCTGCCAGAGGTTTGGCATCCCATTAGCTTTTCTTTTCTTCAGGCAATCCTGTAGGCTCCAGCATCCCAACCTGTCTTTCTCAAAGCATTACTTCCCACACACACACTCTTGTATTTTCTCCTCCATCACTTGGAGGCTGGGGTCAGTCAGGAAAAACAGAGTTTTCCCTCAGCTCCACACTTGGTGGGGTTCACCGTTGGCTTGTGGCCCGGCTGACGCAGGCAGGTGTCTGGGAATGACTTGCCTGAGCAGCAAACTTCAGTTTGGGCAGCTCACGCTATGAAGATGAAAGGTCTGATTTCTCAGCTGCCTGTTCCAGAGCCAGTAGCTAGGACTATTAGAAGTTTGAATTGCATAGCCACTCGGATTTGGTTTTGGCTGGCTCTTACTCTACCTTCCACCTGAACAGCTACCCATGTAATTCAGCATGCCATAAACAGGGTTTTTTTCCTCATTACCAGGTAATTAGGTTCTCCCAAACTGCTAGTCTGTGTCTGGCTGCCTGGCTCCTCTTTGTCAAATCCTATTCACAGCAGAGACATTCAGAAGTTGAGGAATGCACACTGCAGTGTTCATCATACTTTTCCTTTCCAGAGGCTCTTTGCAGGGTTGAAGCGATGCTGAGCACTCACACTCTCTGATATGTTTACCATGAGACCAAGCAAGTTACCCCTTTGCTGCCCTTTCCATGCCTTGTTCACCAGCCATTCGGGGAGGGGAGAGCCGTTCTCCTGGGCTGCTTCCCTGAAGCTGTTGGCAGGCGATGCAGCCTGCAGCCCGAGGACTCCTAGACAAGTCGAGGCACTCGAGGTGCAGGGTGTCCTGTGGCCAGTGACCTGCGGACCTCTGTCAGCACCCTGCCAGAGCCAGCCACAGGAAAGCGTGACGGGCAGTGGGTGGCGAAGGTGGCTTGCTCCTTACCCTTCATTTATTTAGCAGTAGAGAGAGAATCTGAGAGAAGAGAGAGAAAACCTAAACCTTTAGGAAGGGGATGATGAAGCAGATCACACCCTGCATGGGCAGGACGTGCTGCTGCGCAATGGTCATGTTTTGTCTGCAAAGTTATTTTGAAGCTCTGGGCGCAAGCAGAGCATGGCTGCAGTTACGGAGATGTTGGCTGGAAGGGATCTCTGGAGGTCTCTGGTGCAATCTCCTGCTCAAAGCTAGACTATTACCAAAGCTAGATCAGGCCAGCCTTGCATTGTCTAGCCAAGTCTTGAAAATCTCCAAGGATGGGGATTCCCCTCTCTGGGTAACTGCTCCGGTACAAAGTTTACTCTTCTGGTAAACCTTTTATGTCCTACCTAAAACTCCCAGGCCACAACTCATGGCTGTTGTCCCTGCTTTTATTGTCTGGCACTACTAGGAAGAGTTTGACTCCAAGGCCTTTGCAGTAGCCCTTTGGGCAGTTGTAGGCAGTATTAGGCAGCTGTTAAATCAGCCCTTAGCCTCCCCTTCTCCAGAGTAAACCAGCTCAGGTCCTTCAAGCTCTCCTCCCAGGCTGTGTGCTCTGGGTCCCAACCACCTTGGTAACCTGCTGGACCTTCTCCAGTTGCTCCATAGCTCTTTTGAACTGGGAGGCCCCAAACTGGGTAATATTGGATATTATCCTGCAGCCATTACTCAGATACCAGCTCTCTTCATCCAACTACCTTCTCTTTGCTGCTCTTCCCACGGGAGGAAAGCTCCTTGTTACCACCCGCAGAGCTAACTTCCGTGCTTTTCTTTCCACTTGTTAGCAACTGTGGACACACAGCATAGGCACAAAAAAAAGGTCAGTATGTCCAAAGAGCTCACACCTTCTTGCACAGCTTTACAAACCAGTGTTACCTTCCCACTACCACCTTGCCCAACTTAAAAAAGCTTGACCAAAAATATTAGGCTGCTCACGTGCCAAGAACACTCTCTGCCATGTTCACTAAGATAATCTTATTTGTATTTCCTCCTTTACTGTATTACATAGACTTCCTTGTACTCATGTACTTCATACATACCTATTATATATACTTCAGCTGTGAACTCCCATGGTGTAACTTCTCACTTTCTGGGTTTGTGGGGTCACTAGCTCAGTGGGAACCTGCTCCAGAGTCAGGGCTCCTGCGTATCACAGCAGCTACTGTTAACGGGAACATGCTTAATGCTGAAAGCAACAGAATGATGCCCTGGTTGGTGCTTTCCAGCATGTGCTCTAGCTGCATCTGTGAAAAACACAGATGAAAGCTAATTTAAGGGAAGAAGAAAGCTGTGGTATAAAACACAATCCTGGAAAAGTAATTTTCAAGTGACAATGATGCTCATGCTGTGAGGTTACAGAAAAGAATCGATTTTGCCAGAAGAAGAGTCTGCGATTTCCAGAATGTTAGCAATCAAACACACTGCGTAACTGAGAACAATATGTGTGTAGCTCAGATCCCTATAATCAGAAAACAGCTTGTTTCTTCCAGGCTTCAGCATGCAGAAAAAAACCACAACCCATCACTGATACACACTTGAGCAGAGATTACCACTGGCAGAACACTAACGATCCCTGCCTCTTGTAAATCATGCCTGTGAGCATCCTTATGAAATTGTGACGGAGCAGTGGTCCATATGGCAGGTGGTGTTCCAGGTCACCCGTGAGACTATTCCACAGCACAATGTCATGGTTTGTCAGCATAGCTGAGCTTGAAATGGTGAGGGGGTGCCTGGTTCATGCATTACTGAGATTTTTTTGTTACCTTTTGTAGCCACAGAGTGAGAATTATTTCTCCTAACACACCAGCAGCGGGGGAGGAGGTGGGAGAAGGCTGTACGTGACTGCCACATTGAGCTGTTAGCATGAAATGCATGCATAAAGCTACAAGCAAGCCAAAAATTCTTGAGTCCTAAGCTCTTTTCACATCAGGCTGGAATTTGTGTCACGTCTGCGCAGAAGCCAGTTACCAGAGACTGCTGTAACCACGACTGAGTGGTACCAGGTGTTTGTATTTTATCTTTAACAATCTGTATTACTCCACTGCCTTAAGTGCAACAAAAAGCTTACAAGATAAAAACCAGGCAAGAGAGCAGGGACGAGTGCCCTGCTGTGAATGGGAAAGAAAAACAAAAAGAAGAGGGGAAATGTCTACTGGCAGCAACTAAGGACACTTTGGCTACACAATCCAGCCACCATGGCTTGGTAAGTCAGTTAAGCCACAGAAACAGTTGGAAAGGGACACATTCAGCTCCAAATTTGGACACCCTGGTTTTGGGGGTGTACAGTATGAGCTGGGTGTCTGACCTCCTCCTATAGCCTAGTTGGTACAGCCATACCCTTGCAGCCGGTGCACCACGCCACTGCCTGGAGGGTTTATCATGTGCCCGTTTAGAGGTTTCTAATGTCTCCTGAGATCCCCTGGGGTATTCCAGATGTTTGTTTGGGAAGGTAGGTGGAACAGCAGACCTGGATTAAGCCCCCGTCAACCCAGGCAGTGAAGCCAAGGAACAATTCAGCTCCCCCCAAAGCAGGCATCCCTGCGGACCAGCCGAGCCCCCTCCAGACAGGGCTGGCCAGACCAAGTGGGTCTCCAAGGGCTGTGAAGGGAGCTTCAACACCCAGCTCGCACGGAGACACCCACAATCAGCTATCCAAGCCTGACCGTATTTGTGGGACCGTGGAGCTGAATCCCCCCTGTTTACACTCTCTTAGAACTCCCCAATTGCTAGGCAAGGTGACTTAGCCGAGACCTCTCTCAGTGAGACATTTGAACACACATGGAGTAGGCTAAGAGAGTGAAAATGCACAGTTACAGCATATCAGTTAACGGTTTGTAATTTGTTAAATTGCCAGTACTTGAGTCTCCATCTGATCTACAAAGGAGAAAGAACGAGAACGAAGACCTGTTCTTGTGAGGCTGATTTCTTCTTCCCAGTTCTTCATCTCTAGTTTTCAGCTCCTCATTAAAAGGTCAATATTTGATTAAATAAAGACTTAAATAAATATACCCACTATAAAAAAATTACATTAGCAACCATGCATGTTTATAACTAGGTCTGCTCTCCCTAGTTTAAGGGAAGAGCCAACTACTCCAGGCATGTTTAAACCCTGGTTTTGTGACACCTCGCTTGTCCTGAAGACCTGCCCCTCCCTGCCATGGAGCTGCATCCCTGGGCAATCACAATGCTGTTCAGATAAACAACTGGCTTGTGATGGATGGTAAAATGACAAAACATTTCTGTATGTCCTGTCACCATATGATGTTACTGAGACCCAGCGAACCAGAGATTAAGTAGCTTCTGGGACAAAATGATGCTTGTGCCACCACTGTATCATTTTCAACAATTTAATCTTACTAACTAGCTACTAACCTACGCTGTTACTAGGGTGCTTTTGTTTCTATACTCTTCCTTATGTCCCTGAGCCACTCAACCACAGATCTTTATTTTTACTGTATTTATCAATTCCCTTCACTTGACAGCTTCTAACTTATATCAGTTTACATTTTTTATGATGTTTTCAATTCTGTCTAATCTCTGCCCCTTTAGGACACACAAACACACCCACACTATCTGTTCCTACTTCGGTCCAAAGTTTCTTTTCCCATTTTCCTTGCTCACAGCTCAGACATTTCTTTGGTTTTGACTCTGTCCACTTCCCTGGAAACCCAGTGTGGCTGTCCAAGAATTCTTCCTTCTTCCAGATGTCGTATAGTGGGGAACGTCTTCACTTAGGAACTGCATGTACTGTCCTGCTTGACAAGCTATTATGGATTTATAAAGACTTCCTTATCTTCTTTGCTCCCTCATGAAGAGACTTCTCAGCCAGAGATTTCTCAAGATAACTGCATGATAAAGGGCCCAAACCCAACCCCTAGCCCTGAGTGACACAGGTTGGTTTTTGGCCACTCTGGCTTAGGGCTAGCTGTATCTACAAATTCTTCTTGGAACGTGGTGGCTGGGGTAGTCCCGAAGAGCCAGGGTATAAGCTATCATTCACTGCTGTAGGTAGTCAGGTGTTCCAACCATCTCTTATTTTGCAACATGGATGCAACCAGAGGTTGCAGAATCAGGAGGCAGGCAGCCCTTGCTGCATCTCCAGCAGATACGTCTCACTAAGCCTGTTCAGCCATGTGGAGGACAAACAAATCAACAACAATAAAACACATTTAAAATATTAGTCATTGGTTTCTTCTGCTTCCAAAGAACTTGTGCAGTTTTGGCCTCTAAAGCTCCTTTCTTGGCTGTTTCTGTTGCCCTGTGAAAAATGGCATGTTTGGGAGGAAGAAACAGTGGCTTGCCGGTCACAACTTTTCCAGCAGCAATGTCCTTCCTGAGCCACGCTGTGTCACACCTGGTCCAGGACAGCCCAGTGGTGGCAGGGACATATCATGCTGAGCGACCCAAGACCATTTCAGTCACAGGCAGTCGAAACCTGCTCCATTTCCAGCCCTGCCAGGAACGAATGGCCATGGTGTGGAAGAGGGCAGCACATGACGCACAAATACATGTTGGCCTCTCTGTAACTCACCACCTCTGGTGAATGTCACAGCCAGAGGAACGTGGCACTTGGGTGACACAGGATACGGTCTGTGGCATGGAGCCTGTCACAGCTCGATTGACCTTGGTCAGGCTCTGTTGAACACAAAGGCACTGGGGACACACGGCAGCACATTGCCCATGGGTGAGGTTTTGGATGAGGACACAATTCTCCAAGTGCTTCTAATTACTGGGGGTGACCAGAGTTTATAATTATTACCAGTCAAGCATTATTCCCTTATCTGAACATTGCTAGCATGAGTTATTCTGACATTTAGTCATTTTTCTGAATTTGTAAAATTGGACAAGCCTTCTACAAGGAACTGGTACCACAGATGAGGAATGGGTCACAAGGACAAATTTAAGCTCTGTAAACTACTTGCCACTACTTATCCTTGCCAAGTGTTTACTCCTTCCTTTAAAATCTCCTCCCTTGGCCATGAGCAGCATGCAGCTTTTCAGTACTTTTTCTTAGAAGCCAGAACAAACCTTCATGTTGCAACCGATGCTCCAGGGAGAGACTAATTGCAAGAAAATGAGCTCCAAAGCAACAGCTGGTCTAACAAAACTAATCGAAAAATGTCATTTGCTGCAGAATCTGCTTTTATGTGCAAAAATGCATATGCTGAGAGGTGAAAATGTAAGGTCCCACTTTCTTCCTTAGGGACATGGTGTCCTGGAAAGTCCCTGAGCAACTTTAAGACCTGAGCTGCCAGTCTCTGGAAAATTGAGGCAGCAGTTGCTGCCCTCTGGACCCCCAGCTCTGACAGGCGGAGGCAAGCGTGTGGGGCAGGACTTTGCCATAGCTCTGACCACGCGTCTCCCCACACCTCCCTCCTCTCTCAGCATTGCGCAAGAAGGTGGGGATGCATGGGGCACGCAAGGCGCAGGCGGCAGGGCAGCACCACCCATGCCATGGCCATCTCTCTGCCCCCAGCATGGAACCCAAATCCTGCTGTGGGGCTGAGCATTTCTGATTCTGGGCTTGGGGAACATGGTGTGAAGGAGTGCAAGGCTCTTCTTGTAGCCCTGGCCCCCTCAGCATAACAAAAGGAAACCGTAACCCACAAATCTATGCCAGGGAAGACAAATTGCAAAAGAAAATGAGTACAACTTGCTCCCATGGGAATTAATGGATTTTTTGTGTGTGTGTTAAATTCACTGGGGGAGCTGTAAGAGAGAGATCGTGTTAAAAGGATATTCCATAGCTACTTAGCCATGTGCCTAGTGTACATGGAGAAGCAGTGCTAGTGCTCTAGACACTTGCCTGGGGTTTTCTATTAATATATATCTCTCTCTATATAAATATGTGTTCATTTCCTTGAATTCTTCAACTTTTAATATTAAAATCATTCTGAATAGTTACAAAAGTCATAAATCATTCTGAATTCAGAAACTTTTTGTGCCTTGATAAACTACCAGCCTGAGTTTGCAAGTGTGTTGACTGCCTATGGTTAAACTATTTTCTTTGTTAAAAAAGTAATTACAAAAATCTTCAACAGATTCACTACCTTTTACTTAACATTTATTCTACTATATACTGTCATCAGTCATTTGCTGATGGTTATCAAACATTTCCCTTTTTTTAATGTGTGACTTAGTCTGGTGCAGGAGCTTTTATGCTGTTAATGAGCAACTGCTTTTTTTTTCCTGCAAAATACTTCATGAACTATTTTAGATATATGGAAAAATATTTCACCCTGAAGGTGGCCAAACACTGGTACAGGTTGCTCAAAAAAGCTGTAGAACTGCCATCCTTGGAGATATTCAGCACTCGATGGGATGTGTCCCTCAGCAACTTGCTGTAGCTGGACCTGCTCTGAGCAGGGATCAAACTGGATGACCTCCAGAGGTCCCTTCCAACCTGCATAATTCTGTGATTTTATTTTATTTAAAAAATATAACCTGGGGGAGAGAATTTATTTTAACTGAAGAATTTCACCAAAGAAAAATAGAAAAGACACAAGTTGTGAGAGTTCCTAGTTTAGGGAATTGAGAGCTCCTGGTGCTGCTGTATGCAGGAGAAGCAGAGAGTACGTTTAGTCAAGGTGATTTATTTCAATTAAGGAAGAGCAGATACGTACATTTTTCTTTCCATGAAAGAAAAAAGTAAACCAAAATGCATTGTAGCAGTTTCTGGATCAGGAAGAGAGCTCTGCTCTGCGTAAACTGCATGACAGCTCCTCTTTCTGGTGACAACATATAGTGTGCAATTTCATGACCTCTGCCTCCAGCACATAAATACAAGTGATGGAACACGGGTTTTCATTTTTCAGTAATTGCATATACCTTGAGTGGAGTTTTACTTCTCTTACCAACAGTATCGCTTTATTTTCAAAATTATTCCTTTAAGCTATGAATCAGCCCTAAATTCAAGCTGGCCTAGTTCCTCTGTGACTGCTAGCTGCGTTACTACATCTCCCAAACTTCACTGACCAGGCAAGAGCTAGAGGCTCCAGAAAGCCCCTGCATGGAGAGTATCTGAGAAGACTATTACTTTGCTGTTGGCTCAGAAACATCTCTTTGTTGAATTAGCCCCAGCCATCATTTCGCTATTCTCAAACCAGATGGTTCCTGGAGATTTTTCTTAAAAAGTCATCGTTAATTCATTTGCTACCCTGGGCTGAGGGCAGGAGCCCATCAGTAGCCTCACGTGGCCCCATGGGGCTGGATCCCCTGGTCAGGCCACCCGTGCATTTCCAGGGTCCCTCCCTGTGCACTGTGCCATAGGGGAGCTGAGAGAACAGCACATAAAGGGGAGACAGGAGTGCTTTTCAGGAACATTTACCTGCTTTACAGTTCACAGCCTTGATAGCATCCTCTCTGGAGGCTTAGGGGCACCAGAATAAGACCGGGCTTTCCAGGATGAAAACCTTTTTCATTTTTGCCTTTCTAATGCAGATAACACCCCTTTAACTGCTCTTTAGCTGTGACGATGTTGTAACTATGGCTAAGAACAATCTCCGTCACACAAACCTAAGCCTTCCTCTTGCTTGTAGGAGGGTATTTAACTTTCTTAGTCAGATCATCCCACCCATGTGAGACCCAAGTACAGTGCAGATAATTTCCTTATAATCCTTAATGATGATAGCTTGCTTAATGGTCAACCGAACCAAGCACAGGAGAGTCTCCCTTGCCAGATGTCTCAGCAAAAAATACAAATTATAAGTAGATAAACTTTGATGAGCTTCCAAAAAATCAGGTTAACTTGGTGTAGCTGATGAACAAACCCAGCTCCTAAATTCTCACAGTCTTTATAGGGAGCTTTCTTCTTAGGAGCCAGCCTGGGGCATGATGCACATTATCTCTAAATACTCATTCACTGAAGTCTTTGCAGGATCAGGCCTGGGCTTCATGCTTCACCTGGAAGAAATCTGTCTACTGACAGAGAAAAGTTGCTGGAAATAAGCTCCAAGAGTGATCACAGTTTAGGCAGTACTGGTGAAGAGGCCAGCCTCAAACTGTCTGGAACTGGGTTTTAGGAGAAATCACCAAATATCCAGTCTTTGCTAAAATTCAGATTATAATAAAATCGCATTAACTACTATAGCAGCAAGTGGAGGAAGAAAAAGATTTCAGTACAATAAGACATTGCTTTGTATAGCAAAATAACCGCGTGTCCTTATATTTACTGTGAAAATTGATGGGAGAAAATGACACGATCATGGCCAAACACTAAAATATGCGTCTGAGGCAGCGTACCTGGCAGGCACGTCACCCTCTGCCCCCAAAACATCCACAGACACTGCTCTGTCCCCCGGGTCCAGCGAGCCGCCCCGAGGCAGCCCCGTGGGGGTGGCTGGGTGCCCCGGTGCAGGGAGAGCCGGGGCTGAGCACTGCGGCGGGGCAGAGGGAGCCTCTGAGCACGGCATTCCCAGCCAGCGATGGAAACTGTAAAAATAGACCTCAGCTCTAAAAAAATAGTTCTCAGTTTGTCATAAAGAAACTCCTTCCCCTCTTCTGAAACTGCAGTGTTGGTCTGAAGGAAATGAGTGGAAACAAAATGTTAGGCAATAGGAAAACATGCAGCAAGTGATAACAATGAAGTTTTTTCTTGCCATTCGTTCTTTGCTTTGTAGACTGAAATCTGAAGTGTCACAATTTGTAAGAGCATTCTGACTTTTATGTTACGAAGTGTGTAATCAGATCTGCTATTTACCAGTGACTACACGTGCTGAGGAACATACCTGATTCCAGCTGGACAGAGGATCTGATTTCTGCAGAGCTGATGCTTCTTCAGTGTAAATATTCTCTTTATAAGGTAATGGCCAAGTATTATATTTCTGCTTACATTTTTGGACAAAAGAAGAATCCTTATCACGAAGCTTTATCTGCAGATCTGGAAGTCCACATATCTTGCTAAAAAACAATGTACCTGCTAGCTGAATTTCGGTACTAAACTATAAGCCCTGCTTCAGAATAGATGGATTATGTTCAAGGGCAAGAGGTGCAAAAAATTTGATCTTTTATTATTGGCAGGTTAAAAAAATATGTAACTCTGACCTTGCCACTGAAATATCATCTCAGATACTATGTTTAAATATCTGTATGTATACAAAAGTACACATGGAATCGCTTCAAACTAATATCAAAGTAAGAGAGAAGAAAGCTTGTCCAATATTAAACTTCTCAGTGTCATGCAGTTAACCAAATAGCATAAAACCCCAGAAGCATCCGCTATAAACTGTATTTGTCTGTCACTACAGTGCTTCAGGGAAAGTAATGATGTGGCAGGGTAAGGAGAGTGCTCCCTTTCAAGTAGAGCACCCAAAACCAATTTCTTCTTTTGTAGACATCAGAAGCACTCGCAGATTTGGGATTTTGAGGAACAGAGAAGGCCACTTACAAAGTCTCTTCTACACACTTTCCTCCAGTCCCTGTGCACCGCTCTTCATTTCACAGCTCTTCAGTGTGATCATATGCAGCATAATGTTTCCATCTGAATAATTTGCAAGCTAAAAGCACTCAAGAAGGATATTACAACATTTGCAAAGATACAGATGCAAAGATGGTTTTCACTAGGCCATTGCAAGGTACTTTTTAGTTCAAGCTTATTTCTGTAGGAAAGTACATCCTCCAATAAATAGCTACTTCAAATATAAATCAGTTTAGTGAAATATGAAGTGTATTTTTATGCTTTATGTGGGTCTCCAAATCTGAGTTACTACTTGCTTAAATCTTAAGAACATGGGAAAAATAGCTGGCAAAAAGCGTGTAAAATAACTTCAGGTCAAGCAGTCAGCATTCGCGACAACTACCAGCACATGGCAATAGCATTCGAGGGGAATGCATTACTGCAGCCCAAATGATCAAAAAAGACACAATAGAAAATACATATTGTTTAAGGAGTAATTTTTTATTTTGACATTTGTAAAGAATACTAATGGTCTGCTTAAGATGATTTCTCTGTAGACTTCATACTCACCATGGGTGGTGAGTATTAGAGCCCTATTAAACAAAACATCATTAGTACTGCTATCAGCTATTATTTTGGAACAGAACATTTTTTCTGGTTTTGAGTGTGTTTTTTTAAACAAGGGGAGCATATTTTATGAAAAGGAAAACAACATATAATTGAGGTTCTGTTACCCAAGCCATCCCTCAGCTAAAGTCACACAGAAATGGAGAGGCTTAAGAAATCATTTAAGAATACAGCACGATTTTTTCCAATTATCATTACAAGAGCTAGGTAGCTGAATAAAAGGCATTTGATGAAGCTGTTGTCTGGCTTTATCCACCAGCCTTTGAAAATCTTGACAATACTGTTAATTTGTGTTCCCAACTCTCAGGATCTTAGTGCGATATAATGGATTAGGTATTTATCCTCTAGAGTCAAAGGAAAATGGAAAAAACTCTTCTTCCATTAGAAAGATGAGGAACATCAGGTATGTTCCTCTACTTGTCCTTGTAGATACAAGGAAAAACCTGAAAGTATGATCCAGATTACTTAAGAAGGAAATTGATTTTCAGATTGAATGGTTTGGAACAAATTAATTTTGATCCAATATTATGATTTTTGGAAGGTAATTTATGTTGTGGAACAGCTGACACTGTCAATACCAGATTTATTTTTAGCTAATCCCATCATTCTTTGTGAAAAAGAAAATCAGCCAAAAATGAGTAAAGAATAAGAAAACTTTCTGGTTTTCCCCTCCCAACAAACAAGATGCAAAAATTAGTCAAGTAAGCAATGCTGTTGCCATAAAAGATAACAAGGAGAAGAAAATGCTTGATGACTGAGGCAATTTAATATAATCCTATCTGTTGCATTTTACTTGCAGCTTATAGTCCACTCTGAAAAAAGCTTTTAACAATTTCTCTTTATCGCTCCTGCACAGACTGGTATTAAAACCAAACAGAACAAAACACAGAGAAAGCTTGTAAAAAATGCAGATTCTAAAATAATCTTCTGTATGCTTTCACTTCAAAACAAATGATGCTGATAACTTAATGTCCTGTATCATTTGTTCTACATTTTTCCAGCCATGTACAAACTTTTCCTGATAAGCAGTGATTATTATAATGGTATAGTTTTAATTAAAGAAGAAGAATAAGGATTCTTGCCCATAAAATGCAGATGTGGTGCTACATCTACACCTTTCATTGACAAACCTGTAAAAGGGCAACTGAAAAAATACACATTTCCTGTGCAACACTTTCAGACTGTCTCATTTTCAGTAATTCCTCATCATTCCTCTGTAAGACCTATTTTTCAATGCAAGAAAAGTTTTCAAGGACAAGACTAAACCCAAAAATAACGTCAACTCTTGGAAAAATCAGCTTTGTCTATCGATCTCATCTAAGGAATGATAAACCTCTTAATGAGACACACTTTTTAAGTTGTAGAGTATTGACTCCTTCAAGAAGAAGAGCATGTTAATGGGCATGGGGCTACTCAACAGGGAAACTGAACCTGTAAAAACTCCACTAATTGTAACTCACACTTCTTGGCTACTTTGCTGTGAGTCTGTGGTTTTCCAGAATTAAAATATCAATGATGTAAGCTGTTGCATTTGTATGTGCAGCTAACAGGTTGCAAGTTTAGGTCTATTGAAGGGATGCTCTCAGCTGCAGGCTCCAGGAGTGCCTTTCAAGCCCAGGTGCCCATCACAGTCACGTCCTGGCTCCATGCTGGCGCGAGTCCCGTTGCCTCCCAACAAGTCCTGTCCAAAGCCACTACAGCACCTCACTGCAAGTCCCTGACTGTGATGATGGGGTACCCAGACCTCAGAGCACTCTTCCTCCCCACGGCATGACTTCAGGATATTGAATCCATTTAAAAAGTTACTTACAACTTGTTGTTGTAGGTTACAACCATGGGCCTGGTATCACTCTGCACATCTGCTGGACTAATAATGGCAGATTTAAAACGCAGCCTGCCAGCTTCCCTCTTTTACAACTTCTACCAGAAGTAATTTTTTGGAACATGAAGGTGCCACTGCAGGACACGGGACATGGAAGAGAAAGCTGGGACGGGTGGTGAAGCACAGGTTACACACATATTTGCATGAGCAGAAAATCTCTCTGACCATGCTATTGCTCTCCAGCTGCCAAAGATAGGATCCATCCCAGGGGAAGCAAGGAATTTTTTTTCCTTTGAAAGTCTATGAACTTACTGCTTTCAAGGAACTGTTGCTGTATTTGTACCATGCAAAATATAGATATATTGTCTTTTTATCTAAACTTCTATACCACAGTCACATCTATTAAAAAGGCAGAGAGGCTGAAAAGCAAGAAAACCCACCAATTATAGGTTGCATATAAAAGTGTTATTTCTTAACAGACTGAGAAAAACAAATCAACACCACCCCCCCATCAACTCTGTCCCTCTAGCCAGGATCCTAATGCCAAACATAAGTGCAGAAGTACATCTTTAGGCGCCTGATGTTCAGAAGTGCTAACAAGCCACAGATTCCACTAAGTCAGAGGTATGTAACAGCTTTGAAGATTAAGCTACTTGTATTTAAGTGCTTTAATGGAGATTTAGCAATCTAACTTTATGAAACCAACTTTGAAGGTTTCATTTATATACCAAGGGCAAACACTGTCCCATCTTCACGAAGAGAGAAGCCCGGACAGCGAGATGTTGAAGGCATTGCTCATCCCCTGAGCTGAGCAGATGGGGTGGCCTGTGCAGGGCCCTTGCCTGCTCCCAGGCATGGGGCTGCCTGCACACGAGTGTCCAGCTGCAGGAAGCAAGGCGTCAACCCGGCGCTCACCGGGAGAAGAGACAGCAGAACAGCTCATCACCAGGGAAAAGGGACACTCAAGATGCCAGTGACAGCCCTGCATCTCTGAGCAGGTCACAGCCAAGGTGCTCTGTTTCCCTCTACTGGTAAAATTTCAAGTGATTTTTTTTTTCCAAATGTTTGTTTTCTGCTGGAGGTTTTCTGCTTGGAGGTGTCCCAGGGCCAACATGCTCTACTTTGCTTGGGAGCCCTACTGGGGCCCCCTCTTTCTTCCCAAATCTCCCCCTCGGCTGAGTCCTTCTTTGCTGAGCTTTGCCATACAACCGTGCCTGTTTAATGCTGTTGACTTCAGCAGAGTTGGGCAGGAATTTAAATTATTAAGAAATATTTCAAGGCGATTTATGGGTATTTGGAAAGACTTCATTGATTTCTCAGCGTGAAAGCAATACCACAACACTGAAGCTATTCTAGACAACTTAACAAGTCTTTTAATGAATTGCTGCTATTTGTTTGTGTTCAAAAGCCAGAACAGAGTTTCTGTTGTTGGAAAGTCTCAAGATTACGAGCTGGTAAGAAGATGCAGTAATTGTACACATTGCACTGAGTGCACTATCTGGGTATTTTAATTGCTCAGCTAGACCACATGGCCTGCAGCTGGCTCCAGTAAGACTTCATGCATGATCATCTATTCCAAGTTGCCAGAGGAAACATCAGTGTTCACACCCGTTAGTGGCCTCTAGAAGCACGCAAAATTAATTTGAGAAGGAGCTTTCTGAGCTTTCACAGAGAGCACCTTAAAGAGACAGGGGTTTCCCAGCTTACAAACTTCTGCCATCTTGGAGCCTTTCAGGTTTTTTCTTCTTCCCTTCCACACAACCTCCCTGCTACCAGAGGTTTCCCATGTACTGTCTAAGTTAGTGCAATTTTGATCTGTGGTAGCAGTAGCAGGGGTGGTGTTTTAAACTCAGAACACATTTGAGTTTTTCCATATGTAATAAAAACAAGTGGAGAATTTAAACTCCAGGAAAACTGAGTTATAGCTACATTTACTCCAGTGCTGCCAATGCTTTCTTGAAATGTCCAATCGCTCATGCTCAGATACTTCAATTTAATATAACTAATAGATTACTGAGCTATTGAACGTGTCTTGGCACAAAGTATGTTGTAACCAACTTCAGAAGAGCCTCTGGCAAACTGGCAGGTGCCTTGAGTACAACTATAGCTAATGCCATGTGGGTCTTACAGTGAGTAGGAATTGAAATTAAATTACTGTTAAAGAAAATTATGGGAGAAGGAGAGGAAATCGAGTGCTCTGGGGGCAAATTAGTCTGCAAATGCCTAAATACCCAATTATAACTTTCTTGATAATTTATGAACATATTTCTGTTACATCAGCAGTGGGAGTTTTTTAGAGATACCTTTGTAACTTTTGTGTGCATGCTGAAATGTTAAAAGTGTATCATAGGTTTTAGGTTCTGCTGATCAGACTCTTTTTGTTTTCACATCAATTTGTAGTTACTTTAGTTTTCCTTTTTAATTTAATTGGAATCTGTATTCTAGGAGTGCAAATTACCAGCCCAGATGAAACTGCAGTTTAATCAAAAAAGGAGCGTATTTAGCGATGAGCAGCGTATGCTTCCCTGCGGCAGCTCTAATGCTCTCCCAGGAGCCCTGCAGGCAGGGGCTGGGAGGCACAGGCTGGCGGTGGTGGGGTGGGAAGCCTGTGGTCTCCATGCGTGCGCGGGCAGCTTTCGTACCTGGAGTCACCTCCAGAGGTGGTCTCTTGACGCGCAGGCTGGAGCACACTGCTCTTGCAGCCCTCACAAAGGACCAGGGTTACTCTCAATTCACCCAATTCACTCAATTTGGGCTACTCTCAATTTCACACCTAATATTTCTAGAAGAAAACTCTTCCAGGACCTCATCGTTCTGATGGCTAGAGCTCCAGTTTCTGGCCTTGTTCATGGTCAGTTTTAAACTGATCGATGATGGCTTATATATATCGTCTTTAAACTGAATAGTTCTGTACTGCTGAAGTTAGATGCCGATGAATTTTGTCTGCTTGCATTGCCCTCAACACCCCACTTTTTGAATGCACATGTACACTGTAAAAGTAGTGAAGAAAACGCGTGCTTTGTTGAAGCACTAAATCCAGGCTGTGTTGGAAAGTTGTTAATACTATATATTAGCCCTGCAAATTCAGTAAATGGTGGAGGAGGAACTTGGTGGAAAATAGCTGCTTAATTCAGCCTAATCTCTACTGCTGAAGATAATGGGATTCCAATGACATTACTCTCAGATTAGCTGGAAGACCATGACTGCCTGCAATAACTGTGGGCATAACTTAGCTTTCTTCTGCACTGTTGTTAATGTGCAAGAAAGCGTGCGCTCAGATGGATGAGCTGATCTCTGTTTGATTTGCAGGATAAGCCATTAGAAGAAAAAAATAATCATTTCATAGTAAACTGAGCACAATTAACAGGCATTTGGGGACAATAGACATTTTTCCAGAAACACTTCTGACAGCAGAACAGGACCACAATGGCAAAAATCACATGATTTAGAAATTCTCTAGGGAGCACAGTGTGAGAGAGAATGGATCTTTTTGTTAATCCTCAGTAAATGACATGAAAGTGGGCAATTTCAGATCTCATTGCAATTTGGAAATGAGAAAGCTGAGTGATGCTGGATCATACATCTCATTACTCACAATTTCTCAGTATTCTATAATATATTTTGCTTGGCTGGAAGCCTTCAATTTTGTACTTATGCCCCACCATGATCTTAATGAACATGAATGCTTTAAGCATGGCAGAAGGACTGGTCTCTTCTTGCCTGATTCTGCTCCATTTGGGGGTCAAATATTCACACATGATCAAACCTCATATAACGAAAGAGGGAAGGGAAACATCAAAGCTTTTCCATTTAACATGTTGTGATCCCAAACATATGTGAGTGAAGTGTCCAGAGCTGGAATCCTTGATGAGAAGTGCCAGACAGCAATGGTACTTTGAATACATATGCAGTAGGTTAAAACCTCTCCTCTTTCTGCGTCTTTTTTTCTTTATTGCTTCTGGGTTTTGGTGCATGGAAATTTAATGCAGATTTCTATTAGATCAGCAAAATGTTTAATTTGTAATTAAAATTTGTCACAGGTCAGCAAGACTTAGTGGGTGGATATGCTGAGAATCATGTGGTCTTGTTCTCAATCTTGCACTGATTTTCCATGTATCTGGGAGCAAGTCTTGGTGTCACTTATTTCTATGTCTGGAGAAAGGCAGGATTACCTACCCCTGTCTGTAAAGTGCTTGGTGATAATGGGGAGAAAACAACTAATAGGAGTTAATATTTTCCACTTGTCAATAACAATTGAACCATAAAATGAACCCAAGGAAGGAACCTTGTGCCCAAGACTTGAAAGCCTCTTCCATCTATGAAGGGTAGGGCAAAACTCTTATTGTCTTTAATGGCTTAGTATTGGACCTATAGTACTCAATGTCCAACAAAACTTCTGTTAAAAGTAGTTGAAGTATGATTCAGCTGTTGACTAAGAAAAAATGTAGGGGTCTATATGTGAGACAGGAATCTCAGTTCTTATTACAGTCAATGGAGATTACTTGGTACCATCAGCACAGCCTAGAGAGTGATTCAAATAATCAAATGGAGCTGCCTGCTAGGCTCCACTGGATGTGGTGCCTCAACATAGGCATCCAGTGCTGTTTGAGATGCCCTGGGCACCCCAGTTAGTGTCTAGCAGCTCCTGCAGAAGGCTTTGAGTGCTGTGTAACCTCTGCCAACCCCACACATCTCACATGCCCTATGAGCCCTATGTTTAGACCACTGAACTGGACCCAGGATCTCCACTAGCAAGGGTGACAAAAGCAGTGCACCATCACTCCCCTTGAAGTCAGTGACAGCTTTAGTGCTGACCGATGCTAAATTCTTACCACCACTGCTGAGAGCAAAGAACTAACACAGCCAGTGCTCGCTGCTGAGAACAGAAGCATTGGGAAAGAACCAAGAACAAAGAGGTGAGCTGCTGTAGCTACCCAAGAGCGGGTCTAGCTCATCGTCCCACCGCAGAGATGGCAGGATCAACAGTACCAATGCCACATTGGACAGACATCAAACAACTGTGACACGCATTTTGTCCCAGGCAGGTTTGCTGGGTGAGTGCTCGGTGCTGCTGTCAGGTTACTAACGAAAGCATACGATGGACTTAAGTTCAGGACAGGCGGCAGATGTACTCCAGTTAATATATCCTCTCATTTGCTGAGTTAATCTTTGATAATTGCAGTCTGGTACATGATCTAATTATTTTTGCACCATGTAGTCATAGTTTCATTTAGTCCATGTTTCCCTGTTCTGCCAATGAAAGCATCACGTAAGACAGCGGAAAGCTTGCTGAATTCTAGATGTGTAACTTCTGTTTCTTCTCACTTACTCACAAGACCTATCACCCAGAAGAGATGTGGGTTAATTTGACAGATTTTCCTTGACAAATGCATTTTATCTGTTACTCATTTTCATACTTACAAATTGTTCATTTGTTCCAGAATTTTTTTTCCAGAAATCAAAGTTAAAAAACCCCTATCCTATAATTCACTGGCCCTTCTTTTTTTCTCTTTTTTTTCTTTCAGTAACGAACCAGTATAAATCAGGAGCTACCCTACTGAATATATATAAATATTCTGTTATAAAACCTGTGTAAGATTAGGGGAAGCCAAGGCCATTTTCTTAGGGAACTGGTTGTGCAATCCTATCATAATTCCAGATACTAAAAAAAACTTCACATGAAAAGCAATTTACTGAAAAAAGCATGATCTGGAATATTTACAAGAAGCAGTAATATAAATGAGTTTGCTGTTTAACATGTTAGGAGCAATAAGAAAATGTGTAAGCTGAGCTGGCTCCTATCTTATGGGGGCTTTGAAAGTCCTGGAGTGTTTTTAACAGGATCAGTGTGAGTACAGAGCACTGGAAGAGCAAAACACAATTGGACTTTCTTTGCCAGTCATTTTGCACCATATAATCCTCCTGTTAAAAACCCAAATAGTTTTATTCACACAGATTGTACGATGTACCAACAACAAGGCAACTGCTAGAATTACTTTGTGTATATAATGTGAGTTGAGTCTGTGCAAGAATCACAGTTGCATCCCATGGTATTTTTGAGACCGACCCATTCCAAGCTGGTGCGAAGTACAAGAGTCTGGGGTTTTTTCCCCTAATTTGGATGGATATTCTGTCTTTTACAATTTCCAGTGATTTGGGGAAAACAGCTCAAATTTCATTACTAGGAATGTGAGGCCTGTGGGAGAAATGGTCCATTTCCTCTGGTGGCTTGTACAGACCTTTGCACAGTGGGTCCTCGCTGCGAGAGGGGCCTCTGAGTCTTGCTGGCATTGTAGTGGGGGGCTAAGCCCTGGCCCCCTTCAAGGGGCTTCCCAATACTCTGCTTGCTCAGAGCAGCCTTACAGCCATCACTCACTAGGGTATATAAACACATAAAATGCTACCATTTCCATCTCGGTAGGATCGATGAGAGAGATGTTTCTGTGTTAATTTTTCATAAGGGAAGGCTAAGGAATAACATTCTCCAGCTCTGGTAGCTCTTGTGTGGGTGAGTCTGCAGCAGTTTGTGTTAACATATCCCTCCTGGAGAGTTTTCACTACATAGGAGCATGCTGATAACTTTTTGCAGGTCTACATAAGAGAGGACAGTTTCTTTGCACATTCAAGAAGATTTTGTTTATACTGAATATTAAAAACCATGCTCTTATGTGTTTATCATTGTAAACTCAGCTTTGAGGGAAAAAAAATCACAAAAGTGTTAGGATATGGAGAAAATGTTGTCACTTTTTTTTCAGACCACAGGAGTTTGTCACCATGGAGACCCTCCTGTTTTCTTCAAGAATGACTCAAATCTTACGGATGGAGCATATGTGATAGAAGCAAAACAATATCACCAAGAATTCACATTAAACATTTCAGAAAGAGGATTTTGAGCACCAACCAACGTCCACAGACTGTTCATGCAGCAAAAATATGCTTCCAATTCTTTCCTTAAGCTTTTTTATTTCTAATGGAAAATATCTGAAGGTTTATTTCTGAAGCTAGCTGGATTTTAAGGAACTTGTGATACATGCAACTGAAGGCTAGAGGACTTCACTATTACGCTGTGGTTTTATACAATGAAGTACTCTTTCTAAGAGCTGAAGTACCTAAGTTTTAAGGACATAATGAAGCTAAAGCTCCTTGAAAAGCTTGTTTTAGTATTAATTATGTAAGTACAGTTTTTAACTGAAGACAACCAAATTGTGCATGTAGACGGAGTCAAGAGCAGGACAAGGTGGTTTGTCAGCAAGCCCCCGGCTGCCCACGCAGCGGCTGGAGGCACCAAGCACGGGGAAGCTGGAGCGTGCTCAGCTCAGAAGCACCAGCACCTCTGGAGTTGTGTCCTGATGGCCAACAGCAAAACTGTGGCTTCAGGAGCAACTCTGGGAAAGAAGAAAGCCTGGACATGCTGCTATTGCCATACCTCATATGGCATATCAGACCGCCCCACTCCACTTTAGTCACTGCTCAGCCTGCATAAATGTATTTTTAAATGAGCGTGGAAGGCATTGCAATGACAACCAAGAAGACCAAACCAAATTTGTCTGAAAATGCATGACAGACTTTCTCCCAAGCCTGCCTTTCTGCTATGCCGCCCACGTGACTTTCTGGTCTGCGTCCGAGGTAAGAGCTGAGCCTTCCCTTTCGTCATTTCCCCCACTAGTATTTCTGCGATGCCAACCTGGGGCTCGGCTCTGTTACTGCCAGTAGTACCACAGGGCAATAAGGCGAGTGCAGGGAAAGTGCTGCACAATTCAGGGCAGAAAAGAGCCTGCCGTGCCTCCCAGGTCAGAACCGTTACTCTTTAATCAGACTCCTGAGAGGGAGGAACATCCTTCCCATCAAACACCATTGTGTGTTGGTGGAGAGGGAGAGAAAATGCGGCCCCACGCTGCGTTAATTAGAGCAGCAATGCAGCTCTAAGAGATGTAAATCTGGTTTTAGATGGCCCAGTAATGAATCACAACTCCTGTAGCCATATGACAAAAGGTATAGAAGCAGTGCCCACCCACCCCTGTGAATGTACACACTTCACACCCAATGGAGTTTGCTGTCAGCCATTGTAATTGCACGCCAGAAAAGGCATCGCTTGTCCTTCCACAACGTGTCAGAAGATCAGATGAAGCATAAAGTCAGAATAAATACCCTGATACACCCAGGCTCATCTAAGAGAAGGGACATTGGGTATTTACTCTTAATCAGGATCAGATTTGTCCTGCTGGACCATGTGGTATTAATCAGTGTGGAGCAGCATTTGGCAAGGATGGCAGTGAGAACTACTGTCCCAGGCCGAGGAGAAGCCTGGGCAAATCCATGGTCCCTGGAGCTAGGCAGCCTCATGGAGAACAGGAAAGCGCGGGGCTCCATTCCAGTGGACAGGCTTTTCTGCAATGCCTTTAGCCTAGGAATATCCCGGACGCAGCCTAGGTGCTGAGATGGGGCACTGCTTGTGTTTTTTCCTTCTTCCTTCCTCAGTTATCCCGTTACTAAGTAATGCAAAGGAAATGTCCAAGGTATTTCCATTCTCAGTGAACAAAATAACTATTTGGAGAAACTGAATGACTTCAGCTTCACAGTGTTGCAAATGCTCTATTGAGGGCAATGCAGGAAACTTGACAACATTTAAAACTTAGCAGCATTTATACTTAGCATACGTGGATCTTGGAAAAAGCTGAACTATAGAATCACTGCATTTAAGAGTTGTGCTATGAAATTCATCAAACCAAAGCAATGCTTTCTGTAGTTTCAAGAGGTCATCTTTATGATAGTCAGTAATCAGGTTGTACTGGGCATGGTGAGTGATACCACTTACATCTCTTTCATAGGTCCAAGATTTTTTTGTGTTCTACCCCCTGGGTTGAAATACTTGAATAAAAAAATTATCACCATGATAGTTCTATTTGATATGTAGTGAAAAAGTTTAAGAGAGAATATAATGTTTCTTTTATTGGAGCTGAACCTTCTTATAATTTGTTTGTATAAGTTTATTTGCATTGATGATAACATTCGGTCTGTTGCAGCCAGTGCTCTGCATTTTCATGCACCAGAAATATGCTGTCTATAGCGATGTCACCTTCAGGAGTACTTTGAAAAGATTTGTAGGAGCTAGACTCAAAATGAATTAACCTGCTTGTTCCTACTACCTTTCCTGAAAAACTATTACAGAACCCCTCTCTCCTCTGTGAGCTGGAAGCTGTCCTCTGATTTCCAGCCAGGATTCATCCACAGCCAGTTTCTCATTTAGAAGAGCTCTTCTCTCTCTTTCATATTTACACTCTGTACTTGTTTCACTTCAGATGTTCCCTGAAGTTGATCTACAGGAATTGTATGCTGTATTCCAGATAATTTCTCAGCACAAGCCCATAAAAGGCTGATAGTTTTGGGGGCTATACCTGGCTAATCTCTAATCTTTACCCTGTACTGATTGCAAGCAGCCCCCTTTGCTCTAAGAGCCTTTTGCTGTGTTTTTCTTATTTTGTTGTTCAGTTTCTAACTCAGCTTGGTATTTGGCAGTGCTTACTTCTTCCCAGTACCTCTTAAGCAACAAGAAATGGCCTGCTTTGTTGCTTATGTCTTCCTTTCACTCTCAGTAGGCTCTTTCCTTGTTCCCAATATTTTTTTAAATGTTAATTGTTCATTCAGTTGATCATGGAGACCTTCCCCTTTTCGTTAGAACACAAACTTAGCATAGTTAGTGTACATAGTTTTTATATCTTTACAGTAAGGATACTCTCAGCCTTTTTCACAGCCAAGCCCTTGAGTTCTTAAAAGCATTAAGTAACTCTCCTCATTTTATCAAAACTTATCCTTTTGGAATCAGTGAAACTTTTATTCCATAAACCTACTTGTGTTCATACATCCCAAAAAATTCACATTAATCAGCTCAAAGTTATTTTCTCTGCCCAGCTATCCTGAAAGGTCCCTCTTACTTTCAAAACCTCTGTCTGGTAGAAAAAAATCTGTTGACTAGCACATCTTGGAACATATATAGCTGAGCACTCTTAGCATTTTTGCTCCAGACTCTCACTAAGAACTCAGAGTTGTAGGAGACAATGATTTCAGCTGTCCTGTTGTGGCTTGGAGTAGAATAACAGTGCTTTGTAGGATCAAAAATTAATTAGCTGTAATATCCTATTCCCTTCTAAACCCTGGTGTTATTGCCTGTGTGAATATTTAAATTCTTTCTCAGAAACCTTAAGCAGTTTGGGGTCTATCACTTTGCTCAACATCTTGCAGAGGGTGCTGAGATTTCAGAAGAATATGTACATAAAATGACTTTGTTGTCATGCTCCCGCTCTTCCAGTTGAGATTGAAGACATTGCAATGACATCTATTGACTTGTTTGGATGGATCCCCATCTCAGGCCAGTCAGAAATGACCCTACAAAGCAAGGGTCTGTTCTGAGGCTGTGGTGTGTGCTCTCCATGGCCTTCAGACACATGGGCTGTGCCAGGTCTTTGCAGTCTGTAGCTCATCAGTTTTGTATTCTCCCCAGTGTTGTCTGCATGTGTTACCAGGGCTTCCAGCATCCCCACACCAAGGCTGACAATGTTGTTGTGTCTGCCTGATCATGGCAGTCCCCCAGCTCCCTCCACGCTCTCTGCAGAGATGCGTTTGGTACCTTTGTTTTCATAACAGCAAGCTTTCTTCACCAGCTCTCTAAGTAACCATAACCATCCTACTCCAGGTAATCCATGCTGGCATTCCTGGCCTTTTCTGGTCAACCATACTTCCTCCTTGGAAACATCCTAACGGTGTCTGGGAGCTGTTTCTAACTGACTTTAGTAAGGGGAGTGTTTCTCCTGATGGCTTTTCCCTACCCTGCCTTCCTGCTTGTAGGATCCCCAGCACTTTCCTTGTGCTGTAGCATGCCATTTCCCAATTTCCCGCCTCTGGCTGGGGCTTACCAATACAAGGGCACAACTTGGTGATCAATCTGGGTTGCTGAACCTGATGTGAGGGATAAGAACAATGTACAAGCACGTAATTCATTCCTGAAATAATTTCGTTTCTGTAGAGTTCCTTAGGGCCTGAAGAGTTTGAAGCATCCTTCAATCTCTTCTGCTGGCTAATGTCTATTAAAATTCCTGATGCAGATGACGTTCATTTGCAAGCTAGAGCACATGAACTGCAGGAGCTGGAGCAGGAGCTTGGTGTACGGGCAGGTGTGAGTGATCAGAGTGCAGGCAGGAGGGGAACTGGCTTGGGATCAGAAGCAGTGAGGTCCACACGTGGGCAGGCTGGGGTGGAAACTTTAGCTGCTAGGGTAGAGGCAGCAGGGGTGAGAAATGCAGATCAGCACTAGAGGAAGGCTGATTTCTGTAGACTGAGGCTGCTGGATTGTGGTTCCCACTAAAACCTTCCAAGCAAGAAGGGTGTCCATGGGATCTAGACAGCCTTAGGATGGGGAAATGCAGGCACAGACACATCAGGAGTTGTCTTCCTCTTCTCACACCATGCCCTCAGAGGCTCCAAGGGAGCACCCAGCTCCAACAGCTCAGCTGTACCCAGCTGACTTGAGAGACAGACTAACAGTTGGGGGTTTTTTTCTATTACTAGATAGGCAAATGAGGCTGAGGGAGGGGAAGCAGAAGTCCCCCCAGTCTGTGGGTTGCTTTAGGTTGGATAAGTGCGAGGGAGGCCAGGGCACTGACAGTTAGGAGACCCCTGGCTGTTTGCAGGACCTGAGCTGGTAGGTGGGTCTGGGGTAACAGGAAGGTGTAAGGTCCTAAGTTTCTGCCCTTCAGCTTCTGGGGAGCCTGAGCTGGGCGTTTCCCAGCAGGGCATCTGTGAGCAGGACAGCACTGGCTTGGGAAACGCCTGCCTGGTTCCCTTCCTTTTCCAGATGCCGTCTCTGTGTCCAGCATCTCAACCCAGCGATGACCAGACTGCCCCAAGGGTAGTGTCACTTACAGCTGAGGCTCATGCGTGGCCAGTCTCCCGAGGAGCCCGTGGCAGTGGCATGTCACGGGCACAACCACCCACTCTCTGTGAGCACTGCTTTTAGGACAAGCTGCAGGCTCGCTTTCCATTACCGCTCTCCATTCCTTGGGTAGGCGGCAGTGACAGCTGTGCCCGCGTGAGTCATTCTCTGTGGGCATTAACAAGACTCTGCAGGCCTGGTGGCACTTGCTAGCCCTGGCAGAGCAGCAGTCCTGGTGACGAAGACCGCAAGGGTGGGGTTTCCAGACAAGAAGTAAAGGTGTCTGCAGAGCCTGCTGCCATCCTGAGAAGGGTCTGGCAGGGGCATCCTGCAAGCAGAGCCTGTGGCTAGGCTGGGTGCGTGGTCAGCGTGGTTGCTCTCGGGTAGGACGGATGTAGCCACAGATAACGTAGCTCAACAGGTACCGAGAAGTAGCTGTGTACTAGGTGATGGGCAAGGCATAAAATATGGACCGTTTTCACCATGCAGACCGCTTACAGCCAGGATTACAGAGTCTTAAAGATATGATGATAATCAAACCAAATGCTCGGGGGTAGCTGTCAAAGAAAAAATACAAGGTATCATTAAGAGAAAGCAGTGAACTAGTTCATCAGTGTAGGGAGAGTGTCTCCCAGTGACTTATTTTCATACCATGCACAGACTTTAAAAAAAAGCAGTAGAATTAAACCAGCATTTGAAGCTGCCCTCTTGAGACTTTATTTGAATGTAATGTATTTCAATTACTGTGTATTCAAAATTCCCATGCTCCTATACAATCTGCAGAGATTTATAATGTGTGTTGGTTGAAATCTGAGCTAAATTAATATAATCGTTTCATTTAAAAAAAAAAAAAAGAGAAATAATCTACTTGGCTGCAAGTGCCTCAAGGAATGTTGAGCAGAAAAGAGACAGCATAACTGGGGAGTGATTTTGAAAGCAGCTCTTGCAGGCCAATTGCTCAGAGCCAGTGCCAGAAAATAAGGGAAACCTTCTTTTATTAAACATGATTGCTGTGACCTTCTCTGGTTAACCTACAGAAGGAAAAACTAGCTATGCACTGTGTATGATTTGTTGTTATTACAGCTGGGCTGTTTTTCAGTGAACCTGTAGAAGCTGGAATGTTTATTTTGATTTATTTTTGCTTTGTTTTTGCTCAAAAGAGCAAAACCAAATGAAACATCTTCTGGTGCTGCACATGTGTACCCATTTCTCTTTGAGTACTGTGGCTGTGACCCCTGCTCTCACCTTCTTTCTCTCTGTGAACATCACAGCCGTGCATGGCCCTGTCTCCCTCCTTCCATGTGTAGAGAGGCTCTGCAATGGGCATTGAGCGTTGTCCTCTCAGTGCAGAGATCGCAGCTGTACCTGACCCTTGAGTGAGGGCTGATAAGGTAAGCTTTCTCTTATCCGTCTCCTTCTGAGGCAAGCACCACTAATACTCCCCTGGGGATTGCATAAATGAGATGGAGAGCAGCAATTTGATGTATTTATGCACAGCAGAGTCAAGAGGGCCCCATTGTGCCCGGGATACGCACAAGCAGAGCTCCATAGAGCTCCCGCTGCGGGGGCACCACAGGGACAAAACACAGACCGGCGTGGAGGTAAGACTGGAGGGACAAGGACAGTGCAGTCATGTGTGTGCTTGGGTATTCTTGCCAGCCTCAGAGGTGTTTTGCAGAGGTACACTAATGTATGCAGCATAATCAAGAGCGTAAGAAAATCCCCATAAAATCCAGACTCGGTGACCTAATTGTGGATTAGGTCATTTTCTATGTGCCTTCCAAGATGACTGCATAGACCTAATTAAGATGCCTCATGTATTTTATTTAGCCCAAAAGGTGATGGAGGAGGAAGGTGATTGGTCTGGTGTCTGGGGTATTGGCAGGGCTAATTTTTATGTGAATTGGAATTCAGCAGGCTTTCAGTTTCTGAGGAATAAAGTTACCAACAAGGCTTAATCACACAATTACTTTAAGGAACAGTCAAATCACTAAAAACATTTTCTAAAATCATAAGATTCCACTGATTCATCTTTCTGTGTCATTTCTTGGCCTCAGCTCTCACTTCAGGAAAAATATGCATTTGACTTATGTTGAAAACAAGGTTATTTAAAGAATACAACAATCACAGAATGGTTGAGGTTGGAAGGCACCTGGAGATTATTTAGTCCAAACCCCTGCTCAAGCAAGGCCACCTAAAGCTGGTTGCCCAGGACCATGTCCAGCTGGGTTTCGAATATCTCCAGGGATGGAGACTCCACAACCTCTCTGAGCAACCTGTTCCAGTGTTCAATCACTCGTAGAGTAAAAAAAAAAGTATTTCTTATATTTAAAAGGAATTTCCTGTATTTCCATTTGTGCCCATTGCCTCCTGACCTTCCACTGGGCACCACTAAGAAGAGTCTGTCTCTGTCTTCTTTACTCTCTCTCAACATCAGTATTTATATATGTTCATAAGATCCCCCTGAGCCTTCCCTTCTCTGGGCTGAACAGTCCCAGCCCTCTCAGCCTTTCCTCATACATCAGGTGCTCCAATTCCTTAATTATCTTCAGAGTCCTTCAAGGGACTCTCTCCAGTATGTCCATGTCTCTCTTGTACTGGGGATCCCAGACCTGGACACAGCACCCCGGATGTGTCTCACCGCGGCTGAGCAGATAAGAAGGATCACCTCCCTTGACCTACTGACAACACTCTTCCTAATGCAGCCCAGGAGGTGGCTGGCCATCTTAACCGCAAGGGTACATTGCTGGCTCATGGTCAGCTTGGTGTCCCCCAGGACCCCCAAGTCCTTCTCTGCAAAGCTCTTTCCAGCTGGTTGGTCCCCAGTGTGTACTGCTGCATATGGTTCTTCCTCCCAAGGGGCAAAGCTTGGCACTCCTCTTTGTTGAACTTGGTGAGATCTCTGTCTTTCCATTTCTTCAGCTGTCAAGGTCCCCTTGAATGGCAGCACAACCAGCTGGTGCATCAAACCCTCCTCCCCATTTTGTATCCTCTGCAAACTTGCTGAGGATGCACTCTGTCCCATCATCAAGTTCATTAATGAAGTTGCTAAACAGTATTGGACCCAGTATGAACCCTGGGGTACTCCACTAGTGCCTGGCCTCCAACAGGACTTTGTGCCACTGATCACAGTCCTCTGAACTCAGCAGTTTAGTTAGTTTTCAGTCCACCTTACCATTCACATATCTAGCCTGTACTTCACCAGTTTGTCTGTGAAAATAGACTTGACTAAAATCAGGGTAAACAAAGGCCACAGCTCTCTCCTCATCCACCAGTCATCTCATCTTAAAAGGCTATTGGGCTGGCCAAACATGATTTCACCTTCATAACCCCCATAAATCCACGCTGACTTCTTCCAGTCACCTTGTTCTTCATATATTTGGAAATGGTTTCCAGGATTACTTGTTCCATCATCTTCCCAGGGATTAAGGTGAGGCTGACCAGCCTATAGTTCCCAAGATCCTTCTTCTTGCTCTTCTTGAAGACAGGAGTGACATTTGCTTTCTCCCTGTCCTTAGGAACTTTCCCTGATCACCACAACCTTTCAAAGATATTTGAGAGTGGCCTTGTGACTACATTGGCCAGCTCCTTTAGCACTTGTGGGTGCCTCCCATCAGGTCCCATGGACCTGATATGTCTAGTTGGCTTAAATGTTCCCTAAACTGGTCCTCCTCCAGTGAGAGTAACTCTTCCTTGCTCCAGACATTCCCATGAGTCTCAGGGGCCTGGGATTGCTGAAGGTAGGCCTTACCAGAATGACCAAGACAAAGACAGCATTGAATACATCAGCCTCTTCAACGTCCTTTGTCACCAGATCCCCTCCCTGCTTCAGCAGCAGGCCCACAGTTTCCCTTTTGCTGCTGATATATCTGTAGAAGTCCTTCTTGTTGTCCTTCACATCCCTTGCTAGGTTCAGCTCCAGGTGGGCTTTGACTTTCCTAATCCCATTCCTGCACACTTGAACAGTGTCTTTGAATTCCTCGTCGGTGACCTGCCCCTGCTTCCACCTCTTGTATGCTTCTTTTTTGTGTTTGGGTTTTGTCAGGACCTTCTTGTTCATCCATGCAGGCCTCCTGCTGCCTTTGCTTGACATCCTGCATGTGGGGATGGACCATTCTTGAGCTTGCAGGAGGTGATCCTTGAAAATCAACCGTCTCCTCTGGACCCCTCTTCTTTCCAGGACTGTAACCCATGGGATCCTTCAAAGCAACAATCTGAAAAGGTTAAAGTCTGCTCTTCTGAAGTTCAGGGTTGTGGTCCTGCTCTTTTACCTGCTTACTCCTCTCAGGATCCTGAACTCCAGCATCTCATGGTCATTGCAGTCAAGGCCACCCCAGCCTTCACATCTCTGACCATTTCTTCCTTGTTTGTGATTCTTCCTTGTTTGTGTCCATCAGATCATCTCCCCTTTTCGTCTCTTCAGTCACCTGTGTCAGGAGGTTATTGTCAGTGTACTCCAGAGACCTCCTGCTTGTGCCCTGCTGTGTTGCCCTTCCAGCAGAAATTGGGGTGGTTGAAGTCTCCCATGAGAACTAGGGCCTGTGAATGTGCAGCTTCTTCCTATTGCCTGAAGAAATGACTTTTTTTTTTTTTGCTATTTTGGTAGAGTAGCAACTATTTAAGCAAGGAGATTACTTATATCCATCCTGCATTGCTTTCAGTCATTTAATGCAATTTTCCAGATCTTTCATCTTTAATGCTGCAGTTCTCCGGAAAGGAAGGGGTTTGGAAAATGTGAGTAAAATTGGGTTATTCATGCTTGAGAATGGAGAGCACCCACCTCCCCCACCACACAAGTTTATTTGAACCTTTCCCTGAGCCATCTTACAGCAGAAAGGAGAGGCAGCTGAAATTTGGCAAAGAAATGCAACACCTAGAGAAGATGCATCTTTCAGTACTCCAGTAAGAGCCGGATTCAGCACTGCCCAGTTACGTGCCCACCAGCAAGCCACTGTCTTTATTTTGTACAGGTTTTTCTTGCAGCACCCTTCACATTAAGGAGGCCTATACTGTATGGGTGATGGATGCAGAGCTTACGATGCGGCCAGCAAACCTGCTGTCCCTCTCAAGGTTTTCCCTTCCTCTGCTTGCTGGAATCGCTGCTTGTTAGCTTGAGGCCTTGGTTCAAATTAGGAGTGCACCGATGAGCGGGGAGGTACCTCCAGCCTAACTTGATGCCTGTTCTTGCCCCTGCTCTCCCACGTCTCCTGTCTTCTCCTCAGTACCTCACAGCTACATTTATAGCATTGATGCGCATGGCCAACTTAACCGTACATTTAAAATAAAGAGCGGATGTAAAACATAAGAGCTGGCTGAGAAAGAAAACTTTTATGTGAGGAGATTGAGTTTCAAGTGGTTTGTCGGACGGAGAAGCCTGTGGCTGCCTGTGAATGGCCAAATGCCTTTACAGAACAAGTGGCAAAGAGCCAGGAGAAGTGAGAAGTGCCTGCGGTGTTTGACCAAAAGGACCACCTACACAGGCTTTGTGCCAAGTGCTGTTTCGCAAACAGGGTGAAGGCAGTGTGTAAATAAATGAGTTACATAAAACACACAGAGTTCATGTATGAAAAACCAGTGGTGCTGCATGTCAGCTGCCATGCAGCCGGTGGGGCTGCAGTGTTCGATGTCTCTGGTAGGACTCAGACGTGCTTCCTGGGGCGTGTGTAGTCTCATTTAAGCCATCCTGTCCCCAGGAACGCAATGGACAGTGCAGCCAGTGGAAACTCTTTGTGTTTCACAGCCACTTGCTCTGTTACAGGGACATTTCTGGTGCCCTTCTGACCACAGGCTCATCAGTGAGGTCGGAAGCATCCCAGGGAACCTGGTAACCATGTGCCTTGATGGGAACAAAAATCGTAGCGGTAGTGCCATTAGGAATAGGGTTGCTGCCATCTGTTGGTTGAAATCTCGTGGGGAGCTGGAAGACTCCTTGAACTGATGAAGCCATCTAAGATGTAGATCTACTGAGAAAGGATATTTTATTTTTAAGACTCCTTGAACTGATGATGCCATCTAAGATGTAGATCTACTGAGGAAGGATATTTTGTCTTTAATGACAAGTGTGATGTGGTCATGTTTTAGAAATCAGAAGCGGGGGACACAATGATTTGTCTGCATTATTATATTACATACTTGCTGCCCTGTATATCATTTTAAGTCCTTTGCTGAAGTACTAGCCAAAGTTTTAACTTTTCAAGCTGTGGGTCTACAAACATTTTCTCTTTGCAGCAGTGCCAGCTTCAGCAGCTTGTGCTGCTAATTGCTCATGGCCACCCCACAGCTGAACATTTATTAACTACCATTTCTGGGACACCACCATAGGCCTAACAAGCAAACTGATATGGACTAGGAATAACCCCTCCCCTCTTTTTTTTTGCAATATTTTTAGAAAGCCGCATAAGTTTCCAGAACCCAGCTGCATGTCCTCCCTCAAACACAGCACAGCTGAAGGCGGAGGGCACCCATAGGAACTGCTGAAAGCTGCCCTGCTGCTGTGAGAAATTCCTGCCTGTGTCATCAGGGCTTTCAACAGAACAGAAATCTGTAGCCACTACCCAAATTTGTAAAAATTTGGGACCTTCCTATAAAATGGCTGTTCCATAGGTCTCTCCAAAGGCTGTAACTATCCATATTTCTGCTTCTTTTCCTCCTAAGCCCAGAGCAGCTCAGAATTCACATTCACTGCCTAAAGCTCTGCCCTATTCTCTGGTTTAGAGTCACAGCTACAAACCAACTGTTAAAAGTAAATCCTATAGATCGAGCAGCCCTCAGAGATGATAAATGTTCACCCTTTAGCTTTCTCCACAGGTCTGCTAAACAAATCTATATGCACCAAAGATTTCCAGAGTGAAGGGTTTCCACAGTGAGTAAAATTGAACCTGCAGTCTCCTGTGTCCCAAATGATCTGGGTATTAGGTGTTCACAGTTGCATTAAACATCCCCAGCTGTACAGCAATACCTTGTGGTGTCCACTGGGCGCTCGCCTTCTCCTCTCTGCGCTCTGCCAGGCTCCACTTGCAACTACGTGCAACCTGCCTGGTAGCTCACCCCCAACAAAATGTCTTACAAGGCTCAGAAATAGCTACTGAGCATATTGAAAAGGCATGATACATACTTTGGGATGTTTCTGGGCCCTTTCATAGGAAATGTGCATGGGCAGAAGCACCAAAATTTCTAGCTAAAAACCATGTCTCCTATAGGGTTGCCAAAGTTTGAGTCTGACCTAGAGATCAGGGCAGGGGGGTTGGCTGTTTCCAGATTTCTTTCCATGTGGGCTGAAGGGAAAGTGACATCCCCACACCTCTCTTCATGGCTTCCACTGATTTGGGTGGATGCAGAATTCTTCTTCATACACGATCTAGCAGTTGTTGCTCCTCACACTACTCCAGTCACACTGCAGCCAGAGGTCAAGTTTCTTCTGCAGTGCGACCTTGCTGACAGGTTATTGCACTAGTGTTCCCACTAACTTCCAATGGCTGCAGCATATTTTGGACCCTGACCACCCTTGACCGATCCACTGCTCAGTTTCTGGTTCATCCCTTCATTCAGTTTTGCATGTGGTCCATCTAGCTCTTTCCAAGAGGAAGCCCAGGTAGGGCTCTGGGGAGGGCTCATTACCCATGATGTGAAGAAACACTTTTATCTATCTTAAACTAATCTACTACTAGTTTGATCATGCTCCCCCTAGTTCTAGTGTGTGGGATATGGTGAATAACTGTGCTGCATGCCCCTCATCCACTGCCTTCATGCTTTTGCAAATGTCAGTCATAACCCCCAGCCTCCTCCTCTCCAAAGCCTTTTTAGTTCTCTGTACAAGTTGTTTCATTACCTTGATCATTTTAGTTGTCCCTCTCTGCCTTTTCTCTAACTATCACATCCTGCAGAAGACATAGCTTAGCATCAGTGGGAACATCTTCTGTGTGGGTTATGCAGTGCAATTCCCTAACTCCAGACACAGTAGCCCCGTATGAAGTGTGCTCCAGCCTCTCAGTCCCACGGTCACCTCAGCAGAGAACTTGGCTGCTCTCATCGCGCTGCCCTGACTTTGTCTTACTGCACAGATCTCCATGGGCCAGCATGGACCCTAGACAGAAAGTCATTCTAACTATGTGAAGATTTATAATAAACATAGGTGAGTTGCCCCCAATCATTCCCTTCTACGTACAGTGAAGTGACCCACAAAGGCACCTAATGGTATAAAGAATAGATTGACTTTTTTACGATGCCGCTGCCCTTCTAAGAGGACGGATGAGCGCAGGGCAGTGGCTGTGGTGTCTGGGTGTTCTTTGAGGGATGCTGCCCAGGCTTCACTAAGGGCTGTGCAGCAACAGAGCAGCTGAGCTGCGGCCCCAGGACGGTGGGGACGGCCGCCTTGTTCATGAGGCAGAGGACAGGTTCGGCTGCTAAGGGCAGAGGTTCTCCAGGGTGTTTCAAAAGGTAATAGCGAAAATAAAACCCAACAGGCCGAAGAAATGAAAAGGAAAACAACCCTCCTAGGGCCAGGAGAGCACTTGGTGGTTACCGAAGACTTTTCCGGTAAACAGCACGACTAATGTCTTTCCCGAAACTCCTGGCCCCCTTCCAGCAGCTGGCCACCTACCGTCACCGCTTGACAGCCCTGCTGTGGCTGTGGGGGAGCGGCTGCTCCCCAATGTCCCTCAGCGAAAGCCAGGGGCAAGTGAACCTCCTGCCAGCCAGCAAAATCAAAACATTAAATTTTGCAGAGTCCTTGGGGCCCCACTCAGACCAACCCCTACACGGCGTATGAGCAAAGCACATGCAGGAAGCGGCTGGCCTGGACCCTGGCAGATGTGCCCGTCCAAGCCCACGCCGAGGAGGTCTCCCGAGGTCTGGAGATAAAGCACAGTGTGTGGTTGGGGCGCTGGGAAGGGGCAGGCGTGCAGCCAAGGCTGGCTCGCTAGCTCCACAGCCCCTCCGCTTTGGGTGGAATTCCAGCAGAATCACATCTTGTGCGTTTGTAGAAGTGTTCCTATGGCCCTTGCTGCAAGGCTTGGACCCAGCGGAGAAAAGAAACATGTGGTCATGAGGAAACAGTAATGAGTTCTTACAGATTGGTTTTTTTTGACTCAACCCATTAAAGTTTGGGTTTTACAATTGTGTGATGCAAAATATGCCCATCCTTAGAACAAACATAGAAAAAGCAATGTTTATCTACCTGCTTTACTATTGGTACTTGCTGGTGTTGTGCCAAAGGTCTTCAGGTGGACAAAAATAAATTAGCGTCAATAAGAAATACTCCGTCACCCTTGTCCAGGGTCAGAGCTGAGGCACAAGACAATGGGCCTGAAGCCACCGTCTTTACTTGCTCTTGTGTCCCATCGCAACCATGAAATCAAGTTGATGGACACAAAAGTGAGCCCAGCTTTCACTAATGAGGTCAAGTGGACTCAGGTCCACGCTGGCTATACCCAATCTTTGCCGTGGGATTCAGTAATGGTCGCAGGTCTTCCCTGCCCCACTTGCTGCACCTCCATCAGCTTTAGCTCACAACAGCACCCAGCTGGCATAAGATGGGAAGAAAATCAAGTGCAGAGAAAACACAGGCTTTTGGATCTTCTGGGGCTTCTGAGTTTACCTTTCTGTTTACATAAGAGTCAGTCTGCTCCTGGACAGCTTTTGCCCTGCTTGCTCCCCCACCAGCACATCCCCCAAGGAGATGCTAATTCCTGTGGGCTGCAAACAGCATTCCCTAAATTGGAAGAGAGATTTCATCTAACTCGGGAGAAGAGTGAAGACAGGGAGAGGGGAAAAAGCTGCATGAGGGACTGACAGTGGGGGAAATTAAAACGGGGCCAGATCTGGCTGCGGTAGTGATGAGGGGCAGCAGAGCCCTGCTGACACGGTGCACAGCACGTGCCACACCAGGCAGCAGTAACGAGGTGGGGGAGAGCAACAGCCCCGTCAGCCTCCCATGTCCTCCCTCCCATAAATCTGCCTCCAGTTGACGAAAGGCGATGTGCTCATCTATTCCCAGTGCTGAAGGTGCCCATCCTTTTATAAATCTAACCTGATATCTGTTTTCCTACCCTTGACTCTAAGTAGTTGTGCAACTTTCAGGCACACCAAGAATGAAATGGGAGCAGTGGACATTTCCGAGAGGCAAATATATTGCTAATGCTGCTTTTTCTGTTTTCTTTATCCCTCTCTTTCTTAGATGCTTAATACATACCTGCTAACACCAGGTCCCGTGAGAGCTCAGTGCTGCAATAGCTCTCTCTGCCTTCTTAATCTTCCCCTTCCTAGAAGGACCTTCTGAAGGTATTTCTAGATATTAACCAACAGTTCCTCCGCAGGGTTCGCGTTCGTCGTTGGGAGTCACTGCCCTTCCTTCAGAGTGCTCCTTCAGTGGGACGATGTGGTCTGCTATAGCTCTGCCGTGGCTCTGCCATAGCTCCGCTGTATCTCAGCATTCACTCAGGGCAATCAAATGCAATTTAGGATGGCTCCATCATTTCGTATGGGTTTCTGCCTTGTGCTGACCCGCTTCTCTGTAACCCCTGGTGCATGTGTGTTTCTGTACATGAATCATCTCCAATATAGTGATATACACCTATACACATAGAATAGATGTATTTCTGATGAAAGGCAGGTCTGATAATTGCATAAATAAAAGCTTACAGATAATGGAAATAAAATCAATGTACCCGGGCAGGAAATAAGCGAGTCACCAATATGAAATGCACATTACACTACTGACAGGTGTTTTAATATGGCTTGTGAATAAGGGATTTATTTATAAGAAAAAAGCTAAGACAAAACCTCAGAGTCTAATTATTTATCCAGCTATGCAATTATTAGTTATAAATCTCTAAAATGGCTGAGAAAGTGTTTGGGGAAATGCCAAGTCTGGCTCTGTGTGAAATGCTATTGCTAGGAACTGTGTTATTCCTACCAATATATTATGGCCAAAGACACCAGAGACTTTCCATTTTCTGGGAGCTCTGCCTTTTTGCAGCAAGAAATGTGCTTTCAGTGACGGCTTTAATATCCTGTTACAGGCTCCGGCCACACAAGGGAGGAGGAATGGAGGTAGCTGGGCCTTTCTGGATTAAACGTCTATCATATGGTTGCCAGGGACAACAGGGGACCAGGTTTAATGACCCAGGTGGTCCCTTCATATTCTGTACTCATATCGTCTGCTATTCAAATGGTTCCTTGGGGATCTGCCTGATCAAATATGAACTACACTAAATCCTGAGACCTGTTGGAGGAGCATCAGCCTGAATGATAGAATATGTGCTGAGGCAGAAGAGGAGCATGTGAGTTAGCCAGGCTCAGCTTCTCCTATCCCAGCCCCAAGGCTACGGTGTTTGGGACGCAGGACGGTGACAGGTCCTCAGGAGCGGGGGACACAGCTCTGCTTCCCTCCCAGCCACTGCGCAGCGGGGTTCTCTGCTAGAAGCAGGCACTGGCTCTGTCTCAGTGCTCTCTGCACCTTCCATCCAAGGAAAACCTAATCCTGGAAGGCTCCTGTACCCAAAATCTCAATGTCACTAGACATTTTCCAATGGTAAAGTAATAAACTCCATAATGTAATCAGTAGGGTCTCCTGGCATAATGAGCAGGGTACAAGTGCAAGAACTTTGGATATATGCCATAATTTTAGCTTTACCCACATAGATGGTGAATATAAAGAATGAGTTATGTAGCCTTCTATAGTTTCCACAGGGCTATACCACGATTGTACACTTATGGTAGGGATATCTTAAGCATACCTCCCACAAATTTCTACTGTGGTTTATAATGAAAGATCAAGAAACTGGACCAGTAATGAACTTTAGATCCCTTGTTAGTGTAAAACATATTACAGTAGTAAAGCATAGGAAAGAGCCAATTAGCATTTGCCATCTGGGTTAGAAAATCCCAGACAGCAACAGTAAAGAATACTGCCCATGTTGGGAATGAAACTTTTATGAAACCTTGTCCGATCGACACTTGCCAAGGCCCATCGCAGACTGGTTTGAACTAGGTTTTGGAAGCTGTCCACATATAGATGCTTCCTGGGATGCGTAGCCTTCCTAGGCTTGCTACATCCCCACTGTCAAACGAAGAGCTGCAACACAGGCTGCACTGAAGAAATGATTGCTGCATCACCCTCTGTGTTTTCTCAGCCCAGAAGGGAGGGAGGGAAGCATTAAGGATCCTGCCAAATGTTGCCCTGAGCCACACTTTCACAGCTGCTGGCACTGTATTTGTGCTGGCTCTTCTGGAGGCATACATCTGATCTAGGTCTGCCCTGAGCCTGCATTCGTTGGCATTTTTGCTGAAGGAGGCCTAGCATGGGATGCAGCGAGTGCAATGGTGCAGGCTTCAGGTGCTTTGGGTGGCACTGCAGGGTGCATGCACCCTGTCTTTCCTGCCTTCTGCATGGCTCCCTCCAGGGCTGCTGCCATACCTATATGAAAAAACGCTGGGTGAAGGTAGCACATCAGTCCCAGGATGCCAATTCTTCCATAAATGAGGGCTCCAGGCTGCCACCCCCACAACCTGCTGAGTGTCTTGTGCAAGCTGCAGTGGGTCCAGCAGTGTGGGTTGGCATGTGCCACCAGTCCTGCAAGTGGCAGTTCAGACACAACTTGGCTTCCTACTCACTCCAGCCCCCATGTAACACAACAAATTCAGAGCAGAGCTGCTGCCTCTGGCTGCATTGCTAAATTTCTCACTGATAACAAAGATTCAGAGGGGCAGCACCATGGCTCATGGGGTATAGGTCCAGGAAAGGGGTGCTGAGCACCAGCAGTGACATGCAGCAGCAGTGGAGGGACCTCAGGATGGGAGTGGTGGTATTTGCCTGTGTGGGATCACCTTTCCGTGGCGTGGAGGATGGGGTGATGCGAAGACAGCCACTGGGAGATGGCAACCTCTGCCCACAGCCAGCAGGGTGACTCAGGACATGGCAAGCTGCATCCCGAAGGTTTTGCCCCATGTTGCTTTCAAGTGATAGCAATACAGGAGGTCAGGGCAGGTTTTGCTTGTGTGAGCTTCCCCAGGTGGGCTGGGGATGCCAGTGGGATGCTTACTCAATGGAGTGCTGCTCGGCATCACCAGAGGCCCCAGGACCTGTCTCCTCACCCAAGGCACAAGGAGATTGTTCACACCCGCCTCAATGCTGTTACTGCCCTTGGGGCTGCAGCTGTGCAGAGCTCCTGCACAAGGACCACGCTGTGCCCTGGGCCAGCAGAGAGAAGTTATGCCCGTAACATTTCCCGTGGGAAATGTTAGAAGGAGGCTAATTCTCCCCTGCAAGCCCTGGAGCAGGTTGGTGCCATCCAGGCTTGAGGTTTGTGTGTAACTGATGGTCATCTGCTGGTGGAGGGAGAGAACAAGCCCTGCCTAGCTACGGTCTTGAGAGCCTGTAGACTAATCGTTCTTTCATTTACAGTGCTGATTTTTTCATGCTATACTAATAAAACCCACTTGTACCATCTCGTAGTCATTTGCTGAATCATTTGACAAAGGAACAGATTTGGCCGGGTGTCTCCTAATTGGTTTGCTGCATGCATCACTGCTCTGTTCCCCTTGCCTTGGTGGAGAGCCATGGTGTGTTTTGCAAAATTAGCTGGGAGCAGAAATTCATCAAAACATAAGATCAGCTGTACTGAGTCAAAACAAAAATTCTTGTCGACATGGTCCTGCCTCTGATGGTGGCTGAGAGCAGATCCCTGTGAGCAGGTGTAAGCACAGGGCAAACACAGCGATACTCCCCAAGCCCCCTATGATATCTGGCTGCATTTAAAAGCAGCATTTGAACCTGCACAGGATGACACCGCTGATCTCAAGTCCAACACCATAACTACCCAGGCATCATCCAATTGCAACCTTAGCTACAATGAGCCCAACACAACTCACAGCCACAGACAGAGGCTGCACCCTTCGCTTCCCACCCTGCAATTAACCTTGCAGCAGCGCTGGCCTCTCAGACTCTTTCTGCAACCCACAGAAATGGGTGGGCTTCTGCCATTTGAGGGGGTGGAGTGGCTCAGGGAAAGATCTGCTGGGTGCTGTACCTGAAGCAAAGGTGGGGATGAGGCACCAGGACCAGGACTGGGAAAGCAAGGGTTGGGAAAAGCACAGGGAGTTACGAACCATCTCCTTCCAGTGCCTGCAAGCTATCAAACGTGCTTAGTGGTGTGTGAAACCGCAGCCTTGCCATGGGATGTGCAACCTCACGTCTCGACCTTCACTCACCACTCATTATTTGCATGGTGGCAGCACGTGGGAGACCCGACGAGATCCCCTCACACCCACTTGGCAGTGTGAAAGGTTACCCTGGGGCAGCCCTGCACCTCACGCAGCTGTCAGCAGGTCCGGGCTGCCCACAGCCGCATGGATGAGCATCTCTGCGTCCCACAGTGAGCAAACACTCAGCACGTCCCGTCACGCCCTGTGCCTGGTGAGTGCCAGGAACGCGGCCCTGGGGGGGTCCCGCTGTTTCAAATTAGGATGTTGAACGCGCTGCTGGCTGGCAGCTCCTCAGACCACACAGCGCAGGGGGAAAACCAGAATGTGTCGCAGGGGATCTGGGGGTGCAGAGGGAAGGGAGGTGAGGGGTGATCCAGCCTGCTGGAGCAGCACACTGCAGAGCAAGAGGTGACGCAGGACACTCAACACCTCGGAGGCCAGGGCAGCCTCTTGCAAACATGTTTTACAGCGAAATACTGGAGCGAGGTACTGCTGAGGTGCAAACGTGGTAACCCTTGAGCTCCAAGCTTGCAGCATCCGAGAAATACCGGGCTCAGGGAGTTGCATGCAGTCCCACAGGGAAGTGGTGGCTCTGGTGGGACAGGGAATTGCTGGCACGTTGTCCTGTTTCAGCTGGGATAGAGTTAATTTTCTTCCTAGTAGCTGGTATAGTGCTGTGTTTTGGATTTAGTATAAGAATAATGTGGTAACACACTGATGTTTTAGTTGTTGCTAAGTAATGTTTGCACTAGTCAAGGACTTTTCAGCTTCCCATGCTCTGCCAGGTGCACAAGAAGCTGGGAGGGGGCACAGCCAGGACAGCTGACCCAAAGTGGCCAAAGGGCTATTTCATACCATATGATGTCATGCTCGGTATATAAACTGGGGGAGTTGGCCGGGGGCAGCGATCGCTGCTCGGGGATGGGCTGGCTGTCGGTCAGCGGGTGGTGAGCGGTTGCATCACTGTTTTTTTTCCCCTGAGTTTTGTTCCTCTCTCCCTCTCTTGTTGTTTTCATTACAAATTTTTATTATTATTATTTTTCCCAATTATTAAGCTGTTCTTATCTCAGCCCACAGTTTTCTTACTTGTGCTTTTCCGATTCTCTCCCCCACCCCACCAGGAGGAGGGAGGGTGAGCGAGCGGCTGCGTGGTGCTTGGTTGCCAACTGGGGTTAAGCCACAGCACACCTCATGGGAGCAAACAGCCTGCTGGCCCCGGGCACCTCACCGGGGAGACTGGGCTGTGAAAGGGTAGGAGTGTATCACTGTTTATCTACCTTTCTGCTTGTCATTTCTCCCTTTTCATAAAAGACTGTTTCCAAGGCTTGTGTGTGAACAGGAAAAGTTCAGCTGACTTTTGCCGGGGAGATGGAGCTGATGTTTTATTAGCAACCTCTTTAAATTGGAGCTGAGACTGTGCTGCTGCCAGTGAAGCCCTGTCAGAAGGGTTACATCCTCCCACTTCAGTCAAAAAAAAAAAAAATGACAAATTTAAGCCCCTGTTTGGGAAATGAAAGTACTTCTCTGAAGTACAGCAGCCCAGGAGCCATTAAACCAACAGTGGGTGGGACAAGCAATGACTGGCGGGGTTTTTGGTCCCCATAACATGCTTGGACAGAGTTTCCTGCTGCTATTTTCCGTTTGTGAGCTGTGCCACTAGTATGTCATGGGTCTGTGCTGTCGGAGATCTGCAGCAGAGGTTGCAAGCTTGGCAGAATCCAGGTACAGTCATGTTTTCCGTGCAGCATGGGGTGCCGTGTCAATCCCCCGGACAGCATGAGGTGAGAGAAGGGGGGTTTGGCCTCTGGGTGACTCTATGATAACTCGGTGTGAATTAGGGGAAGGAAACCTCACCCACGTAAGAGTGCCTCAAGACTAATACATCAGCACAGCATTTACACCGTGCAGAGGGGAAACCCTGCCAGCTCCACAAGTATTTCTGTTGGGGTCCCCACCTGCAGCAATGGGGATCAGGGAGCTGAGATGGGTTAAAAACAAGCCAATAAAGGGGGGGGAAAAGGTTGTTTTCTCCCTGTGCTGGCTCACCACGTGTCTCTGCCAAGAGGTGTACTGACCGGACAGAGGGATGTGGAGGGGACAACAAACATGCAGAGGGATGAACGAGTGGGGCTGGCACTGAAGGGGATGCTTGGGAAGCCTGATGGGAGCAGGGAGAGGGGACACATGGGATTTGGGGATGAGGTCAGAGCTGGGCTGAGCAGTGGAGTTATGCCATGAAAACTATTATTTTCTGCTATTCAGCACTGCCTCTGCTGAAGGCACGTGGAGCAAGATACGCTCCAAGAAACCACAGTGTTATTAAACATAGCTCAGGATTGAGCTGTAACTTAAACTTTGATAAGTGACTGCCTGCTTTGGTTTACGGCTGAAGCTGTCTGAGAGAAGGAGGTAAATCTGTTCATCAGCATCTGGCCACCAGCAAGGGTATGCGGTCCCTGCCGAGGTGAGAGAGCACAGGGATGCAGCAGCTGGCAGGACCACGGCCCCACGGCTGCTGGTGGGGACATGCACCATCCCCTCCTATCCGCGGAGGGCAGTGGGCAGGCTGGGGCTGCCTTTTGAAAATAAATTCCTTTGCTGCAGCACAAACGAAAAGCATGAAGCAGCTGGCCAGGAGACATCGTGCTGCCCTGCTTAATCCCAGGGCACTGAGGGGGCTCTTGCTGGGTCAGACTGTCCCGCTCTGAAGTGCTGTGCCAGAAGTACAGAAAGCATTGTTTGGGGATGAAGGCAGCGGTGGCACTCTCTTGGGAAAACACCGGAACAATAAATCAACTGTATGCTTGTATGAGTGGTGGCAAATAGCAGCGCAGCAGGCGGCAGCCCCTCTCCTAAGCCTCCCGAAGCATCCCCTGGCCTCACGAAAGGTCACAGCACGCAAGCAGTCCCTGCCAGTTCCCATGTGGCAGAAACGGCACTGCTGTAACTGTGAGTTGAACTCCACAGCAATGCCATCATGCCTTTTTTTTTTTTTAAGTGAAAACCACACCCCGTTCGCTATGCACGTCCCACATCACGGCTGGCCCATTGGTGTCTGGTCCCCTTCCCCAGGGACGAGCAGGAAACGCTCAGCAGACGGCATCCGAGCAGCTCAGCAGGCAGCCAGCACGAAGCCCCGGGAGCTCGTCTGTCTGATGAAATCATCTCGCAGTGTGAAGATCCTCACAGCTGAATTTTAAAAGTTATTTATTTCTCCTCTAAAGGGGAAAAACAGCTCGCTGTGGAGGCTGTTTGTCCTTTGGGGCAGGAATCTCACTTTTGCCAGCTCTCGTGTCTCTGCACGCTGGCTGGGAGCAGTGCGATGCTCTGGCAGGCAGGATGGATGGAGCAGAGCTGATGCCCTCCTGCCCGCAGCCTCGCTCCGTCAGGGCAGGTACATCAAGGGGCAGAGGTCGGGCACCGGCTCGAGCTGTTCCTCTCCACGGGATGTGTTTTCCTTGCGTTCATGGCAGTGCTGCTAAAAGCAGCCTTTTCTCTGCTGCAGCCAGTTAGTGGTGCACAGGATGCTTCTCCATCCTAATCCCTCAAGGCACCGAACCGTCTTGAGAGGAGCCGCAGCTGAGGTGTCCTGCACCCTCCCCAGCAGCGCTGGGGACAGCAGTCTTCATTACCCAAAGGGACGGTGAAGCTCGTACATGTCCCCCGGCTGCCTCAAAGGGACGTCACAGCCTCCAAGGTCCTTCCCCCTCCTGGTGTCAGCGTGTCCTCTGCAAGGACACCGGGCAGGCGCTGCTGGGCTCCACAGCTCACCGAGGGGCCTTTCCATGGGAATGCTCACTCCGGCTGGGACATGAGACCAATTTAAAATCACCCAGGGAATGGTTTTGCCACTATTCTCATCCTGTACTGCCCTTTCACTTATAGAGGGTGGACTCTTTCCAAGCGTTCCCCACATGGCCTAATTCTGCTCCCACCGCGGTCTGCAAAAGGCACAGCACTGACTTGGGCCAGTGCTCAATGCTTTGCAGCATCCCACCCCGACAGGGCATTTGAAAGGTTTCTGTGAATGTTAAACCAGCTGCTCTGCTAGTAGAAAGTAATCTCAGAGCAGGTGAGAGCTGAAGAAGCTGCCCAGGGCCAGTCTTTGCTCCACACCGGGAGTACTGCTCTCCCGATCCTCAGAGACTCATTTGGAAACTTGACTTGGCATAGAACGTGACTCAGACTGAGCTGATACTGCACAGGCCGATTTTGCAAGTTCTGGGAAACTGGGAATCTGGGAAATACGGCAGGAAACCCTTGTGGGTGGTGCACACAGATTTCTTATCCCACTTGGATGTTACCTGCTTGCTCGGACCCTGTGCTAAGCAAGACTGCTTGCTTTGTGATGGGGAGGGTGGGAGTCCTGCTTCAGGAGCGGAGCTCCTACATGCCAGAATAATAAAAAATAGCATTCAATAGCAACAACGCATCTGTTCAGAAATGTGGATGCCGTTGCATCACCGTCAGGCTTCAAACCTCAAAGGAACAGCTCACCCTGTGGCCAGAAGCACGGGCGTGCCGATGGGTCCGAGTTTCCACTAGAGGGTTGTAGTGCTGTGTGGAAGCAGACACGGTTACTGTGGCAGGAATATTGTATGTACTCCAGGCCTTTGTCAGCAGATCAAAAGCATCCTGCGATAGCCTGGCTTCCAGCAGTCTCTGCAGTCTCTGATGTATGCAGCCTGCAAGCTGCGAGAGGGCTGGTGCCTGAGCAACCCGCTTCCCTGCAAAGCCTCTAGCATTCACATGACTCAGCATCTACTGTATATATATATATATATATATATACACACACACACACACACAGAGATATAGTAAGTAAACACACTGTGTCTATGTGTATACACACACAGACAATATGTTTATATGTGTACCTGGGATTTCGATGCACGAACAGCCACGCGGCGTGGTGGTGGCACGCCTTTGCAAGGACCCAGGGTACGGCTGGTGGAGCAAAGCCCGCAGCCTGGCAACACGGCGAACGGGACAATTAGCAGCATTGGTGCAATCAGCAGGATGGGAAAGCGATAGCTGTTTGCATACAGCCCCGGCTCCAGGCCAGGAGCTGCCGTGCTGTGTGCTGCACCAAACATGGGTGCTGGCCCCCGGCGCTTGCAAGCCAGCCTTTGACAGGAGCCATCAGAGAGGACCGCCACTTCTGCCACCAGCCATGTCCCCACGTCCAGTGCAGCTCAGTGGTCCTGGTAGGTTCATGTGATTGTGACCCCAGTATGTGCCTGTACATCTTTTACAGTAGCATATGTATTTTTGCATGTAGATCTATAGAATCATAGAATAGTTTGGGTTGGAAGGGACTTTTAAAGGTCGTCTAGTCCAGCCCCCCCACAATGAGCCTATGTTTGCAGCTTTCTGAGTAGCTGGTGTGCAAAGTGCTGGCAACTGTACCACCCAGATCAGGGTGGTTTTACTGCCAAAAACAAAAACTGGAGTTGTCTAACACAGTGAGGAAAGCCCAGATAGCACTGATGTTGCCTTCCTTTCGCAGAAAGAGCGGGAAGGCAAATGAAACAAGGCTTGCCTGTAACATGGAAAACACAGCGTGACATTCACAGAGAAATTACCTAGTGATCAATTTATGTACCACCTGTTTGTCTGATACTATCACCATTTCCATTTATAGCTAGATGGAAAATAGATTTTGCCTACATTTTCATCTCTTTTGTTTTCAGAAAGGCTTTGAGGAAGTAAGTAGGAGATATTCTTGCAAAATAAATTATCACAGCAAAAGATGGGCCTTAATTCCCTCAGAAGATGACCTGATCTCACCTAAATACAGCTGTGCAGAAACCAACTATCAGGTCAACAGAGAGGCCTGAGCATGCTGGGATGGATTATCTGACCCAAAACAGACATTTGAATCTTTTGCTCTTTACAGCTGGCTGGTGGAGTGCCTCTTCTCATGCTAGCAGGAGACATTGGAAGGAGGTCAAGTGAGCTGCTTCTTGCTATAGAGGACAAAAAGGCACCCAGGGAGACTCAGCCAGCTGGGGAGACCGGCAAGGTGGACACATAAGGTTGGGAGAGCCACCTCCCACAAGCAATGGTCTCCATGAACAAGTCTCAGACCTCAGGGAGACCAGACTGGCTGGAGAGCAGGGACTGTGGTGCTGCTGGAGCATCTCCTCCTCTGAACCGGGTGACGGTGGTAGCAGCGTGAGCCTTCGCTGATACCAGCAATGCGGAAGAGCTTTGTAAGTCCAGGCCACAGGGGCTACCTCTCTCCTCCTGAGGGGCTGCCATCCCTTGGTGGGCTGACCCCACGGGGCAGAGGGGTGGTGGGTCACCGCCAAGGATGAACGGCTGCCGATGAGCTATGGAGAGAGAGGGTAGCAGAGAAGCATGGTGTGAAGCAGGGTTTGGAGTGTGTCAGGGTGGTTTGAGAAAGAAGGGGAGGGAAGGAACATAAACGCTGTGCCTGGGAATAAGGTGTCTCAGCAGCTATAGTTTCGGAGGTTAGATGATTTTTTTTAACTACCTATTCTAACCAGGGAGAACACTTATTAGCTAATCATCATGCAATAAATATGTTTATTACTAATGTTTCACATCTAAAATTCCTGTAGAAGATAAGAGAAAAAAAGGTGTGTGCTATTTCGGCACTGGGAACGGTCAGGTATAGAGATGGCAGAGGCAGGTGTTCAGGAAAGCAGCCATGCACAAGTACCTCCGCCACGCATCCGGCAGGAACAAAACCCATGAGCCTTGGTGGAGTACAAAGGCAGGCACCTTTCTGTGCCTCCTTTTGCAAACAGCTCTGTAAACCCTCTTCTCATGTAGCAAGGAGTCTCTGTCCCTGCCAAAGGATTCACAAAATACAGCTTTATCCATCCTGCATGCAGTAATCAGACAGGCTTAAGAGCTTAAGCACTCGTAGGGTAGCAATGTTTAAAAATGATTGCGCCAGCCTGTTTGCCTACCTCGGTCCACTTCTCTAATCAAACTGCTCCTCGGTATGGACTTGTAGGGGCACATTGTTAGTGATGGAGGCAGAAAATTGAACTTGCTAATAGAGAGGGAGTTGTTAAACGCGCGTCCTTGTGAGGCCATGCCCAGGGCGATTAGCAGCTCGCACAAAGAGCCCGGTGCTGCTCCCCTTGCTCCGCTCACTGTGTTGAGCCATGGAGCATCGGGATCACGCACCAGGCGAAGGAGATGGGAGCCAACAGATTTCATCCTTTTAGACTGCTTTATTAAACAAAGCCAAGCAAAACAAAACCAACCCCACCGTCAATATACCAGCTCCTCATTTACACAAGACCCCTTTCCACAGCTCTAGGAGAACAAAAAGGCTGAAGTGTAAATGAGATCAGTGTCGGGAGCCTTACGCACATGAATATTTATCAAGGAAGACCAGACAGGGGCCAATTTGCCACCTTCCTGAAGCAGCGGGAGCTCAGTCATCCACAAATGGGAGGGAAAGGGTAGGTGAAGGGGCCGGTCCGTGCCTTTGCATGGGCAGGGGCGTGTGGGATGCTGACGAAAGGCTGTGCCTGTGCGTGAGGGTAACTGCGGGAGCCATCGGTCAGGACCAACACTGAGAGGCTCCTGGGTTTTGGGACAAGAGCTAAGTACAACACAGTTATGAAGCAAGCATACAATGTCCCTTCCAGTCATGCAACCAGCTTGCAAGCTGCAGTTAAGGGGAAAAAACTCTAAAGAATTAACTGGAAGTTGTTACCATTCCTTGGGCGTGCCGAGTGCTCACGATAAATCTTTTTCCTGAAGGAAAAAGCAAGGTTAAATCAAACTACAAAGCCCATCAAGCATGAGATTTACAGCAATCTAAAAGGGTTACAGGTTCATTTCTTAAACAGTTGAATTATGGCTGCTTCTGGGTATCGATATATTAAGCACGCTGACCCCCTCAGTGCTGCAGGGAGCTACGGGATGAGCAGCAACGGAGAGATCGCGCTGGTTATCGTTTTTATGTGCATTTCAAAGTCACTTCCGAAAAAGAAGATGAGATAGTAGTTGAGTATTCCAGCCACGGACATGAGGAACAGGAACAAAATGATGCGCTTTCCAAACAAGTAACCAGGAGTGCTGAGGAGGCAGAAAGGGGGGGAAGCAATTCGTTAACATACATCACCTCACACGAGAAGCCCTCAGACTTTGGACTCGGTGTTGACACCAGCTGAAACACCTCAGGGGCTGAGATGGATGGGGCAAATTTCTACTCTGCCTTGCATTGCTGCTGTGGCCAGCTGTGAGCTCTTAAATGCCATTTTCAGGATCTATTTGCGTCTGGATTTGGCCTCCTGTGCTCAGCATAGGCTGCTGCTTACAAAAGTGGCTCTTCAGAGGGACCCATATGTCTTCTCAGCCATCAAAGGCTGTGGGACAATCTTGTTCCACATGCATGGAACAAGTTTTATCAACATAAAAGGAAGATCTTGTGCAAATAGTGGCACAAACACACAAACACGTGCGTTTGCAGAGGCTGTGAGCAGGAGCTGCTGAAGCAGCCACTGTTCCTGCAGCTCCCCTGACCCCCAGTGCCACCGCACCTCCCGTGCCCGATTTTGTAAAGAAGCTCTGCAAGTCCTTACCTCTGAGTCCTTTCCCCGAGGTAGCCCACAAAGTACTTCTGCCGCACAAACAAGTACATCAGGCCAGCAAACGCAGCAGGAGCTGGGTAAAGGGCAAAACAACGTTATGGACACCAGCACAGGTCTCTCTGTACATACTGTCCCCGTCTGCTGCCTGGGCTGGACTGGGAAACGGGAGCCTGCAGCCTTGGCTACGGGATGGTCACTGGAAGCAGGACAGAGACCTTTGCGTGGGAAAGAGAGCACTTGCCTTGCCCTCACAACAGCTTTTCTGAAGACTTTGTGGGTGTAATCCTGCCCACAGCTGTGCCTGCTGCAGAAACCGGGTGTGTGTCATGCAGCGCTCAGGAAGGAGGGTGCTGGCTCAAGCACTGCCTTCACCAGAAATAACAGGCAGCCAATAGATGTACTTCTCCAGGAGCAGGTGGAGGACTATACTATGGTCCAATGCTCATTTCCGAGCACATAAAGGAGGCTTTTCCCCTTTTCTCCCTAATTCTAGCTTTCCCAACACCTGCAGGGAACAGCCCTTCTTCTCCTGGTCAGGAAGCTCCTCTCTTCCAGAAAGAATAGCCACGGACCCCAGAAAAGTACTCATCTTAAGTTTAGGAAAACTCAAATTGCATTAAAGGGGATCATATTTAGAAATGCAGGTAAATACTCCTGGGCTGCCCTCAGCACTGGGAAGGGCTAGCAGCTCTGGCAATTTAATCAAATGAGCCCATTTCCAGACCTGGGTGTGAATAACACAGCATCCAGCATCCAAGTACTAAACCCTCCACCCAGAACAGAGGGATCTCATCCGCAATGCCTATATGGGAAATGTCCCTGCCCCAGACTGTCCGGAATCATGTCTGGGAGCACATCTGTTGGCATAAACCGTGCCAGGGAGTGCGCTGCTAATTAAACAGCATGGGTAGCTGCAGGACACCGAGTGAGACTGGTCCCCCCGCTGCGGGAGAATTTGGTCCCTGGAAGCGTAACCTCCAAAATGCTCACCATCCCTTGTTGGAAGTGGTGCAAGGTTGAAGAGGGGAAAAAACCTGTGTGTTACCTTGGCTGCAGAGAAGTCCAGCACACCAAAGCACGGCCAGAAACGTAGGGTACGCATGTCCGCAGTTCTGGCTAGAAAGGAATTTGTCAGAAATCAGAACACGGAGAAAACAGAAACAAAATCAACATGTTTCATGAGCAAAGGGTGGTGGGGTGTGCATTTGGGCTGCGCTAACGCCGCTGTGGGTGGGCTTTTACCCCAGCGCGGTGGGAGGCCCCGACCTGCCTGCGGCAGGCAGCTTCCCCGGGCTGGCTGGCGTGTCCGTGCCCAAACAGGGCGGCTGCCTCGCCCGCAGGTCTGTTTCCCTGCATCCTCACCAGGATAATGGATGCCTTTGTCCTGCCCGATGAGGAAAGCAAACCGCCCCGCACACATGCCTGGCACCTGTGAAAGCCGCTTTCCTCCTCTACCCTGTTTGATCACGGCACGTGTATAATAGATGCTGTGTGCTTTATTGGCTTGGAAAATCCTTGTAATTCAGTCATATTAGTCAAGTTAGTGGCATTGAAAGCTGCATGAAACCAACAAAAGGAGAATCACATTGCAAATAGGAGCATCTCACAGAGTTAACATGCATCTTTGCAGGGGAACAGGAATGATTTCTAGCTGCCTCTTTTGGCTGGGAATGCTTTCTGAGGGGGAAGCACTCTGCCCTTGGCAGAGGTTGCACACCTGTGAAGGGCAGCACTTGGATGTCCCATCCAGTTTCAAGCACATAGTCAGTACTTCACAGGTAATAAAAAATATTTTATGTTCTTTTTTCTTCTGGGTTGGAATTAATTTTCCCTCTGCTCTCCCTGAAGGGATGTCAAAGACAAGAGGTACCGATGTGGCGGAGAAGCGGAAAGCCGAGGCAGCTGCCTGGGGACTGAGGGGTTTGTATGAGCTCTGCCACCAACCTGCTCCTCGGCAAGTCAGCATCTCTCTGCTGGCTCTTTCCTTTTGAGCTGCAGTGCCCTCGGGACGCCGGCTGTGCTTGTATCACACTTCCAGCATTAGGTGCTGCTGGGTGAACGGGCTCCCAAACGAAGGGACGTAATAGACATAAGGGCTGCAAGTCCAATATAAATACAGCACCTGGTGTCCAGAAAGGAGCTGGGTTCACTAGCAAACATACTGGAGAACCATGGGTCTAAAAGCTCCTGCAATGCACACAGCAATGGGACTGCAGAGCAAAGTCTGGACCCCAAAAGGGTTTGGATTAAACACTAATGAAGAGAGAGACGAACCCCACTCTGCCCCCACCAGCTCCTCAGGGCTTGCCTACTCACTTGGCAGTGTAGACGCGGTCGAAGGCAGAGGATCCCGGACGCTGGAACCCCTTGCCGTTGCAGTGTTTGCTTTCATGCTCCACTTTGCTAGCAAAAAAAGCTGTTAAAAAAACACTAAGTGTTTGATCTGAGATGTAATTTGGAGATATTGCAGGAGCTGGGCTTTGTGGGCTCAGCTCTGCTCTCACAAGCATCCAGGCTGGACGGCAGGAGAGGACGTGGGTGCGTGGAGGCGCAGGATGTGGCCAGCATGCTTGCTCTGTCACCATGGTATAGCCAAACCCTCTGTGCGAGGGCGCAGTGCGGTGTGACCTCAGACATCCCCACGTGTTTGTATGTGACTGAGCCCTGCTTCATCCCCGCACTGCACTTCTGGCAGCCCTCACCTCTGTCTGCTGCAGAAGTACAGCCCAGACTTGGTCCTTTGTACCCCCAGTGGGAAAAAGGCTTCCTAGACAGAGCTGCCAAACCCAGTTCTCGCTCTCCTGCAGGGCTGGTTCCTTTTCCAGAAAGGCCCATTGAAAACCTGGTCCTGATGGCTGATCTCTACATGTCCATCTTGTGTGTATCCTCCTTTTAAGCAGCAGCATTGTGTCAGGGTGTTAGCTGCTGCAAAAATGCAGCACCTCAAGATAATGTATCATGCACTTGACAAACACATTTTATCTGATGACACTAAAACAGATACCATCAATCATATGTCTAAATACACCAGGCAGAGCCCTGACAGGCTACAAGCTGCAAGCTTTGTATTACTGTGCATCCCATCTCAGTGCACCCAAATCACTCTATGGTTTAGAATATTAGCCAAAGATATATATATAAAAGATAACCCATCAGGAAAGACATTATTATAACAATAGAAGTGTAACTTGATAAGCTGCAGGATTTCACCCCTGGAATCTGAAGAGTTACCTCTTTTTTCCCCTCACTGATGCTGTAAGTAGGTCTTTTGTACTTCCATTGCCTTCACTAAAAGCTACTGAGTTTTTTGCCTTCCAATATTGAGTGATTCCCTGGGTACATACAGCCTTTCTCCAGAAAATCCCGCAGTGCTTTAAGCCAGCGTCCCCACTCCCAGCCAGGCTGCAGACACTCCCACTGCCACCAGTGCAGTGCACTGGCCGGCTCCTGGAGGAGCTGGCCCTGGAGGACCCAGGGCAGACAGCACAGCCACCAAGAGCTTCCAGCATCTCCATCTGCACGCCACCCCAGCCTTTGGCATGGGGTTATTAACCTGCCTACGAGGAAGGGTCTAAGAAGGCCTAGTTGAAGAGGACGAGGTTGGACAGCAGTTTTTTGTACAGTGCAAAGCTGCTGTGATGCGAAACCACTTCCTGCAGGTCTGGGACTTCATGGGCTCACTGGGATACGTAGCATACCTCCTCCCTTCCATTTAGCATGTATGTGAAATCACTAGAAGATGCCACAGCTTCAGAGAAAGCCAAGAGTAAGCTACATATATCTCCCTCTCCGCTGCCACAGGTGCTGCCACTTCCCAAATGCCAGTGTGCCACGGCAGAGGGGCTCCATGATGCCAAGAGCCGTCAGGCTGAATCCAGACATGTCCAATGTGACGGTGGTCACTGAGGACAAGAAGTTGGAGGTGCTGGTGGTGACACTCCTGGTGCACAGTCTCTGGGATCAGGGCTGGGCAGGCATGGTGGTGCTGGGTCTCCTGGGAAGGATCTGGCTGTGGAGGTCCAGGCATCTGTCCTGGAAGCTCTTGCCGTCTCCGATGTGGTGTATGGATCCTTGGTCAATGGACTGGGCATTAGGGCAAAGGACAGAGGTAGGATTATCATGTACACCCACCCCATGGATGAGGAGCAGGCTTTGTCTCACCTCACTTCAGAGACATTGAGAAGTGTTGGGGAGATGGATGTTTTCCTTCTGTAAACAGTGTGTGACAGAGGGAAACAGAGGAAAGGCACCTCCAGAGGTCAATCCATCCCTCAGAGAGCTACTGGCATGAGAGAAACCACCCCACTAAAGTGCTGGTCTTTCTCCACTGACTCAAGAAAGAGCTTAGACAACCACCTCACACGAGATGTCCACTTCTTCGCAAGAGAAGATGCTTGGGTTGTTCACCTCCAACCCACTGCAGCGGCTGTATTTCCCCAGGACCATGTGGAGTCCCAAGATGAGGGCAGTGAATTGGAAAGGAACCCAGCATCTCACCATCAGCCTCCTGCTTCAAGTGAGCTTTTCATCCTGAAAGTGGCTCCACGGTTCTGTGGCTCCTTAGCCCTGTCAACCTCACACACCCCGCAGGCCCGCAAAATCTCCCCAGAAGGCAGCCCAAGAGGTGGGTCTCAGCTGCCTGAGGCTCAGCCAGGCTCAAGCTCTGCAAAGGACTGGAGCAGACTTGACAGATCACGTCCAGGGGTGGGCTTCGCTGCAGGTCTGTGCTCACATCTCAGCAACGTTGGGCTCCTGTTAACCTGACACTGGGGAAATAGGAGACTGAAGCAGCGTGAAGCAGCTTGCAACACCATGGTTATATTTCCTGCTCTTTACTCTGAACCTCAAGGCAAGAGGGTGGTTTCACAAGCTGGCAGGAGATGAGTGAGTGGAGCAGGACTGGAGCTGAGGAGTTTAATTCAGCTCAGCTGCACCAGGAGATGATGCCCCAAGGCTCCAGGACTGCACAGGCTGCCCTGAGCCGGAACCACTGCAGTCCCACTCTGGTCAAGTTAACGTACAAGAGTTCAATACAAGCCTGGCTGTTTCACAAGTTCATGCCAACAGAAACCGTGCGCTGAAGCTCCAGCCTAGTGAGCGCTGGCAAACATGCAGGTTGCCCCTTCTTTCCATTGACTTTGCTTTGCCTCCTCCATCCCGATCTGCTCAGCAATGACCACTGATTTTCTCTGAAAGCTGCTAAATTGTAACATCTCTCTGATGCAAGAACAAAACCTAAAGCTACATGTGTGACAGCGGCATCCAGCCACACAAGTCATTCTGTAGGATATGGAGATTCCCGACACAAATATGGTGACAGTAAATGGATGTCAGACTGGGGCAGCACCACAGCCCACCTCCAGCTTTGGGAATAACAGCATTCATGCAAACTGTTTTCTAATCCTGCACCAGATGCGAAAAGCATATAAACCTGACTTCACGTACTTAAAGACAGTCAAGCAGATGCCCAAGTGCTTTGCTGAACCAGAGCCACAGCAAGAGTTCAGTACAACCGATATCCCTTGACAAGCATTTCTACTTCCTTAAGTATTGCGTTCGCTGCAGGACTGCACATCAGTTGGGTGTTTCTAGACAGAAAGCTTGGGAGGAGGAAATCACATGATGCAAAGTCTGAAATCATAGTTTAGGGCTCTGTGCCACTCGTGCTTGGCATACTAAGTCCTCTGCCAAGCGCCACGCTGCCCATTTGCAGCAGTTGGGTCAATAATCTCAGAGACAGATTTCCATGAGGTGAAAGTGTGTGTCAGGCTGGAAGGCAAATGCCCGAGTTTCAGAGTGAGAGGAAAAAACTGTAAACAAAGTCATCTAGTTAAATAGCAAGAAATTTATATTATTTGACACATTTTTTTAATTGTGGTATGTGCTCTGATCTCAACGTGGCATATTCTGGTGACATCACACACTGTGCATTTACCAGAAAACAGCATTGGGTTAAATGATGTGGTATTTAGCGCCTATGTCAAAACTAAACCAGTCTGCATCTTTTTTTCTCTCTGGCAGCTGGGCTTATGCTGAGGCTGCCACCACTTCCCCTTGCTGCAGCAGCCCAAGAATAGCCCACTTCCTAGGACCGAATGTGGGGTTTACAGTCAGTGGGAAATTCCCATTCATACCAAGAAGGCTTCACGGAAGATTTCTAGCATTTGCATCAGCACCCCCATCCCACTGCTGACTCTCCTTGAACCTGGGCGATCTCAGTGCAGCTGTGGCAAAACTCACTCCCTTCTCTGTATTCTGGGCAGAATTTCCCACTAAAATGATTAGGTATTTGTAAAAGACAATGATCAAGTTAAAACCAGATTTGCACAAGAGAGAAACTTGTTGTTTTATTTAAAAAATTCTGAAGAATAGTAGGGACTATAGAAGTCTGAATAAGAGCTAAAAAAGGAAACTTCTCCATTGCAGGAAATGCACAATGTTCTTGGGACCACAGTTAATTGAGATTAGTTGGACTGTAGGACCTGGAGAGGCAGGAAAGCAGAGCTGCCTGCCCACAAATAACCCCAAAAGACTCCTCCGATGAGTTGGTGCAGTTTTGCCCCCTTTGCCCAGCTCCATGCAAAGGTCTGACACATCGCAGCCCCCAGGGCCCTGGCCCCTGCCCACGGTGGCAGGGCTCTGGGTGGAGAGCAGCCCTGGCTGCCCACATTAGGGAATTCAGCCAGGAAATGAGGTCTCAGTCATCAAATCAAAATGCATATTGTCACAGGGTACCCCAGCATATTAGTGCTTTCATTAGTTGACATATGTATAACAAACTCACTCTAGAATATCACAGAGCAGGACGATGCGACTGCCAAGACACTGCAACAACAGTATGCAAAATTATACGCTTAGAAGATAATTTCTAAAGCCAAAGTCATGCCTAAGCACACATGCACTTATAATCAGAGATTATCTATCCAAAGACCAGATCAGCATACATCATCCTGAATTTTTCTCAGCTCCCTTTTAGCCCTTAAATAAATGCTTATTTTCGTCTTACCGTTCTGGACAACACTTATCAAGGTGACGATGGCGAGCAGGACAACGCTTCCCAGGGCTCCCTGGTCCATTTTGCGAGTGGGCTGTCAGGGTGGACAGTGCAGCCTCGGTGGCAGCTCAGCCCTACAAGCACAAAAAGAGGAAGTGAAGGTCTGTCTTATCTCGAATCGTGAAACACTTATGGCTTCACAGGAGAGTGGCAGCACCCCACACTCGGGTGCCTGTCAGAGCAACACAGCCACAGACTCACTCACTCACTCATCATACACAGACAAAGCCCAGAGAAACAAGAGATTATATATCTGTGATCTAAGAGGATATATAATGTGGGAAGATATCTATTGCCCTTCCTGCGCAGGAGCAAAATAGCAACCCTGATATCTAAAGTATGTCTGAGCATTTGGCTAGCTGTGTGGAACAGCGGAAAGGCTGGAAGAGACCAGCCAGGCTATCATGTCATTGCTTGCAAGAGCCCAACCACCCCACAAGTAGCTGGGAGGAGAAATAACGTTGGTGAGTCTCAATAACGCTGCTGCTCTCAGACGTGTGCCTTTCCTGGTCACATCTCCATCAGCCTCACCAGTGAGGAGACTCCACGTCTCCAGGTCACAAGCAAAAGCTCCTGATCCATCTGGCATATTTGAATGGGCAGTACGCAAATGCTGTGAGCATCGCGGGTGGGCACAAAAAGGTCTTTCATTACCAGGGATGGATTCTGCATCCTTCCCCCTACAAATAACTCCCTGCAAGACAGTGACAGCTGCCAGCATTCAACATTTTACAGGCTGAGACTTCGCAATTGTACCCCAGTTTTAGCAGTCCGAGCCCAACACGGCTGAACATAATTGCTGCAGCATGCTCACGCCTTGGCTTTGACCCCATGACAGAGAGGGCAGGGAAGCACAGGCTGAGGTGTTGGACGGCTGCAGCAAGTCCCACAGCTTCTGCGAGGTCACTGGAAAGCAGCCTCATCCAAAGCACACATCACTCGCCAACCGTAACCACTCTGCTCCCATTTGCCCATATTCTGATGGGGAAAAGCCTTATGAAAAATCCTTACCTTTAGTAGGGATTTAACACTAATAAAAGTAATATTTTCACTGGACTGAGCCCTGGACAACTTTCACCCTATCTGTCTGTCTGTTCTCCACCACATGCTATCCAGAAGGTCTGAGTGCTGCCCAGCATCCAAACCATGGACGGATAACTGCTTACCTCTCTCTGGATGGGACACAGCCTGGTAGGAGTTCCCAGCAGGTGCCAAGCTGCGAAATCCATCTTGTTCAACGGGGAAACATATACCTACAACAGTGTTTTTATCCAGTCTCTCTATCATGCAAATTATTATCATCTGTACTATTTAGATATGGAAAACTCTCAGGTACTTTGGGTACAAGCAAATATACAGAAACGCTGGCTGGAGAGGGAGGTGATTAACATTGTGAGTTGTGACCTTCTGTTAACTTAATGGAAGAAGGCTGTCTTTCTAGGATACTTTCCCTATAGCCCACACAGACACGACTGTGTGAGCAGCAAGGCCATAAATAGTACCTAGGTTGAGATTTGGCCTTTTATTAGGCCACATGCTTTTATTAGGACTGAAATTCTCTTTTTCCCCACAAAATGGCCTTTTCTTACTTGAGCATCAAAGTTTATGTTCTGTGGTCTACTGAGCACAGGATCATAGCTGGTATTTAAGGCTGGTATTTAATGCTAAGCTTCTACTATAACCTCCTGAAGAGAAAAACCCATCACCTGAAAGTGGTTACAGAATTAAGTCAAAAGAGGAATATTGTCCAAGCAGAGACCAGTGCCATCACCGTGAAGAAAGGACCTGTGCAGGGACACGGGCAGGCAGGAGGGAGCTGCTGATGGGAGAGGGCGAAGGAGACAGCACAGGTCCTCAAGGCATCCACAGCAGAACAAACCCCAGCTGTCCTCCCACAGCAGGCACTGATCCTTCTCTTTCTTCTGCCCATTTTACACCCGTGTAAACCTACCAGGCAACTTGAGGCTTACTTTTACAAGGGGCAGTAAAAGCAGACGAGCCTGCTCTGAGATCTCCTCCAAATTGCCATGAAAATGCGCACGCTTCCCTGCTTTCACAGGCTTCCCAAAGATGGCTTCAGTTTGGCACGAGTCTCATATTAAAGGGGGTAGGAATCAGGCTGCTAAGGTCTGAAGTTTCCATAATGCCAAAAAAAAAACCCAACCAAAAAACAAACCCCATGTGCAGGCCAGGTTGTGAGGGCTGGGCTGCTGATGCCTCCTTCACTTTCTCCTCATCCTGCTCTTTTTCCACCTCTTCGCTTTCCTGCTGCTCAGCGCCTCTCACCGCGTTCTCATCCCCGCTTTGCTCTTCTGCTCTGCCCCTTCTGATTCCCGCCTGTCCCCTGGCACCGCTCGGTGCTGCAGAACCTGCCGGCGGCACCGGCGCTTTGCTGGAAACCCAGCCCATTACTTCCTCTGGCTGAGCCTCGCTCCAAAGTCATCTGTCGGGTATGCATGGAGGAAAACACGGCTTCACCCTCCTCCCTGCAAAAAAAACCCCCAAAACCCCATGACATCAACTCCAGGGCTTGCTAAGCTCATTTCTGGTTGTACAGGGAGAAAAAGAGCTTTGCCAGCAAGAATCTGTTTGGTATAGCTGCCTTAAAATAAGAACTGTAGGTTTGGGGGTTTTTTTAAAGTCCAACATCACTCTGAGGGCTCTGCTTAAGGAAAAGCAGAGGAAATCAAGAGGGTATGAGACACTGAAGAACACCCATCCCTTTACCAAGGCAGAGCAACGCTGTTGTAAATATGGTTGGATAGAGCAGAAACCCCTTGGGGAGGGAATATTATCTTTTTGTACCCCTTGGCACTGAAATAGCTGCAGGATGGAAGGAGGTTCTGGCAATTTTTTTGCAATTTGGGGAAGAGCCTTGGCAAGGGAGTGCTAAGGTGGAGCCAAAATGACTCTGCAAACAGCTTCTGCCATACCTACACGTTAAACTGTTCCCTCTCCCTGAGACCTAGACGTCTGGGCGGCTCTTGCCTCCACTTTTGTGGGATATACACAGGATCACTGTCTGGGTCAAGTAAAGTTGGCACCACCTGAAAACACTGACCACCTGGGAGAAAGACTGGTACAAAAGACCTCCATCATATCCCACCTGGCCATTTGAAATAGGGGATTTTCTCAAGTAGGCAAAAAAAAAAAAAGGTGGAAAGGTGCCTGCATCCGCTGTAACCCCCAGTTGCAGTCGTGCTCTCCAGGCACAGATAATTCTGCGCTTCAGCAGCTGCTGTCAGACCCCAGCCCTTCTGCTTGCTGCATTGCTATTGGAAATCCACATCTTCCTGTCTGAGGAAGATAACCTTGACATAGTGAGCCATGAAGCTCATGAAAATGTGCAAAGCCAGCGAGCTTTTCCACTTGCGCTGCGAGGCTTCCCGCACATTAATCTCCTCCTCTGGAAATCTTGAACAGCCAGTCAAAATAATCCTTTTGTAGAATTGCTTTCATACTGAAGAGGAAGGGACTGGGAACACAGATCTATAAATATCTTTTAGGATGTTCATCTCTTCTCTCATGCATTCTGCTCAGTGCTCAGCTGCAAGGACTCCAATGAAAGCGTGTGTCCTAATAAAATAAAAGCTGCTCCTGTGAAGCTCCTATATATAAATGTCAGGCGACACACAGCTGTCATGCTTTATCATAAATGCAATGGGACATAAGCCTCTTGGACTGGTTGGTTAACATTAGCACAGTGCTTTGAAAACTTAAAGTGCCACAGAACAACCAAATATATAGTACATAGGCATACATGTGTGTGACTACCTGCTGTCATGTCAGCCTGTTCAGCATCACATCCTTTCTGAAGCCTGACAAAACCCTGAAGGAGAGCCTGAACAGAGCTGGAAACATGAAGTGCAACACAAAGAAAAGGGCGACGCTGCAGTTTTTAAATGCTGTCTTCATTTTGCGCGGCCAAGAGAATGACACCATGGGAGCAGTCAGAGCGCTGCCTCAAAAACCCCTCCTTCTCCACATTTCCCAGACTTCATCCTTTTCATTACTGTCTCTGCACTCCATTTGTCCGGATTCAGCTCAAAACACAGCACTTGAAGACAGAGCCCACAGACCTTCTGGGCCTCTGGCGCGGCCTCCTCCTCACTCGCCGTGTCCCACCCACCGCTCTTCCGAATAACATTTGCCTTTTTGTACGAGCGCCGCGCCGCTGACACCCCTGCGGCTGCACTTCACCCTTGGGTCCGTTTCTGCAGCGCTCCTGCCTCTCTGGCGAGTCCCGTGCAACCAAGCGTGTTCTGGGGCTCGCCTTCCCCAAAGCAGTTGTTTGGGCTTATCTTTACGAAATTTCAGCAGGCTGAGCCTGGAGCGTTGCTGCAATGTAGCAAGACCACTTTGAATCCGAGCCCCTCCACCGGGATGCTGGAAACCCGCCTCCGACCTGGGCACATCTGCAGATTTGTTTTTTTCTCTGCCATCGGGAGACCGGAGAATTGAGCGGGCCCTAGGACAGCCCCTTCTGAGGCCTTTTGGGAAAAGCCCCCCTGATTTCCCAGGAAACTATCGATCAGTAGGGTTTGAGCGGTGCCCAATGAGTGGCAGAGCCACCTCATGGGGATTTCCTCTCTGTCATCTCTCCCTCCCTTGCTCCCAAGAAGCAACTTCTCAGCAGCCATTGTGATACCATGCGGCGTCACCGTGGTGGCCTCCGGACAGCCCCGGCAACCAGCCACCCTGTCACAGGAGGAAATTCACTGAATCATAGAGGGGTTGAGGGTGGAAGGGACCTCTGCTCCAGCACCCCTGCTCAAGCAAGGCCACCTAGAGCTGGTTGCTTAGGACCATGTCCAGATGGCTTTTGAACTTACCCAAGGATGGAGACTCCACCACCTCCCTGGGCAACCTGTGCCAGTGCTCAGTCACCCTCACAGTGAAAAAGTGTTTCCTGATGTTCAGGGTGAACCTCCTGTGTTTCAGTTTGTGCCCATTGCCTCTGGTCCTGTCACTGGGCACCACTGAAGAGAGCCTGGCTCCGTCCTCCCTGCACCCTCCCTCCAGGTATTTATACACATTGATGAGATCCCCCTGAGCCTTCCCTTCTCCAGGCTGAACAGTTCCAGCTCTCGCAGCCTTTCCTCATAGGAGAGATGCTCCAGTCTCTTCATCATGTTTGTGGCCCTTCGTTGGACTCTCTCCAGCATGTCCATGTCTCTCTTGTGCTGGGGACCCCAGAACTGGACCAGCACTCCAGGTGTGGCCTCACCAGTGCTTGAGCAGAGGGGAAGGATCACCTCCTTCCACCTGCTGGCAACACTTCTCCTAATGGAGCCCAGGATACCGTTCGCCTTCTTTGCTGCAAAGGCACATTGCTGGCTCATGTTCAACATGGTGTGCATCAGGACTCCCAGGCCCTTTTCGGCCAAGCTGCTTTCCAGCTAGGTGGCTCCCAGCATATGCTGGTGCATGGGGCTGTTCCTCCGCAGGTGCAGGACTTTGCACTTCTCCCTGTAGAACTCCGTGAGGTTCCTGTCAGTCCATTTCTCCAGCCTGTGCATTCCTCTGGATGGCAGCACAACCCTCTGGCGTATGAGCTACTCCTCCGAGTTTGGTGTTGTCTGCAAATTTGCTGAGGGTGCACCTTGCCCCATCATCCAGATCATTAATGAAGATGTTGAACAGGACTGGACCCAGTATTGATCCCTGGGGTACATCACTAGTTACTGGCCTCAAACTAGACTTCGTACCACTGATCACCACCCTCTGGTCCTGGCCATTCATCCAGTTTTCAATCCACCTGTCTGCTCATCCAGCCCATATGTGAACAGCTTCTCTGTGAGGATCTTATGAGTGTCAAAGGCCTTACTGAAGTCCAGGTAGACAATATCCACTGCTCTTGCCTCATCTATCAGGCCAATCACTTCATCATGGAAGTTTATCGAGTTGGTCAAGCATGACTTCCCCTTGGTAAAGCCATGCTGACCACTCCCGATGATTTCTTCGTCCTTGATGTGCCTGGAGATGGTTTCCAGCATCAGCTGCTCCACCACTTTCCCAGGGACTGAGGTGAGGCTGACCAGCCTGTACTTCCCTAGGTCCTCCTTCTTGCCGTTCTTGAAGATGGGGTGACATGTGCTTTCCTCCAGTCCTTGGGCACTTCTCCCACTTGCTGTGATCAATCAAAGATGATCGAGAGTGGCTTTGCAATGACATCTGCCAGCTCCCTCAGCACTTGTGGGTATGACCCATCCGGGCCCAAGGACTTATGTATGTGCAGGTTGCTTAAGTATTCCCCGACCTGATCCTCATCCACCAAAGGTACATCTTCCTTGCTCCAGCTTTTCTCCTCAGTCTCTGGGACCTGGGATTCCTGAAGGCAAATTACACTACTTTAGCATGATTTGGTTTTCACGACTCCCGTTAGCTGTCGTTATCACCTTATTAGCTTTTAGGTGACTGCAAACTGATTGTTTAAGAATTCATTTTATAGATTTTTTTTAGAGCTGAAGCAAGGCTGCCTGGACAGCAGTTTCCCTTCTGCGCCCCTTTGAGATGTTTCTTTTGCTCTGACTCATTTCTATCAGTATTTCCACTTCCCATTAACTCTTGCAAATAATTATCACAGGTCTTTAAATGGTGTGGGATGAATTTTGTCTTCTGTTCCTCAAGTGTCTGGTCACAACTAGTCCTTTTAGTATTGAAATTACAGGAAGAAAAGACGTTGGATACTTTGGCCGTGTATTAAGTAATAGGCTGATGCTAATTTTTGTCTTCCTCGTCCTTGGCATATTCTCACAGAGCTTTCGCTTGCTGGCTCGTCTGTCTCTGAAAGAAGCTGTCAGGCTCCCACCCACAGTTGTCCTGCCAACAGACATAACTTTAAACCTTTTTTTTTCTGCTTGTCTACCGTTTCCCTCTCCCTTGCTCCTACAGGAAAGGCCACAGAAACAAGAGCAGAAAAAAGGGAAGGAAGGAAGGAAGGAATATTCTTCGGATTAAAAAAGCAAACAGGCACCAGAGCTGGTGATTAAAAAACCCAACCCACCATCACCAACCCGAAGCGCTGTGGGGGAAGCGGCAGGAACACAAAGCGCAGCTCTCCCGGGGAACTCTTCCCAGCGCGGAGCCGTTCCGCAGCGGGCGGGCAAAGGACCCTCCGCGCCCGCGTGGGCAGGCGCGCCGCTTCCCGCGGGGACGCGCAGCCGCCGCCCGGCCATCAGGAGCGGCTCGGCGGCTCTGGGGTCCAGGGCGTCTCTGTGGCGCAATCGGTTAGCGCGTTCGGCTGTTAACCGAAAGGTTGGTGGTTCGAGCCCACCCAGGGACGGAGTGCGGCTTTTTGTGACGCCACAGTCTTTTTCCTCTCCTGCGCGGCCGGTTTGGCGGAGGCTGGATCCGGCCTGAGCCGCCTTTATGCCGCTGGGAGCTGTCGGAGACCCGCTTGCGCCCCCAGGGCCTCGCCCTCCGCCCAGAGAAGGTCGCCTTGTGGCTACCGCCGGTCGCGGCGATGCCGTGCAGGTGCCCACAGCCGTGTTGGCTGTGCCCGCTCAAGAGGGGCTGCAGGAATATTTCTACCAGCGGGAGTTTCCGTAGTGTAGTGGTTATCACGTTCGCCTAACACGCGAAAGGTCCCCGGTTCGAAACCGGGCGGAAACACCAGTTTTTTTTCCTTTCCCGTGTCACGGTGGACTTTAGTTTTCCCGGTTCCTCCTTTAACACCCTCCCGCGCACGGCGTGGGGGACATCCCCCACGGTAAGGCACACCCGCGTCCTCGCTGGGAGCGGGAGAAGGCGACCCGCCATCTAGGCTTGGGTTTTGCACGGCCGGGAGTGGAAGGACAACGGCAGGGTGCGTTGTTTTGAAGATTTGGTTCGTTCCCCTGCCCAAGCTTCCCCTTTGCAAACAGACTTTTCCCTCATCTACTTGAAAGGACGGCCTAAAGGAGAAATGACTCTCAGCTGAAATGGCCTGAACATCATCAGAAAACGTTGGACAAAACCTTCAAAAGTAGTACGATTCCACCACCAAATGACAATGTTGTCACTGCTTGCCCCTGACCAGCCGTAACTGTAGAATGTGTTTGGGTAGTTAGCCCAAGAACTGCTAAAGTTTTGGCTGGAGAGAATGCCAGTTAATGGTAATGTTTATGGTGCTGCGTTTAAAAATCTCATCTTCCCATGGCAAAGCAAGGCTTGAAGGTGGAGGGAAGAAAAAAAAAAAAAAAAAAAAAAAGATGGCTACCCGGTGAAATAGTTTGAAATGCTCTCTTAGAAAATTCAAATGCACAACTTCTTTCTCACAGCTTTCCCCATTACTTAAATCTCTTGCTCTGCTACACCAATAGAAAGAGCAAGCCAACGAAAATACAGATACAGGAAAAATAAAACAACCTACACAAAAGGTAGAGTTACAGCATGGAAGAACTGTAAAACACTGCTTAAAATCTCCAATATGTATTTCATACATAAAAATTATGGGCCACCCTCTCTCTAAGCCAAAGAGGTTGAACACACAGTCCACTAATGGATGGATATAAAACAAGTTGGGGCTCTCCTACTCTTCAGCTCCCCATCTCTGACATTTGCATTGAAAGGTTCTGCAACAGGACCAGTCACCAGGACAAAAGTTCCTTTTTCTGAAGAGGGAAGGGGAGATGCCCCCTTGCCAGGTACTTCTGTGCCGGGTTTCCCAGAGTATTGCCAACTCTTACAGCTCACTGGTTATTTTAACATGCTGCCTATTTGTCCTATTTCTAAACTGGAAATCTGGGGACAGGATTACAGCTAGCCTGTTGTGGTTTAAACCCAGTGAGAAACTAAGCACCACACAGCCGTGCTCGCTCACCCTCCCCCCCCCGCGGTGGGATGGGGGAGAGAATCGGGGAAAAAAAAAGTAAAGCTTGTGGGTTGAGATAAAGACAGTTTAATAGGACAGCAGAGGATGAGAAAATAATAATAATGATAAGAGAATGTACAAAACAAGTGATGCACAATGCAATTGGTCACCACCCGCTGACGGATGCCCAGCCCATCCTCAAGCAGCGATTGCTGCCCCGGCCAACTCCCCCCCAGTTTCTATACTGAGCATGACGCCATATGGTATGGAATAGCCCTTTGGCCAGTTTGGCTGTGCCCCCTGTGCCAGGCTGTGTGCCTGGCAGAGCATGGGAAGCTGAAAAGTCCTTGACTTAGTATAAACATTACTTGGCAACAACTAAAACATCAGTGTGTTATCAACGTTATTCTCATACTAAATCCAAAACACAGCACTATAACAGCTACTAGGAAGAAAATTAACTCTATCCCAGCCAAAACCAGGACATAGCCCAAAGCCTGTCTTGGGCATTACAGAAGCCCCTGTAGATAGTCATTTACATAAAAGAGTAATATGGACCCATGTCCAGGGAGAAACATCTCCTGAGGGTTTCTTCAGCCTCTCTCTAGAAAACGTAAGCTGGAGGCACCCGGCCCCCAACAAGTAGGCCAGGCCTACTTCTTTACACTCCTTTCCCACCATTCGCTCCCCTTCACGTGCTCCATCGCTCCACCACGTTCTGCTGCACTGTGCAGCTTCTGCATGTCTCTCGTAAACAACTAGACTGTGTTTGTGCATAGTGGTGCGAAACTAAGCATGCTGCAAACTTAATCAGCCTTATAATCCTGTTAACCTTATTCTCTCTCTTGCTCTGTCTGCATGCTGTCTTAGATCTATACTTAGACTGTAAGCTCTTCCACTCTGAGACTGAATCCTGGTGGACTTTAAAGCACAGCACACACTTAGAGCTGCATAATCTGCTCAGAAGGTAACATGCTTTACTCTGAGCACCAAGGGGCTCATGTGGAGAACAGCAGCTGCTGAGCTTTGCAACAGGAAGACGGATAAGATGCAATCGTTTTCACTGATACATTGTCAGGAAGGGAATAATTATTTAAAGCAAAAACCAATGCTGGAAGAAGAATAAATGGCAATAGCCAGCCATGAAAAACATCAAGATCAAAATCAGATTTGTAATCAGCACCACAATGAATTTCTAGAACAGTGCCCTAGCAGGTATACAGCTAAAAATCCATCCAGGCAGCTCCTTTGCAGATGGGCTGGTTTACTGTAGGCAGGATGAGAGAAGGCAGCCCTTTCTTTTTAATAAAATGTGGTTGAATGTATCATGAAGTAGTAAGACCTGAATCAGAGTGCTACTTCCACCATAAAGCTGACTCTAAACTCCAAAGCTGTAAATCTGTAAGTGCCACAATTGTGCCCTTCCCAAATCAAAGACAGAATGACAAGATCATGCGATGCAAGAGGTGAAGAAACATGTGAAATATATTCACATATATTTCATATATAAAGTGCACATATATAAAGTGCACAAAGCCATTAGACTTTTGGAAATTTACCCTATAACACTGATAAACCTCCAAAATACAGTGACTAACTTCTGCTCACTAATCGTATTTGCTATATGCCCACCTAGTGTATTTCTAATTGACAGAAAACTAATACTTTGTATTCTCTTTATGGCAAGTAAAAAGCTGATCATCAAGCCTGCATTTTAAAACTACTCTCAAAACAAAAAGTCCAGTAACCACCAAATTCCAAATGGTTTCTTTGGCATTCAATCTCAGCTGAATTCTCACTTGCACAGGATCAGAGGCAGTAAAACATTTATGGAAACAGACAAATCTGCACAGCATCATCTTTAGTTAAATATTTCAGAAAAGGCAGCAAAGAACTTGCAGCACTAACAGATTTAGTTTCGTACTTACTTTAATCTCAAATGCTATTTATTTGCTCTTGGAGCTTCTATACATTTGTGTACCCATACTGTATGCCACGCAGCTGCAGATCGAGGACTCCTAACATCAGTTTGCAGAGGTGCTGCCAGTGGTGACCAGAGACTCTTGCTTCTGTCTAGGCATATATGCACAGCAGATGTGCCCCCACACCCTTCTCTACTATTAACCTTATTATAATCCTTACCACCAGGACTTTCTCATCTTCTAGTGGGGTCTCTTCCTCATGTTGCCCTGTGTGTTCTGCATCACTCCAACCCTAGGCTTGCTGCTTCACTCACCCCTGGGTCTGTGTCATGTCCCGAGCCAGTGGTGAAGGAGTTCCCACTTCACAGCTGCAGGTAGCTGCAATCCAGTCGGTCACAGATGGTATCCACACTTGCAGGCAGCTCCCCACTGTTTGGGGAAACGTCTGCAACAAGCAGTCAGGGGTAGTGAGACACACTGCTTTCTAGTGGTTTGCATATATAGAAACCTCTGGTTGGAAAATTCTGCAGGAAAATCCTATAATCCCCCTCAAGTCTTGCTGAGGCACCTATTTTATTCACTGATCAATCAAACTCTAATTTTGGTCAGCATTTTTTTTTTTTTAATAAGGGAATTCACAGACAGGCAAACATTTCACCAGCAGTACACTGGCACTTTACATTCAGAATCCATTGATTTGTTTTCTATTGTAATGTTACCAATTACAACATTTAAAACAAAGAAGGAGCTCACGTTCTTTACAAAGACCTGTATTTCAAGAATTAAACCATTCATTGTCTGAAGTGCCAGTTTGATAAACATGTATGTAATTGCAACAGAAATAGCTTGGCAAGGCAAGTTCAGTGCCACTGACAGTTTCTCAGACACTTTTTGAACCTGGTTCAAGCAATCTAAGACCATTTAAATCTGTTGCCATGCCTTGTTATAACAATTATGTTCAACTGCACCTATTGGAAGAGTAAGATTGAGGACTTATGATTTGAACTTGGGATCTAAAACAATGAAAAAAATGCAGAATACCTCTAAAAATGGCTGAAACAAAGACTTGCTGATAAAATCCTTGTTACTTCTGAGTACAAGAAAAATGTACAGCTAATCTAATTCAGCATAAAATACTCTCATCTCTGTGTCTACGAATTTAAAAAAGACTCCCGTCTAGCAAAACTAAAGCTATACAAATCCAGAAACACCAAGATGTGAATCCCTCTGCTTACTCACTGCTGTCTTGCCACCTTTTCCATTACTTTCTTCCTATTAACCTTGCCTCTCCTTGGCACTCTCACATATGGACGGGGTACACTGCTCTAGCCATGAAAAACTCCTAGTGACAACGGGAATGGGTGCTAATTTACAGTTAACTTTAATTATTTTATTAGTGAACTTGCAGCTATGAATAACAAAAAGTTACTGATATTCTTTCTTAGTGCTGCAAACTCTGGCCCAAATCTTACTAATTTTAGTTAAAAAATAACCTGGCTCTGAAGAATATTCTGCCAAATTATGTTTTCAGTTATGTGCCATAACTTTAAATAGGAAAATTTCTACCATGTATCCATCCTCCCCTGGATCCAAGGGGTATATACATCAGGGTGAGCTTGTTGAACAGTAATTCTGAAGAGAGCAGAGTTCCGAACAGCGTACCAGCCTCGAGTTTAGTGTTGCAAATGATCATTGTATCAAAGGATGCAAACATCCCTGATTACAGAAGGTACTTTTTTTTTTTTTTAAATGTCGGACAAAAAGATTTCCAGAGTTGGGTGATCCTATAAAATAAATCACTACTACCTAAATAATATTTCTTACACTATTACATCATCAAGACTACTGAAGTTTATTATTTCTCAAACTCAGTAGAATATGGATAAGTTTTCCATACTAAAAGCAGCAAAAATTAAGACTCAAAGGAGCTTTTAATTAAAAATCATCATCATATCCAGCAGCTAAAATAACTGCTTCTCAGAAAAATAAAATGCATTAAAACCTTATTTGTCAGCAGCAATAAAATTTTAAGAAAAAAACCCCCTCAAATGTAAATTGTTCAAGTACAGCCAGTGTGCAATTAAATTTGTTAGAAAACATAATTTAATAGTGCTTTGTTTCAAAATATACATAATATTGAAAAATACTTAAAACCAAGAAACTGAGTATTTACCAAGTTTCAAACAAAGTTTCATCAAAATGAGGTAAATCTATGTCACCTGCCATTGAGCTTGGTGCTGAAATGGAGAACAGGTCTTCAAGGATATCTTCCCTTGTAGGACTTTCAAAAGTAAGTTTCTTCACACTGGGTTTGCTTATTGTATGAAGTTCTGAATTATTGTCCTTCACAGGACTGTAATAATTGTGGTCCTCGCTTGTCATTGCTGCATGTGGCGCACTGGTCTTCTCATCAGATGCTGTTGTTGCAACACTGCTATCCACCATTTCCATATACATACATTCATCTTCACTTTTTGGAGCCTCTAAGGAAGCAACAGTTGAAGTAGGGGACAGTAATTCTGCCAGTATTTCATCACTGTTATTATGGCTAGTGCACCCTGATACAGAATTGGCATGAAATTCAGATTCATTACCTGCGACATCAATCTGATACTGCAGTTCCTTTAAGAAGCTCTGCAATAATTCACTGTCATTGTGAGATTCAGTCTGTGATGGGGTGCTTACATCTCCACTCACAGGTTTTTCATGTTTCATCTGTTCCACTGCTAGCCTATCCAGTGAAGCCAACTTCTTCTTTTTAGCATTAAGTTTTTTTAACAGTTTTAGGCGAAGTTTTTTTGTTTTGTCACTATCTGACTCTTCTGCCTTCCCAGAGTTACAGCTAGGTGAATGGAACCGAGTCACTTTACCTGAAGTACCCAATGTACTTCCCGACTTATTCCAAGTTGGACCTTCAATAGTGGTATGACATGCTGTTGGAAGACAAGTGCTTTGAGAAAATCCTTTGGAAATTGATAAAGGATGAGTATTATTACTCTGAGGAACCACTGACTTCGGGGTCTCAGTTGTTTTGTTTGTACCTCTGCTTTGAAATCCACCAAAGTTACTTGCTCCCTTAACTGGCAACCGCACTTCACTTATTTTTTGCATTGAGGGAGTTTTGCAACTTCTCTCATTCTTGAGAGCTGAGGCACTTGAAGGCATAAAAGAAGCATTCTTGATTAATAATTTCTTTACCCAGCTTCCTACAAATCCTCTTTTTTGGTCTTTGTGTGAAGGCTGAGAGGAATTATTGGCAGCAGCCAAATTGGCAACCTGAGAATTAATTACAATTTCGCTTGCACCTTTCAAGTCAGGCGATTTTTGCATAATATTCTCTACTGGTGACACCTTCTTGTTTAGCTGTAGTTCTGAATTTAATCCATATTCTCTGTTAGGTAAATTAATTCTGTCATCTGTTCTTTGAGCAAGTGATGAGTCAGATGGGTCAGGGTCATGTTTTTTGGGCACAGGAGAAGTAGTATTTGCTGGGTTCAACTCTTCTAGAGGCAAGCAAATGCTGGAATTTTCATATAACGTGCATTTGTTGTTCATAGCTAGACTAGTTCCAGCAAACTCTCCTGTACATGGAGTGTTAGGTGAAAAAGCTAGTTCTCTCTGTTGCGGTGTGCTCATTTCAACAACAAGGTTATTTCCCACCATCTGCCCATTCGACAGCGATTTACCTTCTGAGTCTACTTGAATTTCTTCAAGCATCAGTGTTACAAGATCATCATGTGCCAGATTTTCTAAACCATGATGAACATTACTTTCATCCTCAGCTACCTGCTGCTGTTTCTTATCTGGAGTTCTTACAGAATCCTCTTTGCGATGTTCTGCAGGTATTTTGTCTACAGTGTTATTAAAACCACAGTGTAACACTGTGGAATTTGACTGTACATTATCAAGAGGAAAATCTTCAATATTTTTACTCTGGAACTGTGAATTCAGTTTTTCTGGCACACAGGATGTTTTCTTTTCCCACATAACAATATGAATCTCTGAAGGAGGAACTTCAAATCTTTTATGTCTCTTGCAATATGGACCCTTTAAATCATCGCATTCAAGCCAAGTTCCTGAAAAATAAATAGCAACCAGTGTAGAGACTCAGAGACTTTTAAAATTGAAGTCACTATCCTCAGACACTTGTCAAATATTTTTATTAACCCATTCCCCTGATAGGCAGAAAATAAAGGGTATTTTTTCTCCATTCTTTATTACATCTGAGAAAACTGGGAGGTTTCCACTGTAAAAAGATCACACACAAGCAGAATTTGCAGCAATATTATTACAGGTCACAGTAGGTCAGCCAAGAAACAAAGCTAAGTTTTTTTTGTCTGAGCTAATGATGCTGACATCTTGTCTGAAAATACCCACACCGGTCTAAGGGAAGAACCACCTCTCAAATTAAGCTTCTCTGCCTTTTCATTGCCTGGGTGGGAGGCACAGGGGTTTAAGAGAAACTGCTCATTTTCATAATCTGCCTCATCATCTGCAAATTGTTCATAGATCATGAGCAAATATTTTACAGCTTTAAGAATTTAAAAATAGGTATATATGATGTATAGTATGTTCCTAGTTATATGCTTCCCACCTGCTTCCTCTTCCTATTTCTTCTTAAACTCTGGCAGTATGATTTAGACAACTTTCCTGTTGTCAGAACACTTGATAAGACTGCACTCCATTCTCTCTACAGAAGCATGAGAATCAAAATACCAACTTTTCAGCTTCTCCGATTATGGAGTTCCCGCCAATGGTACAACCATCACACCATTAGTAATGTTTCTAACATGGGTTTGTGCCTTCCACCCCTCAGGTACAGTAAGTTCAGAAATGAAAATAAACTTCATTAATGCTGATAGTTTCATAGGTTCCCTCACTTCCAGCCAAGAAGAGATTAATAACTGGCTTCAAAAAAACATTTGTCCCACAGCTGTGCTGAGACTGTATTTTTAACTTTATAGAAAGTTATGAAAGGAAACAACTCTACCCAAATAACTTTTGCCAGTGAGTACAGTGTAGAACAGAACACTGCTGAAACAAATCAGCTAAACCAAACTGAAACCTTCACACTGAATAACAAGTTCCCACAATTATTCACAGAATTTTAATATGAAGTTTAGAACACAGACAAAAGAAATCCTTGTTATTATATATGGACTGTTGAGACTATTGCAGTAACCCAACAAACAGTATTTGACGTAGACTCATGAAGTATTATAATAGAATTTATGGTTCTTACCGTCAGGATTCAAACACCAGGTTATGAAGTGCTTCTTATCTGTTTGATACTGAACAATAGCTGTTATTTGGTAGATGTCTTCTTCAAACTGAAATGAATAGTTCTTCAGGTTGTTATGTGGCAAGCCTTCTACGAAATGTAACATTAATATTGAGGGTACTCTAATAAAGAAACAATAAAGAATCAGTTTATTACAACAAAATAGTGTCAAAAGTTCCTAATGAAAAATCACAAGTAAGGCATCTCAAAGAGTATGTAGTCCTGCCCTTACAATTCTACTTCCACACAGGACTCTTCAGATTGCATGGTAGTCAAGGGATAAGAATACCCCAACTGGGTATTCCATTTTGTTATAGATGAGGGGAAAAACACACCACCACACAAGGGATTTTGGGAGTGGGGAAAAGGTGAGAAAAACAGGAGACAACTGTGCCATAACCACAGTAGGAAAAGACACTGTTCCCAAGCCAAACTAGTAAACAGATGATCAGACAACGGTTTTATCCAACGGCAGGGGTTGAGGAAAGGCTGACACTGGATATCTGTTGTCTATATTTACTACTTGGTAGTAAGTATTTATGACCTGGCTCAAACACTTGTGCTGGTCAGCATGTTAAACACTGCTCTATGTTTCATGTTTATTAAACACTATTTGCCATTTCAGCATTTAAGAATGATCTAAAATCTTAAAAAGTGAGTATTTATCAGACTTTAAAGTTTAGAATCTCTGTAAACCCAAGATAATAGTTTGGTTTTGAAAGTGATACATTCAATAAATGAAATGTCATAATTTTATGTATTTTATTTCAAGTTCACGTATTCAAACTTACTTTTCCAAAATCATCTGTCTTCTTTGAGATCTATCACTACAGTTATTACATGGTCCAACATGAATAGCATTAAGTGGATGCCAATCAGGGATTATATTTGTGAATGTTGTTAGTGTCTTCCTAAATCTGGAGACACACACAAAAAAAGAGTAAGTTGAGTTGCTGATCAGAAAACAATAAATATACACACTTTACCAGGAGAAAAAAAGTTACGAAAAGGTTATGACAAAGCCAAATTCTATTCATATTCATGCCATTTGTGTGAATTCCACTGTGACTGCATCACATCCAAGTCAGCACTGAATTCAGTTCTGCCAAACAGTATCAGTCACCATTTGTTCTCAGCAGCTCTGTGGCCTTCAGTTTCACATTATTTGCTCTTTCTCCCTTAGCATGTTATCTCTGTTTCCTTTCCAACATAAGACAGAGCTTGTACCAGGATCCGCATAAGTTACTAGCTAATACAGAATCTCAAGGAGAGAAGGAAGCAGTAAGAAATTACCTCAGAATCTGTGTTATAGAACACTTTGTTTTCAAAAAACAGTACATTCAGAGCTGAGATTACACTGAGGTTATATTGTATGAAAATACAATGTATGGGATATTAAAGTGAAATAATATAGTTTATGCATTCATTAGCCACAGAAAGGACTTCCTTTATATTCAACCTAACCTAGATTTTTCAACTTTTTTAAAAAAACACAGTATGTAACAATGGCTCTTGAACACATCCTGTTAACCAGGACTACACATTAGCTGGCAGTGTAAGATAGCATTAATCTCATCTCACTTGGGGATCTAGAATTTTATTGTACAAACCTAAGAGAGTGGAGAGAAACAGGTATTTTTCAAGTAAAATGAGCTGTCTTCTGAAAGTGTCTCTTTTTCTGCTGACTCTAAAAGGAGCCTGACTGACTAGCTTGTACCTGCAGCTACACAGAACTAAATCCATTCTCAAGACATTACTTTCCTGTAATACTATTTTAAAATAGATAAATTGTGTGAGCGAATCTCTGATTCTTTGCAGTCCAAATGAATATTACAGATATTCTCCAATAGCAAAAGTGTGCCAGGCATATATTCTTTAGAACCGCAACAACCCGTATACTCTCAGCAAAATAACAGAGTGAGCATGGCCAGGGACTCACACAGTTACCTATTATTTCTTTCTTAATTAAGTGATAATGTGGTTTCCTGAGACATTACACAGCAGTAAACTATTTGCAAACGCTAGCCTAAAAAAGTGGATCATGTAAAATTTCACCAACAAGCTTAAGCTGTACACAACCCGGAGATATGAAGAAAAATCAACTATTATATGCAGATTTAAAAAGGTAAGATAGAACAATTATATAGAAGCTACTTAAATAAAAATCTCACCGATCCTGGTATTTGTAGCCACAACATACACATTCAAACTTCCAAGAAAATGAATGCAAGAATAGTTTCTCAGCTTGTTGATCCTGTTTTAAGAGTAGAGGGAGTGCAAACACTGGACTTTCCTTCTTACCTTCAAAGATGGGGCAGAAAAAAAAGAGTCACTGAATATATAAAATCAGCTTTCAGTACTTCAAAAAGGAAGAAGATAAGCTTACTGCTATGATTTTAATTCCAGTTATCCCTTCAAGGCTGTATTTCTAATCCTCACAGCAAAGGGATTGATCCATGTTATTAGGTTGTTATCAATGACAATTTCATGACCACAGCACAGTTACAAAGACAAAAATATGCTCTCCAAACCTTCAAAACCAGTCAAGGGACAAAACAGCTGATCACACTGTGAAGTATGTCTACATCACCAATAGAAACAAACGTATCTGCAAGCTGTCTGGTATGCATATGTACATACATATTTTTCTGTACTGACATACAAGGCTTTACATGTCGAGTTTCCTGTAAGTAAATACTGAGATGCTACACTAATTACTTACCCAATTCACACTTAAGCTGAGGCTGAAGCTGTGTAAACATTCTGTTTCTGATTTCATTGAGATGAGATTCTGCTTTTGGAAGAACATCTAAAGAAAAAAAATACATATGCCTTCATGTATTTGTGTAACACCCCCACCCTTTCACACGCATATGTGCCCTTAACATGCACTCATTCTCTGCAAACTGATGCCTTTCATATTGACCTATACTTGCCTAAAACTGTTGGTAAAATAGCCAAGTATTAATTGATTTGAAAATTAGACAAGAATTTACAGAAGTTATACACATTTCACTGCAGTCTGCTAACCAGAAATTACTTAACCTGACTTAAATTATGGCTAAGAGTGTGTACCAATAGCTAGATAGTATGTAACCAGATATTACAGACCCTGGCAATTCAGAGATTAATAGTAGATTTTTAAGACCAAAAGCGCAAAAATTTGCTTACATATTTTCTAATGATGTTATACAATTTGTAATGAAACATTTAAATGTGTTGTTCCAGATTAAATACTAATTTCCTAAGTCAGCCTTTAAAATAGTAAAAATAATTTTTTAAAATAGTGTACTTTATATATATCAGTATGTATTTTAAATTTGCAAGTTACGTCGTTTATTCACAAACATATTTTTTAAGCACAAGCAAGAACATAACTTCTACTATGCAATCATGATCACAACCTGCACAAACGAAAGGAAGGATTTAGAACAGCTGTTGAAACTATTTATTACTTATAAAATCTATGTGTATAAAAAGGTAAAAAGAAGTTTCTTGCAGCTCTATTGCTTTTGATTGTTTTTAAAAACACCGTATATAAAAGATGCTGGAAAACTACACAGAAGGGCAGAATAAATACTACATCTATTCTCCACAACAATACTCTTAATCCAATCCCCTCTCCACTGTTGCCCAAATAAACTAATTTGTTTTGCAGCAACCCCTGGAAATGAAAAGGTTTAAGTTACCTCAAATGACACTATATTCCAACAGCTAACATCCTCATATAAGGGCTCTTGCACACCAGAGCTCCTTTGCAAACACAGCACAACAGAGCGGAAAGAAACACATCTCAGGTTCTGTGATGGTAGAGGGCTTCCAGGTAATAGCTGAAAACCTAAAATCAAGCAGCCTGACTTTCTGGCAAGCAGAGTATATGAACTACTTCAGAATCTTTTTGTATTTTTTTTTTCCCCTCTGTAAAATAGTAAGTTTTCTCTGCCACAAGGTGGATTAAACCATTTTTGATACACCTATTATTTTTCCCAGGAAAGCGATTATATTCTTCAAGTTATGTAATGCTGTTCTGGGACTACAGTCTATATATTCAAACACACACTTTTCCTCGAATGTCTATTGAAAAAAAAAAATCATGAAAGATACTGGCTAACCAGAGATCTGTATTAATTCTCTAACAGGTGATCTCTTAGAAGTTCAGACTTATGACACGAATGGGACAGTTCAAGAGGACTAAGAAAAACAGATCTTAGTTTGAGAGTCTTAAACTGAATCCACAGTACAGAAAATGATCAAAGGCCATACTAGTAGATTATAGTGACACATCCTCCTCTGACTCCAGCTGTGCTGCCTGGAAGGTTGCCCCCAGCTGCCCATGACTGCCCCTTGTGCCTGGAGGTTACAGTCATTGAACCTGTTAAGCTGCACACATGAGTACTCACTAACCCTTTCCAGACAATATGAACCAGGTTAATGTGTTTGACTAATTTTGACTGAAACAGGTTAGGAAAAGCACTATCATCCACAGCACAGCTTGCAGACCTCAGGCAAAGCATTCCTTCAATGAGCGCAACTGGAGCCAGAAGAGAACATACATTCCCGGCTTTACTATTTTTGGTGTGACAAGGCAACTGCCCATTTATACAAGGATATAAACCACAATAGAAATTATTTTAAAGATTAAGATTAGAACAGCATCCTAATAAGTTAACCAACAGAGGGAAAGGAAACAAAGTGAGGCTCAATTACAACAATTCACAAATTCTCTATGTGGGATATGACAAAAAAATTCAAGACATGCTTAGTGTTTGATGCTTTCAAAGTATGCACGTTTGCCCCAAGAAAAACAATTTCAGAGGTTACCAGGATTCTGCTAGATAGAGCACATTACTCAGCAAATTCATGGTAATGACTTGTAACTCATTCTTTTGTGATCTTGAAATAGAATGGAGGCATATTTAAATGCATTGTACCAAATTCTGCATATTTGTAGCAGATCAGATCAGTCTGAATATGAAGAAACAAGAGCTAAATTTACTCACCTTTTACTTTACTCCTTTTACAGGTATTCAGAAGCACAGTTGCTTGATTATATTTTGTTAAGAGTTCCTGGAGTAAGCATTTTCCATCATTGTATTCTTCTGCTAGAGCAAATGTTAACGTTTCTAAGTGTACCAGTGCTGACAAAATACAATCTAACCAACAAAGCTTATGCACGTTTCTCCACTGAAGACATAAATCTGTGTTATTAGTGGAACCTTTATCATCCTTGAGCAAAATTTCAGATGTTGTTGAGCAAAGTTCAGAATTTGGTAAGAGTTGTGTTCTGGGACTAGAAGCCTTAGGACTTTCTTGATAGTTGTTGGTGTTGGTGGTTGTTTCAAAATCCACCTTCTGGATGGAGGACTCCACATTGTTACTAGGTTTTTGCTGGCCATTTTGTACCACATCATGTAGGCTTGACTTGGGAATACATAAGCTATTCTGATAGCATTTGACAACAGGGTCTGTATTAATAGTGTGCTCAACATTTACCACATTATTAGTTCTTGCTTTTTTTGGATGTGATTCAACAGGAGAAGAGTCACTGATATCACACAATTTCCTTTTCTTATGAGTAGATGGAACTTGATGATTTCCTGAATCAGCAGAAGTAATTATGCTGTTTAATGGTTTATAACCAAGTGGGTAGATACACTAAAGGAAAGAAAGTTAGTTACAGTGAAATCTACAAAGCAATTTCAGGTGAACAAGAGCTAAAAAAAGTACAAACCATACCCTTAAAATGGAATGTAGGACTTCTGTAAAGTGATATTTTAATGAAATCAGTACATAAATTCAACATATGTATGATAGGAAGGGTGTTTTATCCAACCACTGTCATATAAGCAATTGTGAAATAAATATATCAGTAGCGATAATCAACATTACTTTTCCAGTAAATACTTCCAACTCCTGAAAACAAGCTAATTTTGCTAAGGAGAGTCCTCTTCTCTTATTCTGCTACATCCATTACTTTAGGGTACAGTTTTGGCATTATCATCTCGTGCCTAAGAGACTACTGGTGCCAAAACTGGCAGTGTATCTTTCAGGCTAGCCCGATGCATCACACCAGGTGTTGGTAGGGTCTTAACGTATATAGCTATTCTGCAACCAGAATATAGTAAAATCTGCTATTACCAATCTCTAGAATGATACTATGATTATTTAAAAGTGGGAAGGGATGGGAAAAGCAAGTCAGAGACCCATATCTAGTCTAGTCTCTGTCTACTAATTTAAAGGCACCAGTCCATATGGGACTGCTATACCCTCCCCACATACACGAGCAGTGGAGAAGGGAGAGGCAGCAAAATCACGACTCAAGTATTAAGCAGCACAGAAATTCAGCTAAGGTTAAACTTAAAAAGGGAAAAAAAAAAAAAAAGAAAAGAAAAACATTGTAATTATAATTACAAACCTATTTGCATTACCCAGACTTAAAGAAGAGAAAATGGGAGACTCACATCTGCAAGAGTCATCTACTAGTTACATGGATCATCAAATTTTCGCCTTGTATTCCAATTCATACAAAGATTTATTTAATACCACTTGTGTTCCCTTGTTACAGAAGCAAAACTCTCCTTTATTCATTTTAATCTACTCTTTTTAATTCTTTAGGGTAGCTAGCTGTGCCTAAACACTGTGCATGTACACAGGTTAGTCATGTTTTTGTCTATATACAGGCAAACATCATCCAGCATATGGACTCAAAAGGGTCCTATTTCAACAGTTTGCTTATCACCAATAAAATCTTGAACTTAAAGAGGTGTAACTGCTGAAGGTAAAGGCCTCTGCACAACCAAACAAAACTGTTAATTAGTGTAATACCTGAGGATTTTGACAAAGAAAAATGGACTCTTGAAAATTAATGCGGTAAGTCCGTAAAACTTGGATCTGGCCCTTCTCTTTGCAGACTGGACAATACTCATGTGCAGTTGTTTCCACAGGATTACAGTTCTAAAAAAAAAGAAAAGAAAGAAAGAAAAAGCAGCATAGACTTACGTATTTCATATATTATTCCAAGGTAAGACATACATACATACCAAGATAGAAAACCAACATGCAACTTCTAAATATAATACCTAATACAGTATAAAAAAGTAAACTAGATTGGGTTTTTTTAAATATTTTTAAGATATATATTTGTATGGTAGAATGTTCTAAATAAATTTATCTTTTGATTTAAATATTCAAACATTTAATAAGGTATCTTTAACTGCACAATTTGCAACATTTCATTCTACTTGAACTAAACCACAGGACACTTATTGCCAGGGAACACAAGCTCAGATCTTTGAAAGACAACTAAATTTTCATAGGAATGCAAACAGTTGTAAAAATAGTGCCAATAAAAAAATCATAGGCACAGATTTACTTAGAATAATCTTTCGCCATTGTTATAGATTTCCGTGGAAAATAATTTTGAGAATTTTTTTTTGTAAAATTAAGACCAATTAAAAATCTCTCAAAGCAGAGAAAAATATGAACTTTGCACACATGTAAAACAAGTTTCAACTGACTTTTCCCAAATACCCCACCATGTGGAGTGTCGATTTCCCTATACCAGTCCCTTCTCCAATCACTTGCAAACCATTTGCGGTCTTCTGGGTATCCATCATTCTGAGCCACTGGCTAACTTATGTCACTTGTAACAATGTCATGACCACTAAGGATTTTTCAAAGACTCCTGAAAAATAAGAAGTGAATAAAACAATTAAAGAAAAATTAGATTAAATTTTGGAAAAATAAATACCAACAATAATTCAGCCTGTGCTTTCTGTGAGAATGAATTCAGAAGAGTATTTTCTTAACTGAAAATACTTATTTTCTAGTGCAAATTATGAACTCAAAACTTTAAATTAAGTCACATAATAGATTTAACAGCTTTAGGCCCTGAATTTGCAAGCTTATCTACTCTTTACACTCTACAAGGTCTCACATATTTTCCAAGTGCACTATACTTTGCAGAAATGTAGATGTCTTGCCCGGGCATCTCAGCTTACTGCATCTAACCCTCAGAAAGAACAAACTTTTAAAATGGCTACAATAAGATCCCGTACTGTTATAGATGGCTGCTGACGAATATTAAAAAGAACAACCAACCAAAAAAACTCCACTGTTGCATCTTTCAAAACAGTGAATTTCGTGCGTAATAAACTATTAAAAGTTTATCCTGCAAACAACAATTTTTAACCACAGAAGGGCATCTTGCTGTTACTGCCACTTTTTGGAAACTTCTCGTAATGTTATTTTAATGTTATAGACTTCGTAGCAAACTAAAGCTCTTCCACAGTATCACTGCTATATAACTCTATTGCATATTTTACAAGTGACATTGAATATTCTATTTTAAATTATTTCTCAAATTCAGGGCCAAATTTTGCCTTTCTCACATACCACACATACACACAGACACATTTGTGGAGGACAACTTCAGTATGAACCAGGTACACATCAGAAGGCAGCTCCTTCAGTCCATTCCTTCACTGGCACTGAAGTTAACTACACCTTGAATCAGCCAGAAAAACACAGAGGTTTAGAACTACAGGGACCCAATTCTGCTCCTGCTGACTTCCAATGGAACTAACTAGAATAAATACATATCTCTTTAAGATGCAGGAGGACGTTAAGGTAAGTTGAATTGCAAAGTCATCAATGTAATATCTTTCCTTCAGCCACGGCTGTTCCCTTTTCATTACTTCCACTGAATAACATCCTCTCCCACACCATGATGTCCTTTCAACCCTTTCTTACACTACAGCACTAACTCAGATTATAGCTCCTTTCAAAAAAAGAAATTTCCCAAGGCATTCTTGGAGACCTGTGTAAATACCAGTTCAACCCAAAACCATTTATAATACTGGTCAAGGAAAGACCCTACAGAACTGGACAGAATGCTAAAAACCAACAAAGCATGAATAAAAAAAGCGCAGTAGGAAAATGTAACAACTCACTTCAAATCAGTCGCCAATGGCAACTTATGAGAGGGTCAAAATAAGATGACAGTGTGTCCTATTGACACTTTCAATGTGTTCAGCAGCACTTTTCAGAATTACTGAGCTGCAGCATGTAAAGATGGTATACCCTGACTTATAAAGCTAATGGTTGTAATGGAAGGTAAGAACATAAAAATATCAACCCATGTGCCTTAGAGCACATGTTTAGTTTTCAAAGTAGAGTTGGAAGGTGTACAAGAAACAGCATGGTCCTGGGCTCACTCAAGGTAAAAATTAATGAATTAGCTCAAAGTATACAAGCTTGTTGGGACTATAAAGGAAAAGCAAGCTCTCCCATTTTTCACACAGTGGCAGTAGCACTATCACACTGTGACTGAACTGTATTATCATATATTTAGTCTAGCCAGGAACTTGATTTTTTTAATACAAGTTGTGCAGATATCAACCACACTGAAACACTTCACAACTTTACTCTCCATGCTATAGGTAGTAACAAAATGTCTCTAACTTGTTCAGGGGACTTTTAGTCAATTCCTTGGCCTGAAGCAGTCTCAGGTCTCCAGAGTAAATAAAATACATACATCACATGACTGGAACTGTATGCAATTTCTCACCACATAAATACAACACATACTCAAAAAGGTTAGTAACACTAACCTGCAGGTTATTCCTTTTAAAGCATGCCTTGGTTTTATAAAACATATTTATTTATTTGCAAGTCCCTGTTTTCCTTGTCATCCCTCTCAAAAGGAAAGCAAGTATTTTTTTCAGTTATGTTATCTGTTACTTCTGCTCTTCTTTTTAAAGCTTAAATACCGTTCTGAGATGTACAATACCTCCCCCAACTATAATCACCCAGCAATAGTACTGTAGTACTGGAATCCAAGACTTTTATTGCACTTATGAATATAATAAACATTTTAAAAAATTATTAATTGTCCTTTTATTTCAAAGACAAACACAACAAGCATATAAAACAGGTCTGCCAGTACTAGCTACGCAGAGTAGTACCAAGTGGCCTGCCTGTACATTTAAGTATTTGTAACATTACAGCAAGTTATTAGTGATCTTTGCACAATGTACTAAAATTGGGCATCAGATCAACAGCTGCCAAGAAAAACAGACAATTAAAAGACTGCTGTATCAAGTCCTGAAACAACCTATTGTAGCAATGGGCAATATCTGCATTACAAATGGGAAAGTACACAGGAATGCCCTTTCAAGCTTACTGGGTCATATTTTAAACCATTTATGCTACTTTCCTTTTTATCCTGGATACTTGAAAAATGTAATACAAAATACGCTATTATGGACCTGGTATAATTATTAAGGCTATGGTTATGCTTCCTTGAGTAGATGAGTTGATCTAATGGATCGCTGCTGTGGAATAGGGAGGTCTCTCTTCTTTTCTCTTCTTTCTCTCCCCCCACCTTCCCTGACAGCTCACATCCTTGTCAGACTTCCCACAAGCTAACCGAACTCACAAACCAGCAGAAAACTCAGTAAAGCACAAGTTTTTCTGCTATTCTAGTGAGTTAAATTGGCCTATGAAAAGGTCCGATGAGCTAGGGAGCCAACAGGGCAGAAGACAGAAAACAAGGAAAAGGTGAAGGATTGGAGAGATACGGGTTTGATGGAGGGACTGTTAGATGGATGAGGAACTGGCTGGATGGCCACATCCAAAGAGTTGTGATCAACAGCTCAATGTCCCAAGTAGAAAACAGTAATCTGTGGTGTCCCTCAGGGGTCCGTATTGGGACCAGTACTGTTTAATATCTTCATCAGTGACATAGACAGTGGGATGGAGTACACCCTCAGCAGTTTTGCAGATGACACCCAGCTAAGTGGTGCGGTTGACATGCCTGAGGGTCAAGATGCCATCCAGAGGGACCTGGACAGGCTAGAGAGGTGGGCCCATGTGAACCTCATGAGGTTCAACAAAGCCACGTGCAAGGTCCTGCACCTGGGTGGGGGCAATCCCTGGTATCAATACAGGCTGGGGGATGAAGGGATTGAGAGCAGCCCTGAGGAGAAGGACTTGGGGATGCTGGTGGATGAAAAGCTGGATATGAGCTGACAATGTGCGCTCGCAGCCCAGAAAGCCAACCGTATCCTGGGCTGCATCAAAAGAAACGTGTCCAGCAGGTCGAGGGAGGTGATTCTGCCCCTCTACTCTGCTCTGGTGAGACCTCACCTGGAGTACTGCATCCAGCTCTGGGGCCCTCAGCACAGGAAAGACATGGACCTGCTAGAGCAGGTCCAGAGGAGGGCCATAAAAATGGTCAGAGGGATGGAACACCTCTCCTATGAAGAAAGGCTGAGAGAGTTGGGGTTGTTCAGCCTGGAGAAGAGAAGGCTCTCCAGGGAGACCTTATTGCAGCCTTTCAGTATTTAAAGAGGGCTTATAAGAAAGACTGAGAGACTTTTTACCAGGGCCTATAGTGACAGGACAAAGTGCAATGGTTTTACATTTAAAGAGGATAGATTTAGACTGGACATAAGGAAGAAATTCTTTACGATGAGGGTGGTGAGATACTGGGACAGGTTGCCCAGAGAAGTTGGGGATGCCCCATCTTTGGAAATGTTCAAGGCCAGGTTAGTCAGGGCTTTGACCAACCTCAACTAGTGGAAGATGTCCAACCCCCCTGCTGTGCACAGGGACTAGATTACCTTTAAAGGTCCCTTCCAACCCAAAGCATTGCATGACTCTATGGTAAAAGGGACCTGAACCTTTTAATAATAGTGAGCTGTACCTTGTGAAACAGTACCTTATAAATAAAAATCAGTTACAAACTGCAGTAAGCAGGTGACAGAACACTGATTACATTGCAGTGAAGGGAACATTTCCTCTTTGTTTAAATGCTATAGGGACACTTAAAAATGACGTTCCTGTAAAACACCTTACAAGTCTTCTTTCCTTCGTCAAGGGGATATTGAAAAGATTAAAAGAAACAAACAAGAGTCTGAGAAAAAAAGGTCAGAAAAATTTCCATTGTGTTGTTACCTATCCATTCTTTATACAAGAAGAAATCAGAGTATTAAGTTTTTTCTTTATCTGAGGTCATAACTATAAATATTAAAATCACAGCCCATTTTAAAAAAAAAGAAAATTACAATTTTGGCCACAAATTGTATTCCATTAAGTGCAACAGTAACAAGACATCATTGCTGTTCACAAAGTAACTCCCTTCTACAGCACGACCTGTATAAATTTATTTCCTGCAAGAAGCCTAACACAGACTAAGGCAAATAAAGATAAAACTGATGAATTTGCAAAATAAACTAGCGTGCCACATTATTACTCCGCTGTTCTAAAAGTTTCTTCTACAGTCAGACTTCTCTTTAACCTCCTCATATTAAATGCTTTGATGGGTGTACAACAAGGGACAGGGACTACCATGTTTCATTGACAAATCATTCAGTCCTTCTGAAAAAAAAGTGAGTTAGCATGGGAAAAAATACAGCCTAAACTAGTACAGTTTATTATAGCTGCAGCCAAGAGATGCAAGATTTCAGGAAGGGACTTGGCATAGGCAGAGCCTCAGTCTCTGACCCAAGGCAGTGGAAATGATGGGCACAGGAGTGGGATGCCAGCTAACCAGCTGCCAGGACTGTGCTGGCCCAGTGTGCTGGTTGCTGCCCTTCCTTCAACACCAAAAGGTGCTCAACTGTTTCAGATAAACCTATGGTTAACTAGCCCCCTTGATCTTTAATCCACATCCAGAGTGGTCCATATGCTATGCAAAGACTGTAGAAGAAAAAGTGTTTATAGAGTTAATTGTTAGAACATAAGAAAACCTTGCAAGGGGAATATATGTATATACACGCGTGCACTAGTACCTCACCAAGTGCATCTTTTATTAAACTGTGCTTTCAGCCAGCGTTACCCGAGCAGAGAGAACGCACACCTCAACCGCACAGCTACTGACATGAAATTCTCAGTCGGCATTTAGAAACCTGAAAGGCAACCGCTCCACCACAGCCCACGGAACAGGCACCCCCGCAACCTGTCAAAGGGCCCGGCGTCGCCCGCAGAGCGCCGCGCACGCTGGGACCGCCCCTCCCGGCGACAGCCACCCGGCCTTGCCGGGCCCCGCGGCGGGGACAGGCGGCACGGCCCGAGCCCCGCTCTCACCTGCTGGCCTCCACCGTGCCTCAGCTCCCCGCGCCGCCGCTCCCGGCCCTCGGCGTCGCGCTCCCCGGCGCCCTGCGAAGCACAGGCAGCCCTAGTCCCTAGTCCCTAGTCCCTAGTCCCGAGCCCGCTCGCCACCGGCCGCCTCCCCTCAGCGGCCTTCCCGCGCGGCCCGCCCCCGCCGCACGTGCGCTTGGCGGGCGCAGGCGCGGCCCCCCGCCGCGCGGCCGTTGGGCGCCGGCCGTTACTCACCGGCCGTTACTGGCCGGCCGTTGGCTCGGAGCAGGTGGCCGGCGGCGTCAAGCGTGGCCCACGTCGCCGCCCGCCCGGCTGCTGCGCAGTTTCCGGCGCGGCCCCGCCGCCATGCCAGCCCGCCGCGCCCCGCCCCGCTCCCGGCAGGCAGCGGAGGCGGAGCCGCCGCCGGGCGGGAGAGGGGCTGCGCGGCGGCGGTGCGAGCAGCGCCTGAGGTATTCTCCCCTCCCCCCTGCCCTTCCTCCTCGCTCCCTCACGCGGAGCGGTGGGAGGGGACGATCTGGGCCGCGGCCCGCTCGCTTCTGTGGGGGCCGGCCCTGCGAGGAGCGAGCGGAGCACCGCTCCCCTCCGCCGCCTCCCCGGGCGCCCGAGCAAAGAGGGGACCCGCTCCTGCTCCCCCCGCCCGCCGGAGGGGCGAAGCGCGGCAGCTGGGCCCGTTGCAGCTCACTGACGGGAGGCGGCAGCCCTGCTTGCCGTAGGCTTGCGGGCCCCGTGCCCCGTGGTGCTGGCCCCGGTAACGGGAGGGACCGCACTGCCGCCTCACAGCCGCGTCGCTCCTGACAATGCCTTTGCACGTTGCTCGGGGCAGGGAGTTGAGGATTAATCTGCAATTCACTGAACACTTGCTTAAAATCACCCCCAGGGTGCGGTTTAACCTTGTCCGAGGTTCGGTACCTCGCGTCTTGTCTTTCTCTCCTAGCACCGAGGCGCTGGTTCTGCCAGTTCTGCTTCTGCCGAAGCGCATGTGATGTGATGTGCAGTCTCCCTTTTGAAAATCTTTTCTCTTCAGTAGCCTAGAGTTTGCCTTGCAGTCGTTTTTGGAGGTTTCAGTCTCAAGAGGTTGAGGTGATGTGGGGTTCTTGGTCTCAACGAGCATTTCTGCACTAGCAGTCTCAGGCTGAAATAGCTCAAGTATTTGATGCTAGCTTTTGAATCCATATTGGCCCCTTTTTCTCGAGCGTGAGCTGCAAGGAGCTCAACAGCAACGGCATTTAGGTCAGTGCTCTGCTTCAGTTACGTCAAGAAGGCTGTCAGCGTGGACCATGGCAGCCTGGTCCCCGGGGCTGGAGGATGGAATGAGTCAGGAAATTGTTCTAGTGATAGCACGAAAAATGCCTTCTCTCATATTGCCTGCCTCTGCTTTGCTGACACCATACTCTTGGTCGCATTTTTAAAAGCATTTAGCATTATATGATTTACATGGTGAAATTATCTGTTAGTATGATGGCTCCATTGTAACATCCGTAATCTAGCTTTTTGCTGTAGTTATTCCTTTAATTTGTACAGTAATGTTTTGAAGTTTGAATTAATGTTTGAGGGTATTTTGTTCTATTGGAGGATGTTGTTTGCCTGACTGGAGAAAGACTATAGTGAAACTTGGTAATAATTTTGTGAGTACTTTTTGTAGATTGATCTTGGGTTTTGATTCATTAGTGCTTTCATTGTGGAGAATGTATTTTTTCTGTGTACTTTCATCAGGAGTGTAAAGCACTTTTGGGTATGTTGAGTAGAAGGAACTGACTGGCTCTACAGCCATTGAGACTGGTGTTTCTACATACACATCAAATGCAGGGTGTGTATTTAATCTCTTTTTCAGTTGCTCTATTTGACTGTTAAAACTGGTCGAATAATGCAACCTACTGAATAATGTTGTTAAGTAGTTTCATTAGGTAGTTGTATGTATGCAATGATTTTCTTCGTGGCATTTTAGGACTCTAAGTAGTGTGTTTTGAGCCCTAGTAATACTTATTTATGGTTAAAATACAGTGTTTGGATGTATTAAAATTAATATATGTTCTGTTTATTAATTTCAATAATAAATTTTTAGCTTGTTTTCATCGTAGTTTAAGTTTTTACTTTTCCCAGGGGTGACTAGTTTTGTTTTGTTTCGGGCGTCCACCAAGCATAAGCTTTTGTTTCAAGTGTATACTGCCTAACAGATGATGTGGTAAAAGGTGTTTGCTTGTGTGTGTATTTGTGCTCTGGAATGATTAAGTAGATGTTTTTGCTGCTTGTTAGCATGGACTGACTTTGAAAAAGCTCCAGTATAGATTCCAGTTCTCTGATCACTTAGAATTCAATCTCACAACGCAATAGAACTTCGCTTGGCCTGAACAAAACCATCCTAAAGTAGTATTTACTATATAGTGCAAACTCCAGAGTCACCAGGAATTGGTTTGGGTGTTCCAGATGTAGACTGGTAATGACTTTGGGCTCTAGTTAGACTGCTATTTACTCAACTAGATTTGGTTTAGATTTAACTAACAATGTATAAGCACATGGCTTATTTCTAGTTTTATTGATTTCTGTCTTTACCTTCTTAAACTGTTTTTTTTCTTAACATGGGAAGAGTAAAAGGGTTTTCTGATACAATTTTTGAAGCTGCTTTGGTTCAGGCAAGTGAACGTACATATCTGATTTAACTTTCTGAATCAGGGCATCCTCTTGTTGCGCTCTGTTTTCAAGCATAATTTGCCAACTTTGTGATTACATCGGCAGTAAAGACTTTAAAACAGTTTAATTAATTTTAATTTATTATAATATTTCTAAAAGGCGTATCTGGAATGGGCACTTGCCATGTCTGAAGCCTCTTGGCATGCACATCAAGCATGTAGTATAACAGGCAAAAAACCTATTTTCTTTTTCTGTTAGTATGTTCAGGTACAGAGGAGAAAATTTAATGATATAGAGGCTCCCCCAGCCCCCAAGGTGAACTCTAAAATGAGTGTTGTTTAAGGGTTGATATATATGTTGTTTTCAAAGGGTAACATATCTGTACCAGGAATCATTATCTGGAAAATAATTACGAATGTTGGGGAAATAATATTCAGGGCATATATTTAGAAGATTGTACTCAGGCTGAGAACATATGCTATTCATGTGTGTCTTCTAAAAATATTTTCACATGCAAATTACACACCCGTTGGCTGCTTACTTCTAACCAGATTGTCACTGCATGATGGTCCCTGACAAACTGAATATGGAGTGGGAGGTACCAACTGAAAACTTTTGCTCTGAAGGTTTTGCTTCTTGGGTTTTATGTTTGCTTGGCTTTCCTTCTTCTTTTTCCAAAAACTAATAGAAGAATATTAAAATTTAAACTTGCAAAATGCTATTTTGGAAATGTAAGAAGACGACAGTAACTAATTAATTAGATATATACATCTTTTTCTGTTTAATGCTTAAATACGTTATTAATGTTCTGTTGTTAAATATATACCACAGGAAAGCTTACAGTCACAATAATCTCAACTTTGATAATTTTTGTGTATGTAAAGTCAAGATTACTGTGATTGGAAACTTTCTTGCATTTCATAACTAATTTTAAGTCCACAAACTACTAACATTACTGATTTTATTGTGTACATGTAGTATCCTTTGGCTATTGCATTGTAGTATTTTAATCAGACAGAGGGAGATCTTTTTTGAGACAGAGGTTATAAAATCAGTAGCTAAAACATGAGGCCAGGTTCTTTTCTGTCAACCACTACCTGTTTAAATCCTTTTTTCTGGAGTAAAAAACTCTTACAAGATATTTTTATGACTTTTTTTTTTTTTCCCTCCTATACTTTTGAAAATAAATGCTACATTGTTTCCCTACTATGCTGTCTGTAGCCTTGCCAAAGCAGGCTGCTCTGAGTTAAAGGTAGATTTTTTTTTTTTTTCCCTTGGGTCGTAAGAGTGGCTCTTATTTTGTCATTCTTAACAGGAGCGTCATCTTTGCTCTGTAGCAAAGAGAGAAACTGAACTTTAGGCCTGATGCAGTGTTCTCAGAAACCACTGCAAAGATTTCCATTTGGGAATTGTAGCTTCCAAATACTTTTTCTTAATTTTCATTCTATTCTTTTGAGTTATTTTACCTCCCTGTCCTACAGCCCGTAGGCGTCTGACTCCATTCCAGTAGGAAACAATAGCCAAAACTTAGTAGCTTTGGGATTTTCAGAAATGAATTTTTTTTTAGGAATATTTCTAGTGGGAAAGTATCAATGGTGAAATGTAGCCTCAGAAACCCATGTAAAGATGGGTGATGTTTGGTATGATCATGGTTGCTGTATTGTGCGCTTCTGTTCTTAGGATTCTTCCAACAGTTAGGTTGCATTCCTGTGGCATCATGGTGTTGCATTGCTACTCTTAGTGCAAGTCACTGTGAATAGAAAATACGTTTTAATGTTGATGGAAGAAATTGCATGGGACCCAAAATGAGACAAGATAATAACAGTCAATTCATGTCTCTGTAAGGGCAAAGATCATGGCTAGCTTGATTATGATGGTAAGCACTCTAAAAACTGATGTGGAAGTTTGGAGATGGATTGGTTAAATGACATGCAAAATAAAAAGGATTAGAGCAAGCAAAGTGTTTTTGAAATTAAGTGAACAAATCATGGATCATATTTGATGCCCAAATATGATATGTGAGTTTCTGGTCTCATACTGTTTTTTAAATTGGCATTGCTCTTTAAAGGCAGGTTATAATTGACTCTCCTTTTTCTTTGTCCTTTATACTGACTTTCTGTTCTTCTGCATGAAAGTCTGAGATTTCTGAGATTTTTTTTTCCTAATTATGATTATAGTTTTAAGTGATTGATTTATGGCAGAATTTGAATACATTTTATCAGTAAGGTGATTCATTAGGTTTTCTTTTCAGCAATAGCAGCTGAAGGCAGTGTTTTACAGGACTTAGGAAAATTGGGATGATGTGCTGTTTCTGTTTTGTGTGTATTAAAATGTGCTGTTTCTGTTTTGTGTGTATTTATAGAAGGGAAATAAACTCCAAATTATGTCTATGCAAGTATACAATATTTGATGTAACATACGACTCTTTAAAAAAGGATCAAATTGTTTCATTCTGTTTTCGAAGTAACTTTGAAGGCTGGCTGTTTTGTTTTCTTGAAAATAAGCAGTAATCAAACTTATTAAAGTTGAACCCTTGTGTCTCTTGGAAAAGGTTTCTAAATATCTTGCCTGCAGAACTTGGTTTAGATGTTGGCAGAATGAAGAATATTAAGTAACACACTCGCTGCCCAAGAAATAACCATTTCTAGTTCTTGTTGCACTTTATAACTTGCCTCAAGACATTTTTTTATGTATTCCAGTTTCTGGTACTTTCAAAAGGAAGGAGTATTTTCAAGTAAACTGATTCTGTGTTGGTAAGATGGCATTCCATACTGAGAAAGAAGGAGCAATGATATATTTCGTGAAGAGTTTAAAACTGACAGGTTATCCATTCTTACTTTTCTAGTTAAACTTACACTGACATATTGTTACATATCCATTAGAGACTTTTCCCTCCAGTACTTACAGATACTTGAGCTAAATTTTATCACCATTATCTTGTGGTCCTTTTCTTATTTAGTCTTGGATTTTTTTTGCTTTCTACAATCCCATTTAGGAAAACATCCTGTGTAAGGATGCCAATGCTGTTATAGCCACTGGCACTATACATAAGCAGAGGCTCCAGTTGCTGGCATCTCTTTTTCTAATAAGTGCAAACTTGGTGGGACTGTGTGAACTTAGTCTTTGCAAAATCTTTCCTGTTTTTGAGTTATCCTTTGGTGATTTTTTTAACGTCTGAAAAGGTAGTATCAGGCTTGGTGTTAATGTGTATTTGTGAAACAGCTAGTAAATCTGATGGTATGAATTCATTCCTTAGGTAGAGTTAATCAAAGAAAATAATTTGTCCTTAGGAAGTGTAGGACGTAAATATTTTTATATGTCAGTTTTTATTTTGTAGTGGTGCTGAGAGGCCACATCATGATTAAGTTGTGTTATGCTGGTTGCTGTAAGAATACATGAGGTTCTTCACCCCCAAAAAGCGAACATTTTGGGCCTGGAGACCATTATCCTTCTCTAAATAAATAAATGTTTAAAAAATCCCCAAACTGTTTGTAGAGCATTTTTCTATAATTCTTAGGTCCTGTGTTGGCATGGGTTGTGTGGAGTGGAAAGGGGGGATGATAGTGGTGACAAAAAACCTATATTTTTTTCCCAAGAGCCTAAAATATCAATAGTTCAACTTATAGCTGAAACCAAATATTACTACCTTCTTGTTTGCTGATGTAAATTTATCAGCCCTCTCATTCTCATGTGTTGCAACCTGTTAAATGCATCTAATTGTATGTCCTCTTCCCTGTCAATCTCTCAACCTTTCTTTATACTTTAAAATTAGAGATAATATGTTCCAAAGCTGTGATAATGTTCAGTAATTGTTCTACATACAGCATAATCTCTACCTTTGCCTTTAGAACAGAAGGGAATGGCAGTAATTGTCCTTTTCAGTCTGATAGTGCTTTTTGCTTATATCAGAAATGTTATTAACTAGCCACACTGGTAATTTTCATATAACCTGCGATGTGTTAATGCAGAAGTTTTTGAGATGTGCTCATGTCATGTCATCTGTATATAAATGTAATTCTCTCTTCCTCTCTCCCCCGCCCCTTTTCCGTCGAAGTTGTCAGGAAAGTAGTTTCACACCTTGGCCAAAACTCAAAACCAACCATCTGCTTTTTCTATGGCAGCAGCACCTAGCAAGGTTTGCATATATCTGTCTTTGTCAGATATCATGACAGCATCTCCTTGCAATTTGTTCACTCTTCCCTCAGACAAGGTGCCAGGACAGTGACTTGTTACTTGGTAGTCAGGTGTTGAGCTTCCTCTCTCAACTAGAATGCCAAATACTATACAAGGTTCCACAAACGTGGAAATGCAGTTAGTTTTGTTGCAAACAAGTATTCTTTAGTAAAATTTTACTTTCTAAAACACAAAAGCAATATAGTTTGGTATTAAAAGGGAACTTAAATATTTAATAGAATCATTCAGCTTTATTAATCAGAAAAACGTAAAATGTTTCTTCACAAAACTATATCTAAGGCGGAAATTTTGCTGGTGAAGATATTCTGTCAGTTTGGGGATCTGTCTAATCTCTCATTTTTGGCTTTAGAATTGCTTCCTTGATTCCTGTCTCTTGCTGCTTCCCACCTGCATCTTTTAACCATGTTCCTTTCATGATTGTGTGGTTGATGCATGTGCACCATCATGTGACCTAACTTCTGCCACTTATATACTGGCAGGAAATTTTGTTGAGAGGTCTAAATTTAACTCTTTTTGTGGATAATTAAGAGTAAAATTCTTGGAGTACCCTGTACTTTAAGAGCTAGTATATCAGGTCAAATAGGGACAGGCCCTCTATGCAACCTAGCATATGCCTGTGGCTATTAATGAATGCTTGGGGAAGGCATGTAAATAACATCTTGAACTGTAGAATTTAAAAGGCTTTCAGTGTATTTTTTTAAATACTGGTGTTTAAAAATGCCTTTCAGATAGGCCTAAGAGCAAGGTTATCAAAGCTGCTAAAGTCAATTTATTTCTTTCTATATATATATCCTACTGCTGTTTATTTCTTGTTGCTGTTGTTACCACTTAAAGAGCATTTTTATGGTTTGCAGTAAACAAATGACCATGAAATCCTAATAAATGAACAAAGTAAATCAAAATATTATGTTCTCTTTCAGTTGTATTAAATAAACTTAATTTTAATTAAGTTGTATTAATCTCTGAAGTTATTTACAATAGCAGGTAATAAATGTTTAAATAAAATAATTATTTAGAGGATGAGTTTTTCTTTTCTATTTAGTTAGTGTGGAAGAGTTCATGTATTGCCACACAGCACAGGTAAAATGTTACTGTATTTCATGCTTCAGAACAGAGGGATGTTACTGAATTAATATAAGGCAAATTTCTTTTGTAATTCAGCTTGTGTTGTTGGGTAATCATGGTTTTATAAAACATTTCAACTTTTTTTTTCTTTTTATATTTGGATTGTTTCAGTGATTTTTTTTTTTTTTAATTAGCAGTGCTGTACCATATTAGATCACTTCTTCATGCATGAAAGAAGATGTGTAAACTTGAACACAAATCCAACACAGAGATCCTTATCACAGCAAAATTAGAGGAACAAAATAAAACTGCACTACTAAAGCAGAGGTTCCCAAACTTACTCTGCTGAAGTTTGGTCACCGGTATTTATGATTAAAAGACTGTTGGTGCCAATGGTGTTAATTTCCCTGGTTTTATAGGTATATCTCAGAGCAGGACCTCTATCCTACGTTCATCAGTCTGTGAAACAAACCTGAAACCAGGACCCAACTCTGTGCTTCCTGCCTGCCTCGCTTACTGGTTTATCACCCTCCACTTCACTCTATCGTATTCTCATATACCAAAATCTACTCATGTATAGCAGGCCCACTTCCAAAACTGCTCTTAAAACAGTACCTGCTTAAAAGATGTTTAAAGTGAAATGAAAGTGTGATACTGGTTACAGGGGTAGCTAGGAAGTACTATAATGTGCCATGCTTAGGAATAATGTATGGCAAGTAACTGGTCCCACAAACCCTTCTGCAGATAAGTAATCCTATCAAAGGCAGTTGAATGCATTTGATTACGGATTACATGCGATTAGTGGTCTGCAAGGTGAAGAGTGCGACCTGTATCATTAATGAGTATTCACATATTAATGCTGCTTTGAGCAGGAGGTTGAACTAGATGACCTCTGAGGTCTGTTCCAACTAGAATGATTTTATGATTATCACACTTGTATTATGCAAATAGATATTTCATTTATAAAAAAACATATTAATTGAATAAGCTAAGCCCTAGCAAGTTGGTGCAATTATTTTACCTATTGCATCATGTTGTAGCATTGAGTTGCAAATTTGACCCAAGTTTAAGATTTAAAACAGTAAGAGAAATGCACCCATGCCTTTTTGCCTATTGCATTGAATTCCTTGTAAACAGTTTTATATCAGATTTAATTCCTTGTATAGGAATTCCTTCCTAGCATACAGTTGACTCTGTTCCAGTTCTGGAACTAGTCCAGAGTAGAGTGCCTGAGTATTTGATGCTTTATGTGCAGCTGAGCTGTGTGAATGGACTTAAGCTTACTCTGCCTATTTCAGGTACTGCTAGCGCTGAGACTATGGTAACAAAGCCATCAGGTTAGCAGTCTAAGAAAGGCTTGAAGCCCTAAAAACTTTCTGAAGCAAGGACTCAGAATGTGAGGGGGCATTCTTATATTTAAAAAAAAAACCAAAACCCACCACGACCCCAAAAAAACCCCAACAAAACCCACCACTGTTAGAATATACAATGTAGATTCTGAATGTATGTAGATGCCGAGACGCAACTGGTTGAGTTTAAAAACAATACATGTTAAGTGAATGTTAAGATGAACAATCTTTACCATTATTTAAGAAACTGTATTTTGATTAACAGTAACATGATCCTTCTCATTAAGATGTATGGGGAATTCATACAGATTTCCTTCCTGTGTTTCGATAAAATTTGTACCTATTGATACCTCTTTAACTGTTCTCATTTAGTATTGTTCATTACTTACTTTTAAGAAAGAAGTTGGTGATGAGGGAGGAAATCTCAAAATTACTGGCTGTAAAAGGCCAATCACTTTTACACACACATGACCGGAAATGTTTTTATGTAACATTTTAACCCATCTATTTGGACCCATGTATTTGCATGAATTAACCACAATAACAGAATATAGTTGTTGTCATGTCTTATTGGTGACAGCATATTTCAGGGAAATACTTGGTTATTTGTATGCTTTTATTTAAAAAGAAAAGGAGGATGGTAACATAGTAAGTAATGTGTTAAGGACTTGACAGGCCTCCTGGACTTTTAGGGAGTATAGAAAGCAATTAAAAGGAATAAGAGGTGCTAGGAAGGAGTGGAGTGATTTCTTTATGCTACTGTTCACCACAAAGATGTTGTGGACACTTTATTCTTTTCAAATAATCTTGATAAGACATTATCTGCTTATCAGATTAGAGAATCAAAAGATTGAATGCTAGAATAAAGTTCTAAAGACCCCTAAGTCATGAGGACTCGATGCGATTCATTCATTCAGTGCTTCTAAAGGATGAAGTGGCTGATCTGCTAAGAAGAATGCATCTCGTTAGGCTGAGATGCTGTGCCAGAAGACCGGAAGCTATCAAGTGTACGTACTGTACTTTTAAACTGAACACAAGGAGCAGATCTGGAATTTGCAGACCAAGGACTCATATTTTAATGCCACGTAAGTCGATTTGAATACTAAATGGATAGTCAAGTAGTTCTGTGAGCACAAGATCTAACAGCACATAGTTTCCTGTGTAGTTGTGTCTTAGAGGTAATGAAAAGTACCAGCTGCAGCTGGGGTATTTACAAGGTGTGTTTCTTATGTGTTTGTTTTCTAATAACATGGGCATATGCTGCAGCCTCTCCTTCAGTTTGGGCAGTTTGTGGGTCAGTCTTCTCTATCCACCTGCCCAGTACCTGGAATTCTGAAATCTCTGAATTCTTCTTAAACTGTAAATGACTTTTGAATCTTCCTCTTTGACAAAATTGTTTGAAATCAGCTAGGGGATTCAAAAGTTAGAAAGACGTAACCTAGGCAGACACATTAAACAGCATTAACCTTTTCTGTCTTTAGTTGTCTAAACAATGTTCTAAGTTGGTTCTGTTGTTAGTGGAAAAGAGAGACACACACCCACATATATATTCGTATACTCATGTGTAGTTCATGTACACGTGCCATGTGTAGTTCATCCCACCTTCTTAAATTTACAACATATGGCCTCTGGCAGGAAACTGTAACCCAAGCAATTTTGGTGTGGTCCTACAAGCACTGATTTTTGGTGCAATTGTGGGGACAGTGAACTGTGATGCAGAGATGGAAATTAAAGGTAAAGCAGTCCAAGAATACCCTATACTGCTTTCAGTGGCAAAGCTGTGATCTGCCTTGTAATTTACACTTAGGTGACAACAGTAGTTTCTGAAGTGCTGATATTTGTAGCTGCAATTAGCTACGTGCTCTTGTTTCTTCATTTTCCTTCCTGTTGTATTAGCACAGTCATTTGTGTCGTCATGCAGTGACTTGGATCAGGAAATTGATCCTGACTTGAAGAGGAGTCTATGACAAGCAGCAATTTTTAGCCCAAGCTGGTTCCTCAGTGTGATACAGTGAGTGGCTCCACCAGCAGATACATCTACACAAATGAGGTTGTGGCACAAGGATGAGAATAAGCAGCAGGAGGGTCATCTCTGTTTGAATTGTCACATGTACCAAAATACATGTTCATCAAATTGTGCCTCTAGAATCTGTCTTAGAAGTGATTAATCTTGTCCTCAAATAAGCATCCAAAGTAAAATACTATACACATTCTGTAAAATCAGAGAAAGTTGTGAGGAACTTGAGGGCAGTCTTCTAAAGCTGGATATATTAGCATAACAATGGTAGATGTCATTTGATATTTGCAGTTACAAAATAATTCACAGTGGAAGGAATAACTTGAACTACTTGAAGATAATTCTAAATTACAAGTAAATGTTCTGCAAAAACACATGTATCATTATAGATGCCCTGGTGAAAACTTCTTTGCAGTGTGCCCACCGTAAAAGAAGCAGCCCTAAAATTTATTGAAATGGTGCTCCACAGTAGCATTAAATGGAAGTTCTTTACCTGGGCATTTCTGCTCAAATGAACTGTCCATCTGGTTTAATTAAGTAATTTATACTTACTTTATCAATGAGCACATATACATATCTTCTGTGTGTTTTTAAATGCTATTGATAAATAACAAGTTCTTGAAAACTAAGTAAAGTCTTTTCAGCAAGCTGACAGAAAATAAAGCCTCTGTGTTTCTTGCTTTCAGTTCAGTTTCTTCAGATTATCTGTAAATTTTCAATAATGGCAATACATTCATTCTGCCATTTGGAGGAGCCTGTGCCACAGAATAATGATCTGAAGAAAGCTCACTTACTTTTGCAAGGAAGAGTCTTCATTTGGGAAGTAGTACCAATGCAGCTAAGAGGTGCTTTGTCAAGTTCAGGTAAGTGCTTTTTCTTTGTTATTTTTTAATTATACTTATTCGGTTTTTGGTAGGCTGGCATTTCATTTAAATTAACATACATGCAGTGTCATTTCAGAACCTGTCAGCCTTTGTGTTGGTCATTTGACTCGTAAAGTATCTTGAAATGAAAAGGCACATTGCAGTAGCATGCATCCTTACGAGATGTGTGGAGGGAAATTGTTGTCTGCAAAATTATTTTAGCATAATTTATTATCTCTGGAGTAGCTGTTGAGGATGGAGATTATGATGATCATAATGACACAATTCCCTTTTGCTATGAGTTATTTTTCAGAGTTTTCTTATGTGTTTCTTTACTTTCTGAATTCAATATTTTGCTAAGCCAGAGTTGTTTTGGATGTGTTAATTATTTCCCCTGAATGATTTGAGACTTAATTAAAAGGAAGTCATGGTCAGGTTTTCACAGCTTGGAATATCTTCAGATTTTCTATTGAAAAAAATCAGCTTTTGAATTTTCTGCCAGTCAGAATTTTTTCCTAAAATGGATCCTTAAATCTTGGCATGGTAACACTGGATCGGGATTTAATTTTAGATGAATGGTTACTGTATGTTGTGTTTATTTTTTCTAGACATCCAATTATTTTTATAACATAATAATGACTTCATAGCAGAAGTTGGTTTATAGTCATAGTCTGCATCGGAACTGTATGCAATGTACATTCAATAAAGAAGTATTAGCAGTAGAATAATAAAACCATTATGAATATTTAAACAGGTACTTTTCCTTTGTAAGTAAAAAGAATTTCTTTTCCTGTGTTCTCATTGCAAACTGTGGGGGTTCTCTCACTGCTGGTTGGAACACCAAACCCATAGGCAGTCAAACAAGTGGTAATTTGGAAGAAAAAAAAAAACACCAAACCACCAAATTGCTTCTTACCAGAAAGGCAGAGTACAGTTTGTCAGCCTTTTCAGTGGTGCACACAAATCTAGAACCTTTTTATGGTAGCTGTCTGCTTTGTTGCTAAATTACTGGATCACTTGCATATATAAAAATATATCTTTATAGATGCATATATGATCTGAGAAGTCTTAACAATGCCATTTGTCTTGCTAAAAATCCTACATAATGAAAAGTACTAGATTTTTAAAATTTAATACTATCGTATCTTTTGGCTCCAGAGGTTCCTGTTCTGCATGTTTTTGTGCACATGCTTAACTTGATATCAATGTCATCCTGGTACAGTACTGATGCTTACGAATTTTAGTGACAAAGAAAAAACAGTACTTTTTTAGTGTCGGCCTTTACTTTAGTCTCCTTATACTTAGAGAAAGCATGAAGATACTGTTTTAAATAAATGCTTTATAAATTGAATGGATAACTAAAAGTTATAAACTAGTTAAGAAAAGTTTTTGAACTGTTAGTAGGGTACTCCAAACAGGGACAGCACCAGTGAAAATGAGGCTGTTGCTTCAGTGAAGTTCTAAAAGTTGAAATGCATTTAAATGAAATCATCACAAAAGATAATTCATTCTGGAGATACTTCTTAATTTTTCTGGTTTTTATTTTGCACTATGAATGCAATTAATAGTGTCTACCAGATACCAATTTCAAAATGCTTTTTTACAAATGCTATAGAATTATAAAAACTGAGGGCTTGATGCATCTGACTTTATTTTTAATATATTTAAAGAACAATATTCTTAAGCTTAATACATTTTCCCGTTGGTGAGAATGGCTTCTGGTAGTACCTGAAGTCAAACTGTTATTGAACACAGTTCCACAGAAGCCAAAGTGGGACAAAAGTAAAACATAAAGCAAGTTCAGTATTATTCAATAATAATGCTTATGATGTCAATAATACGGATATCGAGAGCAGCAAGTGTATTTTTCTTCTGAATCTCTCAGCAGAACTATTATTGTTCCTAGCACAACCTCCTGTACATGGACAAAATTGGGTTTTCCTCAAAGAATAAACAGAGTCCTGTATCTGAAGACTAAGAAGGTAAGGTATTTGAGATTACATTATTTCAGCAAGCAGTTAAAAGTAATTTCAATCACTTGTAATGTACACCAATATGTAAAAATACTTGATTTGTCATGCGTCAAGAAGTCTCAAATGGTTTATATCAGTCTCTGTTTGTTGTTTTTCCTTTTTATCTCATGGGTGGAATTTCTGAAAGTATTCAGCTCTGCTTTCTAAATGTGTTTTCCCTGAAATTAATGAGCTGACCTGAGTGGGAATAAAGGTTGGTTTATCTTTAGTGAGACAAAGTTAAGTCATCACTAAGTGATTTTGAAGTCCCATCCTTGAAATACTAGGTCTTTGACATTCAGTGGGATGAGAATCTCAGAACAGACTGACTACTGGGGACTCCCAAGCTACAGTTCAGGTAAATAACTTACTTGGAGGAGGAACTTAAAGGTTTCTTCTTTTTTAAATTATGATAATTAAGTAGCAAAGGGTGCAACTTAAACTATAAATATTTTCCACTTAACATTTGCATTTAAAATAGATATGCCTATATTTGTGAGAGGGTTTGTTAGTTACAGTTTGAACATTATATAGTTATCTAACATTTCAGCAGCACTGTTTCTAAAGAGGACTTCTTTACTAGCACAGAACATGAATGTCTAGTTCTATTCCCAGCCACATTTTTATCTTATTTTCCAACGTGTAGCTATGACTGTTTAGCTAGTTCAGCTACTGCAATTTCCATTTTGCAAAGACAGAGATGTCTTTTGGTAATGCATGCATAATTTAGAAGTAACAGCTTCTATATTGGAGTAAGTGTTAGGGGCTCTGTTCAGATCGTTGGATTAACTTGGTTTGTTTCCTGCTCCAGCTGGTCCCCGCATTCTCCAGGGAAAGGGTAGCTTAGTTGTTTGTGTTGCAACAGTTTGTAACCTAGAGCCTTAAAGTCACCTGGAACTGATGGTGCTTTACTTTTATTTCTGCTCTTGGAAAGTACAGTGGTGCAGCAGGTACTGCTGCCTCAGTACTGGAGGCAGGAAGCTTGGAGAGGAACAGGGTGCGCAATGGGAACAGGAACTGTTATGGCCATCTCCAGTAATCTGTCCTAGTCTATCACTCAGGGTCCTCTTTCACTCTCTGTTTTGGGGGAGGAAAGTGGAAAATAGTTCTATAATTGGTAGAAAAAGACCAAGACATTTTCCTATTTAAAAAGCAAAAAGTTTTTCTTCTGCATGATGTGTTTCAAAGAGAAAACATTAAAGCTTTAGGGATTTTTTTTTTTAAGACTTACACAATTTCAGTTATAGACTTACTTCCTTGACTTCTTAAAAAAAGAAAGATACTGTAGATAAAAGAAAAAGATACTGTAGAAAAAAGAAAGATACTGTAAAAGATCAATATTTTGAGATCTAGATCAAGAATAAAACCAGAGAATTTTAAGAAAAAAGATTACAAGAAATCAAAGAAATACATGTATTACTTTTAAAAAATATTTAACTTCAATGAACCATTAACATCAACAAGATATTTAGGGTTTTCTATGTTCAGTTCTATAGGCAATATAGACTGTGAGAGAAACAGGTGCAACTGAAGTTGATCATCTGGTTTAAGAAAGTAAGCAACTATTCCTGCCAAGCAATTGGTTAAACAAAACTATTAAAATGCAAGTGTTTTCAGAGTAGCTCTCTAATTAATTTAAGTGGAAGAAATATCACATGCTTGTAGTAAGTTGCATGTTTCTTCAGGGGTGATGGAAAAAATATGGAATTTGGTTTTTTGGGTTTTTTTGCCTAGACAATTCAGTAATCCCTGTAATTCTTGTCACGGGTATAATAACAATGGGGGGCAAATTTCTGCACCTTTTGAATTTGAAAAGTTACATAAAATCTGAGCAACAGTTACTAAGAGTTCTTGATAATTTAAAAAAATTCACATAGCAGACAGCAGATTCAGTCTTAGAGAAGTGATGTCTTTTAAGAGACAGTCCATATCACTGTAGGTAAGTATGTGCCATTAGCACTGTAAATTAGAAGCATGGTATCTGAGCAATATATAAGCTGTGCACATACCTCTTTTTGTGCCTAGCACACTGACATATTAGTATTATGGAATATCTTCGTTCCATTTCTCTTTGGAACACTATTAGCTTCCTCTCCCCTGTCTGAGAGACACATCTTACCATATTCTTGGGGCTTGTGATTGAAGAATGTCTGAGAGAGGGCTCGTTGTCTGTGAGAACTGATATTAAGCCCTAAGGTAAGCTATACCACGATAGCAGGGCTGGATACCACCTAACAAACTATGCCAGTTTTGGTTCCCGGCATCATGATATTCTTTTGAGAGTGGGCCCAGGAATTTATTGTCCTAATCATCAACATCCAGCTTAAATACTCATTTCTTGGATCCCACCATTTTAATGTTGTCATATTGAGCTGGTTGGTTACATTTTTGAAGGAAGAGACTCTTATGCCTTATCTGCAATCTGGCTATGGGAGTTTCAGGGTCTTCCAAGAGAGGATCTCTCATTCCTGACATGCTCACCAAGAAGAGGTGATGAAGCCTGTGTAGTGCCTTGAAGGTTAACTTCATTATCCTACTGTGGAATGGGTAATTGTGTATGTTTGGTAGTGCAGCTTCCTGGCTGCTTCGTTTAACAACACCCAATGGCCAGAACAGTTAGTCTGAAGTACCACGTCTGTTCCAAAGATAGTAGAGGGTGCAGCGCAGCAGAAAAGAACTACAGAGGAGTATTCTCTGGGTCAGGAAGAGGATACATTTTCTTGGATTACAGTCCAAGTTATGGAATACCATCTTACAGGATACAAATACTGTACTTGGTATCAAATGAGGACTCCAATCAGCACATCAGAGAGGGATAGTCAGTGACTTGAATTTCATTTTATGCAGCACTGTGAATACAGCAGTCATTTAGAGAGCTGGATTTAGACTCCAGATACTTCAAAAGGACAAGTGGTTCATTTGAAGACACTCTTAAATTAAGGGGCAAAGTGTTACAGTTTGTAGATGGATTAAGTGCCCTCTGCTTTGGTTTAGTTAAAGACCATGGTTGGAGACGTATCTTTTTCCTAAGTTCTACCAGTTGTTTTCACGACTGCTTCTGGAATTGATTTACTCCCTAGCTCACCGATGAATATGATCATGACTCTTTAAGCAGTGTCTGTCTTGGCACAGCCTTCTGCTTCTAAACACCAGGTGATGAGGGTGTTTACTTTAGAGTCTGACCTGTTTCTGGTACTGCTTTTTCCCTCCTCCATTTTTAGAGACAGTGTCTTTCATTGCAACTTGCTGTGGACTGACTTCCTACTGGACCACTTAATCCTGGAGACATCAGTCGTATATGTTCCCACCTTCCAGCCTTGTTTATCCTTAAAGTGCTCTGTTAACTGTTTGTAATGAGATAATCTTTCTATATAGAGGTGTCATGTTTGTTTAACAAGATTTTCTGTGTAAGTATGCCCTTCCCATTTATTTATGACAGGATGCTACTATTACAAGGATTGCATTGTTGATTTTTATTTTCAATTTTTTTCTTCTTACTGAGGCTGACCAACTAGCAAACAAAAACCCCAACTTTTAAGTACCTCAGCTTGCAACACAGATCCATCCCTAAGATTAGAACAAGTTTAAGTTATTAAAAATAAATATTTTACTTTTTTTATATGTAACAGATATGTTCTCTGCACTCACCAGAATGGATATGGCAACCCAGACAGAGCTCCCACAAAAACATGCAGCCACCCAGGTCTCAGGCTGCAGAGAGTGCCAGAGCCTTTCACTGGTAACAGATGGCAGTAGTGAGAACAGCTGTGTGAGGTGTGACCAGGTGGACGATCTGCTCAGCCTGGTGGCAGAGCTACGAGAGGAAGTAGAAAGGTTAAGGAGCATTAGGGAGGCTGAGAAAGAGAGAGACTGGTGGAACCATGCTCTGTCCTCCCTGAGACAGAAACAGGGATAGGCACCGGAAAAACCCAAGATCAAGGGGATCCTGTATCCTCCCCCACCAGGCTGAAGGCAGTAGCTTAATGGAAAGGAGTTAATGGAGGCAAGTCCATGCTCGAGGCGGCAGGTGAACCCCCTCCTTGCCTGCCTCGCATTCCCAGGTGCCTCTGTACAACAGGTATGAGGCTCTGGATGTGGAAGGCCAGTAAATGGATGATGTGGATGACAGTCCCTCTACACCAGAGGTGTTTCCAAGGTCAGAAAGGCCTACCCCCTGTATCATGACCACCTCCACGAGGAAGAAAAGATGGGTTATTGTTGTAGGCAGTTCCCTTCTGAGGGGAACAGAGGGTCCAATATGCCGGACAGACCCTCCTCTTAGGGAAATCTGCTGCCTCCCTGGGGCCTGGGTTAAGGACATCACTAGGAATCCTCCTAGCCTGGTATGACCCTCGGACTATCACCCATTACTGCTCTTTCATGTGGGTGGTGATGAAGCCACAACACGTAGTCCAAGAGTGATCAAAAGAGACTTCAGGGCCTTGGGATGGTTGGAAAGGGAATCTGGAGCACAGGTTATTTTTTTCTCTCTCCTTCCAGTTGCGGGCAGCAACACTGGAAGAAACAGACGGACCCCATCTATTAATACATGGCTCTGTGGCTGGTGTCACCACCACAATGTTGGGGTTTTTTTGATAATGGGATGGCCTACATGGCACTAGTCTTGCTGGCGTCAGATGGGATTCACCTTTCTCAAAGGGGGAAGAGGGTCTTTGCTCACGAGCTAGCAGGGCTCATTGACAGAGCTTTCAACTAGGCTTGAAGGGGGAGGGGGATAATATCAGGCTTGCCCGTGACAAGCTGTGTGATGACACGCCAACATTAGAGGGACGGGGTGCTAGCGAGGGCCCTCAGCCTGTTGCTCTGAGACGTGCTGGGTACACTGCAGCACACTTGAAGTCTTACGGAGATGAGCCAGGGACTGCTGAGGTAATAGGAGCCAAGAGGGAAACACCAGTGAAATACCTCAAAGGAATTAAGGGGTGTTCCTCTAAGAAGGTGACATGGCCAACAGCCCAGCTGAAGTCCCTCTACACCAATGCATGCAGCATGGGCAACAAACAGAAGGAGCTGGAAGCCAGTGTGCTGCTAGAAATCTATGACCTAGTTGCTATTACTGAAACTTGGTAGGACGAATCCCATGACTGGAGTGCGGTTATTGATGGCTACAGGCTTTTCAGAAGGGGCAGGCGAGGAAGGAGGGCTAGAGGGGTTGCCCTCTACATCAAGAAATGGATGGAGTGTGAAGAGCTGTCCGTGAAGAATAGCCACGAGCAGGTTGAAAGCTTATGGGTAAGAATTAGAGACTGAGGCAACAAAGGGAACCTTGTGGTTGGTGTCTACTACAGGCTGCCTGATCAAGGGGAGCCTATTGACGAAGCCTTTTACTCCAGCTACATCGTGGAGGCATCGTGCTCACAGGCTCTTGTGCTGCTGGGGGACTTCAACCACCCTGGCATCTGCTGGAAAAGTAGCATGGCGAGCCATAGGCAATCCAGGAGACTCCTGGAATGCACTGAGGATAACTTCTTAAGCCAGGTAATGGACAACCCTACCAGAGGGGATGCGATACTGGACCTGTTGGTCACCAGCACAAGTGAGCTAATCGGTGACATCAAGATTGGAGGCAGCCTGGGCTGCAGTGATCATGCATTGGTGGAGTTCACAGTCCTGAGGGATATGGGTCAGGCAAAGAGTAAAGTCAGGACCCTGAATTTTATGAAAGCAAACTTCCAGCTCTTCAAGGAGTTAGTCAATAGGACCCCCTGGGAAACCGCCCTCGGGGACAAGGGAGCAGAACAGAGCTGGCAGATCTCTGAGGACGCTTTCTGTAGAGCGCAAGAGCTGTCGATCCCCATCTGTGAGAAATCAGGAAAGGAAGGCAAGAGACAGGCATGGATGAGTCAAGACCTTGCTGGTCAAACTAAAGGGCAAGAAGGAAATGCACAGGCAGTGGAAGCAGGGACAGCTATCCTGGGAAGAGTATAGGGATGCTGCCCGGTTGGGTAGGGATGGGGCCAGGAAAGCCAAGGCGCAGCTGGAGCTGAACTTGGCAAGGGATGCAAAGAATAATAAGAAGGGCTTTTATAGGTATGTCAGCCAGAAAAGGAAGATCAAAGAAAGTGTACCCTCCCCCACCCCGATGAACAAGACTGGCAAACTGGTAACAACGGATGAGGAGAACGCTGAGGTACTCAACAACTTCTTTGCCTCAGTCTTCACTGGCAACCTCCCTTCCCACACCTTTCAAGTGGATGGACCACAAGACAGGGACTGGGGGAGCAAAGTCCCTCCCACTATAAGAGAAGATCAGGTTTGTGACCACCTGAGGAACCTGAACTAAGGGTAACCTGAGGTTACCCTTAGTTAAAAAAATAAAGAAAAAAAAAAAGAAAAAGCATTCCTAAGATTAACCAGCATTTTGCTGACTGCCAGCCAAATGAATATTCAGGTGGATGGCTTTAGACACCAGCAATCTCCTGGCAAAATCAGGCAAGATTTTTGGCTGATGCGTTCTTGCTCTACCATGAGTTGAGAGGCAGTGTGGGAAGTTTGTCTCCTGCACAAGCATGGACCAGCTGCAGCCCGCTACCCAGAGTTCAGGGTCCTCAGGTGGTCCCTTATAGGGTACCCCTATAAGTCTATAGAACCTGGCGAGATGCATCCCAGAGTCCTGAGGGAACTGGCTGATGTAGTTGCCAAGCCATTCTCCATGATATTTGAAAAATCATGGCAGTCAGGTGAAGTTCCTGGTGACTGGAAAAAGGGAGACATTGCACCCATTTTTAAAAAGGGTAGAAAGGAGGACCCTGGGAACTACCAACCTGTCAGCCTCACCTCTGTGCCTGGGAAGACCATGGAACAGATCCTCCTAGAAGCTACGCTAAGGCACATGGTGGACAGGGAGGTGATTCGAGACAGCCAGCATGGCTTCACCAAGGGCAAGTCCTACCTGACCAATTTAATGGCCTTCTATGATGGAGTGACTACATCAGTGGACAAGGGAAGAGCTATGGATGTCATCTATCTGGACTTCTGTAAGGCCTTTGACGTGATCCCCCACAACATCCTTCTCTCTAACTTGGAGGGATATGGATTTGATGGGTGAACTGTTTGGTGGATGAGGAATTGGTTGGATGGTTGCATCCAGAGGGTAGTGGTCAATGTCTCAATGTCGAGATGGAGATCAGTGACAAGTGGTGTCCCTCAGGGGTCCGTACTGGGACCCCTTTAATATCTTCATCAATGACATAGACAGTGGGATCAAGTGCACTCTCAGCAAGTTTGCAGGTGACACCCAGCTGAGTGATGCAGTTGACATGCCTGAGGGAAGGGATGCCATCCAGAGGGACCTGGACAAGCTTGAGAAGTGGGCCCATGTGAACCTCATGAGGTTCAACAAGGCCAACTGCAGGGTCCTGCACCTGGGTGGGGACAACTCCCAGTATCAATACAGGCTGGGGGATGAAGGGATTTAGAGCAGCCCTGCAGAGAAGGACTTGGGGATACTGGTGGATGAAAAGCTGGATATGAGCTGACAATGTGTGCTCACAGCCCAGAAAGCCAACCACATCCTGGGCTGCATCAAAAGAAGCATGCCCAGCAGGTCGAGGGAGGTGATTCTGCCCCTCTACTCTGCTCTGGTGAGAGCCCACCTGGAGTACTGCGTCCAGCTCTGGGGCCCTCAGCACAGGAAGGATGTAGACTTCTTGGAGTGGGTCCAGAGGAGGGCCACAAAAATAACCAGAGGGCTGGAACACCTCTCCTGTGAGGAAAGGCTGAGAGGGTTGGGGTTATTCAGCCTGGAGAAGAGAGAAGGCTCTGGCAAGACCTTATTGCAGCCTTTCAATACTTCAAGGAGTCTTATAAGAGAGATGGGGACAAACTTTTTAGTAGGGCCTGTAGCAATAGGACAAGGGGTAATGGTTTTAAACTAAAAGAGGGTAGGTTTAGACTAGAAAGAAAGGAAGAAAATAAGAAAATAAGGAAGAAACTTTTTACAATGAGGGTGGTGAAACACTGGCACAGGTTGCCCAGAGAGGTGGTAGATGCCCCATCCCTGGAAACATTGAAGGTCAGGTTGGATGGGGCTCTGAGCAACCTGGTCCAGTTGAAGATGTCCCTGGTCATTGCAGGGGAGGTTGGGCTAGATCCCCTTTCAAGGTCCCTTCCAACCAAAACTATTCTATGATGTATGTGTCAGTACTTTCTATGTGCTAGCTAGGTTATGGTCAATACAGTTCTTATTCTTAATGAGGCACATACAGTTCACCTTCAATAAGCAAGTTACTACTGTAGATATTTCACTTTATCCAAAGATTTCTGGGAGTAGGGGTCTTATTTTGGGGTGAGAGGGAGATAGGGAGACAAAAGCATGCCTCCATGCTTCATATAGTTTTCCTTAGTTTACAGAAACATAATTGGTACCTTTTCTAGACTCACACATTGTAACTTAAGCTTAAATGAATTACTGAACTTCTGTCCCACATATATGAATTTATCTTGAGTCTGTTTTGGAAGCTATTGTAAAACAATTCATAAGTAAGGAGGAAAATGCATTCTTGTTTTATCAGGTGGTTCTGGTGTCTCAACTCAGTTGTCTGGGAGATACCATTCATAGTGTCCTAAGGGGAACAGAGTGGTTAAAACTTTTTTTTTTAGCTCTTTTCTCCTTTAAGGAATACTTGGGGAAGTAACTAAAGTTTGTTCCTTTAGAAGCAAAAAGGTTGTTTGTTTGGTTTTTTTTAACAGTGCAGCCTGAATTTGTAGATGCTGTTTCAGACAACCAAATAAAGTATAGATAGTGGTGGAACTACTATTGTGCAGCTGAACTAAAGGGATTTTGCTGGATAACTACTTGCCTGTTATTGTCGTTGGCAAGTCAGAGATAATTTCCAAAGCTGTAGTCTGGCTGAGGAGGAGTAATTGCTTTTATGTGTATTTTTCAAGCCAAAACACACACTTTGTTTTTACCAGTGTTTTTACCAAGATTCAAAGTTATCATAGCATTGTTGCTGAAAAAAAATATTTTTCAAAGAAAAAGTATTATGAAAAGAATAGTGACACCTGAATGGCACGCAGAAAGCTCTTGTCAGCTGAACTCCTGACAGAGTCTGGCAGAAATTCAAAGTCTGGTTTGGTGCTAGTAATTCTATTAACATTTCAAAGGTTGATGATGTTCTGGGAATTACAGAGGAGGGATTATTTTTTAAGTTAAGAATTAGTATACTCTAAAGCCTTGCCTGCACTAGGAATATTGCAGCTATCTTGTAATAGGGAAATGGACTATATCTGAGACACTAAGTTCTCTATCAGGTGTTTTGCTACTTTATCTGTACTGCTATAATTAATGTAGCAGCTGTCTTTCCCCATAGTGTGAAAAGAGATGTATCAGTATAAAACTGTATATATTGGTAGCTTATTAGTAGCATAGAAGGAAACAACCTCAGCGGGCTGGCCCAATTCCCAAAATTTTTTTTAATTATTGCAGTTGCTATGCCTGTATAAACTATTTGTATTGGAGACCTATACCAGAAGAAAGTGACTTCATTCTAGTTTATTTGCCCTTATCCATAGAGCCCCACAAAAAGTTACACCACTTCAGTTTCATAGGTTTGATTTGCCTTTGTGGGCAAACTTGCCCTTTACACGGACTTATCTCCATCTATGCTAGAGGATATAAACAATGAATGTTTTGACAATAAAAATGCATCTTCCTCTCTGATATAAGCCTCATCTATTCAGTTAATACTAGAGCGAGTACAGTTTACTGTGAACGGTTAGAATATTTCCATCTGGCTGCATGCACCAGAACCTGTAGAGCAGCTGCCCCCTCCCTGCCTCCTCCAATCCTAGCTTAACTCTGTTGTTCAGTATAGGACACAATGTTTAATGTACTCTGACCAAACTTTCAACTGCTGTTTATAGATCAGTGTCTTGCCTAGCTTTTCTGCTGTGTAAATGAATCTTGTCCAGTATGTGTTACTTAAAAAAGAATTAAGAAAGTTGAAGTCAGAATATCAGAACTTGAATCACTTGCAAATAAGGATGATGTGCATGCGCTCATTCTGTAAAGATAATGTCGAGCAGATTCAGATGATTCCCTTTTTAAAGCTACAGGTGAGGGAGATATCTTGATCCCATATTAAAAGGTGGGGAGGGGGCGTCATGATGGGGAAAGGACTGAAAATCAGTATAACCCTTCTGCTCTAAGCCTGGGAGCAGTAAAGAAGGGACCTAGTCAGAGAGTAACTAGCAGGAACAGAAAGAGCCAAAAGCCCAGGGACCTTTGACCATTCAGAGAACATTCACTAGCTTTAATTAGCTGTTCTCTGTCCTATGCTCATTGACTATTTGTTCCACTCTCTTTCCTTCCATTCTACCTCTTTACTTCTGCTTTGGTCCTGTTTACTTCATATGCTTCCCCCCACCCAATCTGCCCTCCTTACTCTGTATCTCCTTCCATTTTCTTAGCAAGCAAAAACCACCCTCAAAATAGAACTACTGTTACATTTACTACAATCATGCTGTTTGTGCTGTGTGTGAACTTTTCCCCCATGCCGTCTTATCTGTTTAGACTGTTGGTTTTTATATAATCGGGGACCTTTTACTGTTCTGTGTTTATGCGCTGTCCAGCATAATGGAACTTCAATTTTCATTAGGCCTTAGAAGACCTTAAATATGATTAAGAATAATATTCCTTTTTCCTGCTTTTGTATAAGAAATCACTTCTAGGCAAATTACTACCCTTAATGAGATGAGGTGTATCAGATTTAACAGGACAAGAGGAACTTTGCTCTTGCAGTTTTTCTATAGGTGAACTAGTGATGTAAAGGTATAATGTTATAACTGTGGTTATATTACAGTCCAGCATAATATGATGAACATTTCAGAATGAATTTTATATTGCCTATGTTTGCATTGCACTTGCAGTGGTTTGCAAATTGTTGGTTTGTTTTCCATGTTTTACAGCTTTTAAATTTGCTTTCTAGAAACCATTTTGGTAGGTGTGGGTTACTTGTCAGAAATCCGTTCCAAAGCTTGAGTGCAAAGCGAGCAGGGTACTAATGATGGATATGAAGGGATATCTTAAGGATAACAATGGATATGGCATCTTCAAAAGCAGTGGCATTCTGGTAAGGATTTGCATGTAATTTATTAAACAGTACATGATAGTTCTCAGTAAAATGTGTTTGTGTATCTCTTTGAAGATTTGTCTCATTATTTAATGAAAATTTCTTCTAAAATGTGAAAAGTAGGAGGATTGCTCTATATCATGCAGTATTTTAAATTCTGAAACAGTGTACAACAACTTTAGTTTACTTAGCAGTGACTTCTTACATATAAATCAGTTAAAGTATCGTTTAGAAAAGTAAGTTATTTTAGAGAAGTGGTTAGTGGCCATTTATGGCTCACTGTGAGCCTGTTTCTCTGAATATTTAGAACTGAATATTTTTGAACTGTCATTTAAAAAAACAGCTTTTTTTGCACTCAGAGTATACTCAGAGAATGTTATACCTAACCTCTGGTGGCATATTTCACCACTACACATGTAACTGTTCTAACAAGCATTGCATCCAACTTTGCAGCAGATATGAAACACTTATGTAATTAATGACAAATTAATCATAGCTGGAAACTTTTAATCCTTGTATAGGTTAAAAAAAAAGTATAACGGTAGCATGGTAAGTTACTGTACTGGTTCTACTTTGTCGGAAGTTTTCACAGTATTTAAATAATGTACACAATTAGCAAATGCAAGTAGAAACACCAGTGGAAGTTTTACTGTAAGTACAGTATAGTAGAAGTGGTTCCTTTTAATTTAGTCTTTGAAATAGCTTAGGCCAACAATAGCTTAAGCAAAAATTCTTGTTTTCACCAAAACAAATTATTTTCTTATCAATGTGTGTATTGATATCTTGAAATTCACAAAGAATTTGTGCCTTTGTTTTCTTTCTTCCTACTCTTTGAATCCCACTGGTGGTTGGCATTGCAGTGGAACTGTTCTGATAACAGCTGGCAGTTCTTAAAGCTTCTTCTTAAAGGTATTTTGAGGTCCTGGGTGTGTATATACTATGTAGTAAAGAGCAGCACAGAGACTGAGTGTTCTTCTGATGAACTAGTTTCATAGCTGAGGTAGCTGTTCCAGCAGCATGCTACTTCCAGTGAAATTAGGATTTTGACAGACCTCAAGAGCTCTTAATTTTCTCATGCCATGCTAAAAGCTGTGGTGGCTCAGGAGCTGATTCACAAGCAGATTAGGCATTAATTGGATGGACAATGTCTGTCAGAGGGGTGATGGTTAATGTCTGACAGTGGTAACAGCATTCGGTCCATTGTGTGCCTGTCAGAGCCCTTAGCCCTGTTGAGATGCAAGGATAAGGAGCTCAGACAGTTGTGCTAGCACAGATACCTCCTATGGGCACCTGATGAGAGCAGCAAAACCTAGTGTATCCTGGGGGGGATGAGTACCAGCCTGGCTGACAAGATCCAGTTGCACTATACTCAGTTCCACAGTATAGACATGCGCCATAACTTAACAGGTACCTAAGGCAGCATTAATTAAAACAGAGTATCCTCACTAAGATATTGGGAGAGGAAGTACAGAGAATGCCTGAGAGGTCTGCGGCCAGACTCCAAAGGCCTGATATAAATGCACAAGTTAGACCTGAAAAGATTAATGTAAGCAGTCTCCTCATTTGAAATTAGATTGGTATGGAAGTGACTAATAGTGACTTCTATTTAACGTCACTTTGTGCAACACTCAGCTTTTCATTTTTACTTTCTAGGTGGGTGGGAGATAAAATCTGGCCCTGAAAGTGGTATGCACTCATTCCAGTGCCAAAATACAAAACACAAATCAGCAGCTGTAATGTAAGGGCATACTAGGTTCCTCTAGCTGCACTGGACATGTATGCGTGCTAGATATACGAATATAAGCTTAGATATATTTATAAGTAGTTTTTTAAACTGCTGTGATTCTGTAGGCTATTGTAGTAACTTGGGATGAGGAAGTTAGGCTGCTCACAACTTTTTTTTTCCAGGCTAATCTTTCACTCTGGTTCATTGCATGGCAAGTGTTTGGTTATTTATTTGATCTGTTTATATTTTAAACCAGCTTGGGGGGAGGAGCGGAAAGGGAGGAGCGAGATCTTCTTAGTTTTAAACCCTCTCAAATTCTGAAGGACTGTATCAACCAAGAAAAACCTACTTTGCAATTTCCATGTTGTAGAGGTATCTTATCTGTAGTTGCAGTAGTTATAAAAATTGAGGCTGGAGTGTCTTTTTCTATTGATCTTTTCTAAGGTGACTGTACTGACTGGTATTGTTTCAAATAAAAACAGTTAAAACAAGTGATTGACTTGTAAAAGAGTTGACTGTCATTTAGTGTTTAATTCCTCTTTTGCTAAATCATTTTTGTGATATTAACTTTATTTGTGACACTTTAGTAGGTGGAAGCCTGAGGGGGAAAATGTTATAGTTCTTTCACAATTCATTAGTTTGTGGATGTTTCTGTTACGTTGTTTCCACTCTGATGACTCATATGTTAAATGAACATGCTAGCCTAAAGGCATGCCCTCAATATTGCAGCCCACAGTGAAACCTGATGCCATTACATATAAAAATGTGGAAGATGCTCATACCCGTTTGAATCCTTGTGAAGTTTTGTGCACATTGGACATGTGTGCTATCAATTACTTACTCAATGTACTCTCTTTTAAAAAGCTGTGTTTTACCATGTCTGATTGCTCTTTTTCACACCATTGATTTGCTGAGTTTGTAGGCTGCATCTGTCTTGTGAGCCTAAGTTGGAACTGAGAAACTGATTTTTTTTTTAAACAAGTGGCGCAGTTTCGGTGTATTCATTTCTGCATTATTTGATGAGCGACTAGAAGTATCTACTTTGCATTGCCACCTGTGTATTTTTGTAATGGTTTATACCAATTCAGAAATGCTTTTATTTGGGAAGCTTATATCACAGATCTCATGCTCTCCATGTTGTGAAAACAGTAATTAGAGTGAATCAGTTGACCCCTGGTTATCTTAGCTCTCCTTGAATTTTGGCTTTCTAACCAATTTAATTTTTCCTTGTTTAATAAAAATGTCAAAGACCAAAACAGATTTACCTACTGACAACATGTCACACAAATTATCACATATTACAGAAGCTTCATACTGGAACACTGCAAGAAGCAGGTCTAAAACTGGCCTGGGGTTCCAGTCCTACATTTCTTTAGTATCTGTAATATGGAGACAGATGTGCACTCACAGCAGCAAGATGAGAGGAAGGCTTTTAAAAAGTAAATGAAGTAAAATTTTTCCGATATTGTTTTAAATCTTTAGGATTTTATTTTTTTCCATGTACTATATAGTAGTATTAACTATAATGGGGGGGAAGGTGTTTTAAGATTTGGTTTTATTTCTCATTACCCTACTCTGATTTTGATTGGCAATAAATTAAATGAATTTCCCTGAGTTGAGTCTGTTTTGCCTGTGATGGTAACTGGTGAATGATCTCTCCCTGTCCTTACCTTGACCCACGAGCCTTTCATTGTATTTTTCTCCCCCTGTCCAGCTGAGGAGAGGGAGCGATAGAGTGGCTTGGTGGCACTTGGCGTCTAGCCAGGGTCAACCCACCACAGTCCCCATTCATTTGTATATTAAAAATACGTACACAGCTCCAGAATTTTTGTTCTCTGGGTGACAGACCTGTGGTTTTGAGAATAAGACAGATTGCTGTGATAGGATAGATACAAGATCATGAGTCAGGTACTTTGGCTTTTAAATAACGGTCCTGTTCTACCATGCATAATATGTAGTGGAGGAGTTTATGCCAAAATGAACAGATACATTCATATTAGAGTGGTCTTCCCATAAATTTTTCACTTTGCACTTCTCATGGCTGTGCACTGGGTGTGAGTCTTTCTGTCTATGTCTCTCTTCCTCTTCAAGAGAAGGTTGTCGATGCTCACCTAACTTTACTTCCACTGATGTGGAGCTGGTCTGTCCATCCCTTGTCTGGTTTGGGCTGCGAGACTATAGACACATTAATGAAAACTCTGTAACTATTAACAAAATTGATCACAATTTCCTTAGGCAACACTGGAAGGCAATAAAAGTAGCTATTTTAATTCTAGCACCCCAGACCAAGTCATCTCAGGTCACTTAAGGATGTCTCACTAAAAGAGTGTAAAAGGTATAGAAATATAACAGAATACTACTGTTTCATCTTCAAGTGGTGTTGAAGTATAGGCAAGGAGAGGAAGGAGGTAGCAGAGTGAAAATACATCAGAAATTGCAGCTCTGGCCAGGCTGATGTGTTTGAGAGAATGGGGTGTAGATGCAGAGGGCAGTATCTCTGCCTTCCTGTAAGGCTGCATTTGCTTTTTATAAACCCAGGTAGCAACAGCAAGCCAGAAACTGGGCATGCTGGTATATTCCATGTCTACAGGTGTAAAAGGTGCCTCACCCCGGCTGCTCTTCTTGCAGTTTTCTCTGTTTCAGAGTCTTTGGCTTGTCAAGATCCTTCCTTTGCCAGGAGAGATCCTGGAATCTTATTAGTGTGCGCTACAGCATGTACGGTTTTAGTCCTGCTCTCGCTTTCCTACCTCTTTCGGAGTGTTTTTTCCTTTCCTGTACTGTGGGACGAAGATGCGCAGCTCTAAGGTTAAGTTTGGGGGCTGAGTTTTGAGGATCTAATCAGGGTTTCTTATAAGCATAGACAGGTTTGATGTCAGGTGCTGAAGGTACTGACCTTTTCCTTTTCCTGTTCCTGTTGAATCCTTTAGTCCTTTTCTCCCGGGGCGGTGGTTTCACCCGTGGCCGTGCCCAGCTCTGCCAGTCACCCCGCACACGGGGGTGTTGCACATGAGTACGTTCAGGTGGCCTGCGGTTCTTCTCCGTGAGATCAATACTCGAGTCAAGCGTTGCCTTGATCGGGGCATCGCCTGGGTGACTGCAGCCAGCTGCGGCAGCCCTGGCCGGCGCCGCAGCACGGCGGGGTAGGAGGTGAGAAGCCCCCGCCCGGCCTCGGCCCGCCTGCGGGCTCGGCGGCATTAGGACCCGGGCGGCTCCCGCCCGGCCCCCGGGGAGCCGCAGCCAGCCGGGGCCGCAGCTGGTGGGGCCGCGGCGGCGCGCGGGCCTTTGCCCGCCGCCCCAGCTGCTGCCGGCGGGGGGGCGGGCGGCGCGCCCGCTCCCCATTGGCTGCCCGCCGCGCGGCGCGGCGCGGTGCGGTGCGGTGGGGCGCGCCCTGCCCGCGCGCGGCTCTGCCGCCCCGGCCTCCGCGCCGCTGCGGGCCCGCTCAGGGCTGTCTGCCCCCTCCCTCCGTCCCTCCGTCCCCGCCCGACAGGCCCGCGCCAGCGCCACCTTTGTCGCCGTGATAAGTCCTCTGCTCCTCTGCCTCCCGTCTTCCTCTGCCGCGGGCCTCGTGTCCGCTCGGGCGGCAGGCTCGGTGCTGCAGCCGTGGCTTTCCGCGCTGCCTCGTACTACGTTAGCCTTTCGCCGTAGTGCAGTCTGGTTGAGCTGTAAGCTTTTTGACCCAGAGCTGTCTTTTACTGTTTATTTGAACTGTGCTTTCAGCAGATAGGCTTGAGTTTGGGATGCCCGTGTATATTTCTGCTAATATTCATATTTCATTTTTCTGCTAATATTAAAGATTTCATATTATATTAGCAGAACATTTCCTATTCTGCTAATATTCATAATTCATATTTCTGCTAATATCAGAGTTGCACATTTTTCTGACACGGATGAGAGTGCACTGTGAGTTGTTTGGTGCTGGGAACATGCCTTCGTAGGTAATTCTGCGCCATATACTAGAATGGAGGCACGCGCCTGCCTAGAGCTTTTGTGTCCCTTGGAAAAAATGCATAAATAATTATAGGTGAAAGCCTTTAAGATAGCAAGAAATATTTTGTTCGTTTCAGGAAAATAATTTGCACAACATACGGACCAAATGATAAGTAAGTTTAAGTTTACCATTTAAGTTTACTGAAAGTTTACCATATGAGTTGAAGTAATTTTATTGCTTTGTTTGTGTCAGTTTCCTTTTGTGCATATATAGCGTAAACATAGATCTTCCTTTAATGGATATACAGTGGACTGTGGCAAATGTTCGTGTTCAAAAATATGCTTTGGCTAATATTAAAGTATCTTCTGCTTAATGCCTACATGATATTCACACTACAAGACAGGTGTTCTGCTCTTAGAGCAACTACAATGTATCCTGCTGAACTCTTTGCAGTTTAATATTTAAAACAAGACGTTAAGAATAAAAGAGTTCTGATCATTAAATTAGAATTAAAGTGGAGCAGAAGCTGATATATTATCTGACTCTTGGCTTCTATAGTGCCTGTCACAAAGTAACAGCTCTCTTAAACTGTACATTAATCATCAACAAGAAGTTCAGAAATGTCTGTTTCAGTCCAAAAACTTATACTACCAAATAAATAGCTGTCATACTATTGGAATGAGCAAAGAAATGTCTTTAACAAGAAATTCCTTCACATCTAAATGAAGTTAGTTTACACCTTCTCCCCCAAGAGCTTCATTTTTTGCAATTGCCCACCCTCTACTTAAAAGAAAAAAAGTGCATGGGGCAACTTGGCAGGTAAACGTACAGTGAAGTGTATTTCAAGTTATATATATTCAGTACATATTTTCAAGCATATCATAAGATAGGTTTAGAAAAGCAAAATGTCCCTTTTATTTTAGAAAGTGATAAATATTTGTCAGTGGGGTGTGTTATTAAAATGATCATAGGCAAAAGCTATACAACTAAAAGGTAAATCTGGCAAGCGACAATTCTTTTAGTCACGAATTCACAGCTTGTGTCATCTGCAAAACAGAGTAAGTTAAACAAAGGGAATAAATTTTATCTTCCGATTTCCTGGTGGTGAATGGTCTGCTGCTTTTGGAACACAGATGAAAGGTATGTGGCCTTTTGGATTTAGAAATTCAGAAATACTGCCTTTCTGCAACCTGCTGGCTTGCTTTTATGCCAGTCGGCTTTTCTGTCATTGTGGACAGTAAGGTCTTCTCGGGCCCACAGCTCTACATCAACTGATTTCAGCCCTTCTCTAACAGAATCAGTACACTTGCCTACATTCAAGTGTCACTGCACATAGTTTATGTAACTATTTAAATTTCTCAGTTTCTCTCGTCCTGGTACCAGCTGCATTCTCTCCCCAAGAAAGAGTTTCCAGGCAATCTTTTTGGTTCTTTGTGCCATCTGTATTATTGACCTTTTGCATCTTCATTCGTACCCTCTATTGTACTGTGTGTCGCTTCAGCCATTTATTTCTGCTCTGTTTACCTGACTCAGCCACTTACTAAACCATGAAGTCCCATCCTTGCATTGGCAGTGCTGGCAGCCTCTCCTTCGTGTTTCCCCTCTATCCCCCACCCCCAGATATTACTATATTCTCTTTACCTTCGCAGACACAGTGGAAAAAACTCAAACAAAATATACGAAGCCCCATCCTTATGCTCTCTTTCATTTTTTTTTCCTTGCCTATCTTAATAAAATTAAGACTCTTTGTTCTTTGAGAAAGAATTCTAATTTTCTGTATGTCTTTGTAATGACTAATACAAAGGGGTAATGTGTTTTCTAGTATGTGCTGTGACAATATGCATTTCAAACTAAAACAGGATGATTTAATCAAGATAACCAAGCAGTATAGTGGTGGCATACTAAGGAATTTGTACTTAAGCTATTTCTAGCTCCCCTGTTTGTGGGTGATCAGTAAGTAGTCACTTTTTGGGTGCTTTTTAGCAAGATCTGTGATGAGAATCCTTGCTAAAACAATCCTTTAAAAAAAAAAATTGGTAACGGGAAAAATGTTCAGTTTCAGGTCTTTGAAAAATAAACAAAATTCTAAGAAACTGGCTGTGATTGGAAATCAGGAAAAATACATTTTAGGTAGAATCTGCAGTGATGGAGAAAATGAGTATATAATCATGCTGATTTTCATTGTTCATGTATTTGCCTTTATTGCTCACATAAGAGCTTAAAGTGGCCAAACTTCAGTTGTTTCAAAATCTTCTATCACTATACTGTTGTTAATGAGCTCTTAACATCAGTTAATGCAAACTGTAGGAAAAGTTAGTGTGAGATTGTGAATGAAAGTTCAGTAATGAAATCAAGTTGCTATTCCTTTTTTTTAATTGATATTTTTACATAGGAGTTATCATATTGGCTTAAACCATAATACAGTTTCCTCTTTCACTAGTAAATACATCCTGATGCTTCAGGTGATGTTAACTCCAAATAAGTTTCTTCCTGATTTCTTTATATAGTAACTGGTTTGATCTATACTAGTGTTGATAGGGGCATTGTATTTACATTAATAACTGAATTTCCTTGATAATCAATATGAATAAATTACATATGACGTGAAAAACATTTCTTCTGATCAGTTTTGAATTTTCCACGCTGCGGATGTTTCTCAATATTTTTTTCTTGTGTTATAAGATAGCAAGCATAGAAATGTCTGATCAGAGCATTTATTATTTTTTATGTCCACTCATAACGCTCTTGATTTTAAAGTCACCAGTTTCTCTTAATATGATATTTTCAATGCTTATCATAGTTCACATTTGAACTCTTTCCAGTTCTTTAGTATCCTTTTGGAGAAGGGGTGACCTGTACCTCGTGTGTTTTTTTCTGGTAAGGTCACAGCATTGATTTTTATAATCCTATTACACTGGCTTTCTTCTAATTCTCTTCCATTGTTTAAGCAGCCTGTTTTATTATTTTTGAGTGTAGCAACATATTGAGCAGAGATATTCACTAAACTGCTGAAGTGGTGCCCTAGTTCCTTCGGGAGGCCAAGGCATCTGCTGTTCTTTCCCATTACGGCATAACTGATCTTCTAATGAACAACTTCCATTAAACAGAGGCAGTCCTACCACCTCCCTTGCACCTGACGCTGACATTCATCTGCCCCAGTGATCCAGTTCATGGAACTACACCGTTAAAAAAGCAGTCCTAGTCTTACCAGTAAAGGGTTGATTTTTCCCTTGGTTTGCTCCCTGATCAGGCTTACCAATGATGGCTGCTGCTGCTGTTGCAAGGAAAATAGAGGAGCACATGGCAAAGGAAGGAGGAGGTAGAAGTATGGAACGTATCCTTTCTGCAATGATCTGCATCAGATCAGTTTAACTAACATAAAACTATGCAGAGAGTTGTAATAGAAGTATTAAGATTGGTATGAATGCGGGAGGGATGGAAATGTGTGTGTAAGCATAAGGAGAAAGAGTGAAACAAAGAGTTAAAGAAATGGCCTGTACTGATAAAGAAGGACACCGTTTCCAGGACAGCATTCCCAGCAGTATCTGTGTGCCGCAGCACAGATGACTTGCCAGCAGAAGACCTTGCATGCTAACAGCAGAAGGATGGCAACAAGGTTGTAGTACATCACATACACCGTTCCTTTTCCCATTAGCTGAACAGGAGAAGAGACTGCAGGCATACATTTCAGACCTATATGCTAAATGAGGAAAAACAGACAATGGACAGCAATTGGCCTAAGATTTATGGAAGGCAAGGTAAGCAAGATCCTGAGGCAAAGGACTATCTTGTCACAGCTGATGATTCCTGAAGGATATCCTAAAGGATCTCATCAAAAAAATAGTTTTTTATTGCTAATTAAGAACAACCCCTGAAATGGGGTGAGGACTTAATAGCTGATGGCCCTTGTCCTCTGGTTTGTGCATAAGTTATCCTGGCCAGACCATTTGGACAGATCAGTCTTGGTGCTTGTGAGTAAGTGAGCATAAGAGTGTGAGTGAATTAAATCTATGGGACAATAAATGTCAGTGGGTAACATCAACTTATCTGGAGATTTTGTAGGTAACTTACCTTTCCCTTGCCTAGCATACTGAATTTTATTACACTAAGTTCCCTATAGTTGTGCCTTTAATTTGAAACTTCATAAAACACAGACTGTTTTCTCTTGGGTTTATTTTAGTATGTGTTTGTTGTCTATCATCATTTAAACTTGATTTGGCATTTTTAGGGCCCACTTACTCATTTTGGTTAGATTAATGGTTTTCCATGATTCCAAGTAACCTAAATAAGTGCAGATTTTATGCCATGGTACTCACTCACCCATTTCTGTAATATTAACAACTATACCATAACACAGGACCAAATCCATTCTTTTGAGACACTTTGCAGTTGACTCTTTGCCATTAATGAAATTTATTATAATTAAATCAATCATGTAATCCAATATTTTGCCTCTTTTATTCTCATCAGGTTTTGATCTATGACTGTCTGTGTCTTAGGGTTTTTTGTCTGTTTGCTTCAGGAGGAATTATTTTCTTACTTCGGGCTTTGTTCTTGAAAGAACTTCTTTTCTGTTATCTGGATGAATAGATCCAGAGCAAGAACTAGATCATCATCAGCAGTAGTTGTTACATTCTGTTTCTTTTGTACATGATGCCTGGTATGACTTTTGCTTATTGTTTGTACTAGGATTAGATTTCCAAATTTGTGTGAGACTCCTATTTGATTCAAATAACTTCTTGAAGCTCATTGTTTCTTCATAATGTTTTATTATCTTTTTCCCAGCAATAAGCATGGTTTTGGAGACTCAGAGATATTCTTAGCATGTAAGATATATCTAGGGGTTTTGCTTCCTTATTTTGGGCTTTAGGGACCTTCTTCATGTTACTGAAATCTCCTTTTTAATAGGGTATATTTAAAGTTCAATAAGTTTAACAGGGAGAAGCGTGCATTGTGGGACATAAACTCTTTGCATATATGAAGGGGCTCCTTGTATTTCTTACTTTTACCTTACCAGCCCTACATTTTACCATTTTCTCATCGATTGTGTCAGAAAATAGCTTATGACATCTGTCACACACATGACAAGGGTTTCCATGGTTTGTTTCCCCCACCCTGCTTCCTCTGCCAAAAATTCTGTATGCATCCTGGATCCACATATACCTTCCCATCACTCTTATTCTCTCTTCTCTTTCACTGTGTTGAATTGTCCTGAGGATTTGCCCATCATTCAGACTGGGGAGAAAACCAACTGGTGCCAGCCATGAACACATTCCAGCTCTTTGTTATAGCATTAAGGAATTTAGAAAATAACAAAGTTAAAGTTGATGCATAGCTATGCATCTTCTATCTGGCATGTGTGCATAATTCTATGATACTTGCATGATCAGGTACTGTTTAATAAAATACTGTATAGCATTGTAAGACTGGTTTTGTATTATTGTAAAATAGTGTTATTTGGGCATTGAAGTTCCTGTGATGCCAGGCACCACACAAACATGGGCTGAAAAGATTATCTGCAATCCTAAATGTTTGCAGTGTAAATATAATACAGTTGAAAAGAGAAAATACACACAGATGAGAAGGGAAATACTAGGAGTTGAGGGGGAACATTCATACTTCAGGCATCCAATTCATGTACCTAAATCAAAAGACTGATCTCCCTAGGCCATTTCCACAGCTTATCGAGAGACTCCTTTAGAGGACAGTTTGGAATACTTTAGGAGTTCCTTTGTCAAAATCGCTCTCAACAGCAGCCTCCCTCCGTTTACTGTATAGGAGGATCCATCTCCTACATCCCACACTCACCTACTTTAGACACTTAAAATTAGGTGGTGTGTATATACCTTCTTATCACATGCTTTGCTCATAGGGCCTGTAGGGGCATCTTAGTAAGCTGAATTTTAGAGAAGGCTTTGAAGAAGAGCAATGAAGGATGTTTTCCAGTATTTAAGGGAGTTTCCCTAAAGTGTAAGGTGTAAAACAGGAAAAGGTGTGAGAGGTTTGTTTGAAAATATAATGTGTGGGTGAGAGAGGAGCTGGAAGCTGGACTGCTGACACTGAATGACAGGTGGAAGATATGAAGGGAAGAGATACAAGAAGCAGCTCCAATTTTTTTTTTTTCAGTAAAAAGTGGGGGGTTTTGGAAGTGTTCTAGCCAAACACAAAATAATAAACAAATCGGACAGTATGATCTAACGGTCTTTTCAGCTTCATGTTTGATGAAAATTGGCCTAGCTTCAAATGCCAGCAAACCACAGCTGGCTTCCTGATGGTGATTAAGGAACAATAGGTGCGGTGGTGATAAGCGAGGAAGGGCCTTGAAAGTGAAGACAAGTAACAGATACTAGAGGAGAAGTCAGGGAGAGCTGTGAAGACAGTGACGTGTTCTCCAAGTGATCAAGTAGGAAAAGGGTCTTTGCAGCAGTTTTCTGAATGAACGTGAGTGAGATTAGGCTGCGTTTCTCAAAAGCAGAGAGAAAAATGTTGCTGAATCAAAATGCGATGATGGTGACCTGATTGAATGCTTCAGTTGATTGGAAGAATTAAGAAAAATACCATCTTAGAAATGTTGCACTGAAAGTATCTGTAAATTATGAACATGAGTCTTAGGATTTGGAGTAAATTTGGGATCTAAGGTGATGCTAGAGTTATGTGTCTGAGCAATAGGCAGGATGATGGTGTAGCTGTGCAGCTTTGTGTGTGTCACCAGAAATTAAGTCATTCATATGAAAACCTTAAAGATCTGTCCTCAAATATAATTGTATTGTTCATTATTTGGAGTTCTTCACTCCTATGATTGCTTCCCATGTAATATTGTTTAGAATATTTCCCCACCTGCCACCAAGGACTGGACGTTAATTGTTCAGTTTGATTTGTTATATCGCAGTGGGGTGGCTAGCATGAAAAGGTGTGTTTTGCATTTGCTGGGAAGGCACTGATCTTTTCATTTGGTTTATAGTAATAATAAACACCGGGTACAGCAATTTGTTTACAATTAAATTATTAAGTCAAGTCTTCTAATAACTATACTCCATAGTACTTCAGTAATAAAATTAATTGATTCCATTCCTTATTCTGGTCTTGCCTGATGATGTAAGAATTCTCCCCAGCAGGAGGAAGCTCTCAGTTTGCTTGAGGCTTTTATAGCCAGGTCCCATACCAGCAGCAGTCATCCTTTCCTTCCCCCTTCAGCATGTCCCAGAACTCACAGGTTGAGAAGGGGGACCAGAGAACGGGTAGAAGAAATAATATCTGCTCTTGGCTAATTTTCCACTGGCATATAGTCGTATGGGCATGGTAGTAAACAGGTGTGAATTAGAGTTGTTTCTAGGCTTTTCTCACTTAAATCAGAGATGAGGCAACTTTAGTATCAGGGAGGCATAACCCAATGAAAAAACCAAACAGCTTTTTATTTTCTTTCTTGTTATTTTTATAATAGATACATTTCCACCAGGTGTGGAAATATGAACTGTTAATGCATTTTTGCAAGAGGAAGAAGAAAGATTGTCTTAGGTGTCTAGCAGTTAGGTGTCCAGATTAAAATATCAAAGTATGTAGTATGCTCGGGAAAGAGAAATTTTAAAATTGCCTTTACTCAGAAATATAACTCTTTGGAAATGAATTTGATATTAGTAGTCCTTCAATAGCTTCAGGTTATTCAGAGAAAGAGCAGTGATGGCCAGGTAAGGCAGTAAATGACCTTTTGCTTGCTAAAAATTCATGAATTCGTAAATTCATGAGCAAGTGCACTTCATGGCATGCCAGACATCTGCGGGCAAAAAGTGCAGTATGCCTGTGGGATCCCGGCGGCTGGATGCTCACAGCCGGTGGGGAGAGACAAGGCGGGAGGTCAGGCGTCCCTCTGCTCCCCGCTGGCACGCTCAGCCCTGCGGCTGGGACCTCCGCCTGCAAGCAGCGAGGCAGAGCCCGGCTGAGATGCGCTTTCTCCCCCCGCCCCGGTGTGCTTACTGAGCGGCAGCCAGCTTTTAGTCTGTAACTTCTTGAGATAAAATAAACAAAATATGACACTATATTCTAAATGTGGTGTTACGGGTTCTTTATCATGTACCAGTTTCTGACATGCATGTGGTATACAAATGGGAATCCAACATTCAAATGGAAATAAAGGTTTTTATATCTATCCAGAGCTAACACCAACAGTAAGAAGACAAAATCATTACCTTCTCCCACAAATTTTGGAAATCACATCTGTCTTGCATATCTAAGAGTTTCCTCATATGCAAGTAGTCTAAGTAAAGTCAGTGTCACATCTCGGCAAAAAGGGCATCTTAATGTCCATGTGCATAGTGAATAGAAAACTTTGTATATAGTATTTTTTTTCCACCTAGAAATAACAACAATTTGAGTCCTTATTTCTCCATCAGTGCTATAGACAAATCAACATCTCTTTCAATGAATTTCAGATGTTCGTGTCCTCACATAATCTTGCAATAGTTTTTAAACTTATTAATTTATTTCATATAAAGGACCTTGCTGCGTCTTAAGCCATCAAGTAGGAGATATAAAAGTAATTAGAGATAGTTGATTCTCCTGAACATTTTTTTTTTTTTGACAGAAAGTGTGTTTATATTGATTTGTCTGGTTACATGCTGATCTCTGAAGGTATAACTACTACAGTAAAGGGAAGAACTCCTGGACAACCTCATACTGTCTTTGGTCTGGCTATGTCAAAGAGGTAGTATCGGTGAAGGTGCAAAGTGCAGCAGAAGGCATGGACGTGGGGTAGATGGTAAGTGCTGCTGCTGAAGTTCAGATGACACAATACTCCACTGTGTAGCCTGTGTCTCTGTGTGCTTGTTCCACCATAAACCTGATATTCCTGTAGTATCTTCACTACTGCTGTCGCACATTCCTATTGTATTAAAGCCTGTATTTCAGCAGGCAAACCTCCTTACAAGGTAGACATTTTTTTGAGACAGTACATTTTCTCATTGGCAATTGTGTATGATACTAGGTATATGCTACCGTGAGCTTTTGTTAGTATGTTAGGGAGAAACATCAGCATAAAAAGTGACTTCATCTAACACGCTGCCAAACTAGAACTCCTCACAACCTTCAGATGGGCATAACAGTGAATGTTTTTATAGTAATAATAGTACTTTCTGTCAGTTTTACAGTGTTTTAAAATATGGTAAGATTATCTCATTTTAGTTTTTGCCACCATGTTACTAAGAGGCTAAAAATCTACATGTCTAGAAATGAAGAGCTGATGAAGATAAAAATATCACCTTTACTGATTTTAGACCACTCTATTTAAAATAATAAAACAAATTATATATAAATATGAAAAAGCAGCAGCACGCAGGAGGTGAGAAAACACACTGCAAGTACGCGTGTTTGCCTGAAGGGGAATATGCTGAAATCAATTAATGCTGTATAAACCTCTTGATGTAAGATATCACTGTAGCCTTTCCTGTAGCTGCAGCATTTTGTGGTAAAAATGCAAATCTTTTAATGGTATAGACACTCAGAGTATTTTTCTGGGACTAGTTTGGTGTCTCTTTAATTAGGCCTCTGCACTGTGTTACCTGATTTCATCCTTTTTCTGTTTACATATTTAGGCCCTAATCCTGCCACTGGATTTGTTCAAATGGACCTCGATAGCCATGGGGCCTGACTGAGTTGATGGGACTCTGGATGACAGCAAGTTTCTACTCTGAAGATCTGATTGTAGGCCTGAACCTAAATTTCTATTTTATTCCCCTGTCCATTGGCTGCTAATTCATGAAAAGTATCCTACAAAACGATATTGTCTTTGAGTCTCATGCACATCTACTTTAGCAGCATTCAGGCACTGTGTGCTTAGGATGTTGTCAGACATGGTTAAAATATTTCTGTTGTGTCGTGTGCCAAAACCTCATGATTGCCGTGATTATTGTGTTATATTTTTACATTCAGTGGCTTCCTAGCTAAAACGGAGGAGATCATCACCTGTATTTTCAATCGTTGTGGTATTTCTCTTAGGGCAGATTTTGAAGTCAGAGTAACTGTTGGAACTCTATTCAGGACATTTTTTAAGATGTTGGTAGATTTGTTTTTTATTCATTGGACACAAAGTACATCTATTTTATTTTATTTTTCAACGTGCTATCTTCTTAGTAGCCTACTATTACTGAAAGCTTTCAATATGATGATACACTGTGATGTAGACCAATAAAATGGGTAGGAAAAGGCATTAACTTTTACTGTCTCTCCTGTTGCTTTTCTATTTCTGTGTCCGTGGTTACATGACATACTATACAGCAGAGTGAGGATATTTTTATTTTTGTGAACCAGAGAATATCTTTCGTTTACACTGAGTGCTGTTCCCTGTCCTATTCCATATGACTATGTTGCAGTTTCACTGAGTACTAAAGTTAAATAGCCCTGATAGGAGCTGTACAGGACTTTGCGAAATCACATTAAAAATAGAGTTTGAGGGGAAGAATGGATATGTTCCATCTCTATGCATGTTAGTATTTATATTGTATAGACTTTTTAAAGCAAGTATGTAGCAATATAGGATAATTAACAGATTAAAAGATCCAAAACTTTCTCTGTATATAGAGAATCAGAAATACCTTCATTTTTTTCCTTTGTAGGCTTATTACAATGATATCTAAGAGCTTCACAGTGTTTGATGAATTTTTGCGTATTTCCAGAAGAGCGGAAAAGCACTGTTGTCCCGTTTGACCAAGGAAAAAACAGAGCCACTTGTTCAGTCAGTATTAAAGTTGATGATGTTAATTGGGTTCTCCTGCCTTTTAACCTTGTGCCTCCAGCTCTATTTCTCGCTCAAAAGCCAAAGCTTCCATTATAATCAGCTGCTTTGCATTTCTACGTAAAAGGCCCAAGGTGTTTCGGTTTGGACTCCCAGAAAATGAGGAAGAACAAGGTTGGTGGCCATCTGCCAAGGTGCTTGGTCTGACTCGCTCCTCATTCACAGAAGCCGGTGGCGGAGGCAGAGACAGAACTGAGTGTTCCTGTGTGGCGTTCAACTGCCTTAACCACATGCCCATTGCTCTCTTCCTGTAGTTGTCTGTCTTGTTCTCTGCACAACTTCTAGAGCAAACATATACCAACCTATAAATAATCTAATTCGATACACAACCCTGATTCATTTCCTGAGAAGCGTGTCCTGCACACACAGGGTGGCCATGGTCCTGTGGAAAAGTTTAGCAGAGTGAATGAGACCAAATATTAAGGCTATTAAGTATTTGAACTTTGCAATGAAATAACGTTCTTTTAATGTAGCTTATTATAGCTATAGCTTGGAGTATTTTTAACAAGGAACAAGAAAAAATGAATGCTTTTAGATCTGCTTGTAACCATTTCCCTGTCTAGCATCCGAACGTGAATATTCAGCTCAGTGAAATACAGAACATCAGCCGGTAGGAGGACGCTGGCCACCTCTAGGGAGGAAGGGAAGGAAGAAGGCTGAGTAGTAAATGCTACGGGTATACCTGGTTTGCCTTCAGTCTCAGGGACCTTTTGTGGAGAGTTTACCCTAGCTTTTGTTTTCTCTTCAGTATTCCTAGCCCAAGAAATGAGCTCCTCCGGAGTTTCTCAGTGCAATAGATGTTGGGGGTGTGCAGTGTGTTGCTATAGTCTGCCAATAGTGTAAATAAAGAAATGGAAATCAAAGGTGGGGTTTTTTCCTATCCATGTTTCTCTGTTGGAAAATAAGAGGAGGCACTCCTCAAGTCTCCCAGTTTTCTCCCAGATTAATTTCAGGGACAATCCATATGATTCTTGATCTCAAAAATATGTAGTAAAAACTTTTATAATTAAAAAATATTGCTCTCAGCTTCCACTTTTAATCTTCCTGGTCAAACTGTGGTGGCCTGTTGTGTTTGTAAGCTACCAAGGATGGCGTGTAGACTCCAGTGCCAGAGCAGTGGTGTTGAGAATCACAAGCTCCTCTCTTTATCTTTTATGTTAGACTTGATTAGGATTATAGGGTTTTTTTCAGGGAAGTCTTGCCAGACCACGGGCTAGGCTTCAGTTTTTGTTAATGTTCTACCTTATCCATGGATGACGCTTGAGATTTGGTGACCGGGCTAGTGATTTGCTATGAGGAAAACAAAGCAACCTTGTGCTTTGCTTTTGCCTATTTTTCTCTGGGTTATGCAGTCTTTTCCCACAAGTAATGCAGGAAATTCAGATGTCCTGTAAACAGCGCCGGACATGATACTGAGATATATGGGTAGTTAGGAAAATTTTGGTCAAGTCATTCACCGAAATTCATAAAAATCAACGCTTGCAAAAGTACATCAGTTCCACCCACATTTTGTTGTAAAGAAAAAATTAAAACCCTGCTTTTAACACTTTTTAAAAATTTAATAAGGATCAGTTTTTGAACTTTCACAGCTGTAGAGAAGTTGTGGGAGCAGGAAGAATCAGTCTTGGTAGGGCGGAATCACCTTAAGCCAGTATTTCAACTCAACACTTTGTTTCGTTAAACCATGGCCTGAAACTGCTGCCTGTCATATCAGATACTATTATCATTGATTTATTACGTTACTTCATCTTATACGTTGTTTGTAATCTTTTGGCAGGGATTTTTTTTCTTTTCTGGGTTTTGTTTGTTTGTTCGTTTTGGGTTTGTTGGGGGTTTTTTTGAGTTGGTATGTTGTTGGGTTTTTTTTACCAGCACCTAGTGTGAGGGAGCCCTGATCCATGACTTGACTTCCAGGTACTAGGATAATACAAGTAGTAATCATGCCTGCTGCTAAAAATTTTCTACCTTATTTCCATTTGCATTTGTTTGCCTTCAGCTTCCAGTCATTGATTCTTGTTATGCCTTTCTCTGATGGATTAAAGAGCTCTTTAGTACTCACTATTTTCTCCCCAGGAAGGTGCTTTTACCCTGTAATCAAGTTACTTCTCAATCTTTTTTTTTTTTTTTTTTTAAAGCTAAACAGATTTAGCTTTTTATGGTTCTCATTATTTTTTCACATTCCTGGATTATTTTTGTGGCTCTTTTCTATTCCTTCTCTAATTTTTCTATTAAAAAAGAGACATAAAACTGTATTTTATTAGTCACATACACAGAAGTAAAATTACTTCACTAGTTACTCCTGTGTTAGTATGGTCAGAAATTGATGTTTTTTCAAGGTCAGGTAAAATAAACGTCTATTTAATATGACTTCAACACATCTGAGTATGTAATTATTAGAGGATGGAAAAGGATGGAACATTTTAAAAATATTGAAATGCTTTATAAACTTCAAAAGGTCTGAAATCAGCAAGAGTGGGCGTGCGCGAGGGGTTGCAAAAGTATTTGTGTTTGTGTTGAGGTTTTTAAGTGATAGAAGTGAAATAACAAATAATAATCTTAATTGGAAAGCAACACTAATACATCAAAACCTTAAGCACTATGGATAACGTGGTAATACGTACCTACCAAAATTCTGTAGGATCGAATGCAAAACCTTTGTTAGTAACAGACTGTCTGGGCCACTGAAAATAGAGACTGTGAATGGACGTGAATATATGCATCCCTTACATCCATTTAATCCCATCAGTAGCCACTTGCTTACATTTGGAAACCCTAGAACAGTTATGTGATCTGTTATGCTGTAATAGAAGAAATAACATAGTGTCAAGAATTTCTTGTTATAAAAGCTGTCTTCATTAAGTCATCTAAGAGTTCAAGCAATCAAAATCCACAGCTTCGAAGAGGCTATTGAAAGTTTTACTGCTTCAGTATTTCTTAGCAAAGGAGTGGCTACTCATTTTAGTTTTTATCCATACTTCAGGAAAACGTTGAGTCAAATTTACCATGAGGAGACTAATCAGATCCCTGCCTGGTCAAAGCATCTCGGCCTACCCAATGACTTTTATGCATATCGGCATCTGAATTGAATCCGCACTGCCAGATCCACACTTATCTCTCATGGAAACCATCAGATTTTCATTAAATTGAACTACAGACTGTTTAAACTCTCAGCACTGCAGATCAATTTAACGCAAGTTTGTCTAACGTTGTGTCTTACACAAATTTGAACTGTCTTGCCTTTTGGCTTCTAAAAGAGTACACCTTTCTTTTGTGGCACCATTCCCTCAGTGAAATTTGGGACATATTCAATAAGGGACTTAATTTGTTTCAACAAAATTAAAGTTCATGGAAACATGGTAAATAAGGAAAAAAGGAGAATTAAAATAATGTAAAAGACTTAAAATCCTCTAAAACTCCCAAAAAACGAGTAAAGGTGAATAAGGACAGAATAGAAAGCCAAATGGCCTCTAGTTAAGAATGTACTAATCTAAATAGATTTAGGCTACAAATGTGTGTTAATGAAAAAAGTTAATGCTGAGATTTTGGTAGCACAGGGTGACTTGGGGTAGAAGTTGATCCCCTGCGATGATGAGCTCACAGAGCCCTTTTCAAAACATCTGTTGTTGGAAAGAGATGAGAGAAGTGGGCATTCCCTTGAACACCTTTTGGTCTCACAGGCTTAGATGATATAAAGTATGTCATTTCTTACATCCTAGGTTGCCTCAGTTTCTTCTTCTGAGTCTCCCAAGTCCTGGAATAGAGCCCTTAAATAAAGGGAAATGATGGCTCTGGGAAAGAAGATGGTAGAAGAAACAGGATGATTATGATAGAAGCTGGAGACAGTCTCTGTAAGAATACTAGCATGACTTCGTTTCTTTGAACAACCATGTAAGAGGTGATCCTCCTTCCTGAGCCAGTAATAAACTGGGACAGCTGCATGTAAGGGTAGGTGTTTGACCAATGCAGCACCTACTGGAGTATAATATATATTGGATAACCATTCTGGGGGTTGGGGGAGAGGGGTGGTGGCTAGAAAATTACTTTCCCATTAAATAATGCTACTGGTGAGTATTTGGCAAGCAGGTACAGCTGCCACAGTGCATTTTCCAGCTTATCTTTGCACAGGAGTGTAGGAAAAGGAGAGAAAGGGGACAGAAAGGAGAGGGGTGGAGAAAGGATAACAGTTTTTTGAGGCTTCTTCTGCTTTTCCAGGGTATGTTCTTTGCCCTCCTTAAGTGATTCACTCTGATAACTTGTAGAACTCGTAATCTTCCTTGAGCACCATATCTCATTGGGAAGTTAGCAAGTTAATGAAGTTGCTGAAGATGTGGACAATTCCCTGAATGAATGAGAAACACTCACTTATCTACCATTGCATTGTCAGGGGTGAGACAGACACTACTCAGTGACAACCATATACACTTGGCTGTATTCAGCGAAAGCGCCAGACTGTCCTGTCAAACTGTGCAAGTTCCTTTTTGAAGCTGTAAGCTAATGGTTATTTCCTCCAGCAGTTCCTGTAACTGCTTGTATGCAGTGTAGACATCATGGTAGATCTTGTGTAGTTACCAGATGTGATGTGTGCTGCATCCTCTATTTCTTCGGATATCAGCATCCCATAAATTGACATTATTTCCCTATCTTGTGGAGATAATACTGTACTAGGATTTCTAATATCAGGGACTGTGCTGGTGTTCAGGTGTCTTCTACACATTCAGAAGCAGATGGTTTAGCCTGTGTTGCAGATATGGATAGAGTCCTGTATAAAGGATCAGAGTACAGGTCAGAGTGATGTTTATATATTGTGTATTTTCAGAAAACATATAGATAAGGGAATAGTAGCTCTGTCCCAGCACTATACCTGGCTCAAGGAATCTTTCCAATTTAACACGTAGGATTGAGGGCTATCTAAAGGAGTCACGGGTGTGAGGGAGCGTATCTTGTTGAATCTTCTGGGCTGGATAAAATAGGAAGGAAGGAATCTCAGATACTTTTAATCACCTTAGGCCTGGTTGGGTTCTGCCTGTTCAGGTGTAGAAGTCTAATAGCGGTGTCAGCGTCAGAAGCTTACCTGCCTCTTGACTGAAGTGAGGGAGGCTGAGTACTAATACCTTTAGAGTGTCTGTGAAGGTGGACAGCAGCATTTTGGGTTTATTAGAGGCAGCTGATAACTCTTATCTTCGTGGTGGACTTGGGTGTACAACCACATAAATGGTCTGGAGATTTTGGAGAGGAATCAAATATTTGATGCAATGTTTCCGGAAAGTTGAAGAGATAAGTGGATGTTGCACTGCATGTTGTGCTCTCAGCAAAGCAAACATCTCAACAAGTCAGTGATTTCAGAAATAGTGCAGTTCTGGAAGAACATTTCTTGAACTCCTTTTTGCTGTTGAAGCTGAACACAGTTCCCATCTGTCTGAAACTCTGCATTGAGAGCTTCACAGAGGCGCTTAAAGAAGTTATGTACTTACACATAAGGAATAAGACACTAAAGGAATCACATGTCATAATAGTAAATAATTTCCGTTACCATCACCATGAAATGGTTAGTCATTTCACATTGTCACTGTGAAAAAATGTTCATGGCGTACTGATCATCAGAAGAAAAGTCCATACTGATATATCTTCATCAGTTTTACCCACTTTGTGAGCTGAACAGTGTGGGTATACACTTTTGCTATGGAAATACGTTTTCTGGGATACTTTATTGTATATCTGTTAATTCCTTAAAAAGCATACAAATTTAAACGTTATCCACTCTATGGATAAAAGCACTGTGTAAGTACTGACCCTGATTTAAGAACATACCAGCTCTAGAAACAATGGAATTGTCTGCAGGGCTCACACGTCAACAAAAATCAGCTTGTTTGCACATGAAGCCTGGCAAGGAAATTACTGCAGCGGCACTGGTGCCATCCCTGCTCCCTGCCTGCCTCTCCCAGACCACTTCCTTCAGTCAGCCAAGGTTACCTTGTCTGGCTGCTACTTCTCCTCAGTTACCACTTACTCACACATCTAGAGTAGCCAGCCACTCATCCACGCTGAAAGGACAAATGGCCTTCTGAAACCCTGTTCTCTAGATAGTGATCACTAATAGAAGAGAGCCAGCAATATATGCAGGTTACTTGACACAATCTGAGCAAATCCAGCTGGAAAGGTAAAGCAAAGCACATTCCATGCATTGCTACTATTTGCAGCCATGCTAAGTCTCATTTCTTTGAATGGAGTCTTTCTCTTCCAGAAATGATTTTAAGGAAATATTTGAAGTATGTCCTGAAGATTTCAAATAAGACACCGGAGGAGAAAATCAGTTGTAAGTCTGCATCTAATAAGCAACTGAGAATTGTGTTCATCTGGGCTGTGTACAGGCTGGCACTGCAGCCTCAGGAAAAGGGCAAATACGGCCAATGCTTTTTCTGAATGTGCTGCGAACAACCTACCGCCTGTACGGCTGGAAGCGTTTGAAAGCAACAGCGACAATCTAAATCATCAGCAGCTCCATCATAAGTACATGTGCCCAGGTGCCCTGTCTCTGCAGATGTTTTGCTCTCGTTCTGAGCTGAAAATGTAACATTTTTGTTGAGAAGGGCTTTCAGATCTCGTTAAAAATAGCCTAATAGTAGCTTTGGATTTGACTGACAAGCTAGTTTTTGATGTGCCATTTTCACTGTAATATTCTCTTAATTTTGACCCAAAGAAACAATGATCTCATTCCTTGGGAGGACACGGTGACAAAATCCGGAGGTCCAGTGGCGACACTGAATCTCTTCATTGTCAAAGCGAGCTATGAAATCATCTGCCTTCCAGCCAAAACCACTGGGGAGTAAGCGGTATCCTTCACAGAAAGCAAAATTTGCAAGAGAAGGTGGTGGCATGGAACAGCAACCTTCTTGCCCCAGGGGAGGTGTGCTGCCCTGTGTCCTGCGCCTCCTGCATCTCATGGAATTGGTGCAAGTTCCTTTTCTCACCTCTGTCAGCAACAACAGCACTCAAGTGGACAGAGACTTTCTAAGGTCTGGCTCCTTATATACTGTCACTGCCTCGAAAATTTTGCTGGAGGAGTCTCACCAAGGTGTTTCACAATGTTGTTTTGGGAGCTGGGGAGAAAGGAGATCCCCACTCTGCATCTATTAGTCAGGCTTCACCGCCAACCAGGTGGTCTCTGTAGTCTGTGCTCCTTGGGATTCTCCATCCTTGTTTGTCTTTGCTAGAAGTCTTCAGTTATGAGCTACACGGGATGATCTGAAGTGAAAGGATAATTTTAAATAAATAAAACTGTTTTCATCATTCAGTTGGAACTTTTCTGTTCCTACTCAGCAATACATTGTTTAGAAGAACAGTTCTGTCTTTCGGGAGGCCTTTCCCTGTTATCTCTAAAGAAAATGGAAAACAAAAGGATGTTTTAAAAAAAGGTTAAGAATATATAGCTGATGTTTCCATCCAAGTTCAGCTTGCCTTGCATGGAAAAGAAGTTGAGCCAGAAGACTCCTTACAAACATTTCCACTGGTTTTCAAGTAAGTAGCTACAAGGGCTATTGTAAAAACTGAAGTATTTGAAAACACACATCTAATAGAAATCATAGTCTTACTCTTTCTTTGCAATACGACATCCAATCCTTGTGACTTTTCCTAAAGTATACTCTAGTTTGCAAAACACCAAAATTACTAAATAGGGGGTTTGAAACTTCCTGTGCAGCTACATACTTTTTTTTCCAGAGCAGTCATATTGGGCTGTTATGACCTGAATATTCCATGGGCAAAGCCTCTGTGCGTGAAGTTGAAGGTGGCTCGACTTCAGTAAGGTTTGCAGAAGAAGGCATGTTTGTAAAGTATCAGAAGGGATGTGGCACAGCATGAACAAGAGAAGAAACATATACTGCTTCCGTAAAAAATGCTACTGTCTGCAACTGATGAGTAAATTCTTTTTATTTCTGTCATCAAGGGCCACAGAAGAAACCCACTGGAATATGGAACCTGTACAGGCCTTAGCACGTAACTAGCGGAGATGAAGGAAAACCTTTACAGGAATATATCATGTAATCAAAACCTCCTCATTGCTCGCCTTTTACTAAATTGTTGGCTCTAGACAACAACTGGGAATAAATGCCTGCCTTTTCCTTCCTTGCAAGTCTGGTTTTCATGGAATAAACTTTAAAAAGTTCAGTATGTGCAAAGCTATCAGCTCCTGCACACTAGGCCACATAAACGCTTGTGCTTTTTACGATTTTCCTCTGCTCCATATTCTGTGTAAAGGTTTAAATTTTAAGACACAAACCAGCCAAAAAAAAGACTTTCCTTGAGACAGAGACATTAGTGTTCCTTACTGTTCATGTATTTTCACATGATTTCAGATAGCAGAACTGCTGTCTTTATGTGTCTGTTGGCACTTCTTCACAAGTGAGGCAGGTTTAGAATTAGGGTCATTACTTAGAAGGATCTTTGACTTCCATAAAGCACCATGCCTTGCCAAATTATTGATAATTGTGATGATAGAAGATTTGGAATTTGTTTGTCTTCTCACCGGCAATATCTTGAAAGAAGCACCAGCTTGAGGAGGAGAAATGTTAGGAGGCAACAATCATAACCAAGCAACAGCGACTGGCTTGGGCATTGGATCTGGAACAGAAATTACTGGACTTTGGATTAACTGAGGGGATCAGACGAATACTAATAAAAATATTCTCTCAGCAGATGTGTAAAAACATGTGTGATTTGTGGGGGCTGTTCCTCAGCCATGAGGGGCCCAGTTAACTTAGGAGGACTTTGAGGGGAGATCAGTGTTTTCTTGGATGGGAGAATCGCCAGAGGACAAGGGTATAAAGTCTGAATGACACTCAGAAGAAGCCCTGGTATAAACTTATTGAGTGATAAAGTTGCCCTGCTGCATATTCAGATGCTTATTGGGAGGTGGTTTACATCTTGTGAGGCTGAACAGCTCTCAGCTTAATGTATCTTAACATGTGCTGACAGCTTCCTAAACAGGAACCTATTATATCATATGTAGAACCTATATATTATTTCCATGGGACTTAATGGTACTGTGCGCAAAAGCGTATTGAAAGAAGTAAGCCAGTGAGGAAAAAAAATGCAGTTTTTGTTTCACATCATCCAATATGACACAAACGTCAACATGACACTGAGACCAGTCATCGATGTGTAGCACTCTGGACCGAGACACAGTGTAAAACGTGTCACTGCACTCCATCCACTATGATAACTCTTCATAGCAGATCAGCACCCATGGCCTCTGCTAGGGGATCTGCTCATTTGAGACTTACTTTGGTTGTAACAGTGTCTTATAAACGTTTTAGAAATACCACCCCACTTAAAGAAGGAAGAACGAGCACAAAGATTCATCCGAGGATCATCAAACAGTAAGTCTACGGCAAAGCCAATCTCTTGCAGCCTTTCCTGTCGCTTAGTTCCTAGAGACAAACTGTGCAAAGTTACCACTTGGGTGAAGCTTCACAGGAGTTTATCACGACTCTTCTACTGATACAATTAAAATAATTCAATCCACCTAACGTGGATGCAAGCAAGTAGAGAATTGAGCCATCCCAGCATAAAAGTGTCCGCAGTGAGCTAGTACTAGTATAATGATGTTGGTTTCTTTTTAATTATGTTCGTATCTAAAGAAAGAGGAAGCTAGTTTATTGAACTTAGGCCTGGCTGCACTGGAAATTGGTACAATTATGACTTTAAGATGGGGGTTTGGGGCTTTTTTAAAATTCTCGGTAATTGTACAGTTTATCATTTGCATAGGCCTAAAGTTAACAGACTAATATTCTCTAAGTTTGTCTCTTCCTAAGAACCAAGCAAGCAGAGTTGGGCTAAATTAAAAGGTACATGGTTTAGGGAATGGTTTTGCTTGGGACCTTAAAAATGACTTTCTAGGATTCACTTTAGTTAATTCCTGCTACTGAATGCTATTAGCAAAGAAAAAAAATAGAGACTTTATCAATTAGTTTATTTTGCCAGATGATAATACTTACATTTTATTATCGGTCACAAATGTTCATGTGTAAATAATTGATTTTGACAATCTACTTAATTATCACATTCTCTTAAAATCTTCTGTCCATGAAGTTTCGGAAGGGTTTGTGGTCTGGCAGATGAGGATTTGTCCTGTTTTCACATTTAAGCGGCCTACAAAACACTAAGAATTGTACGGACCATCTCTTAATGTTACCTGCTACTCATATTGCCAGCAGCAACAAGTTACAAGGTAAGAGCAGTTTTTAGTATGTACACCTGTACAGCTCTCATCATTCAAGTTTCTGTTCCTTCAGTAAGTGCACTGATAACGCCTTTCAGGGAAGGTCAGTGGTTTTGGATTTATCACAACAGTGCTCCTCCCAGCGTTGTTTGAACCAGTACAGTAGATGTAAACAGCAAAGCAGATGTAAAGAGGCATTCCTTCTGTTCGATAGTCCTCCACAGATGATTCATACGGTGCAATTGACTATACAAAAGCAGGGAAAGGAGGGGCAACGAAGGGCAGGTGAGTTGTGGCCCACATTGCCAACTTTCTGCTAGCTCAGCCTGCCTCTGCACTAGGATGCCTGGGCTGGCGCTTAGGGCATCCTTCCAGAAGCACTGAGGACTGGGGGGACTGCCCGGCCACCCCCGCCTGCCCCTGGTCACCCAGGGGGTTATGAGGAGAGGCAAGACCTTCCCATCCTTGTTCTTACAGATAATTTACCCGTTTCTGACAAAAAGAAAAACCCACCCCAAACTACCACATAACGCAGTGTGCGCAGGTAGAACCGCGCACGCCGCCGCAGCAGCCAGCGCCGTGCGACGGCTGAAGCCGGGCAAGAACCCCCGGAAAAGGCGGGCTCGCCTCTCCGAGCCCCGCTGCGCCCCGAGCCCCGCGCCTCAGCTTCCGCGTCTGTGAAATGGGGCGGCGCGGCCCGCCGGGGAGGTGCCGCGGTGGGCAGCGGCGCTGCCGGGGCGTCGCGGGAGCGCCCGCGGCGCCGGCGCCCTGCGCCGTGCTCCCCCCGGGGCGGCGGGAGCCGGGCGTGGGGGGCCCCCCGGGGCGGCGGGGGACGGCCCCGGGGGCGGCGGAGCCGCCGCAGCGGCGGGCGGGGCAGCGGCGGCCCGCGCTCCTCGCAGGCGGCGGCGCGGCGCCGAGCCGCCGCCTCGGAACTCTGCATCCCGCCGCCGCCCGGCTCCCTCCACTCACTTTTATATTTGCGCGCCCTTTCAATCCTCAGTGACGTGTCCCGCGCCGCGCCCAATCGCCGGAGCTCTCTGGTCAGGACAATGGAAGGGCCTGGGCCAATCGGCGCGGCGGCTGGCTTGGCGGCAGCCAATGGGGACGGGGCTGTGTTGAGAGTAATGTTACCAGCGCTGAGAGTGTGAGGAGGCTGCGTATCGATCCCGCTCTCACAGCCATTGCGGTGCACCGGGCTACACAGGGACCCAGGCAGCGCTGGGGCCGGGCGGGCGGCCGGGGTAGCGTCTCTGGGGCTCGGGGCCGAGCGAGGGCTGCGTGCCGACTCTGACACGGGTGAGTACGCGCCGGGGGCCGCCGGGCCGGCCGGGCGCGCTCGCCCGCTCGTTCGCAGCCGGGCAGCGAGCCGGCGCTGCCCGCCGTGCCGCCGCCGCCGGCTGGCCGCGGAGCGCGGGGCAGCGCCGGCTCAGGCGCCGGCACACAAAGGCGAGCCGGGCTGTGCCCGGGAGACCCTTCCTGGGCGGCGAGCCCCCCCCCCGGCCGGGGTGGGGCGGGGGCGCCGGGGGCGCGGGCGGCGGGCGACTTCGGGAGCGGGGCGGCGGGAGGGACGGAGACGGGCGAGGAAGCCGCCCGGGCGGGGGACGGGCGGCCGGGGGTCGCCCGCCGCGGGGGGCGCGGGCCGCGCCGTGCCCCGCCGTAAGCCGCTTACGGTGCCTCGCCGTAGCCATCGCTGTGGCGGCGGGGCAGCCGGCGGGCACAGGCGCGGCGAGGCGGCGGGGGCTTCGGGCGGGCCGTGCCGCGCTGCCGGCCGCCGCCAGGGCCGCGAGGAGCACGGGGGCAGCGGGGCGCGGGCCGGGGAGCCGCTGGCCCCGCGGCCGCCCGGCTGTAACATGGCTGACGGGAGCCGTGAGCGAGAAAACAAGGCGAGCGGCGGCGGAGCAGAGAGGCGCTCGGGCGGGCGGGGGCGCAGTTCGGGGGAACTTTTTTTTCCAGCTGCCGCCGCTCGCTCGGGCGCGGAGCCCGCGGCCGAGGGGCCGTACAACTCGGCGGGGCGCGGGAGCGAGCGGGGGTCCCCGCTGGGGCTCTGCCCGCTCCGCCGGGGCTCGGGCAGGCGCTGGAAGCGCGCCGGCCCCCCCACCCCCTCCCCCCCCACACACCTCCCCCCGTCTCCCTCCCTCCCGCCCGCCCTCCCCCGGCTGCAATGGCTGAGCGTGTGCGCCAGGGTAGCGGGCGCGCTCACACAAAGGGAAGGGAAGGGAGGAAGGAGCCATGTTCTCTGCGCGGCGGCGGGCGCGGGCGACGCCAGCAGCGGCCATTCCGCGCCGCCCCGCCGCTGCCGCCGCCGCGCCTCCGCGGGCCGGGGGTCGCCGCCCGGCCCCGCCGCGGCCCCTCGGCGGGGGTCCCGCGGCCTGCCCTCCCCGCCCCGCCCGCCGGGCCGCGTGGGGGGTGTGGTGGCGGAGGGGGGGCGGGGGGGCGGCTCGCTCTCCTCAGCGCACAAAATGGAAGGAGCCTCGGCGGCGGGTGACCTCCTCCGCCAGGAGCCTGCGCCATGGCGGCCGCTCCCGCCACCGCCGCTGCGGCGGCGCAGGCCGCGCCTCGCCTCGCCGGCCAGGCCTCATGGCGGCGGGGAGCCGGGGGAGGCCTGGGGAGGGCGCGCCCCGCCGCGGGGGGACGGGGGCGGTGGCCGGGAGGGCGCTTTGTCCCGGGGCTGCGAACGGCCGCCGGCACCGGGGGTCGCCGCCTGCGGCAAGCCGCAGCCCCGGTGACCGGCTCCAGGGCATGTGCTTGCCGCCCGCTGGCTGCGAGCCCTCGCCTGAACACGAAATAGAACTTCACAGTTTTTCCCTAATAACGGGACTGGTTTTTTGTCGTGTCCCCCCCCCCCCCCCGCAGCAGGTCTCTTAGGGGACTTCTGAAGTTTTCCTCTGCCCCCCTCGCAGGGGAAGCGTCCAAAATGGCGGGAAGGAGGCTTTTAAACGCCAGCTCACGGTCGCAGTGCCTAATCCTTCCCACAGTCACTCCACGCCTCTGAACCACCCCTGCCCCGTCCCCCCCCGGCCCTCACCGCCTTCCCCCCACAGCCAGCGGGAAGTGCCCTAACCACTAGCCGAGCCCCGGGTGCCGGCTGGCTCTGGAAACGTCTCCATGGCAGGCAGGAGCGGCTCCTGGTTCTTCAGCCCTCTTGTTTACTTGATAGAAACTTCAAACCGGACGTGTTTAGTCACAGAGCAGAAATCTGTTTCTGTCTATCCGCCAAACCGATAGGAAATACTGCTTCTGTGGCAATACGGGCAAGCGATGTGTGTGCCTTTTTTTTTTATTACAGTTTTTCTTTTCTTTTAATTCCTCCTGAAGAGCAGAGTTTGTCAGGGTGCAAGTGGCTTTTTCCAGGGAGCTATGAAGAAATACTCTGAATGTCTGACTTGGGTGTGAAAGTTCCAGGAAGGTATTTTTCATTCCCTCTCAGTCCCTGAAAGAGTCAGATAGTCCTCATGCTGAGCACAGCTCTACTAGTCATATGTAAATGTCATACTCTTCGCGTCCCTGGCTTGGTTATAACATGTTTGACCGAGCGCGGTGTTTCATTCCTGTATTTCTAGGTACACATACAAAGAGAGAGTAGGTTTTTGCAGTACACTTAAAGGAGGGTGATAATATATGGCATACAAAAATAATTTAAAAAAAAAAGGTATCTTTTGCAAATGAACACCCAAGGCCTACAGGAGAGGGGGACAGAAATACAAGCTTTAGGAAGAAAAAAATTAGTAACCCATAAAGCCAGGTGAGTCAGGATAGTCGGGTACTTTTTCCCTTCTTCTTTCAGTATAATTTATTCCTTCCAAGCAGACTGATACACTAGCAGTAATCAAGGAGCACAGTCTCCACTGCACTGATGCTAGGACTTGCTTTCAGATTGCTTAGAAGGGACATTTTTGTTTGCAGGAGACCAGAACTGCACATTTTGAAGGCCCTTTGAGATTTCAGGTTGCTTGCATCCAGGTTGCCTCAAACAGCGATGGCAGAAATCTTAAGTAAATTTTTCAGAAGCGAAACTTCTTCCTGTTGTATGATTTTGGAATACTGCTCCGACGGGTCTTGTTTGGCATGATCCTTCGTCATGGCTTGCTTTTCCCGCATTAGTTCGTAAAAAGTAAAAGTTTTAAAGGTGTCTCTTTTGCTTTGTTACAGAAAATCATCAAAAATGGGCAAAGGAGATCCTAAGAAGCCGAGAGGTAAAATGTCTTCATACGCCTTCTTTGTGCAAACCTGCCGGGAGGAGCACAAGAAGAAACATCCAGATGCTTCAGTGAACTTTTCAGAGTTCTCAAAAAAATGCTCAGAACGATGGAAGGTAGGAATAACTGCTTACAAAAACCACAAAACCTTAAAACAATCGCTTTGTGTGGAATACTATTCAAGACTGTAAATTATTTCTTTAAAAGTTGAGGTTTTAGATAAGTATGATGTGCAGTTGTAAGATTAGTGGTAACTATCCGTTGTTCTTGCCTTACCTTTAGCTCCCGCAACTGAAATTTTGGAACGGACTTGGATATGCTTTTGAATCTTAAAACACTGTTTTGATCCTTATGGGTCCCTTCCAACTTGAGATATTCTGTGATTCTAATTGCCTTACAGACTATGTCTTCTAAGGAGAAAGGGAAGTTTGAAGATATGGCAAAGGCTGACAAGCTTCGTTATGAAAAAGAAATGAAAAACTACGTACCACCTAAGGGGGAAACAAAAAAGAAGTTCAAGGATCCAAATGCACCTAAGAGGCCTCCGTAAGTAGGCTTCTAGTTAGTTTATCTTGTTTGGGACCATCACTCTGGAGTGTATCTATAAAATGATCATTTTATCCAGGTTTAGGAGCTTCAGAAATACAAGACTACATGATTTTCCTGACCAGTGCTGTAAAGATAGGTTGAAATTTTAGTTACAGATTACAGGTTTGTGGTTTCAGGTTGGCCTTCTCTATCTAAGTTGGACTAATGTCGGCCTTTAAAAGTGGATGCAAAAATCGGCGGTATGCAGTTCTGACTCATGTCTCCTCTCATTTCTGTTGAGAGGGTAATTCTAGTGTAAAATGGTAGTAAAATATTTCAAGCCCTGCTCTCCCCACCTGTTGGCAGTCCATGTAAAATTAAGAGGCTTCTGCATAGAACAGGTTAGAGGGATGATCTTGCACAAAAAAAACAGCTTGGAGAATTAAAACTTCAGCCACTACATAAAGGCTACTGACTTGAAGTTCACCTGGTACTGGACACTAGTACTTTGTAGCAATACATTTTTGTGTGTGTTTTAAATGGAGCTAATGCTGAAAGGAACAGGGGAGTTTCTGTACAAGTGAATGTTCTTATTTGGGCTGATGCTGTCTTCTGGAAATCCTAATTTTCATAACTAATATTGTAGCTTCTCTGCCTTTAGCATTCTGACATAACATTTGCTCCCCCGGTATCATTCACTCATTCTACTTTAAGATTTTTCTCTGGTATTTGCCCTTCTGGGGGTCCTGCCAAAAAATGGGACCAGATGTGTGGCATTACTTAAGAGACAAGGTTGTGTTAAGTTTTCAAAGTAGTTTATTCAGTTCTAATACCTTCCTTTGTAATTGATGTTTGTCTCACTTTTAGGTGCTTTTCCAAAACGCTCTTAAGAAACAGTAACAAAGGTCACAAAACTTTCTGTTGTAGTAGAGTCTAAAATTAAAATAATCTTCTCCTTTTTTCTTTTTCCTTCTGTAGTTCGGCTTTTTTCTTGTTTTGCTCTGAGTTTCGTCCAAAAATCAAAGGAGAACATCCTGGTCTGTCCATCGGGGATGTCGCAAAGAAACTGGGAGAGATGTGGAACAACACCGCTGCAGATGATAAACAGCCTTACGAAAAAAAGGCTGCTAAACTGAAGGAGAAGTATGAAAAGGTAACACGACACTTATGGAGATGGTTTGGGGAGGTCAAGCCTCAATTCAGATGTTTTTTTCCTTCTCGTATACTCTGATACCTGATGTTGCAAATTATAATATGCTAATGACAAATGTCATGATATCTGTTGGAAAATACCATGCAAGAGAGCATATGGTTTATTACTATAACACTAAATTGCCATCCTTTGTGTTGAACTATTTGATTTCATCAGTAATTCAGGACCATCAATGATGGTTTCATAGATACCATGGTGTCTGTGTTGTTATTAAAACAGTAGGTCACAGCAGTATCTGAGTTAAGTTGGTGGTATTAAGTAACACCATTAAAGAATAAAATGGGTCTCCCTGGTTTTGGAGGTGTTTGGTATTGATGAACATCCCTGAACATTAGGACAATTGATACACATAGATGCTATTTTTAGTTTATTCTTGGGATAATGTGAGAACACTAATGAGATGCTAGCTTTAGACATGTGTTTTTCCTGTACCTAGTTTGTGTCCGTCTCTCCTAGTAATTAACATAGTTAATAATACATATGAAGCAGCATGTCATACAATGTCTTGAATTATTAAAGCTAAATCCTGTCATCATTATTGGAGCTGTAGAAATGTGTTGCGCACACAGGGTAGTGCTACATGTGTTTTTATTTCCAGAGGCAGATTCCCATCCCAGTATGAGAAGCTAAGGGAGGAGGGGATGCATGTTAGCATCCCCTGATGATGCTTTACAATGGGTCAGCAACCACCTATAGCTAACATATACCCATTTGTGTGCCATGACCTTCCTCTGGGTATTTCCTGCTGGCAAACAAAACCACTTGGAAATTGTAGCATTGTAGTGAGCAAGGTGGCCTCTTTGAGTCCTGATTACGTGCTGGAGAGGAACTGCAGGTCTAGAAGCTTTCCCATATTGTCCTTCCTGTGCAACTTAAACTATTCAGTACGGTAATTGTTTGTACATACAGCCAAGGCAACTCATAAGAGACGTTTTAAATGTTAGAATTGTTAATCTTTATTCCCAGATATTTTAATCTTCACTAGTATTGTCTTCATTTCTTATGCTTACAAGTGGGGTTTTAAGGTGCAGTAATCTCAGTATTTAACTCCTTGGCCTTTGACTCAGTGGATATTGTGTCTTCTGAAAATGCCATACGAAGCTTTAAGGGAGTCTGAGGGGAACTGTAAGATTAGTGGTACGATGTTTACTGGGTGGGGAATATTTGAAGATTTGGACCACCTGCACAGAAGTGTTGATGTTTCTCTAGCTGGTATTCTGTTATGTAATTTTTAAAATTATTTTGGCACAAAGTTGGGAAGTCTAGCCGTTTTTCTGGCTTGGTTTTCTAGGTACAGTTTTGACTTCCCTATAACAGGAACTGAATTTTGTGCATTATAAACCACTAGAATAAATTTATTGCATGCAGAAGGTGGCACTGTCTACCCTTTAATCAAGTTCTTATACCTTTTATTTTGTAAACTTCAGTTAGGCAGAATTCCGCATAATTGCTCTTCACTGAGGCATAACATTGCAAATATTAGGCCATGTCATTCTTATGTGTTTCAGATGGCTAATGACAGTTTTGTGCCTCAAACAGGGATTTTCCTGTGTGTTTCTTTAGGCATTGTAGAAGGTAGGGCTAGAAAGGGACCTTAAGAGGTCTCCCTACTTCATTTCCTTTTGGGATAGTGGGCTCAGCTGTGCCTTTACCATCGAGGCAGCAGTTTTTCTCCAACCTATTCCCAGAAGCCTAACAGCAGAGATTCCTCAACAGCTGTAAGCAGCATGTTCCAGCGTGCCAGTGTCAATTCTGTGTTAGAGGGTTCCCCTTTCTCTGGCATTGGGCCTCAGTTCACCTTGTAACTGAAGCTACAGCTCCTGGTCCTAGCCCAGGGGATGTGGAGAAAGGGCAGATACCTGGGTGGCTCTGGTTTCACAAGTACCGTTTGGAAGTTTCTCAGAGCTCTTGGCTGGTTAAATCTTTGAGAGATTCTTCCTGCTTTTCTCCTCCAAGGATATTGCTGCATACCGGGCCAAAGGGAAGGTTGATGCAGGCAAAAAAGTAGTTGCCAAGGCGGAGAAGAGCAAGAAGAAGAAGGAGGAGGAGGAAGATGAGGATGAAGATGAAGAGGATGAAGATGATGAAGAAGAGGAAGAGGAGGAGGATGAAGATGATGATGATGATGAATAAGTCTCTCTTAGAGCAATTTCTTTCTTGTCTATAAAGCATTTAACCCCCCTGTACACAACTCACTCCTTTTAAAGAAAAAAAAATTGAAATGTAAGGCTGTGTAAGATTTGTTTTTAAACTGTACAGTGTCTCTTTTTTTGTATAGTTAACACACTACCGAATGTGTCTTTAGATAGCCCTGTCCTTAGTGGTATTTCAATGGCCACTAACCTTGCCTGGTACAGTGTGGGGGTTGTAAATTGGCATGGGAGTTTTAAAGCAGGTTCTTGTTGGTGCACAGCACAAATTAGTTATATATGGGGATGTAGTTCATTTTGCATCTTCAGTTGTCTCCGATGCATCATAAAAATAATTGTTCTGTTAACTGAATACCACTCTGTAATTGCAAAAAGGAAAAAAAGTTGCAGCTGTTTTGTTGACATTCTGAATGCGTCTAAGTAAATACAATTTTTTTTATTAGTATTGTTGTCCTTTTAATAGGTGCCCTTGAAAAATCATACTTTTTCTTTTCTCTCTTTTTTTTTTTTTTTTTTTGAGGGGAACTCATCTTTTGCTTTATTGAATGCCTGTTTGGGATCACGGGAATATTACAGTTTTCATCTTTCATATAACCAGCTGATAAACAAAGCTTTGATCTGCATACCCTGCATAATCATGATAGGGTAAGAAAAGAAATATATAGGCATATGATGAAAGAATATTCTTCCGTAACTGGAAACAAAACAAAAAATTCAATCTCAACAAACTGATATTTGTTCAGATTTTTGTGAAATGTAATATCCTATTGAGTTGCTTGAGTTTACCAGTCTTGGAGAGTTGAGAAGTATAGAGTTCAATTTTACAGAAATTAAATACTTGGGGGGGGGGGGAGGGGGGCAGGGGCGGGGAGGGAGGGAATGTTAAATTTTGTCCTAGAAGGACCCATAGGAAGAGTGTATGTCCATCCGGTGTAGAGAAATTTACATGTGTGACTCCGTTACCATGTAATGGAAGTTGTATTTGTAAATCTCTGAACACTTGCGAGCGATGAACGTACCTAAAATGTGTAAAGTTAAAAGCATGAAATTACCATATTATTTTTTGGTGACAGGTCTGGTGGTGGCCACGGGCTTTATACCATGAAACTCTCCTGGTAGCAAATGGCCCATGAGAAATGATTTTTCTTTCTAAGATTTCTATAAATGGTACCATTATTATTTGTTAAATCTATGTAAATTCATATTTGTATTCTTGAAATTCTAGTTTTAGCCCTTTAAACAAAGTTGTATATTGTCTCAAATTGAAAATGAGATAAGATGTATTTTTCCTGTTAGGTTTTATACCGCACTCTTGATGTTTGCCCATTTTTAAGTTAAATATAGCTGTATGGAAAAGTACATTTTATTAAATTTTGCATTAAAAAGTGAAATGTTTATGGTATACCAACAATGTCTAATTTGGTCAAATATAGTTCTCTTCCAAAACCAAAGCTAAGGGGTTTTTTGCATATTTAGTAAAACTTCAAGTGCTGGCAACTGTAACTATTTTCACATATACCTGCTTACCAGTTTGGGGGACAATTTGGCAATTTTGTGGTTACAAAATTATGGTTCTCTTAAGTGCCAGTGTTTTAAAAAAAAAAAAAAATAGCATTCTTGTAATTTTACACGCTTTTGTGATGGAGTATTGTTTTGTTATACAATTTTGACTTTCAGATTCTTATTTCAATTTGCATTTATGTATAACTTCAGGAGAAATATTGAACATCTGAATCCTGGATGATACTAATAAACTAATAATTGCAGAGGTTTTAAATACTTAAGTTAAATGGCTCACTTGATATCCTAAGGGGTTTTTTTGTGTGTGTGTGTGTGCGCTGGTGTTTTCAGGTATGTACATCCCTGCTTTCTGTTTCAAACAGAAGAACGATGCTGTTCTCAAGGTCTCAATATAGAAAGCTTAGGACAGATAGATTTTATTTTTTTCTTCTTAAACTGGCTATTACCCATTCAATTGCTCATAACTGATTACGAATAAATTTTCTGTGCTGAAGGGCTTTTTTGTTTCCCCAGGTCATCAGAGGAAAGTAGACACATTTCTTGTTCTTGGAACAAACATACTTAATGACATCCCTATAATCTTGTGCCTTTGTTCTTGGTGCTTGATGTTGACAGAAGTAACCTAGAGGATTCAGCTGATCTTAAAAGATGAGTAGCAAGCGCTAACCCAGCAGCCAGGCATGGCGTTTGCCTTCATCTTTGGGGTTAGCACACTGATAACAAACAGCATGCTCAAGGCTGAAGAGGGTAGGTAATACCAATGCTACTTTCTGAGGAAGAAAACCTACCGTACTACTCTGCAGAGGCTGATGATGGTTGGGAGGTGTACCAAAGTCTCCAGAGCTCTCCAGGATGGCCATGGTTTTCTCATGAGCAGTTGGTATGTGCCTGTAAATCAACTGAGCTTGCACCGTGTATGGGACTGAAGTCTTCACTTGTGTCTTCTAGAAAACTGTTTTGAAACAAACCACTATTTTGGGAGGGAGGGAATACCATAGGTAGGTAGATTAATTCTAAAATAAAATACGAGCTTCTAAGGGTCGTTGCTGGAAAAGACCTTCCCATTCCCTGGTTGTGGTCCCCTGCAAGCTCCACCAGTTGAATAATCCTCTTGGTCAAAACTGCGCCTGATTCTCGGCACCGATAGGTCAGACATGACTGCTACAACATTACTTCATCTGAGGTCAGTTATTGCTGACACTTTGGCTTGAATCTGCCTCCCCATGATCTTTAAAAGTTGTTGCTTGCTGGGGGATAATGAGTGGTGAAATTGCAACCGTTTAGGCAGCAGTTCCCTACAAGGGAACTGGACAGCACTGGCATTGCTGTCAAAATGAAAAGCATTTCCTAGGGCTTTAACCTTCGCATAAATGCTTGATGTAGAGGAAAAAAAGGCTCTTCCTGTTCTAAACAAAAAAATCAGGGATTGGTTTGGAGAGAACTTGACTGTTAATAAGTGGTAGTTATGATATCTTGAATGCCAAATGAAGCCATACCGATTTTACGGTTGTTTATCTCAGTTGGTCCTGAAAGGAGCTGCATTTGGCAGCCACCTGCTTTCTAGGTTTGCTCTGTAATTTTAAACTGGTTTAACTAAATGTACAGACAGCGTTCATCCCTTCTGCTGTGCCGTCATGATCACACCAGCTCTAGCAAAAAGTTGAGCTCATTTAACAAAATGTTTCTGTCCAGGCAGATGGGCTCCTAGAAACCTGAAGTAACAGGTATCAAGTGGCTGAAAAGATTTCTGTGGCTTAATTAGGGGGATGCTGGCACTGCTGACACTGAGCCCCTTTACAGCGCCTTTTATCGGTGTAACAAGCCCAGCGTGAAGGAGAAAAGGCCGAGTAATAGCTGGGTTTAGGCTTGCTAGAAAGCAGGAAGATGGGTTTGAGTAACTCTGCTAGAAGAGGAGCCAGGTGGACTGCAGCAGCAGCATTAGGTTTTCTAGGTGGGTGACAAGCTGAGCTTGAAAAAAACCTTTCCTAATTCTTGCTAGGCTAAGGGTTAAACCTGCTAGTTAGAATAAACATTCCTGTTCTGCCTTCCCAGCTATGCCTGACAGAAGATTAAAGGAATAAAGCCGATGTACTGCATTGGGTTATAATACATTATTCAATACCAAGCCTTTAACAGGGACATGGCAAAATACAAAGATAGTATTTAATACAAGAGGTGATTAATTTTCCACCATTTCCAGGCTCTGCCAGTAGTAGCTGACCAGCTACAGGCTTTTAGGACACAAACATAACGATAATTTTATTAATAACAGTAAAATGCCAAGTATTTTCAAATAATGTTCCCTCGTTATATTCTTTGGCTCACCATCACGCTGTACTTGACTACAGACTCCAGATCACATCTTTTGGGGACTGCTTTAGAAGAAAATAAGAGTGCGTGACATTTTACTTTGGTAGGCTGTGATAGACATTATTTTAGCCCCTGAAATATATTAAGGGACATTTTACAAATGAGCTAGTCCAATGCAGTGCCTAAATGTGGGTGTTTATCAATAAACTTTTCCCCTGACTTTGCTACTGGATTGCACCCTACATCTGAAAAATACTTTGAGATGGTATTCATTTAGTCTAGAATAGGTTCACTTCGAATTAACAGCATCCTTTATTCCAAAATAAAGTACTTGTAGACAAGCTCTCAGATTTTCTTCCAATGTTTGAGTAAAAAAATAGGAAAAGTAAATCTCCAAGAGTTTTGTATCATTTTGTGAAGTTGTCTTATATTTTTATTTTGTATGTTGTGCCCCAGCTTTTCTTTTGACAGTACTTCAAGCAGAAAAGCAAAGACGGATTTTTTTCCCCCAATGAATTTATTATTAAGAATGAAGGTCAGATTGCTCTTACAGCTGCTTTGTGCTGTTGAAAAATACAGCGTGGCTTCTGCTTCGAGAGCACCTAATTTTGAAATCCATCTTGCTGAAGCGATTGCTATTAGAGGTGACCTGCAAGAGAGACAAGCCCTCCCTTTTGCTACTTCATGATGGAATAAAAGACTTGAGCTATAAATTAGCTTAGTCTACCTGTTTGCTACATCAGAAGCTCAAGGCTTCCCTGCAGCAGGAGTGCTCAGGATCAAGCTAAGCAGTGAGACGGCAGAGCAGCGAGGAGCAAGCAAGACGGGCAAGTGTGGGTTTTTTAGCTACACCTTTTAAAATCTTGCTTATATTGTTAAAACGTGGTTGACTTAAATGATGGGCATTTGGCACAAAGGAAGTTCATCCTAATGCTTTCAGCAGCCTTTCATCTATTAAGGCAGCAAAAGCTCAAATCACACATTTCTGACCTCCCAAAAGTTCTTCAATAAAAACAGGAGAGACCAAACGCTACAGCTTGAACGCCTGGAAAGGACCCAGCTCCCTGCACACCTTACAGCAGCAAGAGGTCACCATTTAAATGCTCTTTGCAAGACACCGTTCAAAAAATTAGGCTTATCGAGGGGAAACTGAGGACATGTGCTGCAATGTTTGGTGAGTGTATTTGTTATTGAGACTAAAACCAATATTTTCGAAGAAATGCCTGGGAAGAAATTCCAGCTGAGGCGCGACATCCCTGACACCCCCCTGCTCCTTCACAAACCAAACTGCAAGAAAGCAATGCGAATAATGCCCTTCTGGGAATAAAGTCTCCCTCGCCAGAGTGGTGGGCTTGACCTTCAGCCTGCCCACGGGGAAAATGCCTATCCCCTGAACTAACGCCAGCCAGCGGTGCTACAGATGATGCAGGCTTGCAGCAGTGCAGGGGTACCGATGGCAGACGGGAGGGCCCCAGCAGCCCCCTCCTTGCTGCCGGCTCGCTCCTGGTGCCAGGGAGATGTTGGGCGTGAAAACTGCCGGGAGGAAGGACAACACTGAAAGGCTGGCAGGCTCCTGCTCATGGCTGCGTGATGCAGAGCGTACGTGGTGGGTTGCTCTGGGGCGAGGGGCTCGTGCCCAGGTTTGAAACGGAGATGCAAAGAGAGCAGGGCGGCAGGCTGCAGATAGGGATCACAGGTACCAGCCCTGCGAAGACTCAGCTACGCAGTAAAAAGCAAAATCACGGTGCTCTTTTTAGAAAAAAACCTCTCAAATTTGTGTGGTGATGATTCCTAGAAGAGATAACTTTCTTGCAAAACGTGCATTAGTAAATGATTGAATAACAGTGACTCATGTTTTATTATCAGACTTGACTGTAGCGGCGCTTACGCTCGTTTTAGTTTTGTTGACACACATTTCTACTGACACCTTCCAATAAGGAAGATGCCACAAACAAGCACTATATTGTAGACCCATACTGGAAAATGCAGGTGATGATTCATCACAGCCTGAGCCCCTCAGCGCAGGAGCAGCTTTAATGGCAGGTTTTGGGGACAGGAGGGTTCGGTTTTACTATACCAGCCACCGATGGCAAAGTGCTGGTGAGTTTCTGCTCGTGGGGGCTGATGGGCACAGCAGCCGCCCACGCATTTGGGCGTTTTGCAGGACTGACCCCTTGGGTCCTGCCTGGGACTGATGGCTTGTCCCAGAGTCGCGCTCCGGGACGTGTAACTGGCTCCCAGGGGGAGGCTGCCAGTGAACCCGCCTGTGATAGGGACCCCTCCTTGCACCGGCCCGGCCCGGCTGCGACTGAGCCTCCTTCCAATGCCGTTTCCTTTGAGGTGGAAGAAGGAAATGATTTATTTTGGGGGAGCATTTGTACCAGATGTCCAGCTATGTCGATGCCGTTTCAGGTGCTGCACGCTCTGCCTCTGCGCAGGAGCAGCCGGGCTCTGCTTCCCTGCCTGTGCCTGGGGGTCATCCTGCGGTGCCAGGGGTGCTCGGGGACACCCACTAAAGCATCCCTAGTGCCGGGAGCAGCTCCTGCCTTCCACAGACCCACAAAATGGGGGGAAAAACCATAATGTCGGTGCATTCTCAGGATGTGCTATGGCCCGGGATCGGGTCCCTGGTCCACCGGCCTCAACACTCCTCTTTGAGTCCGCTGTTCGTACTGACGTGGGTTTTTCTTTCCATCTGAATCATTTAACATGACTTTGGAGCACAATGGAGCTGTGATTTTTTTCGAAGCTGCCAGCCTGCAGGAAACAGAAGGTCTCTGAATAAAAGGGAGGCTCTTGTTACAACTTCCCTCTTATTTACTGTTCCCAGTAGCAGAGAAGTAAAAAGACAATGAATGAAATGGAGGATCAATCATGCGTAGCGCTGAAATAGAAACGCAGAGACTGCAAAGTCCCAGAGCACCGCTCCGAGCGATGGCCTGTACCCACGGCGTACGGAAACCTCACAGTACCAAGACATCTTGGGTTTAATGAGATCGGGCAAAAGGCAGAGGAGACTCGACAGGCAGTTTTTCAAAGGCAAACATGCAAAATGTGAATTTTACGTGGATTTTCTCTGTCTGTTCAGCACTCTCAAAACTTCAGTTCAACTTGATATCCCCAGTGCTTAATCGTCGGCCCGTGACTTTTGTAGAGGAAACTCCCTTTTTCCCCATTTTTCTGCATTAATTTTAAAACAATAAAAGTTCAGGGCAACTCCACCATCCCACAGAAGACCTTTAAAAATGTATCAGAGAGAAATTACTGCACTGCTCGGTGTGTACCTTTGCTCCTAAAAGGTGTTGTGGGCATTAGGCTCACGCCCTTTTTCTGTTGCTTTTGGGTTTGGTATCCAAGCACCGATAGATTACTAATCGTGTTCCTTATTTATTTTAATTTTTTTAATTAGACATTTACCCATATTTGATTTCCAGCTGTAGTTTTAGAGTATTCACACCAGCCTTTGCAAAGGCGTTGGGCACCTCAAATTAATTGGTAATAAATTAACCTTGGGAGGAGCCGCAGCAGAGCCACGGCTTCAAGCAGGCTGTTCATGTGAGGCAGATTATGCGCATACAGCTTTGTGAAGGTCTTTAGTGAAGCAAAACGTAGGAAATGTGACAACAGGGATGTTGTCAATTGTGTAATACAATTCTCATTGCCTGAAATGTCTTTAATAAAAAGTTGGTTTGTGTATCTGAATATCTGTGCCTGCCATGTAAGTATGAATGATTTTTCTGGCCTTCAGATGCTGCACTGAATGCAAGGATTGAGGCGAGACGGAGAACATCATTGTAAAACTGATTGGGAAGTTGCTCCTGATCCTTATTCAAAAACTCAAACAAACCCCTAAACTGTTCCTTTTACAGTTCTCTTTAGAAAACATACACGAAAAAGTTACTGAAAATTTATTTGGCCCACCTGCAATAATAAAATTGAAGTGACCTAAGTCTGAAAATACCACGATACGCCTGTAAGTGAATACAAAAAGCTGAAGCATGTGGCATAATTAAGGTAAAAACCAAACCCAACCCATCTGTGTTAATACAAGACTTGGAGGATTATATGAATAAAAGTCTACATAGCCAAAGCTGCGGTGCTGCTTAACTAATCCCTGCTATAACCCCGTCACTGAGCCTTTGCCGGGGCCTGGGACCCCGCGCAGCCGCGCTCCGGCAGACCACAGCCCTGCTGAAGCCTCCTCCTGGCCTTGCCTTCCCCCTGCTCGGCCCCGGGGTTTTTATAGCTTGCACGGCTGGATTCGTTTCGCTTTCTCTTTCTGCTCCGCAGCACGGAGCTGTGGTTACCTCCGTCGATTATTTAAACTGTTTGCATGGAAATCATAAAGAAAAAAATTATTTTTAAGATTAGGAGATTTTTTTAAATACTACTTCTAAAGCCATGCTGGTGCTGCATTAAATTAGTTCGTGATATCCTTTTAAATGCCCTTTCTAAATAGTTTTTAAGAGGGGAAAGGGGCAGATGCATTAACCTCTCAGCTGCAGCTCCCATGTTTAAGCACGGCAAAGGTGACGCCAGCCCGAGCCAGCCAGGAGCCCCCAGCTGGGAGCAGACGGGTGACCCCCGTGGGTCCCACCGCCCCGAGCCCCTGGCGCTTGCAGCCTCCAGGTGACTCATCTCCAGAAGCTTGATTCACCGGCGATTCCCTGGTGAGGAAGAAGAGGTGGGGAAGCGCTGCCTGGGGTCTCTGGTCATGGTACGAGTCCTTCATTGCTTGCCTTTGATTTTATTTATTTTAAGGTAATTAGGAATAGGGAGCTCCTGAGCAACCCCAATTCAGGCAGTCTTTGCAGATCCAGATGACAAAATTTAGGAAGAGTCTGGGTTTTTTTCTCCTTCTACGCGCTACAGCAGACGTTGGAGGATCTCGTCAGGATGGGGTTTGCCACTGTGCCCTGCTGGGTCCCTCTCTGGCTGCGCTGCTGTGGCATCCCCTGAGCTGGGGAGACTGGTCCTGTCCCGGCATCATCCCACGAGGACGCACATGCTGGCGGCCCCGGGAGGTCACGGGAGCTGTGCGGCACCGGCCGGCCAGCCCGGCCATGCGCTGCCAACGCAGTGCTGTTAAAAGGACTTTTTTTTTCCCCCGAAAGCTGCAGTTCCTCAAGGCAGTGCAATACTTAGGTTGACTGAATAGTTAATCTCTATAAAAATCAAAAGCCTCTGCTCCTTCAAGAAGACTTACAGCCCAGAAAAATTATTTTCATCACGTGCCGGTGAATCGCTGCGTTCGGGAGGAGCCGTGATTGCGATGGAGCCGACTCGAAGTGCTCTGGGTGCTCCGGGACTGAGAGCTGCAAAACGTTACCTAAACCAGCGCACTGCTGGGGGGGTGGAGTGGGGCATAAGGCTGCACGGAGTTTTTGCACTACAAGCGTGACGAAAGTCCCTCGGTTTCCTATTTCATTGCTGTAACCGAGCTGCCAGATTTAACGTATTCCTTCTCCAGAGGTTGATGGAAACTGCAGGGGTGTTCGTGGCGCTGGATACTGAGCGAATTGCAAAGATGCAACTGTGCGAGACGACCCGGCCCCTGGGCCTTGACCCCGGTGTCCCTGCTGTCCCCACGACCCATTGTCGCCGCAGCCCCATCGTCGCCATGTCCCATGGGTGGCAGGTGGGGGTGGGGGCTCTTGGCCTCCATAGGGCTCCTTTTGGAAAGCCAGGATGCAGCACCTGCCTGCCCGCTGCTCATCCCAGTGTTACCATTTCACGGCAGACTTGTTGCATCCCGCTGCTGGGAAATGCTGCTGGGTCCCATGGTTTTGGAGCTCCTGGACAGACACCAGCGCTCTTACAGGCGTTCTCCCTGGGGCCACTTGAATTCACGAGAATCAGGAGATGTTAAATGAGCTCCTCTGAAATACTTCCGTCAGATGCTAATAAAGAAAGCATGCTGGTTTTTTTTTTTCCCCCTTCCCCCCCAGCTTTCTAGTTTCAGCACATTGCTAACAGAAACTCGATGAATCTTCACGATAAGAAGATTCCCAAAGTCTATTGGGCTTTGCCTGCTTTTGGACTCGGTCGTGACTGCTCCAGCAAGTCACCTGGAAGTTCATATAATCGCCATAATACAACAGATTTAAAAAACTAGATTCTATCTCGTGATAAAGTCTGAGGGCCTGGCCCTGCTGGGCCCTCGCAGGCTTCAGTCTCGCTGCCGAGGCTGCTGGCACGCGGGCTCCCCGGCCAGGAGCCCGGAGCCGCGCTGCCCAGGGCGGAGAGGCCTGCCTAGAAGGGAAGGGGTGTGCTCGGTGCCCGCCCGGCCGAGGAGGAGATGCGAGCGGGGCGCAGGGGGCTCCCCGGCCCGGCACCCAGCGCCCCGCGCCTCCCCTCCGCCTCCGCTGGGACGTCGCGAGGAGCACGCGCTGCGCGCGGCCGCGGCTCCCCGCCACTCCGCGCGTTTGATCCGGGGAAATCGCCAGTGAGCCAGGAAATGTCAAGATTACATCACGGGCAGAATTTTTTTTAAGCCCTGAAAATGAGCTTATTAAAAGCCCGTTTCTCTGCAGAGTGATCCCAGCTGCTTTCATTTTTGCTTTCCATTTCGGCTTTACGGGAACAGGCAGGCAAATCCTCCCTCCAAATATCGCTCTGCTTTTCTCTCCCTTTGATTTACAGCGCTTTTGCTCGCCGCGGCCTCGGCGCTCGCTGGGGCTGGAGGAGCACGTCCCCGCTTCGCTGGGCCCCTCCGGACGGGGAGATGCGTGGGATGCCTGTGGGGAGCATCCTGCGGCCCGTGCATCCCCTCATCCCGGCACCCGAAGGCCCCGGCCGAGCGCGGGTGTGGGGATGCTGGCTGGAGCCTGGCTTGCCCTGGCCGGGAAAGGACGGAGGGGACGTGGGAGCGGAGCCGCCAGCCCCTTCCCCGTGCGTTTGCTCGTGTTGCGGGTGGGCGCCCGGACAGCTACAAGGAGGTACCAAAACTTCACAGCAAACTGCACCTCGTTACTCCACTCATTTTGCAGTACTGTTAAGGAGCATCCAGCAGAGTATGTGACCCACACATGTTTAATTTCTTTTACAGTCTCTGTTTTGATATATGCTGGATGTGTTTTTATAAAACGAAGATTTATTGGAACCTGGGATTTTATGGCTTTAAGGTTCAATTGCGTCCAGATTGCGAGTTTCTCCTTTTGGAAGAGGAGAAGGTTTAAAAGAGCCCGAAGAAGCGTGTTCCGCCTGTGGCACTCGTGAAACTCTAGGCCAAGGCTGACACCTTTTCGCTTAACTTCTACTATAATGTCAAAGCAAAAATTTACCATCAAATATTATGTCTTCCATATGCGATGCCCTGCTGTAGATACAGACACAGATCACGGCAATTGTGTTGGGCTTCTTTCTTTTAAGTTATTATCGGTGCCATAAGAAAGGCAGGACTCAGTGCAGGATCCAAGGAGGAACGGCAAGACAGCACAAACTCAAACCACGTATAATTAATGATCATGTGTCTTCACTTACAAACGTGTGCTTGCGCTCTCAATTTTTCCTGTAAAAGCACAGCAATGCCTTTGCTGCCTACAACGCTCAGAAAAGCAGCATATTTTTAAAACACATTTAGAGCTGCAGGAGTGTCTATTAAACACATTCCTTGTATTTATATAACATTAAGCATAAACCAAAGTATTTTCTTGCATGCTAAACATAGCTCAGTAAAGAATAACATCAGTTCAGAAGAAAACTCAGCTCCTGTTCTGTACAAACTCGAAGTTTGCCCTGGGGAATCTGCCCAGAGAGGTGGTAGATGCCCCATCCCTGGAAACATTCAAGGCCAGGTTGGACGGGGCTCTGAGCAACCTGATCTAGTTGAAGATGTCCCTGCTCATTGCAGGGGGGTTGCACTAGATGACCTTTAAAGGTCCTTTCCAACCCAAAACCTTCTGTGATTCTATGAAGTAACTCCATCGCCTCGCGCAAAGTTATCTTGCCTTTGCATCAGGCCAGGGGCGAGCAGGGCTGGGGGTCCCTGTGCCGTGGGGTTTGAGTAAGAGAAGGTCTTATGGGCACCTGCGCAGTGGCCTGCAGAAGCCGAAGCGTTCATCATCCACAAGGAACATGGCAAGAAAATAACGATATGCTGTTTTTCTGCTTCGCTACCTACGTCAAGTGGCCCCAAGTGCTCTGGTAGGAAACGACCAGCATCCGAGGAAGCAGAGCCCAAGTCCAGCTCTCCGGTTACCACGACATAAGTAAACAAACAAGCTTATCACAAGCGACGAGGGCATTGTGCCAGTTTCAGTTAAAATAATAAAATAAAAAAAACCCCAACCCCAAACCAACAAATTATTACAGCACAAGGAAAGTCCTGAATGAAAATGATTGTTCATGCGAACACCAGAAATATATCTTGTCATAAACCCAGGCCCCCACATCTGCTTCACCACCAGAGGATTCTTTATAAACAGCCTCTTTAATTTTATCTAACAGCCTGTTCGCAGACATGCAGTCCAAAAATACATCTCCTTTTCCTCCTCGCACTATCCTGAGCTTGGCAGGGCACCAAACATGAGGTTCAGCTCTTAGTTCAAAAAAGCCCTTCTTTAAGCATTGACTCTGAGCTTGATTTAATAAAAACCCTGTCCAGCTTCCTCCGGGCAGCCCTAATGGGATGCAGAGCCCTGCACCTCTCGGGGGCTGCTGCAGACCTGCTCTGCGTCAGGCAGAAAGATCGTTTTATGGTGAAACGCAATTACTGGGCAATGGCGTTGGGGAACAGGCTGGTGTTTTCCCAAGCGTCTTCTCTGAGGGCTACAGAGCTTCGCTTTCAGCCGTGCCAGCCTCCGAAAATGGGAGTGAGCGGGCCGCATGGGAAAAGCGGAGCAGAAGCTGCAGCGAGGAATGCGCTGGTGCCACCAGTACCCCAAGGGACCCCAAGGGATGCCCGGGTGCCGCTGGTACCCAGACCCCCCCCCACCGGCCCTGCCTTCCCCAGGGGAATGGGGAGAAAAGCATCACAGCCCCTAAAATGGCTTCCAACCCCTGAGTGCCGGGGGGGAAGACGCATCCATCATGTCCGCAGTGTGGCACTGCACTGCCCAGCACTTGTAGGTGCTCCTGAAGGAAAGACCGGGCATTTTCCAGAATAGAAGGGTGTTACAGTGGGACTTGTTCCCAAAAGGTCCTTCCGACACCAGCAGCAGAACGACCACCTTCGTGCCTCCTGACACCAATGTTCTGAAGCACAACACTGATTTTCTGGCTGCTGATTGCCTGGGAAAGCTGGAAGGGATATTGGCTGCCTTTTAAAGCCAGGGCAAAAATGGGTGATGTCGCCTTAGAAGATGAAATACCCCCCTGCTGCGAGGGCTGCGCCAAATTACGGGCCCAAACTTCCGAAGAAATTAGTGCGAGAAATACCGCGTAATGTAGCATTCACCGCAATGCAGAATTTAGTGCTAATTAGCTGGATAATTGAAAACTTTTAAGAGTTATCCCATTTGACAAACTGAGGAGTGGATTCTAAGCATTGAAATTTGCAGTGATAAAGAAATATTAATGGCCTGGTGCATCTTGATGTCCAGTGGAAGAGGATGTTTAATAGTTTCTCCTTATGGTTCAGTTGTTTATTTAAATTACTTGGAAGCGAAATCAGCAGCAAACATAACCAGTACTATTGGGGGGGTTAATAATAAGCAGATTTTATTTAGCATTGCAGCAAAGGATTAAGCGGAATAAAATAAAAGAGGGGGGAGTTTCCTGAGTGTTCAGCGAGGCAGATCTCATTGCCAAGACGTGGAGGAGAATCAGCAGAAATCCCTCGGAGCCTGTCCAGTCGCTTCGTTGTGCTAACAGAGGCAAATTAGCAGCGCAGGTGTGAACGAAGGGGAACCGCTGCTTTTGGCAAAGGATGCTGCAGGTCTGTAGTGACGGAGGGACTCTCCTGGCTGGTGCAGAAGATGCTGGTGGCACCCTGGGGTTTGCCATCACCTCTTGGGAGGGATTTTCCGACTGGTCCTTGTGGTTGTGCCGAGGCAGCTCGAGAGCCTTGTGCTGCTTGGCCGTCGGTCCCCAGCAGCTCTTGTCCCCCACAAAAGGGACGGAGCAGGGGTTTGCTGGGGGGACCCTTGCCACCTTGTGCTGCAGCAGCCCCTGGGCATCCCCCCTCCAGTCAGGTACCAAATTTCACTTTACAAGGAGCGCTGGCATTCATCCGATGATGCCTTACCGGTCTGAACTTGGCTGATGCCTTTCAGCTGAATTTCAGCTGAATATTTAGGAGAAACAAATTGAAGACAGTTAATTGAAAGGGAGAAGCAGGTTTAGCTAACATGCTGCCCAGCTGTGAGCCGCGGCACACTGATCCTTCCTTTAATGTACTACAACAGGAATGTAATTCAGTTTTAAATTAGATGGTGTATACTGCAAATCTTGCCATTTTGTAAATCACATTTCAGAAGGTATTTTATTTATACAAGCATCCACTCATTAGCCGTATCAAAATGCTAATGGTACCTGTGCACGCTCTGCAGGAGTTCCTGACATAATGAAATTTCACATCTCCCTAGCATGGGTTCAGACAACCCCAGCTGGGGGGTACACGTGGATCTTCCTGGCATCTCTTTTTTTGGCCAGTCCCATGGCCAGTGGGGTCAAAAGGCAAAGCCACTTTTGAGTGAAGAGGCTTAGAGGGGAGCGGGATGTGGGCGAGCACGGGCACCGCTGCCCAGGTGGGTGGTGGATCTGCTGACTTTGGAGGGTTCCCAAAGTTGGCTGGATGAGGCCCTGGAAAACCCCATCCCTCTCCAAAGCCCTTTCAGCCTCGGTTACCCCACCTGGAGCTTGCAGGCAGTGACAATCTGGCTCTGAGCATCCCGGCTCTCACCGAACGGGATGCCCCTCGAAACCCCTTGGGCAGAGATGCTAAAAGCCTTCTCCCAGCAAAGCCCGGAGGAGCCGGCTTGCCCCGGCTTAGCTGACACTGCGGTTGGAAGGAGGGCTTGAAAAGGTCACGCAGGGGCTGCAATTTCCAAACCAGCATGAAGGAACTAGATGCCTTAACGCCCTCCAGCTTAAACACACGGTCTTGGCTGTTAACGGAGTATGCTGTAAATTTAGCATTTCCTTTACCTAATCAAGGAGAATTAGAGGGAGGGACCTGTTAATACCCAGGGAAAATATTTTTGTCTGCGGTGGCTGGTCTTCCCTATGGGTTGCTGGTGGAAAATACCAGACTGTGGGCAACCTAAGGAAATGTGGCCATAACAGCAATAAAAGCAGAGAAAGGGAGACACAGCCTCAGATGAAGCTGAGACAGTAAACAGAGAAATACAGCTCTGAGATGTCCATAGGTTTCCTGGATTCATTTCCCTCCTTTCCCAGCATTTTGCTGAGCACTACAGGATTCAAGCCGTTATTATTTTAAGAAGCTTTTTGGCTTTTCTGCCTGCAAAAATAGTCATCACTTGTAAATTGAAGGCATCGCTGTCTTATCTGGTCTGCAGCCAGAGGGGCTGGAAGCAATAGAAGAAGTGTGAACTTTCTCCTTCATCTCAGAGAACATTAACTTCAAAGCCTGGCCATAAACTTTCAGATGTAATGACTATTTGTCCAAAAGAAAAACACATCAGCTTGATCAATGACTGAAAGGTATAAAACACAGAGGTTACATTTGCTAAACACTTGTGAAAAATACGTGGTTATAGTTGGGTGCATGGGGGGGGTAAGTTATTACTGAATTATTTGGGCAGGCAGGCCCTAGGGGCAGAGTCGAGGTTGTTGTGGGTTGTTGTAGGTCCAGCATCGAGTGATTTCTGTCCCTGAGGAGGCTGGGCTGCCATGCCAGAGCATGCCCCAGCATGCCATCGGGTGCAGACCTTCGTCACTGAGCAGGGACCCTGTGGCTGTGTTGGCAGCCTCACCGCTCTGATGCTTTTCCCAATAAACTGCGGGAGAAAACTACTCTCCTTTCAGCTGCTCAGGCAAAGCGTTTAGGACCACCAGCGCTTTCTCTTGTGTTCTTGCTCAAGCTGTGTGAGCACCGACCGGAGGAAAAGCCTCCTGGGCGCAGCCACTGCTGCCCCTGAGCATCGCTGAGCTCCAGGGTGCGGGGTTCCCAGGGGCCAAGCTCAGGCAGCCCAGCAGTGCTAACACAGCCGGGCAGGCATGCTCAGAGATTTCAGACAATTTCAGTAAGATTCCCCACATCCCTCCTTTTTTTTTTAACATGCTTTCCATTTTTCTGTTGAAAATTCCCTGGAAAAAGAGTAAGGATGTCTTTTTGTTTCCGTGGCTTGCATATGAGGAATCTGGAGAAAAGAAAATTTATATTATGTGACTTTTTTCCCCAGGGTAACTATTGCACATGCCCTTCCTGAGAACATCCCTTCTCTCCTCAGAGCTGTTAGGGCTTGCGTGAGGAGTCCAGACCCCTTCCTCTTCCTGGGCAGTGCGTGCATGGTCCTTGTGCATGGCACACAGCGCTCGGGGAGAGCACTTTGTAGGATTCATCAACTATTTGGTGAAAGTGTTTTTAAAAGAAGTAATCGGGAGGACTGGCTGCTAGGCACTGGCTCCTGCTTGCTGGGGCTCCAGGGCCAGGGGATGCGGTCCAGCCCTGTGCGATTCCTGCCTGAGGATGGAGAGAAGGAAGTGCCAGGGTATGAAGAGAGATTTTGAAAGGTCCGTAACATCTTCTGCCAACACCTTTTTTGAATCAGCCCTGCATGAACAAGCGAGAGCCTGGGAGAGCTGTGTTGTCCTTGTGGGAGAGCTGGCCTCACTGGGGGCAGCTCTGCATGGCATGGGGGATGGAGGGCTGCCACCGCCATGGGAGCGTCGCCTTGCTTTCCCTCTGCCCTGTGTTGGCCTGTCCCCTCAACCCTCTGCAAGGCATTGAAATATGTCTATAGGGAGGCAAGGAGCAAAACTGAGCCCTCCTCACTCACCATACATGGTTAGGTCCCCAAACCCCTAACCGCAAAGAAAACCTTGGGCAAAAAGGCAAGAAGCAAAGGCAGAAATTCCTCTCCTACACCAGTTTGCATCTCCCAAAATGCGGCGTGACAGGCAGCCTGCTGGCAGCAGGACCTGGAGCCGGCTGGGCATCAGGAGGCATTGGCAGGGGAGGCAGCACTGCCCCACTGCAGCACCCCGGAGGGTGATGGCAGTGGCACGCCCCAGGATGCAGGCAGAAAGCAAGAGACATGGGTAATCATTTGGAAAAAATAATCAATTTAACATGTCTTGCTACTCAGTCTTTGGTACTCCCTCTTTGCTCCATTCAGTGTCATGGCCATGGGTGTCCTCTGCAGGGGGGATTTTTGGAGAGGATGGAGCTGGTGGGGTGCACCCAAGTCCCTCGACACTCAGGTGGTGTTGGGAGGAGACAGTGGCCCAGCTGGAGCAGATTACACCTGCCCCTGGACATGTTCTGGCCTCCAGGAGGTCAGTTACCAAGTGGCCTTCTCCAGGCCATCCCCTCTCCCCCTTTGGCATCCCAAACCGAGCTCCCAGCAGTCTGTGGAGCAAGCTGCGGGGACGGCCACAAAGGGCTGGAGCTGGGAGTGGCAACGGGCGTTGAGATTGCATACGGGAAACGTAAAGCGCAACCACGGGCTGAATCCACCTGGTCACCCTCCTCCTCACGGCACATCGCCTTCTGCCCCCTCTCCCCGGTCCCAGTGGAGACCCCAGGGACAAGGACAGCTAATGGAGGGCAGTGGTGGGGCAAGCGGAGCAATGGGGCGGGGCAGATAAGTAATTTCTTTTAAGGGGCAGCTGGCTTTACCCAGGTAAAACCAGTGCAATGCCAGCAGGTCCCACATTCAGAAGATCCCCAAGGGCGTTGCCAGAGCACAGTGCTCAGCTTCCCCTGTAAAGCCACTGTTCGAGGGAGGGCAGCCGGCTGCTTGGCTCCTTTGCCCCCTTTTATAAGGGGGAACCTGTACCCGTGCTTTCTAGGTGTGTTGTGTATTTAAGTCTGGGCTTTGCAAAGGGATCCACTATAGCAATCCCCTTGCCGTGCCTGGATTCCCATTTTCTACCTCCACTGGATCAGGTCCTGGGCTTCAAAGCACACAGGGAGCAGTGACCCGTTTTATTACACGGTCATAAAGCAATGGCCCTTCTCTGGTTCTGTATAAATAATAAATAGTAGTTATGTTTGTAAATGGAGGCCTGGCAGAGACTTTGAGTATGAGATGTGAGATTTGCTCTGAAAAAGAAAGAAGAAAACAAGAACCCTGACAGCTTTCTACCTGGCTGTGCAGCTGCGCTGAAGAAGGTGCCCTGTGGATCAAAGGGAACCCGCTCCTGTTCTCCCCAGGTGCTGCGACGCTTCGCCTCTTAGACCAGATATTAGTTATCAGGCAGCAACGCTACGAACAGCACAAATGTGCACTTTGCTCTTCAGATGCTATGAAAGCCAGAAGGATGCCAGATTAGATTTAGGGAAGCACATACGGATTCATTGCCTTCTCCAGCCTTGCACTGTTCCTTAAAATCCTCTGTTGCTCTGGATGAAGACAGAAAGCACAGCTGTGGACAATCACAGCTGTAAAAGCATAATTGCAATTGCTGTCTGAGAGCTGCTTAGTGCTTCTGACAATCCTTGAGACCTGCAGCGAGTGACTACAGTACAAACGGAGAGTATTTTGGGGCAGGGATACTGTACATGAACAACTCTGCAGAAGTATTGAAAAAAGCCACCTCTAACCTTTCAGCGGTTACATTTCACTGAAGGAAAAGATGCTCTGAGGCACAGGCACAAGTTCAGACCGAAGCCTAGATTTCCCCATTCTGGGATTTCAAGCACTTGGAAAGCATCTCTGAGGCAAAGTCCTATACCATGGCTTACCCTAAAGGCTGAGATGCCACCACAGCTCAGCTCTCAACCTAGTCACTGGCCAGAATCACACCACCAGTCCACTGACAGCAAATCCCACCAGTTCACTTCATATGTTCAAAGGGGTGTTCAGCTTCTGGGGAGGTAACAGGAAGGTGACAGCAGTGAAGTCTCATGTCAGTGTCAAGAACAACTGTGTTTCAGCAAAACCTCCCTCTAAACCCCGTACACTGCGTAACAGATGGTACATCTGTTTCTATTTCCAGTATGATCTCACTAATCACTTTTTAAGAATCAGGGTTAATCAACATGAGCTGAATTACAGCAATGGAAAAACCCCTCACGACTCCCTTTCCCCTTGGATAGTGGGGTTTATCCTCTGCCTGAACTCTGCCCAAAGCCCCACGATCCCTGCAAAGCCAGGCCCTCTCACCAAAGAGCTTCTGCCTCTTCTGGGTCCTTGTCTATTTGACAAGGCAGATCTGCCAATAGTTGCTTTTTCTGTTCAGTAGTCAACCCAAAAGCTAAACATACACATTATAGGTCAACCCCAAAACCCTCACAGGAATGGAAGGGTGGATTCCCAAGGAGACCTTGCTTTCAGCTGCAAGGCTTATGAAGAAAAGCTATCATCCACTATACTCCACTGCCTACGACATAGGCTCAAAGCACGTAAGATGCAAGTTCAAGAACGCTTCTGTTTCTCATACAGAAAAAAGGTTTAAAAAAAGGTTTCCTAGAAGCAGTATCGCACCCAGCATGCCAGGCAGTGCTGGAGGCACGTTGGGGCTGGAGCACAGCAAGGCAAGAGACTGGCTTAGCCTGGCCATGCCTACGGTGCTCAGTAAATCAGGCGAGGGCAGGGTGGCACCGCTGGGCTCGTGGGCACCATGCCCATGAGCTTGCTCCCTGAGGAGAAAATTTGTCTTGGAAAGAGCTACTTGGAGTGATCCAAACCTGAGCTTCAGAGTTAGCGGAGAGTCCAGCAGAGAATGAACAGAAGTCCAGGGCTGGTGTCCATCCCCTCTTTGCTGGCGATGTAGACATGCCCGTCAGATGTGCCTACACCGTCAGAAACAACTCCCCAGCTGACTCGTGGGTCCTCATCCTTGACTGTCCCCATCATGTCAGTTAGCACATGCCCATGCTCTCCTCCAACCGCCAAGGGGCACTGCTCTAGGCATAGCTACTCCCTTCCTTCGTGATGCTCCTCCAGCATGGTCCCACCAGCCTTTCCATCCTCCAGTTCTCATGAATGCTCTCATGCCTCAGCCCAGGGCGTGCAACACGCCCTGACTGTTTTACACTATGGAAACCCAACACTGGTGAGCTATGTCATCTTCATTAGCCCGGGCATTTTGAGCTGGGATAAAAGAAAAAAACAACCTACAAAAATACTAGTTCTCTCTTAGGTCCATAAGCACAACACACAGGGCCAAGCTGAGCGGGAGTCAAGTGCCAAGGCCAACCTAGTTTACGTGGGCTGGCCCTGAGCAGGGTGGACACAACCGCTCTCAACCCCTACCTCCTGGCTCCCAGGTGAGCTCTCTGGGGCAGGCAATTTAGCCTTGTAGATATTCCTGCTCTATCTGGTCCAATAAACAGTGCAAATAATTTATACAACATTATACCCCGAGCAGGAGGATTAGGAGAGCCCTGTTGCAGGCTGTCCCACAGCCTGTGGTTTGGCCACAGTCTTAAGATGTAGCACATGCCAGTTAAATCCTCGCTCTGGCTGAAGCAGAGAGGGTGTTCAAACCTCTCTTCCCAATGTGACTTGTCTGGGCTTTCTTGTGAGATCGGCATCAAAAATAGTCCAAACACTTCTCTTCAGAAATATCAAAGCAAGCCGTCTTGATGTTTCTAATTTTATGGGTTAAATCTGATGAATGGATGGCGCAGCAATTGGCAGATAGTTTTGGCCAACCAGAAATTGCGCTTTTCAGTGAATAAACTGTTCTTCAGAAATCTTTGGTGCTGCTTGGACCCCCCTTCCCACTGCCACAGGAGAGAGCAGGGACGTTGTAGGTAATGCTCAGTGCTGGATCAGCTCTGCTCTGGCTCTAATGCAGCCACCCGCTGGTCTCACCCCCTGCCAGCTCTTCTGGTTGGAGATGCTGAGGATCTTCAGTAGTCTCCATCTCTTGCTGTGGGCAGCTTCTTCCTCAGCCGCACCTCTCCCGCTGCCGTCAGAATGGCCATGTAAAGGTTTGGTTACCAAACTTAATTTCCATATTGAGGCTTTTTAGCTATTATCATTGGTGTTTCTATGTCCTTGCTTTCAGGACACAAATCTTTATGATCCCATCAGGATATACCATCTACTGTCTGTTATATTTTAAACACCTTCTTAGGGACAGGTACAAACACAGCAATGCTAATATTTCTTATCAGGACACAGCAATGGGTCTCCACGGGTGGCTTAGCTGAGAGTGGCCACACGTCCTCTGAGGACACACTACTTGGCCCTGATTTTTTGCCCCCTCCATCACCGTGCGCACCAGCATCGGTCAGCAGGGTCTCACAAAGCCCAGCGGAGCCATTACAGGCCGTTAAAATGGCAGCCTTGGCACTTGTAGGGTAAGCACTGCCTGCAGGGGGTGAAAGCCACGTGTTCACGTTGTGCTCCTTTTAAAGCCAATTTATTTTAACAGGAATTCACAGTGTGCAGCTGGCAGTGGCGGCCAGCAGACATGGCAGTGTCCAGGCTCCGCTTTGAGATCTTCAAGAAGCCTCTGGGGCTGGCGGGGGACTCCCGGAGCCCTTTGGGGACCACCTGGGTGCTGCTGTGGTTGAGGATGCTGCAGCCTCCAATGGGACCTGGCCAGCTCCTGCGGTGCCAGTGGCCTCAGCCCAGGTTTGGCTCCCAAAGGAGGGTGCAGCTCCACAAGGCTGGGGCTGAGGGACACCAGGGACCTCTCGCCAGGGCCAAGGAGATGCTCGGCTGCCCCAGCCCCCCAGCAGCACTGGGAGGAGGTGGCGAGTGGCAGCAGTGGGAGACTCACTGCTGCAGAGGACAGAGGCCCCCATCTGCTGACCCAGCCTGGCATCTAAGGAGGTTTGCTGCCTGCTGGGACTCTGGTTCTGCTTTTCCATGAGGCCACCAATGAAGCAGCCAGGGGAGACTTGCAGCGCATCAAGCGTGGCTACATGTCTCTGGGGGTGAGCCCAAGGGCACGGGGTCCCAGCTGTTTTTCTCCTCAGTCCTGCTGTTGACGGGGAAGGGCTTCAGGAGGAGTGGATGGATCCTGCGGTGCAACTACTGGTTGTGCAGCTGCTGTTGACAACAAGGATTTGGTTTTTATGACTGTGGGACCCTCTTTGAGGATTGAGGACTGCTGGGAAGGGATGGGATCCACCTCACCAAATGGGACAAAAGTGGGCCAGCAGGCTGGCCAGCCTGCTGGGGAATAACTTCAACATAGGAACAATGCGGGAGGGAGTTGGCAACCCACCAACAAGTGAGGAAGTGCTGGACCAGGTTGGCAAGGAAAGGGTTCAGCGTGACGTGGACAGGAGAGACATCATAATCAACAAAACAGGGCTGAAGGGGACGAACTTCAAGAGTATCCACATAGATGAGGAAGTGCCTATGGGAGAACTTTATGGTGGAAGCTCTCGTACCTCTTCTGGGAAACCAGCACGACTGGGGTGCTCTCTGAAGTGCACGTACACTAATGCACATGGCATGGGGAACAAACAGGAGAAATTAGAGGTCTGTGTGCCATCGTAGGGCTACAATCTCACTGGGATCATGAGTCGTGGTGGAATAGCTCACTGCTATGGATGCTGCCAGGGATGGGTACAGGCTCTGCAGGAAGGATAGGCTGGGAAGGCAAAGGGGGGGATTCCCTTGATTTGAGGGAACTGTGGGAATGCATGGAGCTCTGCCTTGGATGCATGAGGAGCCAGCTGAGAGCTTATGGGTCAGGATAAGTGGGCAGACAAACACGGTTGACATTGTTGTGGATGTATGCTGTAGACCACCTGATCAGGAGGAAGAAGTAGTTGAGGCCTTCTTGAGGCAACTGGAAGAAGCCTCATGTTTGCAGGCCAATGAAGACATGGGAGACTTCAACCACCCCAATATCTGCTGGAAGGGCAACACAACAAGGCACAAGCAATTCAGGAGGTCTCTGGAGTACACTGATGATAACTTTCTGATGCAGGCGATTGAAGAGACAACAAGGGGAGATGATCTGCTGGACCTCAGAATCACAACCAAGGAAGAAATGGTCAGGGATGTGAAGGCTGGGGTGGCCTTGGCTGCAGTGACCATGAGATTGTGGAGTTCAGGATCCTGAGAGGAGGGAGCATGGCAAAGAGCAGGACCACAACCCTGGATTTCAGGAGAGCAGACTTTAACCTCTTCTGATTGCTGCTTGGAAGAATCCCATGGGATACAGTCCTGGAAAGAAGAACAGTCCAGGGGAGCTAGTTGATTTTCAAGGATCACCTCCTGCAAGCTCAGGAATGGTCTATGCCCAGATGCAGGACATCAAACAAAGGCAGCAGGAGGCCTGCATGGATGACCAAGGAGGCCCTGACAAAACTCAAACACAAAAAAGCACACAAGGGTGGAAGCAGAGTCAAGTAACCCTAGGAATAATATAAAGACACTGTTGGAGTGTGCAGGGATGGGGTTAGGAAAGCGAAAGCCCACCTGGAGTTGAATCTGGTGAGGGACACGAAGAGCAGCATAAAGGGCTTCTACAGCTAGAAAATGTGCACCTGCTGCTAAATGGGGAAGAGGCGACCTGGTCATACAGGACATGGAGAAGGCTTAGGTAGTGAGGACAAGAAGGTGATTGCGAGAAGTCATTATGTTTTTATGAAGGGCAATTCGTGCTTAACCAACTCAATAGCCTTCTATGAAGAAATGACTGGCTTGGTGGATGAGGGAGTAGCAGTGGATGTTGTTTATCTCAACTTTAGCAAGGCTTTTGACACTGCCTCCCATGACATTTGCATAATGATGAAGTATGGGCTAGATATGTGGACAGTGAGGTGGATGGAAAACTGGCTGAACTGCCAGGCTCAAAGGATGGTGATCAGTGGCATGAAGTGCAGCTGGAGGCCACGCACTAGTGGAGTACGCCAGGGTCAATAATGGGTCCAATACTGTTCAACATCTTCACTAATGACCTGGATAATGGGACAGACTGCACCCTCAGCAAGTTTGCAGAGGAGGAGGGAAGGAGCGGTTGATGCACCAGTTGCCTGTGCCGCCATTCAGGGGGACCTCAACTGGCTGGAGAAATGGGATGACAGCGATCTCATCAAGTTCAATGAAGGGAAAAGTTCTGCCCTTTGGAAGGAATAACCCCATACACCAGTAGACACTGGGAGCTGACTGGGCTGAGAAGCAGCTTTGCAGAGAGGACCTGGGGCTCCTGGTGGACAAGCTGACCATGAGCCAGCAATATGCCCTTGTGGTAAAGCAGGCCAACAGCCTCCTCAGCTGCATTAGGAAGAGTGTCACTAGCAAGTCAAGGGAGGTGATCCTTCCCATCTGCTTAGCACTGGTGAGATGCATCTAGAGTGCTGTGTCCAGTTCTAGGCTCCCCAGTACAAGGGGGAGTACCAGTACATGGACATACTGGAGTGAGTCCCTCAAAGACGATTAAGTGACTGGGACAACTGACATATGGGGAAAGGCTCAGAAAGCTGGGGTTGTTGATCCTTGAGAAAAGAAGGCTCAGGGAGGATCTTATCAGCGTGTTTAAATACCTGAGGTTGGGAGAGAGTAAAGAAGATGGAGCCAGGCTTTTCTCAGCGGTGCCCAGTGACATGACAAGAGGCAATGAGAACAAGCTGAAACACTTTTTTACTGTGAGATTGCTTGAACAACAGAAGAGGTTGCCCAGAGAGGCTGTAAAATCTCCACCCTTGGAGATACTCAAAACCTGACCAGACATAGTCCTGGTCAACCTGCTTTCGCTGACCCTGCTTGAGCAGAGGGCTTGGCCTAGGCCATCTCCAGAGGTCCCTTCCAACATCAACCACGCTGTGATTCTGTGAGATTTGTTTAAATCTCCAGCATAAAGCACAGTTATTTTCAAGTATTCCATCAGTTCTCACCTCAGTACAGGAAATTTGGCTTTCAAGCCCAACAGCACATTGAACCTTTACCAAACCTGTGAGGCCAAAGTTTCAGGAGCGCTTTAACAACCTAACAAACCAAGGAAGTACAAAATGTGCCATGCGAGTCAGATGTTTCTACTGCAACAACCATACGATCAAAAGTTTCTCTGACAAAACCATTTGCTGTCAGGACAGAGTGGAGCCAAGTCAGCATGATTCAAGTTTTTAGAGTCAATTTTGTAAAATGTCAGAAGGAGTTACTTAGTGCCACCCAGTGCTGGCAGCTAGAAAAAGGAAGGTTAAATATGGTTACAACTGGGTGTAGCCTAGTGAAACAGGAAAAAAAAAAAATCCCTGCTCTTGCTTTCTGTATCAGGGTTGAGTATTTCCACAGAAGCTGTGCAGCACTGAGGCCCAGGAGATAACTGTCCCGCAGCTGAAATGCGGCTTAGCCATCTTGTTAAAAAAAATCTTGCACCTTTTATATTCACTTTTCAAAGCAGGTAATCAGTTTGAGATATAGATGGCCTCTTTTGTCACAAGTCTCACTCCTCTAGTCTGACATAAGCCTAGAGAGAAAGTTGTGCTGACTTTTCTGGTTAGATGTTCAGGAATTTGGATGAGAAACAACTATGTAAGAGGTGTCTCTTTCCTAGGACAAGTAGAGTACAGTTAAAACATTACCTTTTTCCCCCTTTATCTCAGATGCTGCACATGACCTCCCTTTTCCTTGAAGCCTTTTAAATTATACAGGATCTCACGTATATCAGACATGGAAATAATACTCTCCCAGTTATGATCTTTGGATGACTAAATAATTGCACTTACGCTTTTGTCCTTCAAAAGACTATATAAAGCCAGTTAAGTGTCATGGTCCCATTTAACAGACATGGAAAGTGAGGTGCTGAGCAGGCAGTGTCCTCCCCATTGCAGCAGAGAGAGGGGTCCTGACCAGGAGGGGATGGAGGGGACCTGGAGCCAAGTGGAAAAGAGGGGAAGGGGAAAGCAAGGCACGGAGATGCCTTGAACCCACCAGACACGGGGGGCGTTGAGGGGATCCCAGGGTTGTGGTTTCACCTGTAGTGGCCATGGCAGAGAAATCCTCCTTCTAGCATTTTGGCCTCCTTTACTCTGCCCTGAAGTAGTCTCGTTGCCCAGACAAAAAAAGACAACATCGATTTGAGCGGTTCTCTGCCGGTTCTTTATTTCAGCCCCTAGAAGACAGAGGGCCAAGGCGAGACCAACACAGGAGTTTATCTCAGATTGATACAACAAAAAAACAACAGTAAAGTGAAGGCTGTTTGCCCTCTGAAGCAACCTCACCTCCATGAGGTGCCACACTGGTTATCCATGTTTCTGGGTGGGAGGGGTCCCTACAGGCATTTTTACTTTTTTTCTCCCACCCGTGGAGCCATGTCCCAGTCACACAGCCGATCCCTTGGATTTGTGCCTGCTGACAACAAGCTTCCTTCCTCGCTTACCTCTCGCCGAGCGCTGGGAAACAGGCCAGGTGGTGCGGCCACTGCTCACGTGCCAAAAACTCCTCTTCTGGGGCCAGCATACTCAGGATGGTTTTTTTCTTTTCTTGCCAGTCCCGTGAGGTTCCTGGAGGACCTGGGAGCTGGGCTGGCTCTGCTGGCTCCCATAGGAAGACCTCCATGGTCATTAATTACATCTGCACGTCTCACTAGGGGCCCACATGTCCTAGGTGCTCTCCACAGCTATGAGATTCCCAGTCCTCCTCCCACAGAGCTCACAGTTTAAAACCCAACATGGAAAATCACTAATTCCTGTGACGACTGCTCAGCCCGTGCCTCAGGAATTCGTCAAAAAGAGAATTTTCCCGAAGAGGGGCCACGGGACACAGTGAGCACAGAAAGAGTTGGGTGGAGGAAGGAGACCAGACAAATACAGCATTCATGGCAAAAAAAAATATCTGTGTGTGTCCCCCTAGTTAGGAAGGTTTACAAAGTAGGTTTACAATGAGAGACAGTCCCTGCTCCAGAGGTTTTACAGTCCCAGTGATCAGGAGGAAATAGCAGGAAGGAGAAAGGCAGAAGCAGGAGGCCTGGGAGTCCCTGCGCTACACAGAGCAACTCTGCAAAGTTTGCAGGTCCGAGGCATTTTTAAGCCTATAAATAAACGGGGGACGTTAATGATGCCATTAATCTCCGTTGGCTGCCGTCCCAGCTATTTTCAGTGGTGAGGTTACCTTGCCTTTCCCAGCAAAAGTAGGTCTCAAGGGGAGGGTCGGGTGAGCGGTGGGGATGGATGCTGTGCGCCCGGGGCCAGAGGTCACCGTCCTCGGTGGGAGGACACTGCTGCCGTCCTTGGCTGTGCCCCGCCAGCCCTCCTGGCTTCCGGCCTGGAGGGAAACATGTGAAAACAGTCGTCAGGTAATAAATGACGGGAAAAAGCAGAGTGCTGCCGGCTGCAGAGGGAAACGCGTGACTGCTCGTGCCTGCGGCCCCCGCAGCAGAGACACTTTCTTCATCTCCTGCAAGGAGATACCCCCGATGGAGACCCTCTGCTCCTCTGGACCCCCTCGGAGCCTGCTCCCCCACCTCTGCCTTTCCAAGGACAGAAAGTGGCGGGGCTCGGAGCTACAGGAGAGGGGGGACCCCGGGAGGGGACAGGCCAGGGGGTCCCAGCACACTAGCCCAGGGCAGGGAGTGTCTGGGGTGCAGGTCCCCGGGGAGAACAAGGTCTGCCCTGAGAGAGCTTCTCGCCCATCACTCACACCAAGAGTCAGTGGTTCCCTCACAGGCAGAGAGAGAAGAGGTCCCTTTCCTTTCCACCCAGGGAGAGCAGGAATGTCATAAACTCAGACAGTAAAAGGTGCTTTTCCTCCTTCCCACAAACACCAGGGAAAAAATAAAAGGAGGTGGACGCATGTTGCTCTTCTTCCATTCTTGCATGAAGCTGATCTGAGGTAGGTCAATATCTAGGCGCCCCAACACATCCTTTCCTTGTCATGTGTGGTATGACACAAGAAAAGCCCTGTCTTTGCTCTTCACCAAGGTCTCACTATGGGATCCCGTGAGGAGAGCAACCCCAGGACCACATCTGCCAGGGAGAAGAGCGGCCCAACATCTGCCCTTAGTGCTCACACTGCACCCAGAGCTGGTTTGGCTGTAGACGGTATGGTGCCGAGGTTCATCTTACAAGTGTACCATGCTTTTGTTTACTTTATTATTTCTGTTACAATATGCCAGGAAAAATGAATTCCTAAAAGAAAATGAAGTTCACGTTTACTGGCAATAGGTGCCTTTGAAAACCAAGTCTACACACTGATTTCCTTTGACCTGCCTGCTCAGATATCCAAGACAGTCAGATGCGACTGCATGTGGTTAGAGAAATGAATGTTCCTCTACCACCAGATAATAATGCTGGCCAACCTTTTCTTTTCTCTTCTGCAATGAGCTCAAGAAGTTGAGACATTCGCTAAGTAATATCACAAAAGAGTAGTTTGCACTCTGATCCCAGGTGACATTTGGCTACTGTAGCTATTAGGACTTACGCTCGTGAAGCATTCAGTAGCACAGGACGCAGTTTCCCTGTCTTCTCAGAAAGCACCCACTGATTTTGTTCTTCGTGTTGCTTAGTGTTGTTTCCCAAATTCTTAATACCTATAGTGGTGTGGATGCCACTTCCTTATAACCTATCAACTAGGGAAAATTAAAAGAAATTTTTATGTTTTTCTTACCTTAACAATGACATTTTGGGGCCAATGTCAGCAATTTCTCTGCAGAAGATCCAGCCCTCTTGACCTGGCTTGCAGCTCACAAACAATGCGACCTGTTCTCCCTCAGGAACCACTATGAAATGTATTTATTTTACTTGGGTTTCACCGTTTTGCCTCAATTATATCCAGTGGACAATCTGAAAGCACTGTTAATGCTACAACTTCTATGCTGCAACTGCTGTCTACCCTCTTTTAGGGGTCATGCAGAATACGACCATTTGAAGGTCTCTGGAGGCCTGGGCGGCATGTGCATGGCATAAGGAAGCAAGGTTTGGTGCTGTGTATAGCCACTTTGGAAAGCAGAGACATAACTGGATCCCACACTGTGCACTGGATCTGTGAAGGGGAGCTATGAACTCACATGTTGATGGCAAGATCTGAGACACCAACCCCAGCGACATCCTGCCATGCAATGGAGAGGAAGTTTCTTTCCCACCTTAATGAGCCTATGTAGTGTTAAGCCATTTTTGCAATGCTTTTGCAAAGGCTCCTTTCTGGTCCCTACTGTCTGTAACAGGCACTTTGGGGAGCCTCTCAGCCCCACCGCTCACCCAGGACGCTGCCCTTCTGGATGTGCTGATGCAGTGCAGCAGGGAGCAGGCACTGCAACAATTCTTTGGCTCCACGGAGGTGTCTGTTAGTCACATCTCCAGCAGCTTTGGCAGGCTTGGTGCAGTTATTATTAACTCCTAATTGCTACTTGCGGACTTTGCTGGGTGGTTGCCAGGATGGGAATTTTCTTTATCAATGGAATTTCATCAGTTGGGTTTGCTTGCCATGCATTAGTTTCTCACATTTAGAGATATAGCCATCTAAATCCTATTGGTATAAACTGGAGCAACATCAATATCAGTAGGGAAGTGGGGAGAAAAGCCCCTCAAAATCCCAGTTTTACTCCTCGTATTCTGTGTCTGGAGAAACAGCACGTCCGATAAGAAACCAGCTTGCAATTGCGGTCTGGCACAAGATGCACAGAGATACTCCAGACAGATTTAACATTCACCTTGACAAAGTAATCAACTTGTCAAGCAAAGGAAGTCATCGTGGCCAGAGTGGTGATGGAAGGTAACTAATACTCTCCATCTGCAGCATCAGGCAATTAAGGATTTAAAGTATTACAAGAGAGGACAACTGAAATGTTAGAGAAGAAAACACATATACAGAAGTGGATACATTAGCAACATGTAAGGGCCAGAAAAATGGAAAAGAAATGCCAGAAAAGTTTCATATTGGCCCCAAATGAATAACAGCCTCAAATGAAGTGGTTAAGCCTTGTTGCATATGTTAGGAATACAGGCTAAGCCAAGCAAATGGTCTCAGGCTAGTAGCACAGAAGAAATTATCTCCCTAGAGCAAAAAAGGCATCTGTTTATTTATCTTGCTTATGAAAATGTCCTTGTCAGATGTTAGCAGCACTGAGCTCTCTCTGGGCAGGTCACTTACCTTCTCACTGCTCCAGAGGAGACCTGTAAACCACTGCCCCCCAATACATGATGCATCTACCTATGCCAAGCAGCCATCCCCGCTCTTCCCAGGAGCGCTGAGCTCCCTGAGCGGGCTCAGTAGGCACAGCCCTCCTTATGCCTGGAAAATCCTGCTACAGAAAAACATGGGTGCTAGCAGTAGCGACGCTGGAAGAAATCCCTGCGCTCCCCTGAAGCCTCACCCGCACAGAATCACGCTGCAGGGACAGGGTTACATTAAAAGTGCCTTTAATGGCAACACCAGCTAAAATAATTCCTTCCTGCTGACCCCGCTGCTCACTCACACCAGAGCACGGCTCCTGCCGACGCAGCCCTTCCTGGCACCGGGAGGGGAGAGCTGAGGACCGGGGCCCAGAACTGACCAGTCTTAACTAAAATCCAGCAAAAACTTGTTGCTGCTTAGAAAAAACACCAAACAAAGAAAACAACCTAACCTGGGGAGTTCCCTGCTCTGCACACCGATGAAGAGGTGATGCATTGCAGCTCAGAGGTCGGAGTGAGCAGCTAGAGCAGGGACAGGCATTGCTGCGGAAGTTTAGGCTCAAACTATGGCCAGTGTTTCCACATTTCCAAAAGGAGGGAAAGAAGGGTGACAGTGTCTCAGACAGACAATAGCTGGAATGAAGTGGGAGAGCTGAGCCCTGCACCAAGGCTTAAGCAAACCAATGCATGCAACCACTGACTGACAGCACTGGCATCTCCAGGAAGGCCTGAGGACCCACACCTGATCTGCATGTTTTGGAGACCAACAAAAGCAGTGATTCATCAGATCAGTCATAGAAATGTGAAATTCTCTCTTGTTAATGTTGACAATTAATTCTTATATTTGCCAGGGAAAACGGGTCCTGGTGCCTTTCCTCCAGGAGGCTCGGGTACACAGCAGTGGGACCCTGTTGTTGCCTTCTGTAGGACCAGGATGCTGCTGTGCTGGCCAGGCAAGAAAATGAAGTTGCTCCCCTGGTCCAAAGTGAGTGCTGAACAGACTACAGGATTCAAGAACACTGGAAATGACCACAGCTATATGAACCTGGCATTTCAGGGTGCCCCTGAGGCAGCAGAGCCTCCTAATGCTGCTGGTCTGAACGGACTGCTTTAGCTAGTTTGGGTTTCTCGGTGTCCTGGAGGAGATATTAGACAGTTTTGAGATTCAGTCTCTAATTAGGTCCCTGTAGTGGTAAGATTGTTTCCTTTATAATAACCCAGTGGGAACTGGTACTTTATCCTCTGTACTCAAATTTTTATTTCTTTCACCCTTGTCTTCTCTCCAAAGCCCAGAGTCTCCCAGTCCACTGGCTGACAGCTGCAAAAGCCTTTGACATTCACTTTAGGGACGTTTCTTTTCAGCTGCTCCGTATTTCCTTTTGACAAGCTCTTCTAGCGATATTTACTGCAACTAATGAATTAACTCACGGCTGGACCACTTGCTAGTCTTTTCAATCCAGCGCCGTTTTAAATCTTGATTAGCTGGTTTGATTTTTAAATCTCTTAGAACTGCTAAGTCCAAGCTGTGCTGTCGCACACCGTGACTGGGAGATGGTTCCTGGTTACGCAGAGCAGCAGCCACGGGCAGTGCTCAGGCATTAGGCATGCGGGGGACTCCACCTCTCCAGCAGCTAGCAAAACAGTGTATTATCCACAGGAAATAGTTCAGTTCACAGGGAAAGTTATTTGGATAGCTGGAAAAGAAAGAGTCTTACTAATTTAAGCACATGTGAAAAATGATGCAATGCAACATGCACCACATTTCACAAGCATGTTGCACAAGTGATATTACACAAATGCACCTTTCTCCACATTCTTCCAGATCCTCTTTTCTGTTTCTAGCTACTGAGCTCATCCTCAGCAATGAACAGAAGTCCAGAATTTCAAATTAGGATCCTTATTTGAGTTCCTCCATAAAATTAGTCTGATTTGTACAGATTCTGCCCTCTCAAGTCCCATGATACTTCCAGGGTCTGCAGGTGTTCAACCGTTGCGACAGTAAGGTCATTTTTCTTTTGGCAGCTAACTGTGGTTTAGGCACCTGATTTTTAGTGATTTGACTTCCAATTCTAGAATTTCGACCTGAAGGTAAGCAGAAAACTGGAATTTGTAGCCCAGAGCCCAAGAACACGCTAGTCATGTAGTTGCCCAAGTTCAGGCTGAAATGCCAACGCACATGGAGGCTCTTAATTTGTCAGAAGCCTTACAACAAAACAGGAAGTTATTAATATCAGAGCCCAAACTGACTTGAGAGTCGAACAATATCAAACAGAAGGTGTCTTCCCTTTCTTCCCTTTTTTCCTGTTTATCTCTTGCTATTTTAGAAGCCAGGGGAGACAAAGAGTCAAAGTGTTTCTCAATTTGGTGCTGCAAGGCAGTGAAATTGAACTGGCAGACGGTACATCATCACAGTAAAGATACGGCATCTCTCTCCTCAAGGCTTTAAAGCTGTTGCTGTACTTTTAAGCAAATAGGCAACCTATTTTGAAATGATGGGGTGGAACATGACAAAATAATGCAGTGCAACGGTATGCAGGAGTTCAGACATAGTGAACAATAAATGAAACTACAGGGGAGGGTAATAGGCTGGCTTGGTATAATTATCGTAGGAAAACACTGGAACTAAAGAACTTTCTCCTGAGAAAGTGTCATTCGATTTTTAATTAACACAGGTCATTATGACTACAGTTCCATGTCATGTCTGTGTGATGGCTTATCAAAGCAGGATCAAATTACTGGCAGGGTCCTGGGACGAAGCTCTAGGGTAAAGGAAAAATACCGTACATGCCGGCTTACCGCTACACGGTATAGAAATGAGCAAAACTTGCTGGACTCATGGCCCAGCCTCATCCCATCAGCGCAGCACACGCCAGAGAGCACTTAGCCCTCTCTTTTCACTGCTGCCAGTGAAACACAGTATTTTATTTCAAACAAGGACAATGTGAAAAATTGCCTTTTCTAAAAGGGAAATGGACATAGTCCCTCCTTGAAAGGAGAGACTGAGCAAGGAACCCTGTGCTGAGAGCAGCCGGCGAGGGCAAAAGAGGAGAGCCAGCCTGCCGGGATGCAGGCTCGTTGGCTGCTGGAGCTCTTCTGCGTTTCATCAGCTGCCGTGGACGGCGTCGACGGGGCCAGGAACCTGCCTTCCCAGCCCCAAAATTCTCAGAGCATTTCAAAAAAGACCCATGTTGGGCCCAGGAAAACTGGCACTGGACAGGAAATTAAAGGCAAAACTGAAGACTATTTGTTTCAACTTAAAATTGGGCAGATGATACTTCCTAGTGTAATTTGGCTTTTCTTTAAGAAACAAAACAGAAAATGCTAACAGTGGCAGTAGCTATATCCGCTCCCTTGGAAAGGGTTCCATTCTCTTGGGGAAGCAGGAGCCGTGAGGACTCATTGCTAGGCTCTTTCACTCTTTCAGAGTTATTTGGAGGTTTGGGCCTGTTTCTTTTTTCCCATTCTTTCTTGCCGAGCACTCACAGCCACGTGAAATAAATTCCTAGAAGCAGATCGCTCCCACAGAGCCCTACACCTCTCAATTTGCACCAGAAAAACACTGTTTGTACCTGCACAAGATAAAAAAAAATAGAGGTGCATCTTCTTTTCTGGCCTTGATAAGGGTTCAGCTGCAAATGCAAGGTAAGAGTCACACTGTTTTCTTTCCGCTGGGGTTGCAGATGTCAAACAAAAACATAACGGATTTCATCGCTACCTCAAGGAAATCTGCTGTAAATGACTTGCAGGGCCCGCCACCTCTGACAAGATTTGTTCCCTGCAGCACTAATGTAAGCAGCATAGTCCTTATGGGAAAGCACAGCAGTCCGCTGTCCCCCAGAACGGCATCTTTTCTCCCACTTAGGCCACTTTGGAGGGTGTTGAGTAAAGAGGGGTACAGCAAGTGGCTGCAAGGCTGCAAGGCTCCTAGTCAGGCACTTTTGTGATGATGGCTACAGTCCTTACTAGAGTCTTTCATCGTCCCAGTCTTCACCCCTACAAGGGAAGAAAATCTTGTTCTCTCTTAACAAGAGGGCACAGGAGCACAGGATGACAAAATGGCTGGCCCCACCACCTGGAAGATGCAGTTTCATGTCACATCTCAGCCAGTCTAACAGCTTCTTGCTGTAGATGTGGATGGGCTCCTCCCCGGCTCTGGTCCTGTGCTCCCACTCCTGCCTTTGCACTTTGCTGACTCCCACCCTATGGACACCGTTTCAGGGATCTAAACCAAAGAAAACTAACTCTGTAAACCAAGTAAGTCTCCTGAGTCCCATGCTAATATCTTAGCTGTGAGACCTCCTTTCTTGCGAGTATGGAAAAGAAAAAAGGTAAGGAGAGGGCAGAGACAGTACCTTTGGCTTGAATCCACAGCAATCCCATACTGTTGGGTTTTTTTTCCCCTTTCTGTCCCCAGCTGTCCCTCCAGCAAGCTCCTGTTTTGCACCGCAGCACTTCTCAGAGGCTCAGCCTGTCAAGGAGCCAAGCTGCTCCCCAGCTCCTTGCTCAGCAGCCACCGGCCTCTCCTGCACATGGCGAGCAGGCGCAGAAGGAAGGAATAACCACTCACCTCAGCCTCACCCGGACACCGAGCGGGATGCAGGAGCCGGGAAGCAGTGCCCTCTTGCATATACCCTGCGACCAGCCCCAGCCAGCCACTCCTCGCTGCAAAGGGTCTGTAAATCCTGGGATTTACCTGCCCTCACAGTCCTAGCAGGTATATCCCAGCAATGGGTGGCTCCCACCTAAGCTCATGGATGAGGAGGAGGAGGAAGGGAAGAAGAACAGTTTCAGATGAAGTGGAATTAGGCAAGACAAAAGAGTGGTTACTAGGAAAAGAAAATGAATGATATAAAAATAGATACGAATAATTTTCATGTTTTAAGCAAGAACTGCAAGAGAGGTGAAACGAAGCAGAGTGAAGGGAAAGCGTTCTGCAGAGTGAATTAGAGAGATTTACAGCAGAACATCAGTTCCCTGTGTAGCTCAGGTCAAACATTGCTTTGCATTTGGAAGTCAGCTACACTGAGAGCTCTGAAGGATTCCCTTTGCTGTCCAAGGCGTACAGTCTAAAGGTAATACAGAGTGAATCTCTTCAGGGCCTGATATGGTTGTCTCTCATACCATACCCGAGTGCCTCACAGGCTTTGAAGTATTAAACTCATGTGCCTCGGGCGTGTGGAAGTGCTGTTCTTCCTTGGAGAATGAGGGGCAAAAGGCAGAGGGGATGGGAGCAGCTTACCCCAGGGAGTCAGTGGCAAGGCAGAAACCTGGACGTAGATCATCTAAGTCCCAAGCTAGCACCTGAACTTCCAGACACACCCACCCCCTTCTCCCCCAAAACGTGAGAAAAGAAGAAACAAAACCAAAGCCATACCACAGTGGTTTAAGTCATTTGAGAGTCCTGGCTGCAACCTCCCACACAGCAATCACCGCACAATCCTGGCTGGTTTCGCCGCTACCATCTTACCTTTCCCCTCTCAGGTTTTCTGTTGCATCTTGACATAAATTGGGAGCTGCCTGAGGCAGAGGCTGTTTAACCTTCCCCATTACTTTGCATGTGGCACGCAGTATCATGGGGTATCTCACAGTTTTTGACTCTAAATTGAGGTTTTGACTCTGACAGTCAAATTATTTAATGCCACTTGTGTCTGCCCTGTGAAGCCTTTGCATCCCTGTGAGCAGCGGACAGAAGCAATACATCTAAGCAAGAGCCATCCATGCATACCACTCAGGTTTTACCATCTCTGCTCATTCTGAGATTTTTGATGTTGGGGAGATTATTTAGGTTACAGGCAATAGCTCTTGAGGGTGACAAGAATCTGGCTAGTGAGTCACAGCAAGCCTAAAAGACCTGCATGGGGCAGAGATTGCTTTATAAGAATGAGGCCCTGCAAATGAATTGTTTATGAAAACTCTGATACCCAAACTGCTGCTGTGAAGGTTTTATGCAACAGAGATGTATGCGTTCCTGCTGCGCTACTGACTATTCCTATGTATCTCCTCTCTCCCTGCCCTTCAAGACTTTGCTCTGAATATAGTGATGTGTACTGTTCCTGAGAAGTCTTGGGAGAGAATCTAGAGGGTAAAGATTTGCTTCAAAGCAGATCTTCAAACATCTGTTTGTGGCACAAATATTTAGCACACTACAGCACATAGCTGCCTGTAGCTTCAAGGCAAACGCAAATGCTAAGAGGTATTAAGCACTCATAAACATAAACAAGATAGCCTGGAGTAGCTTATCGGTTAGGTGGTAATGGGTGGGGAAAGGCTCATTGTATATTTAAGGACCAGTCTTTTTCCCACTGATTTTTTCCATGTTAGTAACGGGCCAGGGAGAGGAAAACTCTCATGCATTTTAGCCTGGCCATATTGCTCAGATCAGAGCCAGTCCTGACTTCCTCCTGCAGTGGCTCCTGCTTGCTGCAGCATCAGGGTGCAAGGGCAGTCTCTGGCTAGCCACCCTCCAAGTCGGGAGAGGAAGGAGACAACCGCTAACGGCAGCCCCATTTCTGACGCAGTGCCACCTACTACAGCAGGTTACTCCTACAGCAAGACGGGGATTACAGCTGACGGGTAAGGGATAACTCCCCTGGCAGCAGAGGCCTTGCTAGCTGGCCATACAGGAGCATCGGGGGAGCCTCTGGCCTCAGATTACCATTTGGTTGGAAAACAGATGAGCAGATGAAGACCTGATGTTGCTTGATATCACTGTACCACCAAAGGCTAGAATGGAGCTGAGACACCAGGAGGACACTTGTACCGTCGCCCGAGAGAGAGATATCATGATTAAGCTGATAGAAATTGGTGGTGTTTTAGTCCCCCACACTCCTTCTAAGTGAATGAGGAGATCATTTGGCTGGTTGAAGTCCCTGAATCATCTCCTATTAGGATCAGACGACTGCCCATTCTAGTGCAAAGAGGGGACAGAAACATGGGGCAGAAGCCATAAAGACATGAGGCATGGCAGCAGTGCTGGTCTTGATGGGCCTAAACCATTATGGACAACATCTCAGTATCTCCAGTTGACAGTCTTCTGTCTAGTCTAATCCCACCTCCTTGGAGATTTCAACTAAAAGGCCATTTGGAGCAGCTCTGCCCTGGACATATGTTGTCTTCTGCCAACTCTGCTGCAGGGACAGTAATCTTTGCCAGCGGAGCAGCAATGAACAGCTGGGTGGGTCACCTCTTCAGTCACCTCACCATCATTTGCTAGAGCTCATTTGTCAGAGCCCGAAATCACAACACAAACACTGAAAATCAGCCCGAAATGGATATGCCTAGACCAAAAAACTTGCAAATTCTCTGAAAACATGCAGTCTAGCCCAATAAATAGTGCCTTCCCCAGGAGAGCTAATTTTGGTTCCCTAAGCAAAACAGTGTCAACAAGAAAAGCACTTTTACACTGGTATTTTTGGCAGTATGGAAACATCCCTGTATATTACAAGGTACTTACTACATGGGCAGAAGTTTCTAATGTAGATCCACACTCAGTTCTGCGTTTCTGGAGGTGAAGAAGGCTTTTCATTCATGTTGAGCTAATGTGACTGAGCCAACAGGAATTAAAACTATGCCCTTTTCTGCCTGTTGAGACATGGTGAAAGAAAGCAGCCACCTTAAATCAAAGGGTCCAGATTCAGGGAGGTGCTCCAGCTAGAAATCAGAAGGCAGTTTACAGATACTTTGATAACTTGAGCTTTTATCATTCCACAGGCCCCCGAGATCAGTTGGTGAGGGCTGAGTGAGTTTCCTCATATGGTATTTGAAGGCAAAGTCAATCTACATTTGCTTCCCAACAGGCAAGCCCAGGCAGCTACCGTGTGTTATAAAAAGAGGAGATTAAACACAGTTTTCTAGTGCTACTGTCTGAAAAGATACAATCAGTTCTATCATTAGGAGCTTAGGAGTTAGGATTTTAAATCTGATGTAGGCAGCTTTGAAGCGCCAGTTTTGTCAAGAATATCCCATGTTTTGTCCTATCTTGAAAACTGAATTGTTTAGCTATTAAAAGAGATTAATGTAATCTCTGTGCCTATGAAATTGGATTTTGAAACTGCTTGCTCACTGTACTATCTCCAGTGCAGTGCATGAAACCTCTGCTCCTATTCCCGTTGCTACAAATTCCAGTCGCACCCTGTTTGAGCCTAGGGTGTGCTGGCATCACCAAGGGGACAAACTGCCCGGTGGGCTGCGGGGAGAGGCACGCAGCCGGCAGAGCGAGGGGAGCTGTTCTTCCTTGGCGGCCGCTGGTGACAGGCCGTGTGGCTTTGGACCCCTCGGTGCGAGCGGGCCCAGTAAGAGGGATACCGAGGTGGTCGGGGCAGAGCGCACAAGCTACGAGCAGAGGTTGAGGGAGCTGGGTGGGTTTAGTCCAGAGATGGGGAGGTGGAGAGGCGATCTAACAGGAGCCTGTTGCAAATCACGCCTCCTCGATGGGAGTTACACGACTGACAGAGCCCAACGCCTCCTGCGAGCAGCAGATGGAAAAATGAGGGGCAACGAGCCCAGGCTGGAGCATGGGAGATGAGAATGGGCATTAGGGAAAACATCTCCCAGACAGCAGGACTCTCCGTCCTTGGAGGCTTTCAAGACTTGGATAGACAACGCTAAGGCTGACCTGACCTAGTGTGATAGTCCTGTGTTAAGCGGGAAACTGGATGAGCTTGGGCCTTCAGAGGACCCTTCCAACCAACATTTCTGTGTTTCTGTGCTTTTCCTAGTGAAGATGAATGCTGTTCAGCTCCGTGGACCCCTGCCCTCTTATGCTAGCTAAGGATCTGGTCCTGCAGTCTGAAAATCCTGAAACAGTGTTTAGAAAACATTTCAGAAAATTGGTTTGGAAACCTTCTTTCTTCTGCTCACACGTTCAGCCATGGTCTGCTACAGAAAGCTCTGGAAACAAATTGTCTCAAACATCTGGCTTCACAAAATATTAAAAGCAAGCACAGGATTTTTCTCAGCTGTGAACCACTATCCCTTTGGCAGAGGCAAGCTTTCAGTCACCCAGGGTCAGAAAGCAAGACCGGACAGTCCCTCACATTTGGGGCAGTACCTGTTCTCAGGGCAATCCCACATCTTGCGTGGGGCCACGGTGGCCACAATTTTGAACTCCACCAGGTCAGTTTGGGCTCCAGGAAGACACAGGAGATGTGCACATGCACAGGCTGAAGTCCCATGCTTCTACCTAGAGCAAGACGATCTCTTAACCTCAAGGGGAGAATTGACTGCGACGACCAGACTGTAACAAAAGCTGAAGTGGACAAGCTGGGCAAAAAGCAGCACAGAGTCAAGCAAAGGACCTCTGACAGTTGTATCACTACATTGTCCCACGGCACAAATATTCTCCAACATCTTCTGTTCCTCCTGTAGGATGGAATGGGCTGTCAGAGGTGGGGATGACCACCCACCCCATCCTAATTATCAACTCCTTGCCAGGTATGTCGTGGGATGCCCAAAAAAGTGTCTCTGAGCTCCACGCTGAGGAGAACACTGGGACACAAGTGAGAGGTACGAAGAAGACTCTGCTGGCCCTACACCTGCCTTGGGAAACCAGGGAGCTCAAAAAAGCTGCCTTTGCGACCTGGGAAACCAAAGCTGAGGCTGGTTCTAGTGAATAGGGGGCAACAAGGAAAGGCAAAGCAGCTCTGCTGAGTGCTGCACGCTTCGCCTCCTGCTCTTCCACCATGTTTTTCTTTTCTTGGCATACTCCCCTACCTTTCTAAGGAGGGTAATTTAAAATGGGTGTCATTATCCATGCATAGAGAGGAAAAAAAGGCAAGCAAGGTTTCCTCTGCTGGTTTAATAAGCTGGTGGCTTCCAAGAAACTAACAGTAAGCGTTAAGAAATCCGAGCCCCTCCTCCATGTTGCCTCCCACTCCCACAGCCAGCAGCAGCATGTTGTGCTCTCCTCCAACCCCCCTTTGCCTTGGAAACGTGGCTTGTGGTCCAGCGAACATGGTCTAGCCATGAGCGTTGACTTGCTTCACTCAGAGGTAAATGGTAGAAGAAGAGAGATCCCAGGGCAGGAGGCAACTGCTGCAGGGATTTCTGCTTGTTGTCAACTGACCATGCCTCCTTGCAGCAGCTTCTGTTCACTTGCGGTTCCTGGCTGTAGTGGCTTTATTACTGCTTCCACCCATGCACTCCACTCCACAGGCACCCCAGCAGGCTCCATTTCTGCTAACAGAGGGACCACAAAGCATCCTCTGGCTGTCTGAAGCAACTGCTCTCTCTAGCGAGAGATTAGCAACTCCATTAGCAAATCCAGAGATTAGCAAACTCCTCTTTGCTAGCCCCTTGCATCTTCTGGATGTTCCCCTGCCAAGTTCCCCTCTCTTGGGAAAAGGGGACCTATTTGCAGAGTAAACTCATCATGACAGCAGTGGCTAGAGCTTCTGACAAGCTATCCCTCTGCAGTGCTGTGGCCCTGCGGTGCTGCCCTGTGTAGGTAGTGGGTAAAAATAAAAACATAGGGTTTTTAAATGGTTATTCATCCCTTTTTGTAGCAGCTGAAAATTGAATTTGTCTTCTGTCTTTCCCAGAAGTATCCTTGACTGCAAAGGCTTGAGAAGCACCCTGGCAATAGCAAGGTTGTTGTTAATGACTGATTGCTTCAGGGCAGTGGAGGATTTGGTGCTCCTAAAACAGCGAAGAGCAGGAGAGAAAGAAGTCAAATGAGTGGGAGCCTGTGTTTGGCTATGCTTCTCCTGATGCATCTGGCAGAGACTGCAGAAATGGCTAGATGACTAATGGAAGTGTTTGTAGAGCATGGGGAGCCCCACACCCCAAATCACCACAGGCACAGACCATGTCACCACCAGCCGCAAACTGCCCAACACTGGTGGAAGGGACAAAGAACTAGCGTCTGTGTCCTCTGCTTTCAGGCAGAAGAAAAAAAAAATCTTTTATATTTTCTCTTTCTTTTAGACTTTGTAAACAGTTTTAGAGACTGTTTATACACAACTTGTTTTGTCCAGTTGGATGCATCTGGGTTACTTGTTCTGTCTGTCTGTTCTTCCCAGTTTTAAGCACTTCCCCACTAATTGCTGTTTCCTTGACCAAAAGCTTTACTTTTGCCTTCTGAATGCCATATTGAATTGACAGCATACGCAGCCCCAGTGTCACCCTCAATGCCTCCCAGGGCTCTGAGATGCCCTCAAGGCCAGATCCAAACCTCAAAGTGAAGGCATGGCACAGAAGTGCTGCTTCAGGGCTTCTCCCCACCCAACAGCATGCCGGCAGCCGGGGTGCCTGTGCTAGCCTTCTCACCCCAAACTACATTCAGCCTACGATGACTTGCTCCTGCCAGCTCCATTTGTTGTCCTCACCTGGCAGACAGCAGTCCCGCAGCCGCTGCTCACTGTCCCAGGTACCCAGCCATTCTGGGGAGCTCTTGGCAGCAGTGGTATTGTGGCAGCTATGATGGTCCTAATTAAAACAGACTGAATGGAGACAAAAGGGATGGCAAAGATGGCATCAGGGAAGGATGACACGGAGCAGCAGCAGTTCCCTCAGGTATGCACTAGCACCCAATACTGCACCTCGCTGGAATGTGCTGCAATTAGAAAGCCCACCTGCATGTACCACATTTTCAGCTGGCAGGGAGACTGGCATGAGTGCTGGGGGGGCTGCGACACGTACTGGGTTGTATGCGTGCTTTGGAGCTGGAGGAGTACCCAGTCAGTGCTGGGAGCTGACAACATTTTATATGTACACACAGCTTTACATGGTCCTACTGGTATCTGAACATCTGCTGCTGCTTAAAAGACAACTCAGTCCTGACCTACCTACGGAGAAGATCTTGGGTATTGTTTTTTAAAGCAGTGGATAGGTCAGAATGCAACGCTACCAGGAAAAAGCCCAAGTAAGCACTATATGTTACATTTGGCTCTACCTGCTCCTGGTGCTACTATCCTGCCTGTATCAATCCATTATTTCTTGCAGTCACCTCCTTTGGAGCATGTGTGTTTTGTTCCTTGTTCAGAGTCCCATGCAGCATGATCCTGGTTATCAGTATTGTCTCCTGGGGACCGTAGCAGTGACATTAGCAAAGTCAGTAGAATCCCTCTGACAAAATACCTGCTTATATTATTTAAAAGAGCCATCCACATATCTATAGAATTATTAGTTAATGCTGCTCTCTCTTTTCCTAGTGCAGCATAACTAGGATATAACAATAGATTTGTATTGATAAGGCTTCTGGAGTGAAGAGTTAAATTGTATTTGCTGTCAGCAATGTGATGTTAAATGTATGAACTGAAAACTAGCTAGCCACCAACCAACAACATTGTCTAAGCACCAGAAAACATGGAAAAGAAAAGTTCTTGACTCTGGCCCAGTAAGGCTGCCACTTAGATATTTTTTGAAATTTAATTAAGCAAATGTCATCATTCCTAACACAAACCATCTTGCAGTGAGCATGCTTTTGAATGCTCAGAGCAAAGCAAAAAGGAGCACTGGAACCCTGAGGAGTTAGGATTTATTCCCATATTAGGTACTATTTCCACAATGAGCTGCGTTCCCAGTTTATCCATTTTCATTATGCCAATTTATTGCATATTATGTACTAGGGAAGTGTGTTTAGATTAAAATCTCACTTTTGTAGGTGCTACATGAACAAGTCATGAGACAGTCCCTGCTCCTGCAGACTCCAATGTAGTGTCACAGTGACCTGGAAGCAGAGGATAAAGGATATGTACAACAGGGAGAAGGTGCAAATTGATGTGTCCAGCAAAAACCCACATTCTTCAGAGTAGGCAAAATCTTGCTTTTCAGGAGAAAAGTTGTATGGCATGAAAGTGCACATGGGCTATACAGACATCTCATTTATATTTAAAGGTGGACGTAGTGCTTATGAAATGAGACAGATAAATAGCCTATGAAATTTCAGTCCTCTCCATCTAGGGCACAAATCTATCAGGTGGCCATGTTCCTCCACAGCAACCTGCCAAGCCTAAATTTAAAAGGATCTGGGAAGGAGAGGACGGTTCAGGCTCTGCACCCATTGCAGGTTGAGCTCTCTGTTCCCATTGCCATCAACAGCAGCATCTTCACCACTGCGATCTCCCCATCCTCTGAAAAAGGGGCTAAAAGAACTAACACTTGCAGACCTCAGATGTGACAGTAACTCCTCCAGTGCCTCTGGCGATTTATAACAGTAACTTGCATTTTCCAAAAAGATTTTGGCGTGGAGGAGCCTGAATGTCACTGTAAGTATGTGGAAGTCTCAAGTAAACGAGTCTGTTCTGAAAACGGGGCCCGACCATGTAGCTAGAAAGCCATGAAGGACTTCAGGATGTCCCTACACTGCACCAAGTGAAGGTGGCCTGCAGAGCCCCAGCTGCCCCCGGCACTAGGATCAGTGTAGCCAGGTTGGTCAAAGCCTGGCTGAAGTCTTTGCTCTTTTGCTGCCACGTAACCCAGTGTTAATGCAAATATAATCCCCTTCCTACCCTCATCAGCACCTCTCATGGCACTGCACAGCAGCAGGTGGTGATACCAGCTGCAAACAGCTGCTGTGGGGTGCAGTGTGGACACATCTGCAAGCGCTTACACCACCCATCGATGCCGGGGCCTTGGTTGCTCCTTACTTCGCAGAGATGGCCTGAGGATCCATTTTAAAGGAGCTGGTAGGGCCTGGGGGGGCAGGTGGGAAAACTAAAATAGCTCTAAATCCAGTGAGGAGGAGAAGGCAGCTGAGATGGCAAGCAGAGGTGAGACCAGACACTGGAATCTGAAGGTATAAGGCAACAGATTATTAACAAAGGGACTTTTTCAAGTGTCCTGGTAATGTGGCAATGAGAAACCTCATATTACTGCTTCAGCAAACAGTGCATATATAACATAGCATTGTGAAATCTTGAAATCTTTGTACACAAATACAGTTAGGAGAAGAAAGTGATAAAAGGAAAACTTGGCCATATTTCTGAATATACTCTCTTCTTCGGGAAATAATGTTGACACGGCCAGAACAGGTCTGCTATATCCAACTCTCATGCACGTGTCCTCATTCCTATGGCTTAATAATCATAATGAACTATGAGGGAAAGGTAAATAGTCTTCATTCCACATCTCTGAGGATAATAATAAGAAGGAAGAGATTTCAAACATTGGTAATTACTTGTAGAGCTGCACATTGCTTAAAACATCAACCACGAGCCAAGAAATACCCCTCAAGGCTGCAATCAAAAACTGTTTTTGGCTCTGCACCGTGAACAGAAATTTTATTTGATCAACAGAGTTATTGCAACAGACTTGCTGTTTAGAGTCTGGAAGCTTGTCTCTAAAGCGGCACTCCTCGCTGCAGCTAAAGCCTCCTGCACAGCAAAGCTTTGGGCTCATGAAATGCAGCTCTGGCTAACAGCTTCAGGTTAATCGTGATGACGACCGAGGAGTGTCTTCGATGCTTCTCCCTTCGCTAGTTTAAAAGTCTGTGCGATCCCTGGCCCATAGGCCTTGCACGCTAAAAAGAAAACAGGTATCTCTGTGTCCCCCCACCAGAAAAAAAACCCTGCCTGCCAGAGAATACTGGCATGGAGAAAAAGGAGGAACCGACAATTATTTTTTAACAGAGTTTCTCAAGAAAATGACAGACCTTCTCACAATATTTTAGATATCTTTTGTTGAAGTGTAAAAAGTAGACAACATTTAAGTTGAAATCTGGAAAACTGAAGGTCTATTATTCATATTCATATCTGCCATCATAAATGTGTTTCCTGCTGGTAAGGAAACTAAGGAAAAAGAACAGTGTTGAGAAGAGAGATGGTTGTTAAGAGCAGAAAATCATTTTCAACAAACAACAAGTTACACCAATCCGACAAAACCAAGGAATGATACTGACTGCTCTTGAATACCACACACTGGACCCTATCCAGCTAATTACTTAGGGACATATGGATAATTGGCATCTCCATGCTGACGGTTTGGTGATCTGGCAAAACAGAACCTTCTCCAACCATGGGAATAAGATTTTAAAAAAAATCACAGGCTCCTGCTCAGCAAAAAGAAACCAATGGGGCATGGAGACCCTTACCTGTGTCAGAGACACAAGAGTTCAGATGCAAACCAGACATGAGCTGCCTGAGATCCTCAGGAGGGAAGAAGGAATTTCAGGCAAACGTGCCATA